>NC_135633.1:54171667-54815001 GCF_053574225.1 Canis aureus
AACTTAGTATGTAGCACCTGTCTACCACAAGAATTACTGGGAAATCGTGAATTGAGCTTGGAGGCACTCGTCTTGTGTGCCGGGAGATTCCAATTACCTCTCCCAGCACTTCCGTCAAACAGCGAGCCTAGGCCTTTTAGAAGCGAAGCCTTTTCGAACCAGCAGGCTGGATGTGGAGGTACAGGCCATAAGCTCAACTCTCAGAAGTGTGTATGCATGGGAGGCAGATGTCTGCTACCCGCTCGTACATGGGATTTGGAACCTAGCTACACTCTGGTTGAGGAAAGCCGTTGGAAATCGCATATTCATCTCAGATACACGGGAGTTCAGGCCCAGTGCTCACACATGCTTTTCCCGCAATCTCTCCCAGCCACTAACATTAGGATGTTAGCAGCTACTCCTACAGTCAGGCAGGATGCGGGAGGGTTCTGCCCTGTCCTCAGCTCTCACAGGGAAGCATGTCTTGAAGCCAGCTGTCAACTAGCTGCATTCCTATGGCAGTGAGAAGGTAGCAGTACTCTGAGTCAGGAGGTTCCAAGATTACCACTCTACTGCACCTGGAGATACCCTCCAGGTCTGCATTGTTAACTTGTACTCAGAAGCCTCTGGCAATCGTCTCTGGTGAAGACGTGTGAAACTCACTCTGCAGGCAGTGTGGAACTGTGAGGGACTGAGGCTGAGCTCAACTCTCAGAAGTAAGATGCTTTTGGACAAGGCGTTCAGCTACCTTCTCTCATATGGAACTTAGTATGTAGCACCTGTCTACCACAAGAATTACTGGGAAATCGTGAATTGAGCTTGGAGGCACTCGTCTTGTGTGCCGGGAGATTACAATTACCTCTCCCAGCACTTCCGTCAAACAGCGAGCCTAGGCCTTTTAGAAGCCAAGGGTACCAGCAGGCTGGCTGTGGAGGTACAGGCCATAAGCTCAACTCTCAGAAGTGTGTATGCATGGGAGGCAGATGTCTCCTACCCACTCGGACTTGGGAGTTGGAACCTGGCTACACTCTGATTGATGAAAGCCGTTGGAAATCGCTGTATTCAACTCAGATACACGGGAGTTCAGGCCCAGTGCTCACACATGCTTTTCCCGCAACCTCTCCCAGCCTCTAACATAAGGATGTTAGCAGCTACTCCTAAAGTCAGGCAGGATGCGGGAGGATTCTGCCCTGTCCTCTGCTCTCACAGGAAGCATGTCTAAAAGCCAGCAGTCAACTAGCTGCATTCCTATGGCAGTGAGAAGGTAGCAGTACTCTGAGTCAGGAGGTTCCAAGATTACCACTCTACTGCACCTGGAGATACCCTCCAGGTCTGCATTGTTAACTTGTACTCAGAAGCCTCTGGCAATCGTCTCTAGTGAAGATGTGTGAAACTCACTCTGCAGGCAGTGTGGAACTGTGAGGGACTGAGGCTGAGCTCAACTCTCAGAAGTAAGATGCTTTTGGACAAGGCGTTCAGCTACCGTCTCACGTATGGAACTTAGTATGTAGCACCAGTCTACCACAGGAATTACTAGGAAATCGCTGGACTGAGCTTGGAAGCCCTAGTCTTGTGTGCCGGGTGATTCCAATTACCTCTCCCCACACTTCCGTCAAACAGCGAGCCTAGGCCTTTTAGAAGCCAAGGGTACCAGCAGGCTGGCTGTGGAGGTACAGGCCATAAGCTCAACTCTCAGAAGTGTGTATGCATGGGAGGCAGATGTCTGCTACCCGCTCGTACATGGGATTTGGAACCTAGCTACACTCTGATTGATGAAAGCCGTTGGAAATCGCTGTATTCCACTCAGATACACGGGAGTTCAGGCCCAGTGCTCACACATGCTTTTCCACCAACCTCTCCCAGCCACTAACATTAGGATGTTAGCAGCTACTCCTACATTCAAGCAGGATGCGGGAGGGTTCTGCCCTGTCCTCAGCTCTCACAGGGAAGCATGTCTTGAAGCCAGCTGTCACCTAGCTGCATTCCTATGGCAGTGAGAAGGTAGCAGTACTCTGAGTCAGGAGGTTCCAAGATTACCAGTCTACTGACCTGGGGATACCCCCCAGGTCTGCATTGTTACCCTGCGTCTCAGAAGCCTCTGGCAAACGTCTCTGCTGAAGACCTGCGAAACTCACTCTGCAGGCAGTGTGGAACTGTGAAGGACTGAGGCTGAGCTCAACTCTCAGAAGTAAGATGCTTTTGGACAAGGCGTTCAGCTACCTTCTCATATGGAACTTAGTATGTAGCACCTGTCTACCACAAGAATTACTGGGAAATCGGATGTCTGCTACCCGCTCGTACATGGGATTTGGAACCTATCTACACTCTGATTGATGAAAGCCGTTGGAAATCGCTGTATTCAACTCAGATACACGGTAGTTCAGGCCCAGTGCTCACACATGCTTTTCCCGCAACCTCTCCCAGCCACTAACATTAGGATGTTAGCAGCTACTCCTACAGTCAGCCAGGATGCGGGAGGGTTCTGCCCTGTCCTCAGCTCTCACAGGGAAGCATGTCTTGAAGCCAGCTGTCAACTAGCTGCATTCCTATGGCAGTGAGAAGGTAGCAGTACTCTGAGTCAGGAGGTTCCAAGATTACCACTCTACTACACCTGGGGATACCCTCCAGGTCTGCATTGTTACCCTGCGTCTCAGAAGCCTCTGGCAAACGTCTCTGCTGAAGACCTGCGAAACTCACTCTGCAGGCAGTGTGGAACTGTGAGAGACTGAGGCTGAGCTCAACTCTCAGAAGTAAGATGCTTTTGGACAAGGCGTTCAGCTACCTTCTCACATATGGAAGTTTGTATGTAGCACCTGTCTACGACAAGAATTACTGGGAAATCGTGAATTGAGCTTGTAGGCACTCGTCTTGTGTGCCGGAAGATTCCCATTACCTCTCCCAGCACTTCCGTCAAACAGCGAGCCTAGGCCTTTTAGAAGCCAAGCCTTTTCGAACCAGCAGGCTGGATGTGGAGGTACAGGCCATAAGCTCAACTCTCAGAAGTGTGTATGCATGGGAGGCAGATGTCTGCTACCGGCTCGTACATGGGATTTGGAACCTAGCTACACTCTGGTTTAGGAAAGCCGTTGGAAATAGAATATTCATCTCAGATACACGGGAGTTCAGGCCCAGTGCTCACACATGCTTTTCCCGCAATCTCTCCCAGCCACTAACATTAGGATGTTAGCAGCTACTCCTACAGTCAGAAGGATGCACAAGGGTTCTGCCCTGTCCTCAGCTGTCACAGGGAAGCATGTCTTGAAGCCAGCTGTCAACTAGCTGCATTCCTATGGCAGTGAGAAGGTAGCAGTACTCTGAGTCAGGAGGTTCCAAGATTACCAGTCTACTGCACCTGGGGATACCCTCCAGGTCTGCATTGTTACTCTGCGTCTCAGAAGCCTCTGGCAAACGTCTCTGCTGAAGACCTGCGAAACTCACTCTGCAGGCAGTGTGGAACTGTGAGGGACTGAGGCTGAGCTCAACTCTCAGAAGTAAGATGCTTTTGGACAAGGCGTTCAGCTACCCTCTCACGTATGGAACTTAGTATGTAGCACCAGTCTACCACAGGAATTACTGGGAAATCGCTGGACTGAGCTTGGAGGGACTAGTCTTGTGTGCCGGGTGATTCCAATTACCTCTCCCAACACTTCCGTCAAACAGCGAGCCTAGGCCTTTTAGAAGCCAAGGGTACCAGCAGGCTGGCTGTGGAGGTACAGGCCATAAGCTCAACTCTCAGAAGTGTGTATGCATGGGAGGCAGATGTCTGCTACCCACTCGGACATGGGAGTTGGAACCTGGCTACACACTGATTGATGAAAGCCGTTGGAAATCGCTGTATTCAACTCAGTTACACGGGAGTTCAGGCCCAGTGCTCACACATGCTTTTCCCGCAACCTCTCCCAGCCACTAACATAAGGATGTTAGCAGCTACTCCTACAGTCAGGCAGGATGCGGGAGGGTTCTGCCCTGTCCTCAGCTCTCACAGGGAAGCATGTCTGGAAGCCAGCTGTCAACTAGCTGCATTCCTATGGCAGTGAGAAGGTAGTAGTACTCTGAGTCAGGAGGTTCCAAGATTACCGGTCTACTGCACCTGGGGATACCCTCCAGGTCTGCATTGTTACCCTGCGTCTCAGAAGCCTCTGGCAAACGTCTCTGCTGAAGACCTGCGAAACTCACTCTGCAGGCATTGTGGAACTGTGAGGGACTGAGGCTCAGCTCAACTCTCAGAAGTAAGATGCTTTTGGACAAGGCGTTCAGCTACCTTCTCACATATGGAACTTAGTATGTAGCACCTGTCTACCACAAGAATTACTGGGAAATCGTGAATTGAGCTTGGAGGCACTCGTCTTGTGTGCCGGGAGATTCCAATTACCTCTCCCAGCACTTCCGTCAAACAGCGAGCCTAGGCCTTTTAGAAGCCAAGACTTTTCGAACCAGCAGGCTGGCTGTGGAGGTACAGGCCATAAGCTCAACTCTCAGAAGTGTGTATGCATGGGAGGCAGATGTCTGCTACCCGCTCGAACATGGGATTTGGAACCTAGCTACACTCTGATTTTGAAAGCCGTTGGAAATCGCTGTATTCCACTCAGATACACGGGAGTCCAGGCCCAGTGCTCACACATGCTTTTCCCGCAACCTCTCCCAGCCACTAACATTAGGATGTTAGCAGCTACTCCTACAGTCAGGCAGGATGCGGGAGGGTTCTGCCCTGTCCTCAGCTCTCACAGGGAAGCATGTCTTGAAGCCAGCTGTCAACTAGCTGCATTCCTATGGCAGTGAGAAGGTAGCAGTACTCTGAGTCAGGAGGTTCCAAGATTACCAGTCTACTGCACCTGAGGATACCCTCCATGTCTGCATTGTTACCCTGCGTCTCAGAAGCCTCTGGCAAACGTCTCTGCTGAAGACCTGCGAAACTCACTCTGCAGGCAGTGTGGAACTGTGAGGGACTGAGGCTGAGCTCAACTTTCAGAAGTAAGATGCTTTTGGACAAGGCGTTCATCTACCCTCTCACGTATGGAACTTAGTATGTAGCACCAGTCTACCACAGGAATTACTAGGAAATCGCTGGACTGAGCTTGGAGGCCCTAGTCTTGTGTGCCGGGTGATTCCAATTACCTCTCCCAACACTTCCGTCAAACAGCGAGCCTAGGCCTTTTAGAAGCCAAGGGTACCAGCAGGCTGGCTGTGGAGGTACAGGCCATAAGCTCAACTCTCAGAAGTGTGTATGCATGGGAGGCAGATGTCTGCTACCCCCTCGGACATGGGAGTTGGAACCTGGCTACACTCTGATTGTTGAAAGCCGTTGGTAATCCCTGTATTCAACTCAGATACACGGGAGTTCAGGCCCAGTGCTCACACATGCTTTTCCCGCAACCTCTCCCAGCCACTAACATTAGGATGTTAGCAGCTACTCCTACAGTCAGGCAGGATGCGGGAGGGTTCTGCCCTGTCCTCAGCTCTCACAGGGAAGCATGTCTTGAAGCCAGCTGTCAACTAGCTGCATTCCTATGGCAGTGAGAAGGTAGCAGTACTCTGAGTCAGGAGGTTCCAAGATTACCACTCTACTGCACTGGAGATACCCTCCAGGTCTGCATTGTTAACTTGTACTCAGAAGCCTCTGGCAATCGTCTCTGGTGAAGACGTGTGAAACTCACTCTGCAGGCAGTGTGGAACTGTGAGGGACTGAGGCTGAGCTCAACTCTCAGAAGTAAGATGCTTTTGGACGAGGCGTTCAGCTACCTTCTCACATATGGAACTTAGTATGTAGCACGTGTCTACCACAAGAATTACTGGGAAATCGTGAATTGAGCTTGGAGGCTCTCGTCTTGTGTGCCGGGAGATTCCAATTACCTCTCCCAGCACTTCCGTCAAACAGCGAGCCTAGGCCTTTTAGAAGCCAAGGGTACCAGCAGGCTGGCTGTGGAAGTACAGGCCATAAGCTCAACTCTCAGAAGTGTGTATGCATGGGAGGCAGATGTCTGCTACCCGCTCGTACATGGGATTTGGAACCTAGCTACACTCTGATTGATGAAAGCCGTTGGAAATCGCTGTATTCCACTCAGATACACGGGAGTTCAGGCCCAGTGCTCACACATGCTTTTCCACCAACCTCTCCCAGCCACTAACATTAGGATGTTAGCAGCTACTCCTACATTCAAGCAGGATGTGGGAGGGTTCTGCCCTGTCCTCAGCTCTCACAGGGAAGCATGTCTTGAAGCCAGCTGTCACCTAGCTGCATTCCTATGGCAGTGAGAAGGTAGCAGTACTCTGAGTCAGGAGGTTCCAAGATTACCAGTCTACTGACCTGGGGATACCCCCCAGGTCTGCATTGTTACCCTGCGTCTCAGAAGCCTCTGGCAAACGTCTCTGCTGAAGACCTGCGAAACTCACTCTGCAGGCAGTGTGGAACTGTCAGGGACTGAGGCTGAGCTCAACTCTCAGAAGTAAGATGCTTTTGGACAAGGCGTTCAGCTACCTTCTCATATGGAACTTAGTATGTAGCACCTGTCTACCACAAGAATTACTGGGAAATCGGATGTCTGCTACCCGCTCGTACATGGGATTTGGAACCTATCAACACTCTGATTGAGGAAAGCCGTTGGAAATCGCTATATTCAAATCAGATACACGGTAGTTCAGGCCCAGTGCTCACACATGCTTTTCCCGCAACCTCTCCCAGCCACTAACATTAGGATGTTAGCAGCTACTCCTACAGTCAGCACGATGTGGGAGGGTTCTGCCCTGTCCTCAGCTCTCACAGGGAAGCATGTCTTGAAGCCAGCTGTCAACTAGCTGCATTCCTATGGCAGTGAGAAGGTAGCAGTACTCTGAGTCAGGAGGTTCCAAGATTACCACTCTACTGCACCTGTGGATACCCTCCAGGTCTGCATTGTTACCCTGCGTCTCAGAAGCCTCTGGCAAACGTCTCTGCTGAAGACCTGCGAAACTCACTCTGCAGGCAGTGTGGAACTGTGAGGGACTGAGGCTGAGCTCAACTCTCAGAAGTAAGATGCTTTTGGACAAGGCGTTCAGCTACTCTCTCACGTATGGAACTTAGTATGTAGCACCAGTCTACCACAGGAATTACTAGGAAATCGCTGGACTCAGCTTGGAGGCACTCGTCTTGTGTGCCGGGAGATTACAATTACCTCTCCCAGCACTTCCGTCAAACAGCGAGCCTAGGCCTTTTAGAAGCCAAGGGTACCAGCAGGCTGGCTGTGGAGGTACAGGCCATAAGCTCAACTCTCAGAAGTGTGTATGCATGGGAGGTAGATGTCTCCTACCCACTCGGACTTGGGAGTTGGAACCTGGCTACACTCTGATTGATGAAAGCCGTTGGAAATCGCTGTATTCAACTCAGATACACGGGAGTTCAGGCCCAGTGCTCACACATGCTTTTCCCGCAACCTCTCCCAGCCTCTAACATAAGGATGTTAGCAGCTACTCCTAAAGTCAGGCAGGATGCGGGAGGATTCTGCCCTGTCCTCTGCTCTCACAGGAAGCATGTCTAAAAGCCAGCAGTCAACTAGCTGCATTCCTATGGCAGTGAGAAGGTAGCAGTACTCTGAGTCAGGTGGTTCCAAGATTACCACTCTACTGCACCTGGAGATACCCTCCAGGTCTGCATTGTTAACTTGTACTCAGAAGCCTCTGGCAATCGTCTCTAGTGAAGATGTGTGAAACTCACTCTGCAGGCAGTGTGGAACTGTGAGGGACTGAGGCTGAGCTCAACTCTCAGAAGTAAGATGCTTTTGGACAAGGCGTTCAGCTACCGTCTCACGTATGGAACTTAGTATGTAGCACCAGTCTACCACAGGAATTACTAGGAAATCGCTGGACTGAGCTTGGAAGCCCTAGTCTTGTGTGCCGGGTGATTCCAATTACCTCTCCCCACACTTCCGTCAAACAGCGAGCCTAGGCCTTTTAGAAGCCAAGGGTACCAGCAGGCTGGCTGTGGAGGTACAGGCCATAAGCTCAACTCTCAGAAGTGTGTATGCATGGGAGGCAGATGTCTGCTACCCACTCGGACATGGGAGTTGGAAACTAGCTACACTGTGATTGAAGAAGGCCATTGGAAATCGCTGTATTCAACTCAGATACACAGGTGTTCAGGCCCAGTGCTCACACATGCTTTCCCCGCAACCTCTCCCAGCCACTAACATTAGGATGTTAGCAGCTACTCCTACAGTCAGGCAGGATGCGGGAGGGTTCTACCCTGTCCTCAGCTCTCACAGGGAAGCATGTCTTGAAGCCAGCTGTCAACTAGCTGCATTCCTATGGCAGTGAGAAGGTAGCAGTACTCTGAGTCAGGAGGTTCCAAGATTACCACTCTACTGCACCTGGAGATACCCTCCAGGTCTGCATTGTTAACTTGTACTCAGAAGCCTCTGGCAATCGTCTCTAGTGAAGATGTGTGAAACTCACTCTGCAGGCAGTGTGGAACTGTGAGGGACTGAGGCTGAGCTCAACTCTCAGAAGTAAGATGCTTTTGGACAAGGCGTTCAGCTACCTTCTCACATATGGAACTTAGTATGTAGCACCTGTCTACCACAAGAATTACTGGGAAATCCTGAATTGAGCTTGGATGCACTCGTCTTGTGTGCCGGGAGATTCCAATTACCTCTCCAGGACTTCCGTCAAACAGCGAGCCTAGGCCTTTTAGAAGCCAAGCCTTTTCGAACCAGCAGGCTGGATGTGGAGGTACAGGCCATAAGCTCAACTCTCAGAAGTGTGTATGCACGGGAGGCAGATGTCAGCTACGGGCTCGTACATGGGATTTGGAACATAGCTACACTCTGATTGATTAAAGCCGTTGGAAATCGCTGTATTCAACTCAGATACACGGGAGTTCAGGTCCAGTGCTCACACATGCTTTTCCCGCAACCTCTCCCAGCCACTAACATTAGGATGTTAGAGGCTACTCCTACAGTCAGGCAGGATGCGGGAGGGTTCTGCCTGTCCTCAGCTCTCACAGGGAAGCATGTCTTGAAGCCAGCTGTCAACTAGCTGCATTCCTATGGCAGTGAGAAGGTAGCAGTACTCTGAGTCAGGAGGTTCCAAGATTACCAGTCTACTGCACCTGGGGATAACCTCCAGGTCTGCATTGTTACCCTGCGTCTCAGAAGTCTCTGGCAAACGTCTCTGCTGAAGACCTGCGAAACTCACTCTGCAGGCAGTGTGGAACTGTGAGGGACTGAGGCTGAGCTCAACTCTCAGAAGTAAGATGCTTTTGGACAAGGCGTTCAGCTACCGTCTCACGTATGGAACTTAGTATGTAGCACCAGTCTACCACAGGAATTACTAGGAAATCGCTGGACTGAGCTTGGAAGCCCTAGTCTTGTGTGCCGGGTGATTCCAATTACCTCTCCCCACACTTCCGTCAAACAGCGAGCCTAGGCCTTTTAGAAGCCAAGTGTACCAGCAGGCTGGCTGTGGAGGTACAGGCCATAAGCTCAACTCTCAGAAGTGTGTATTCATGGGAGGCAGATGTCTGCGACCCACTGGGACATGGGAGTTGGAACCTGGCTACATTCTGATTGATGAAAGCCGTTGGAAATCGCTGTATTCACCTCAGATACACAGGAGTTCAGGCCCAGTGCTCACACATGCTTTTCCCGCAACCTCTCCCAGCCACTAACATAAGGATGTTAGCAGCTACTCCTACAGTCAGGCAGGATGCGGGAGGGTTCTGCCCTGTCCTCAGCTCTCACAGGGAAGCATGTCTTGAAGCCAGCTGTCAACTAGCTGCATTCCTATGGCAGTGAGAAGGTAGCAGTACTCTGAGTCAGGAGGTTCCAAGATTACCACTCTACTGCACCTGGAGATACCCTTCAGGTCTGCATTGTTAACTTGTACTCAGAAGCCTCTGGCAATCGTCTCTGATGAAGACGTGTGAAACTCACTCTGCAGGCAGTGTGGAACTGTGTGGGACTCAGGCTGAGCTCAACTCTCAGAAGTAAGATGCTTTTGGACAAGGCGTTCAGCTACCTTCTCACATATGGAACTTAGTATGTAGCACCTGTCTACCACAAGAATTACTGGGAAATCGTGAATTGAGCTTGGAGGTACTCGTCTTGTGTGCCGGGAGATTCCAATTACCTCTCCCAGCACTTTCGTCATACAGCGAGCCTAGGCCTTTTAGAAGCCAAGCCTTTTCGAATCAGCAGCCTGGATGTGGAGGTACAGGCCATAAGCTCAACACTCAGAAGTGTGTATGCATGGGAGGCAGATGTCTGCTACCCACTCGGACATGGGAGTTGGAACCTAGCTACACTCTGATTGAGGAAAGCGATTGGAAATCGCTGTATTCAACTCAGATACACGGGAGTTCAGGCCCAGTGCTCACACATGCTTTTCCCACAACCTCTCCCAGCCACTAACATTAGGATGTTAGCAGCTACTCCTACAGTCAGGCAGGATGCGGGAGGGTTCTGCCCTGTCCTCAGCTCTCACAGGGAAGCATGTCTTGAAGCCAGCTGTCAACTACCTGCATTCCTATGGCAGTGAGAAGGTAGCAGTATTCTGAGTCAGGAGGTTCCAAGATTACCAGTCGACTGCACCTGGGGATACCCTCCAGGTCTGCATTGTTACCCTGCGTCTCAGAAGCCTCTGGCAAACGTCTCTGCTGAAGACCTGCAAACTCACTCTGCAGGCAGTGTGGAACTGTGAGGGACTGAGGCTGAGCTCAACTCTCAGAAGTAAGATGCTTTTGGAAAAGGGGTTCAGCTACCCTCTCACGTATGGAACTTAGTATGTAGCACCAGTCTACCAGAGGAATTACTAGGAAATCGCTGGACTGAGCTTGGAGGCACTAGTCTTGTGTGCCGTGTGATTCCAATTACCTCTCCCAACACATCCGTCAAACAGCGAGCCTAGGCCTTTTAGAAGCCAAGGGTACCAGCAGGCTGGCTGTGGAGGTACAGGCCATAAGCTCAACTCTCAGAAGTGTGTATGCATGGGAGGCAGATGTCTGCTACCCACTCGGACATGGGAGTTGGAACATGGCTACACTGTGATTGAAGAAGGTCATTGGAAATCGCTGTATTCAACTCAGATACACGGGAGTTCAGGCCCAGTGCTCACACATGCTTTTCCCGCAACCTCTCCCAGCCACTAACATTAGGATGTTAGCAGCTACTCCTACAGTCAGGCAGCATGCGGGAGGGTTCTGCCCTGTCCTCAGCTCTCACAGGGAAGCATGTCTTGAAGCCAGCTGTCAACTAGCTGCATTCCTATGGCAGTGAGAAGGTAGCAGTACTCTGAGTCAGGAGGTTCCAAGATTACCACTCTACTGCACCTGGAGATACCCTCCAGGTCTGCATTGTTATCTTGTACTCAGAAGCCTCTGGCAATCGTCTCCGGTGAAGACGTGTGAAACTCATTCTGCAGGCAGTGTGGAACTGTGAGGGACTGAGGCTGAGCTCAACTCTCAGAAGTAAGATGCTTTTGGACAAGGCGTTCAGCTACTTTCTCACATATGGAACTTAGTATGTAGCACCTGTCTACCACAAGAATTACTGGGAAATCGTGAATTGAGCTTGGAGGCACTCGTCTTGTGTGCCGGGAGATTCCAATTACCTCTCCCAGCACTTCCGTCAAACAGCGAGCCTTGGCCTTTTAGAAGCCAAGGGTACCAGCAGGCTGGATGTGGAGGTACAGGCCATAAGCTCAACTCTCAGAAGTGTGTATGCATGGGAGGCAGATGTCTGCTACCCGCTCGTACATGGGATTTGGAACCTAGCTACACTCTGATTGAGGAAAGCCGTTGGAAATCGCTGTATTCAACTCAGATACACGGGAGTTCAGGCCCAGTGCTCACACATGCTTTTCCCGCAACCTCTCCCAGCCACTAACATTAGGATGTTAGCAGCTACTCCTACAGTCAGGCAGGATGCGGAGGGTTCTGCCCTGTCCTCAGCTCTCACAGGGAAGCATGTCTTGAAGCCAGCTGTCAACTAGCTGCATTCCTATGGCAGTGAGAAGGTAGCAGTATTCTGAGTCAGGAGGTTCCAAGATTACCAGTCTACTGCACCTGGGGATACCCTCCAGGTCTGCATTGTTACCCTGCGTCTCAGAAGCCTCTGGCAAACGTCTCTGCTGAAGACCTGCGAAACTCACTCTGCAGGCAGTGTGGAACTGTGAGGGACTGAGGCTGAGCTCAACTCTCAGAAGTAAGATGCTTTTGGACAAGGCGTTCAGCTCCCCTCTCACGTATGGAACTTAGTATGTAGCACCAGTCTACCACAGGAATTACTAGGAAATCGCTGGACTGAGCTTGGAGGCACTAGTCTTGTGTGCCGGGTGATTCCAATTACCTCTCCCAACACTTCCGTCAAACAGCGAGCCTAGGCCTTTTAGAAGCCAAGGGTACCAGCAGGCTGGCTGTGGAGGTACAGGCCATAAGCTCAACTCTCAGAAGTGTGTATGCATGGGAGGCAGATGTCTGCTACCCACTCGGACATGGGAGTTGGAACCTGGCTACACTCTGATTGATGAAAGCCGTTGGAAATCGCTGTATTCAACTCAGATACACGGGAGTTCAGGCCCAGTGCTCACACATGCTTTTCCCGCAACCTCTCCCAGCCACTAACATAAGGATGTTTACAGCTACTCCTACAGTCAGGCAGGATGCGGGAGGGTTCGGCCCTGTCCTCAGCTCTCACAGGGAAGCATGTCTTCAAGCCAGCTGTCAACTAGCTGCATTCCTATGGCAGTGAGAAGGTAGCAGTACTCTGAGTCAGGAGGTTCCAAGATTACCACTCTACTGCACCTGGAGATACCCTCCAGGTCTGCATTGTTAACTTGTACTCAGAAGCCTCTGGCAATCGTCTCTGGTGAAGACTGTGAAACTCACTCTGCAGACAGTGTGGAACTGTGAGGGACTGAGGCTGAGCTCAACTCTCAGAAGTAAGATGCTTTTGGACAAGGCGTTCAGCTACCTTCTCACATATGGAACTTAGTATGTAGCACCTGTCTACCACAAGAATTACTGGGAAATCCTGAATTGAGCTTGGAGGCACTCGTCTTGTGTGCCGGGAGATTCCAATTACCTCTCCCAGCACTTCCGTCAAACAGCGAGCCTAGGACTTTTAGAAGCCAAGGCTACCAGCAGGCTGGATGTGGAGGTACAGGCCATAAGCTCAACTCTCAGAAGTGTGTATGCATGGGAGGCAGATGTCTGCTACCCACTCGGACATGGGATTTGGAACCTAGCTACACTCTGGTTGAGGAAAGCCGTTGGAAATCGCTGTATTCAACTCAGATACACGGGAGTTCAGGCCCAGTGCTCACACATGCTTTTCCCGCAACCTCTCCCAGCCACTAACATTAGGATGTTAGCAGCTACTCCTACAGTCAGGCAGGATGCGGGAGGGTTCTGCCCTGTCCTCAGCTCTCACAGGGAAGCATGTCTTGAAGCCAGCTGTCAACTAGCTGCATTCCTAAGGCAGTGAGAAGGTAGCAGTATTCTGAGTCAGGAGGTTCCAAGATTACCAGTCTACTGCACCTGGGGATACCCTCCAGGTCTGCATTGTTACCCTGCGTCTCAGAAGCCTCTGGCAAACGTCTCTGCTGAAGACCTGCGAAACTCACTCTGCAGGCAGTGTGGAACTGTGAGGGTCTGAGGCTGAGCACAACTCTCAGAAGAAAGATGCTTTTGGACAAGGCGTTCAACTACCCTCTCACGTATGGAACTTAGTATGTAGCACCAGTCTACCACAGGAATTACTAGGAAATCGCTGGACTGAGCTTGGAGGCACTAGTCTTGTGTGCGGGTGATTCCAATTACCTCTCCCAACACTTCCGTCAAACTGCGAGCCTAGCCTTTTAGAAGCCAAGGGTACCAGCAGACTGGCTGTGGAGGTACAGGCCATAAGCTCAACTCTCAGAAGTGTGTATGCATGGGAGGCAGATGTCTGCTACCCACTCGGACATGGGAGTTGGAACCTGGCTACACTCTGTTTGATGAAAGCCGTTGGAAATCGCTGTATTCAACTCAGATACACGGGAGTTCAGGCCCAGTGCTCACACATGCTTTTCCCGCAACCTCTCCCAGCCACTAACATAAGGATGTTTACAGCTACTCCTACAGTCAGGCAGGATGCGGGAGGGTTCGGCCCTGTCCTCAGCTCTCACAGGGAAGCATGTCTTCAAGCCAGCTGTCAACTAGCTGCATTCCTATGGCAGTGAGAAGGTAGCAGTACTCTGAGTCAGGAGGTTCCAAGATTACCACTCTACTGCACCTGGAGATACCCTCCAGGTCTGCATTGTTAACTTGTACTCAGAAGCCTCTGGCAATCGTCTCTGGTGAAGACTGTGAAACTCACTCTGCAGACAGTGTGGAACTGTGAGGGACTGAGGCTGAGCTCAACTCTCAGAAGTAAGATGCTTTTGGACAAGGCGTTCAGCTACCTTCTCACATATGGAACTTAGTATGTAGCACCTGTCTACCACAAGAATTACTGGGAAATCCTGAATTGAGCTTGGAGGCACTCGTCTTGTGTGCCGGGAGATTCCAATTACCTCTCCCAGCACTTCCGTCAAACAGCGAGCCTAGGACTTATAGAAGCCAAGGCTACCAGCAGGCTGGATGTGGAGGTACAGGCCATAAGCTCAACTCTCAGAAGTGTGTATGCATGGGAGGCAGATGTCTGCTACCCACTCGGACATGGGATTTGGAACCTAGCTACACTCTGGTTGAGGAAAGCCGTTGGAAATCGCTGTATTCAACTCAGATACACGGGAGTTCAGGCCCAGTGCTCACACATGCTTTTCCCGCAACCTCTCCCAGCCACTAACATTAGGATGTTAGCAGCTACTCCTACAGTCAGGCAGGATGCGGGAGGGTTCTGCCCTGTCCTCAGCTCTCACAGGGAAGCATGTCTTGAAGCCAGCTGTCAACTAGCTGCATTCCTAAGGCAGTGAGAAGGTAGCAGTATTCTGAGTCAGGAGGTTCCAAGATTACCAGTCTACTGCACCTGGGGATACCCTCCAGGTCTGCATTGTTACCCTGCGTCTCAGAAGCCTCTGGCAAACGTCTCTGCTGAAGACCTGCGAAACTCACTCTGCAGGCAGTGTGGAACTGTGAGGGACTGAGGCTGAGCACAACTCTCAGAAGAAAGATGCTTTTGGACAAGGCGTTCAACTACCCTCTCACGTATGGAACTTAGTATGTAGCACCAGTCTACCACAGGAATTACTAGGAAATCGCTGGACTGAGCTTGGAGGCACTAGTCTTGTGTGCGGGTGATTCCAATTACCTCTCCCAACACTTCCGTCAAACTGCGAGCCTAGGCCTTTTAGAAGCCAAGGGTACCAGCAGACTGGCTGTGGAGGTACAGGCCATAAGCTCAACTCTCAGAAGTGTGTATGCATGGGAGGCAGATGTCTGCTACCCACTCGGACATGGGAGTTGGAACCTGGCTACACTCTGATTGATGAAAGCCGTTGGAAATCGCTGTATTCAACTCAGATACACGGGAGTTCAGGCCCAGTGCTCACACATGCTTTTCCCGCAACCTCTCCCAGCCACTAACATAAGGATGTTAACAGCTACTCCTACAGTCAGGCAGGATGCGGGAGGGTTCTGCCCTGTCCTCAGCTCTCACAGGGAAGCATGTCTTGAAGCCAGCTGTCAACTAGCTGCATTCCTATGGCAGTGATAATGTAGCAGTACTCTGGGTCAGGAGGTTCCAAGATTACCACTCTACTGCACCTGGAGATACCCTCCAGGTCTGCATTGTTAACTTGTACTGAGAAGCCTCTGGCAATCATCTCTGGTGAAGACGTGTGAAACTCACCCTGCAGGCAGTGTGGAACTGTGAGGGACTGAGGCTGAGCTCAACTCTCAGAAGTAAGATGCTTTTGGACAAGGCGTTCAGCTACCTTCTCACATATGGAACTTAGTATGTAGCACCTGTCTACCACAAGAATTACTGGGAAATCGTGAATTGAGCTTGGAGGCACTCGTCTTGTGTGCTGGGAGATTCCAATTACCTCTCCCAGCACTTCCGTCAAACAGCGAGCCTAGGCCTTTTAGAAGCCAAGCCTTTTCGAACCAGCAGGCTGGAGGTGGAGCTACAGGCCATAAGCTCAACTCTCAGAAGTGTGTATGCATGGGAGGCAGATGTCTGCTACCCGCTCGTACATGGGATTTGGAACCTATCAACACTCTGATTGAGGAAAGCCGTTGGAAATCGCTATATTCAAATCAGATACACGGGAGTTCAGGCCCAGTGCTCACACATGCTTTTCCCGCAACCTCTCCCAGCCACTAACATTAGGATGTTAGCAGCTACTCCTACAGTCAGGCAGGATGCGGGAGGGTTCTGCCCTGTCCTCAGCTCTCACAGGGAAGCATGTCTTGAAGCCAGCTGTCAACTAGCTGCATTCCTAAGGCAGTGAGAAGGTAGCAGTATTCTGAGTCAGGAGGTTCCAAGATTACCAGTCTACTGCACCTGGGGATACCCTCCAGGTCTGCATTGTTACCCTGCGTCTCAGAAGCCTCTGGCAAACGTCTCTGCTGAAGACCTGCGAAACTCACTCTGCAGGCAGTGTGGAACTGTGAGGGACTGAGGCTGAGCACAACTCTCAGAAGAAAGATGCTTTTGGACAAGGCGTTCAACTACCCTCTCACGTATGGAACTTAGTATGTAGCACCAGTCTACCACAGGAATTACTAGGAAATCGCTGGACTGAGCTTGGAGGCACTAGTCTTGTGTGCGGGTGATTCCAATTACCTCTCCCAACACTTCCGTCAAACTGCGAGCCTAGGCCTTTTAGAAGCCAAGGGTACCAGCAGACTGGCTGTGGAGGTACAGGCCATAAGCTCAACTCTCAGAAGTGTGTATGCATGGGAGGCAGATGTCTGCTACCCACTCGGACATGGGAGTTGGAACCTGGCTACACTCTGATTGATGAAAGCCGTTGGAAATCGCTGTATTCAACTCAGATACACGGGAGTTCAGGACCAGTGCTCACACATGCTTTTCCCGCAACCTCTCCCAGCCACTAACATAAGGATGTTAACAGCTACTCCTACAGTCAGGCAGGATGCGGGAGGGTTCTGCCCTGTCCTCAGCTCTCACAGGGAAGCATGTCTTGAAGCCAGCTGTCAACTAGCTGCATTCCTATGGCAGTGATAATGTAGCAGTACTCTGGGTCAGGAGGTTCCAAGATTACCACTCTACTGCACCTGGAGATACCCTCCAGGTCTGCATTGTTAACTTGTACTGAGAAGCCTCTGGCAATCATCTCTGGTGAAGACGTGTGAAACTCACCCTGCAGGCAGTGTGGAACTGTGAGGGACTGAGGCTGAGCTCAACTCTCAGAAGTAAGATGCTTTTGGACAAGGCGTTCAGCTACCTTCTCACATATGGAACTTAGTATGTAGCACCTGTCTACCACAAGAATTACTGGGAAATCGTGAATTGAGCTTGGAGGCACTCGTCTTGTGTGCTGGGAGATTCCAATTACCTCTCCCAGCACTTCCGTCAAACAGCGAGCCTAGGCCTTTTAGAAGCCAAGCCTTTTCGAACCAGCAGGCTGGAGGTGGAGCTACAGGCCATAAGCTCAACTCTCAGAAGTGTGTATGCATGGGAGGCAGATGTCTGCTACCCGCTCGTACATGGGATTTGGAACCTAGCTACACTGTGATTGAGGAAAGCCGTTGGAAATCGCTGTATTCAACTCAGATACACGGGAGTTCAGGCCCAGTGCTCACACATGCTTTTCCCGCAACATCTCCAAGCCACTAACATTAGGATGTTAGCAGCTACTCCTACAGTCAGGCAGGATGCGGGAGGTTTCTGCCCTGTCCTCAGCTCTCACAGGGAAGCATGTCTTGAAGCCAGCTGTCAACTAGCTGCATTCCTATGGAAGTGAGAAGGTAGCAGTACTCTGAGTCAGGAACTTCCAAGATTACCACTCTACTGCACCTGGAGATACCCTCCAGGTCTGCATTGTTAACTTGTACTCAGAAGCCTCTGGCAATCGTCTCTGGTGAAGACGTGTGAAACTCACCCTGCAGGCAGTGTGGAACTGTGAGGGACTGAGGCTGAGCTCAACTCTCAGAAGTAAGATGCTTTTGGACAAGGCGTTCAGCTACCTTCTCACATATGGAACTTAGTATGTAGTACCTCTCTACCAGAAGAATTACTGGGAAATCGTGAATTGAGCTTGGAGGCACTCGTCTTGTGTGCCGGGAGATTCCAATTACCTCTCCCAGCACTTCCGTCAAACAGCGAGCCTAGGCCTTTTAGAAGCCAAGGGTACCAGCAGGCTGGATGTGGAGGTACAGGCCATAAGCTCAACTCTCAGAAGTGTGTATGCATGGGAGGCAGATGTCTGCTAACCGCTCGTACATGGGATTTGGAACCTAGCTACACTCTGGTTGAGGAAAGCCGTTGGAAATCGCTGTATTCAACTCAGATACACGGGAGTTCAGGACCAGTGCTCACACATGCTTTTCCCGCAACCTCTCCCAGCCACTAACATTAGGATGTTAGCAGCTACTCCTACAGTCAGGCAGGATGGAGGGTTCTGACCTGTCCTCAGCTCTCACAGGGAAGCATGTCTTGAAGCCAGCTGTCAACTAGCTGCATTCCTATGGCAGTGAGAAGGTAGCAGTACTCTGAGTCAGGAGGTTCCAAGATTACCACTCTACTGCACCTGGAGATACCCTCCAGGTCTGCATTGTTAACTTGTACTCAGAAGCCTCTGGCAATCGTCTCTGGTGAAGACGTGTGAAACTCACTCTGCAGGCAGTGTGGAACTGTGAGGGCCTGAGGCTGAGCTCAACTCTCAGAAGTAAGATGCTTTTGGACAAGGCGTTGAGCTACCTTCTCATATATGGAAGTTAGTATGTAGCACCTGTCTACCACAAGAATTACTGGGAAATCGTGAATTGAGCTTGGAGGCACTCGTCTTGTGTGCCGGGAGATTCCAATTACCTCTCCCAGCACTTCCGTCAAACAGCGAGCCTAGGCCTTTTAGAAGCCAAAGGTACCAGCAGGCTGGATGTGGAGGTACAGGCCATAAGCTCAACTCTCAGAAGTGTGTATGCATGGGAGGCAGATGTCTGCTACCCGCTCGTACATGGGATTTGGAACCTAGCTACACTCTGGTTGAGGAAAGCCGTTGGAAATCGCTGTATTCAACTCAGATACACGGGAGTTCAGGCCCAGGGCTCACACATGCTTTTCCCGCAACCTCTCCCAGCCACTAACATTAGGATGTTAGCAGCTACTCCTACAGTCAGGCAGGATGCGGGAGGGTTCTGCCCTGTCCTCAGCTCTCACAGGGAAGCATGTCTTGAAGCCAGCTGTCAACTAGCTGCATTCCTTTGGCAGTGATAAGGTAGCAGTATTCTGAGTCAGGAGGTTCCAAGATTACCAGTCTACTGCACCTGGGGATACCTCCAGGTCTGCATTGTTACCCTACGTCTCAGAAGCCTCTGGCAAACGTCTCTGCTGAAGACCTGCGAAACTCACTCTGCAGGCAGTGTGGAACTGTGAGGGACTGAGGCTGAGCTCAACTCTCAGAAGTAAGATGCTTTTGGACAAGGCGTTCAGCTACCCTCTCACGTATGGAACTTAGTATGTAGCACCAGTCTACCACAGGAATTACTAGGAAATCGCTTGACTGAGCTTGGAGGCACTAGTCTTGTGTGCGGGTGATTCCAATTACCTCTCCCAACACTTCCGTCAAACAGCGAGCCTAGGCCTTTTAGAAGCCAAGGGTACCAGCAGGCTGGCTGTGGAGGTACAGGCCATAAGCTCAACTCTCAGAAGTGTGTATGCATGGGAGGCAGATGTCTGCTACCCACTCGGACATGGGAGTTGGAACCTGGCTACACTCTGATTGATGAAAGCCGTTGGAAATCGCTGTATTCAACTCAGATACACGGGAGTTCAGGCCCAGTGCTCACACATGCTTTTCCCGCAACCCCTCCCAGCCACTAACATTAGGATGTTAGCAGCTACTCCTACAGTCAGGCAGCATGCGGGAGGGTTCTGCCCTGTCCTCAGCTCTCACAGGGAAGCATGTCTTGAAGCCAGCTGTCAACTAGCTGCATTCCTATGGCAGTGAGAAGGGAGCAGTATTCTGAGTCAGGAGGTTCCAAGATTACCAGTCTACTGCACCTGGGGATACCCTCCAGGTCTGCATTGTTACCCTGCGTCTCAGAAGCCTCTGGCAAACGTCTCTGCTGAAGACCTGCAAACTCACTCTGCAGGCAGTGTGGAACTGTGAGGGACTGAGGCTGAGCTCAACTCTCAGAAGTAAGATGCTTTTGGAAAAGGCGTTCAGCTACCCTCTCACGTATGGAACTTAGTATGTAGCACCAGTCTACCAGAGGAATTACTAGGAAATCGCTGGACTGAGCTTGGAGGCACTAGTCTTGTGTGCCGTGTGATTGCAATTACCTCTCCCAACACTTCCGTCAAACAGCGAGCCTAGGCCTTTTAGAAGCCAAGGGTACCAGCAGGCTGGCTGTGGAGGTACAGGCCATAAGCTCAACTCTCAGAAGTGTGTATGCATGGGAGGCAGATGTCTGCTAACCACTCGGACATGGGAGTTGGAACCTGGCTACACTGTGATTGAAGAAGTCCATTGGAAATCGCTGTATTCAACTCACATACACGGGAGTTCATGCCCAGTGCTCACACATGCTTTTCCCGCAACCTCTCCCAGCCACTAACATTAGGATGTTAGCAGCTACTCCTACAGTCAGGCAGCATGCGGGAGGGTTCTGCCCTGTCCTCAGCTCTCACAGGGAAGCATGTCTTGAAGCCAGCTGTCAACTAGCTGCATTCCTATGGCAGTGAGAAGGTAGCAGTACTCTGAGTCAGGAGGTTCCAAGATTACCACTCTACTGCACCTGGAGTTACCCTCCAGGTCTGCATTGTTAACTTGTACTCAGAAGCCTCTGGCAATCGTCTCTGGTGAAGACGTGTGAAACTCACTCTGCAGGCAGTGTGGAACTGTGAGGGACTGAGGCTGAGCTCAACTCTCAGAAGTAAGATGCTTTTGGACAAGGCGTTCAGCTACCTTCTCAAATATGGAACTTAGTATGTAGCACCTGTCTACCACAAGAATTACTGGGAAATCGTGAATTGAGCTTGGAGGCACTCGTCTTGTGTGCCGGGAGATTCCAATTACCTCTCCCAGCACTTCCGTCAAACAGCGAGCCTTGGCCTTTTAGAAGCCAAGGGTACCAGCAGGCTGGATGTGGAAGTACAGGCCATGAGCTCAACTCTCAGAAGTGTGTATGCATGGGAGGCATTGTCTGCTACCCGCTCGTACATGGGTTTGGAACCTAGCTACACTCTGATTGAGGAAAGCCGTTGGAAATCGCTGTATTCAACTCAGATACACGGGAGTTCAGGCCCAGTGCTCACACATGCTTTTCACGCAACCTCTCCCAGCCACTAACATTAGGATGTTAGCAGCTACTCCTACAGTCAGGCAGGATGCGGGAGCGTTCTGCCCTGTCCTCAGCTCTCACAGGGAAGCATTTCTTGAAGCCAGCTGTCAACTAGCTGCATTCCTATGGCAGTGAGAAGGTAGCAGTATTCTGAGTCAGGAAGTTCCAAGATTACCAGTCTACTGCACCTGGGGATACCCTCCAGGTCTGCATTGTTACCCTGCGTCTCAGAAGCCTCTGGCAAACGTCTCTGCTGAAGACCTGCGAAACTCACTCTGCAGGCAGTGTGGAACTGTGAGGGACTGAGGCTGAGCTCAACTCTCAGAAGTAAGATGCTTTTGGACAAGGCGTTCAGCTACCTTCTCACATATGGAACTTAGTATGTAGCACCTGTCTACCACAAGAATTACTGGGAAATCGTGAATTGAGCTTGGAGGCACTCGTCTTGTGTGCCTGGAGATTCCAATTACCTCTCCCAGCACTTCCGTCAAACAGCGAGCCTAGGCCTTTTAGAAGCCAAGGGTACCAGCAGGCTGGATGTGGAGGTACAGGCCATAAGCTCAACTCTCAGAAGTGTGTATGCATGGGAGGCAGATGTCTGCTACCGCTCGTACATGGGATTTGGAACCTAGCTACACTCTGGTTGAGGAAAGCCGTTGGAAATCGCTGTATTCAACTCAGATACACGGGAGTTCAGGCCCAGTGCTCACACATGCTTTTCCCGAAACCTCTCCCAGCCACTAACATGAGGATGTTAGCAGCTACTCCTACAGTCAGGCAGGATGCGTGAGCGTCCTGCCCTGTCCTCAGCTCTCACAGGGAAGCATGTCTTGAAGCCAGCTGTCAACTAGCTGCATTCCTATGGCAGTGAGAAGGTAGCAGTACTCTGAGTCAGGAGGTTCCAAGATTACCAGTCTACTGCACATGGGGATACCCTCCAGGTCTGCATTGTTACCCTGCGTCTCAGAAGTCTCTGGCAAACTTCTCTGCTGAAGACCTGCGAAACTCACTCTGCAGGCAGTGTGGAACTGTAAGGGACTGAGGCTGAGCTCAACTCTCAGAAGTAAGATGCTTTTGGACAAGGCGTTCAGCTACCCTCTCACGTATGGAACTTAGTATGTAGCACCAGTCTACCACAGGAATTACGAGGAAATCGCTGGACTGAGCTTGGAGGCACTCGTCTTTTGTGCCGGGTGATTCCAATTACCTCTCCCAACACTTCCGTAAAACAGCGAGCCTAGGCCTTTTAGAAGCCAAGGGTACCAGCAGGCTGGCTGTGGAGGTACAGGCCATTAGCTCAACTCTCAGAAGTGTGTATGCATGGGAGGCAGATGTCTGCTACCCACTCGGACTGGGAGTTGGAACCTGGGCACACTCTGATTGATGAAAGCCGTTGGAAATCGCTGTATTCAACTCAGATACACGGGAGTTCAGGCCCAGTGCTCACAAATGCTTTTCCCGCAACCTCTCCCAGCCAGTAACATAAGGATGTTAGCAGCTACTCCTACAGTCAGGCAGGATGCGGGAGGGTTCTGCCCTGTCCTCAGCTCTCACCGGGAAGCATGTCTTGAAGCCAGCTGTCAACTAGCTGCATTCCTATGGCAGTGAGAAGGTACCAGTACTCTGAGTCAGGAGGTTCCAGGATTACCACTCTACTGCACCTGGAGATACCCTCCAGGTCTGCATTGTTAACTTGTACTCAGAAGCCTTTGGCAATCGTCTCTGGTGAAGACGTGTGAAACTCACTCTGCAGGCAGTGTGGAACTGTGAGGGACTGAGGCTGAGCTCAACTCTCAGAAGTAAGATGCTTTTGGACAAGGCGTTCATCTACCTTCTCACACATGGAACTTAGTATGTAGCACCTGTCTACCACAAGAATTACTGGGAAATCGTGAATTGAGCTTGGAGGCACTCGTCTTGTGTGCCGGGAGATTCCAATTACCTCTCCCAGCACTTCCGTCAAACAGCGAGCCTAGGCCTTTTAGAAGCCAAGGCTTTTCGAACCAGCAGGCTGGATGTGGAGGTACAGGCCATAAGCTCAACTCTCAGAAGTGTGTATGCATGGGAGGCAGATGTCTGCTACCCGCTCCTACATGGGATTTGGAACCTAGCTACACTCTGATTGAGGAAAGCCGTTGTAAATCGCTGTATTCAACTCAGATACACGGGAGTTCAGGCCCAGTGCTCACACATGCTTTTCACGCAACCTCTCCCAGCCACTAACATTAGGATGTTAGCAGCTACTCCTACAGTCAGGCAGGATGCGGGAGCGTTCTGCCCTGTCCTCAGCTCTCACAGGGAAGCATGTCTTGAAGCCAGCTGTCAACTAGCTGCATTCCTATGGCAGTGAGAAGGTAGCAGTATTCTGAGTCAGGAAGTTCCAAGATTACCAGTCTACTGCACCTGGGGATACCCTCCAGGTCTGCATTGTTACCCTGCGTCTCAGAAGCCTCTGGCAAACGTCTCTGCTGAAGACCTGCGAAACTCACTCTGCAGGCAGTGTGGAACTGTGAGGGACTGAGGCTGAGCTCAACTCTCAGAATTAAGATGCTTTTGGACAAGGCGTTCAGCTACCCTCTCACGTATGGAACTTAGTATGTAGCACCAGTCTACCACAGGAATTACTAGGAAATCGCTGGACTGAGCTTGGAAGCACTAGACTTGTGTGCCGGGTGATTCCAATTACCTCTCCCAACACTTCCCTCAAACAGCGAGCCTAGGCCTTTTAGAAGCCAAGGGTACCAGCAGGCTGGCTGTGGAGGTACAGGCCATAAGCTCAACTCTCAGAAGTGTGTATGCATGGGACGCAGATGTCTGCTACCCACTCGGACATGGGAGTTGGAAACTGGCTACACTCTGATTGATGAAAGCCGTTGGATATCGCGGTATTCAACTCAGATACACGGGAGTTCAGTCCCAGTGCTCACACATGCTTTTCCCGCAACCTCTCCCAGCCACTAACATAAGGATGTTAGCAGCTACTCCTACAGTCAGGCAGGATGCGGGAGGGTTCTGCCCTGTCCTCAGCTCTCACAGGGAATCATGTCTTGAAGCCAGCTGTCAACTAGCTGCATTCCTATGGCAGTGAGAAGGTAGCAGTACTCTGAGTCAGGAGGTTCCAAGATTACCACTCTACTGCACCTGGAGATACCCTCCAGGTCTGCATTGTTAACTTGTACTCACAAGCCTCTGGCAATCGTCTCTGGTGAAGACGTGTGAAACTCACTCTGCAGGCAGTGTGGAACTGTGAGGGACTGAGGCTGAGCTCAACTCTCAGAAGTAAGATGCTTTTGGACAAGGCGTTCAGCTACCTTCTCACATATGGAACTTAGTATGTAGCACCTGTCTACCAAAGAATTACTGCGAAATCGTGAATTGAGCTTGGAGGCACTCGTCTTGTGTGCCGGGAGATTCCAATTACCTCTCCCAGCACTTCCGTCAAACAGCGAGCCTAGGCCTTTTAGAAGCCAAGGGTACCAGCAGGCTGGATGTGGAGGTACAGGCCATAAGCTCAACTCTCAGAAGTGTGTATGCATGGGAGGCAGATGTCTGCTACCGCTCGTACATGGGATTTGGAACCTAGCTACACTCTGGTTGAGGAAAGCCGTTGGAAATCGCTGTATTCAACTCAGATACACGGGAGTTCAGGCCCAGTGCTCACACATGCTTTTCCCGCAACCTCTCCCAGCCACTAACATTAGGATGTTAGCAGCTACTCCTACAGTCAGGCAGGATGCGAGAGGGTTCTGCCCTGTCCTCAGCTCTCACAGGGAAGCATGTCTTGAAGCCAGCTGTCAACTAGCTGCATTCCTATGGCAGTGAGAAGGTAGCAGTATTCTGAGTCAGGAGGTTCCAAGATTACCAGTCTACTGCACCTGGGGATACCCTCCAGGTCTGCATTGTTACCCTGCGTCTCAGAAGCCTCTGGCAAACGTCTCTGCTGAAGACCTGCGAAACTCACTCTGCAGGCAGTGTGGAACTGTGAGGGACTGAGGCTGAGCTCAACTCTCAGAAGTAAGATGCTTTTGGACAAGGCGTTCAGCTACCCTCTCACGTATGGAACTTAGTATGTAGCACCAGTCTACCACAGGAATTACTAGGAAATCGCTGGACTGAGATTGGAGGCACTCGTCTTTTCTGCCGGGTGATTCCAATTACCTCTCGCAAAACTTCCGTCAAACAGCGAGCCTAGGCCTTTTAGAAGCCAAGGGTACCAGCAGGCTGGCTGTGGAGGTACAGGGCATAAGCTCAACTCTCAGAAGTGTGTATGCATGGGAGGCAGATGTCTGCTACCCACTCGGACATGGGAGTAGGAACCTAGCTACACTGTGATTGAAAAAGGCCATTAGAAATCGCTGTATTCAACTCACATACACAGGAGTTCAGGCCCAGTGCTCACACATGCTTTTCCCGCAACCTCTCCCAGCCACTAACATTAGGATGTTAGCAGCTACTCCTACAGTCAGGCAGGATGCGGGAGGGTTCTGCCCTGTCCTCAGCTCTCACAGGGAAGCATGTCTTGAAGCCAGCTGTCAACTAGCTGCATTCCTATGGCAGTGAGAAGGTAGCAGTACTCTGAGTCAGGAGTTTCCAAGATTACCACTCTACTGCACCTGGAGATACCCTCCAGGTCTGAATTGTTAACTTGTACTCAGAAGCCTCTGTCAATCGTCTCTGTTGAAGACGTGTGAAACTCACTCTGCAGGCAGTGTGGAACTGTGAGGGACTGAGGCTGAGCTCAACTCTCAGAAGTAAGATGCTTTTGGACAAGGCGTTCAGCTACCTTCTCACATATGGAACTTAGTATGTAGCACCTGTCTACCACAAGAATTAATGGGAAATCGTGAATTGAGCTTGGAGGCACTCGTCTTGTGTGCCGGGATATTACAATTACCTCTCCCAGCACTTCCGTCAAACAGCGAGCCTAGGCCTTTAGAAGCCAAGCCTTTTCGAACCATCAGGCTGGATGTGGAGGTACAGGCCATACGCTCAACTCTCAGAAGTGTGTATGCATGGGAGGCAGACGTCTGCTACCCACTCGGACATGGGAGTTGGAACCTGGCTACACTCTGATTGATGAAAGCCGTTGGAAATCGCTGTATTCAACTCAGATACACGGGAGTTCAGACCCAGTGCTCACACATTCTTTTCCCGCAACATCTCCCAGCCACTAACATAAGGATGTTAGCAGCTACTCCTACAGTCAGGCAGGATGCGGGAGGGTTCTGCCCCGTCCTCAGCTCTCACAGGGAAGCATGTCTTGAAGCCAGCTGTCAACTAGCTGCATTCCTATGGCAGTGAGAAGGTAGCAGTACTCTGAGTCAGGAGTTTCCAAGATTACCAGTCTACTGCACCTGGGGATACCATCCAGGTCTGCATTGTTACCCTGCGTCTCAGAAGCCTCTGGCAAACGTCTCTGCTGAAGACCTGCGAAACTCACTCTGCAGGCAGTGTGGAACTGTGAGGGACTGAGTCTGAGCTCAACTCTCAGAAGTAAGATGCTTTTGGACAAGGCGTTCAGCTACCCTCTCACGTATGGAACTTAGTATGTAGCAGCAGTCTCCCACAGGAATTACTAGGAAATCGCTGGACTGAGCTTGGAGGCACTAGTCTTGTGTGCCGGGTGATTCCAATTACCTCTCCCAACACTTCCGACAAACAGCGAGCCTAGGCCTTTTAGAAGCCAAGGGTACCAGCAGGGTGGCTGTGGAGGTACAGGCCATAAGCTCAACTCTCAGAAGTGTGTATGCTTGGGAGGCAGACGTCTGCTACCCACTCGGACATGGGAGTTGGAACCTGGCTACACTCTGATTGATGAAATCCGTTGGAAATCGCTGTATTCAACTCAGATACATGGGAGTTCAGGCCCAGTGCTCACACATGCTCTTCCCGCAACCTCTCCCAGCCACTAACATAAGGATGTTAGCAGCTACTCCTACAGTCAGGCAGGATCCGGGAGGGTTCTACCAGGTCCTCTGCTCTCACAGGAAGCATGTCTTGAAGCCAGCTGTCAACTAGCTGCATTCCTATGGCAGTGAGAAGGTAGCAGTACTCTGAGTCAGGTGGTTCCAAGATTACCACTCTACTGCACCTGGGGATACCCTCCAGGTCTGCATTGTTAACTTGTACTCAGAAGCCTCTGGCAATCGTCTCTGGTGAAGACGTGTGAAACTCACTCTGCAGGCAGTGTGGAACTGTGAGGGACTGAGGCTGAGCTCAACTCTCAGAAGTAAGATGCTTTTGGACAACGCTTTCAGCTACCTTCTCACATATGGAACTTAGTATGTAGCACCTGTCTACCACAAGAATTACTGGGAAATCGTGAATTGAGCTTGGAGGCACTCGTCTTGTGTGCCGGGAGATTCCAATTACCTCTCCCAGCACTTTCGTGAAACAGCGAGCCTAGGCCTTTTAGAAGCCAAGGGTACCAGTAGGCTGGATGTGGAGGTACAGGCCATAAGCTCAACTCTCAGAAATGTGTATGCATGGGAGACAGATGTCTGCTACCGGCTCGTACATGGGATTTGGAACCTAGCTACACGCTGATTGTTGAAAGCCGTTGGAAATCGCTGTATTCAACTCAGATACACGGGAGTTCAGGCCCAGGGCTCACACATGCTTTTCCCGCAACCTCTCCCAGCCACTAACATAAGGATGTTAGCAGCTACTCGTACAGTCAGGCAGGATGCTGGAGGGTTCTGCCCTGTCCTCAGGTCTCACAGGGAAGCATGTCTTGAAGCCAGCTGTCAACTAGCTGCATTCCTATGGCAGTGAGAAGGTAGCAGTACTCTGAGTCAGGAGGTTCCAAGATTACCAGTCTAGTGCACCTGGGGATACCCTTCAGGTCTGCATTGTTACCCTGCGTCTCAGAAGCCTCTGGGAAACGTCTCTGCTGAAGACCTGCGAAACTCACTCTGCAGGCAGTGTGGAACTGTGAGGGACTGAGGCTGAGCTCAACTCTCAGAAGTAAGATGCTTTTGGACAAGGCGTTCAGCTACCCTCTCACGTATGGAACTTAGTATGTAGCACCAGTCTACCACAGGAATTACTAGGAAATCGCTGGACTGAGCTTGGAGGCACTAGTCTTGTGTGCCGTGTGATTCCAATTACCTCTCCCAACACTTCCGTCAAACAGCGAGCCTAGGCCTTTTAGAAGCCAAGGGTACCAGCAGGCTGGCTCTGGAGGTACAGGCCATAAGCTCAACCATCAGAAGTGTGTATGCAGGGGAGGCAGATGTCTGCTACCCACTCGGACATGGGAGTTGGAACCTGGCTACACTCTGATTGATGAAAGCCGTTGGAAATCGCAGTATTCAACTCAGAAACACGGGAGTTCAGGCCCAGTGCTCACACATGCTTTTCCCGCAACCTCTCCCAGCCACTAACATAAGGATGTTAGCAGCTATTCCTACAGTCAGGCAGGATGCGGGAGGGTTCTGCCCTGTCCTCAGCTCTCACAGGGAAGCATGTCTTGAAGCCAGCTGTCAACTAGCTGCATTCCTATGGCAGTGAGAAGGTAGCAGTACTCTGAGTCAGGAGGTTCCAAGATTACCACTCTACTGCACCTGGGGATACCCTCCAGGTCTGCATTGTTACCCTGCGTCTCAGAAGCCTCTGGCAAACGTCTCTGCTGAAGACCTACGAAACACATTCTGCAGGCAGTGTGGAACTGTGAGGGACTGAGACTGAGCTCAACTCTCAGAAGTAAGATGCTTTTGGACAAGGCGTTCAGCTACCTTCTCACATATGGAACTTAGTATGTAGCACCTGTCTACCACAAGAATTACTGGGAAATCGTGAATTGAGCTTGGAGGCACTCTTCTTGTGTGCCGGGAGATTCCAATTACCTCTCCCAGCACTTCCGTCAAACAGCGAGCCTAGGCCTTTTAGAAGCCAAGCCTTTTCGAACCAGCAGGCTGGATGTGGAGGTACAGGCCATAAGCTCAACTCTCAGAAGTGTGTATGCATGGGAGGCAGATGTCTGCTACCCGCTCGTACATGGGATTTGGAACCTAGCTACACGCTGATTGATGAAAGCCATTGGAAATCGCTGTATTCAACTCAGATACACGGGAGTTCAGGCCCAGTGCTCACACATGCTTTTCCCGCAACGTCTCCCAGCCACTAACATAAGGATGTTAGCAGCTACTCCTACAGTCAGGCAGGATGCGGGAGGGTTCTGCCCTGTCCTCAGCTCTCACAGGGAAGCATGTCTTGAAGCCAGCTGTCAACTAGCTGCATTCCTATGGCAGTGAGAAGGTAGCAGTACTCTGAGTCAGGAGGTTCCAAGATTACCACTCTACTGCACCTGGAGATACCCTCCAGGTCTGCATTGTTAACTTGTACTCAGAAGCCTCTGGCAATCCTCTCTAGTGAAGATGTGTGAAACTCACTCTGCAGGCAGTGTGGAACTGTGAGGGACTGAGGCTGAGCTCAACTCTCAGAAGTAAGATGCTTTTGGACAAGGCGTTCACCTATCTTCTCACATATGGAACTTAGTATGTAGCACCTGTCTACCACAAGAATTACTGGGAAATCGTGAATTGAGCTTGGAGGCACTCGTCTTGTGTGCGGGAGATTTCAATTACCTCTCCCAGCACTTCCGTCAAACAGCGAGCCTAGGCCTTTTAGAAGCCAAGGGTACCAACAGTCTGGATGTGGAGGTACAGGCCATAAGCTCAACTCTCAGAAGTGTGTATGCATGGGAGGCAGATGTCTGCTACCCGCTCGTACATGGGATTTGGAACCTAGCTACACTCTGGTTGAGGAAAGCCGTTGCCAATCGCATATTCAACTCAGATACACGGGAGTTCAGGCCCAGTGCTCACACATGCTTTTCCCGCAATCTCTCCCAGCCACTAACATTAGGATGTTAGCAGCTACTCCTACAGTCAGGCAGGATGCAGGAGGGTTCTGCCCTGTCCTCAGCTCTCACAGGGAAGCATGTCTTGAAGCCAGCTGTCAACTAGCTGCATTCCTATGGCAGTGAGAAGGTAGCAGTATTCTGAGTCAGGAGGTTCCAAGATTACCAGTCTACTGCACCTGGGGATAACCTCCAGGTCTGCATTGTTACCCTGCGTCTCAGAAGCCTCTGGCAAACGTCTCTGCTGAAGACCTGCGAAACTCACTCTGCAGGCAGTGTGGAACTGTGAGGGACTGAGGCTGAGCTCAACTCTCAGAAGTAAGATGCTTTTGGACAAGGCGTTCAGCTACCCTCTCACGTATGGATCTTAGTATGTAGCACCAGTCTACCACAGGAATTACTAGGAAATCGCTGGACTGAGCTTGGAGGCACTAGTCTGGTGTGCCGGGTGATTCCAAATACCTCTCCCCACCCTTCCGTCAAACAGTGAGCCTAGGCCTTTTAGAAACCAAGGGTACCAGCAGGCTGGCTGTCGAGGTACAGGCCATAAGCTCAAGTCTCAGAAGTGTGTATGCATGGGAGGCAGATGTCTGCTACCCACTCGGACATGGGAGTTGGAAACTGGCTACACTCTGATTGATGAAAGCCGTTGGAAATCGCTGTATTCAACTCAGATACACGGGACTTCAGGCCCAGTGCTCACACATGCTTTTCCCGCAACCTCTCCCAGCCACTAAGATAAGGATGTTAATAGCTACTCCTACATCAGGAAGGATGCGGGAGGGTTCTGCCCTGTCCTCAGCTCTCACAGGGAAGCATGTCTTGAAGCCAGCTGTCAACTAGCTGCATTCCTATGGCAGTGAGAAGGTTGCAGTACTCTGAGTCAGGAGGTTCCAAGATTACCACTCTACTGCACCTGGAGATACCCTCCAGGTCTGCATTGTTTACTTGTACTCAGAAGCCTCTGGCAATCGTCTCTGGTGAAGACGTGTGAAACTCACTCTGCAGGCAGTGTGGAACTGTGAGGGACTGAGGCTGAGCTCAACTCTCAGAAGTAGGATGCTTTTGGACAAGGCGTTCAGCTACCTTCTCACATATGGAACTTAGTATGTAGCACCTGTCTACCACAAGAATTACTGGGAAATCGTGAATTGAGCTTGGAGGCACTCGTTTTGGAGGCCGGGAGATTCTTATTACCTCTCCCAGCACTTCCGTCAAACAGCGAGCCTAGGCCTTTTAGAAGCCAAGCCTTTTCGAACCAGCAGGCTGGATGTGGAGGTATAGGCCATAAGCTCAGCTATCAGAAGTGTGTATGCATGGGAGGCAGATGTCTGCTACCCGCTCGTACAGGGGATTTGGAACCTAGCTACACTCTGATTGATGAAAGCCGTTGGAAATCGTTGTATTCAACTCAGATACACGGGAGTTCATGCCAAGGGCTCACACATGCTTTTCCCGCAACCTCTCCAGCCACTAACATTAGGATGTTAGCAGCTACTCCTACAGTCAGGCAGGATGCGGGAGGGTTCTGCCCTGTCCTCAGCTCTCACAGGGAAGCATGTCTTGAAGCCAGCTGTCAACTAGCTGCATTCCTATGGCAGTGAGAAGGTAGCAGTACTCTGAGTCAGGAGGTTCCAAGATTAGCAGTCTACTGCACCTGGGGATACCCTCCAGGTCTGCATTGTTACCCTGAGTCTCAGAAGCCTCTGGCAAAAGTCTCTGCTGAAGACCTGCGAAACTCACTCTGTAGGCAGTGTGGAACTGTGAGGGACTAGGCTGAGCTCAACTCTCAGAAGTAAGATGCTTTTGGAAAAGGCGTTCAGCTACCCTCTCACGTATGGAACTTAGTATGTAGCACCAGTCTACCACAGGAATTACTATTACATCGCTGGACTGAGCTTGGAGGCACTAGTCTTGTATGACGGGAATTTCCAATTACCTCTCCCAACACTTCCGTCAAACATCGAGCCTAGGCCTTTTAGAAGCCAAGGGTACCAGCAGGCTGGCTGTGGAGGTACAGGCCATAAGTTCAACTCTCAGAAGTGTGTATGCATGGGAGGCAGATGTCTGCTACCCCCTCGGACATGGGAGTTGGAACCTGGCTACACTCTGATTGTTGAAAGCCGTTGGAAATCGCTGTATTCAACTCAGATACACGGGAGTTCAGGCCCAGTGCTCACACATGCTTTTCCCGCAACCTCTCCCAGCCACTAACATAAGGATGTTAGCAGCTACTCCTACAGTCAGGCAGGATGCGGGAGGGTTCTGCCCTGTCCTCAGCTCTCACAGGGAAGCATGTCTTGAAGCCAGCTGTCAACTAGCTGCATTCCTATGGCAGTGAGAAGGTAGCAGTACTCTGAGTCAGGAGTTTCCAAGATTACCACTCTACTGCACCTGGAGATACCCTCCAGGTCTGCATTCTTAACTTGTACTCAGAAGCCTCTGGCAATCGTCTCTGGTGAAGACGTGTGAAACTCACTCTGCAGGCAGTGTGGAACTGTGAGTGACTGAGGCTGAGATCAACTCTCAGAAGTAAGATGCTTTTGGACAAGGCGTTCAGCTACCTTCTCACATATGGAACTTAGTATGTAGCACCTGTCTACCAGAAGAATTACTGGGAAATCGTGAATTGAGCTTGGAGGCACTCGTCTTCTGTGACGGGAGATTCCAATTACCTCTCCCAGCACTTCCGTCAAACAGCGAGCCTAGGCCGTTTAGAAGCCAAGGGTACCAGCAGGCTGGATGTGGAGCTACAGGCCATAAGCTCAACTCTCAGAAGTGTGTATGCATGGGAGACAGATGTCTGCTACCCGCTCGTACATGGGATTTGGAACCGAGCTACACTCTGGTTGAGGAAAGCCGTTGGAAATCGGTGTATTCAACTCAGATACACGGGGGTTCAGGCCCAGTGCTCACACATGCTTTTCCCGCAACCTCTCCCAGTCACTAACATAAGGATGTTAGCAGCTACTCCTACAGTCAGTCAGGATGCGGGAGGGTTCTGCCCTTTCCTCAGCTCTCACAGGGAAGCATGTCTTGAAGCGAGCTGTCAACTAGCTGCATTCCTATGGCAGTGAGAAGGTAGCAGTACTCTGAGTCAGGAGGTTGCAAGATTACCACTCTACTGCACCTGGAGATACCCTCCAGGTCTGCATTCTTAACTTGTACTCAGAAGCCTCTGGCAATCGTCTCTGGTGAAGACGTGTGAAACTCACTCTGCAGGCAGAGTGGAACTGTGAGTGACTGAGGCTGAGCTCAACTCTCAGAAGTAAGATGCTTTTGGACAAGGCGTTCAGCTACCTTCTCACATATGGAACTTAGTATGTAGCATCTGTCTACCACAAGAATTACTGGGAAATCGTGAATTGAGCTTGGAGGCACTCGTCTTGTGTGCCGGGACATTCCAATTACCTATCCCAGCACTTCCATCAAACAGCGAACCTAGGCCTTTTAGAAGCCAAGCCTTATCGAACCAGCAGGATGGAAGTGGAGGTACAGGCCATAAGCTCAACTCTCAGAAGTGTGTATGCATCGGAGGCCAATGTCTGCTACCCCCTCGTACATGGGATTTGGAAACTAGCTACACTCTGATTGATGAAAGCCGTTGGAAATCGCTGTATTCAACCCAGATACACGGGAGTTCAGGCCCAGTGCTCACACATGTTTTTCCCGCAACCTCTCCCAGCCACTAACATTAGGATGTTAGCCGCTACTCCTACAGTCAGGCAGGATGCGGGAGGGTTCTGCCCTGTCCTCAGCTCTCACAGGGAAGCATGTCTTGAAGCCAGCTGTCAACTAGCTGCATTCCTATGGCAGTGAGAAGGTAGCAGTACTCTGAGTCAGGAGGTTCCAAGATTACCAGTCTACTGCACCTGGGGATACCCGCCAGGTCTGCATTGTTACCCCGCGTCTCAGAAGCCTCTGGCAAACGTCTCTGCTGAAGACCTGCGAAACTCACTCTGCAGGCAGTGTGGAACTGTGAGTGACTGAGGCTGAGCTCAACTCTCAGAAGTAAGATGCTTTTGGACAAGGCGTTCAGCTACCTTCTCACATATGGAACTTAGTATGTAGCACCTGTCTACCACAAGAATTACTGGGAAATCGTGAATTGAGCTTGGAGGCACTCGTCTTGTGTGACGGGAGATTCCAATTACCTCTCCCAGCACTTCCGTCAAACAGCACCTAGGCCGTTTAGAAGCCAAGGGTACCAGCAGGCTGGCTGTGTAGGTGCAGGCCATAAGCTCAACACTCAGAAGTGTGTATGCATGGGAGACACATGTCTGCTACCCGCTCGTACATGGCATTTGGAACCTAGCTACACTCTGGTTGAGGAAAGCCGTTGGAAATCGGTGGATTCAACTCAGATACACGGGTGTTCAGGCCCAGTGCTCACACATGCTTTTCCCGCAACCTCTCCCAGCCACTAACATAAATGTTAGCAGCTACTCCTACAGTCAGGTATGATGCGGGAGGGTTCTGCCCTGTCCTCAGCTCTCACAGGGAAACATATCTTGAAGCCAGCTGTCAACTAGCTGCATTCCTATGGCTGTGAGAAGGTAGCAGTACTCTGAGTCAGGAGGTTGCAAGATTACCACTCTACTGCACCTGGAGATACCCTCCAGGTCTGCATTGTTAACTTGTACTCAGAAGCCTCTGGCAATCGTCTCTGGTGAAGACGTGTGAAACTCACTCTGCAGGTAGTGTGGAACTGTGAGGGACTGAGGCTGAGCTCAACTCTCAGAAGTAAGATGCTTTTGGACAAGGCGTTCAGCTACCCTCTCACGTATGGAACTTAGTATGTAGCACCAGTCTACCACAGGAATTACTAGGAAATCGCTGGACTGAGCTTGGAGGCACTAGTCTTGTGTGCCGGGTGATTCCAATTACCTCTCCCAACACTTCCGTCAAACAGCGAGCCTAGGCCTTTTAGAAGCCAAGGGTACCAGCAGGCTGGCTGTGGAGGTACAGGCCATAAGCTCAACTCTCAGAAGTGTGTATGCATGGGAGTCAGATGTCTGCTACCCACTCGGACATGGGAGTTGGAAACTAGCTACACTGTGATTGAAGAAGGCCATTGCAAATCGCTGTATTCAACTCAGATACATGGGAGTTCAGGCCCAGTGCTCACACATGCTTTTCCCGCAACCTCTCCCAGCCACTAACATAAGGATGTTAGCAGCTACTCCTACAGTCAGGCAGCATGCGGGAGGGTTCTCCCCTGTCCTCAGCTCTCACAGGGAAGCATGTCTTAAAGCCAGCTGTCAACTAGCTGCATTCCTATGGCTGTGAGAAGGTAGCAGTACTCTGAGTCAGGAGGTTCCAAGATTACCACTCTACTGCACCTGGAGATACCCTCCATGTCTGCATTGTTAACTTGTACTCAGAAGCCTCTGGCAATCGTCTCTGGTGAAGACGTGAGAAACTCACTCTGCAGGCAGTGTGGAACTGTGAGGGACTGAGGCAGATCTCAACTCTCAGAAGTAAGATGCTTTTGGACAAGGCGTTCAGCTACCTTCTCACATATGGAACTTAGTATGTAGCACCTGTCTACCACAAGAATTACTGGGAAATAGTGAATTGAGCTTGGAGGCACTCGTCTTGTGTGCCGGGGTATTCCAATTAACTCTCCCAGCACTTCCGTCAAACAGCGAGCCTAGGCCTTTTAGAAGCCAAGCCTTATCGAACCAGCAGGCTGGAAGTGGAGGTACAGGCCATAAGCTCAACTCTCAGAAGTGTGTATGCATGGGAGGCAGATGTCTGCTACCCGCTCGTACATGGGATTCGGAACCTAGCTACACTCTGGTTGAGGAAAGCCGTTGGAAATCGCTGTATTCAACTCAGATACACGGGAGTTCAGGCCCAGTGCTCACACATGCTTTTCCCGCAACCTCTCACAGCCACTAACATTAGGATGTTAGCAGCTACTCCTACAGTCAGGCAGGATGCCGGAGGGTTCTGCCCTGTCCCCAGCTCTCACAGGGAAGCATGTCTTGAAGCCAGCTGTCAACTAGCTGCATTCCTATGGCAGTGAGAAGGTAGCAGTATCTGAGTCAGGAGGTTCCAAGATTACCAGTCTACTGCACCTGGGGATAACCTCCAGGTCTGCATTGTTACCCTGCGTCTCAGAAGCCTCTGGCAAACGTCTCTGGTGAAGACGTGTGAAACTCACTCTGCAGGCAGTGTGGAACTGTGAGGTACTGAGGCTGAGCTCAACTCTCAGAAGTAAGATGCTTTTAGACAAGGCGTTCAGTTACCCTCTCACGTATGGAACTTAGTATGTAGCACCAGTCCACCACAGGAATTACTAGGAAATCGCTGGACTGAGCTTGGAGGCACTAGTCTTGTGTGCCGGGTGATTCCAATTACCTCTCCCAACACTTCCGTCAAACAGAGAGCCTAGGCCTTTTAGAAGCCAAGGGTACGAACAGGCTGGCTGTGGAGGTACAGGCCATAAGCTCAACTCTCAGAAGTGTGTATGCATGGGAGGCAGATGTCTGCTACCCGCTCGTACATGGGATTTGGAACCTAGCTACACTCTGGTTGAGGAAAGCCGTTGGAAATCGCTGTATTCAACTCAGATACACAGGAGTTCAGGCCCAGTGCTCACACATGATTTTTCGCAACCTCTCCCAGCCACTAACATTAGGATGTTAGCAGCTACTCCTACAGTCAGGCAGGATGCGGGAGGGTTCTGCCCTGTCCTCAGCTCTCACAGGGAAGCATGTCTTGAAGCCAGCTGTCAACTAGCTGCATTCCTATGGCAGTGAGAAGGTAGCAGTATTCTGAGTCAGGAGGTACCAAGATTAGCAGTCTACTGCACCTGGGGATACCCTCCATGTTGCATTGTTACCCTGCGTCTCAGAAGCCTCTGGCAAACGTCTCTGCAGAAGACCTGCGAAACTCACTCTGCAGGCAGTGTGGAACTGTGAGGGACTGAGGCTGAGCTCAACTCTCAGAAGTAAGATGCTTTTGGACAAGGCGTTCAGCTACCCTCTCACGTATGGAAATTAGTATGTAGCACCAGTCTACCACAGGAATTACTAGGAAATCGCTGGACTGAGCTTGGGGGCACTAGTATTGTGAGCCGGGTGATTCCAATTTCCTCTCCCAGAACTTCCGTCAAACAGCGAGCCTAGGCCTTTTAGAAGCCAAAGGTACCAGCAGGCTGGCTGTGGAGGTACAGGCCATAAGCTCAAATCTCTGAAGTGTGTATGCATGGGAGGCAGATGTCTGCTACCCGGTCGGACAAGGGAGTTGGAACCTAGCTACACTGTGATTGAAGAAGGCCATTGGAAATCGCTGTATTCAACTCAGATACACGGGAGTTCAGGCCCAGTGCTCACACATGCTTTTCCCGCAACCTCTCCCAGCCACTAACATAAGGATGTTAGCAGCTACTCCTACAGTCAGGCAGGATGCGGGAGGGTTCTGCCCTGTCCTCAGCTCTCACAGGGAAGCATGTCTTGAAGCCAGCTGTCAACTAGCTGCATTCCTATGGCAGTGAGAAGGTAGCAGTACTCTGAGTCAGGAGGTTCCAAGATTACCAGTCTACTGCACCTGGGGATACCCTCCAGGTCTGCATTGTCAACTTGTACTCAGAAGCCTCTGGCAATCGTCTCTGGTGAAGACGTGTGAAACTCACTCTGCAGGCAGTGTGGAACTGTGAGGGACTGAGGCAGATCTCAACTCTCAGAAGTAAGATGCTTTTGGACAAGGCGTTCAGCTACCTTCTCACATATGGAACTTAGTATGTAGCACCTCTCTACCACAAGAATTACTGGGAAATCGTGAATTGAGCTTGGAGGCACTCGTCTTGTGTGCCGGGAGATTCCAATTACCTCTCCCAGCACTTCCGTCAAACAGCGAGCCTAGGCCTTTTAGAAGCCAAGGGTACCAGCAGGCTGGCTGTGGAGGTACAGGCCATAAGCTCAACTCTCATAAGTGTGTATGCATGGGAGGCAGATGTCTGCTACCCACTCTGACATGGGAGTTGGAAACTAGCTACACTGTGATTGAAGAAGGCCATTGGAAATCGCTGTATTCAACTCAGATACATGGGAGTTCAGGCCCAGTGCTCACACATGCTTTTCCCGCAACCTCTCCCAGCCACTAACATAAGGATGTTAGCAGCTACTCCTACAGTCAGGCAGGATGCGGGAGGGTTCTGCCCTGTCCTCAGCTCTCACAGGGAAGCATGTCTTGAAGCCAGCTGTCAACGAGCTGCATTCCTATGGCAGTGAGAAGGTAGCAGTACTCTCAGTCAGGAGGTTCCAAGATTACCACTCTACTGCACCTGGAGATACCCTCCAGGTCTGCATTGTTAACTTGTACTCAGAAGCCTCTGGCAATCGTCTCTGGTGAAGACATGTGAAACTCACTCTGCAGGCAGTGTGGAACTGTGAGGGACTGAGGCTGAGCTCAACTCTCAGAAGTAAGATGCTTTTGGACAAGGCGTTCAGCTACCTTCTCACATATGGATCTTAGTATGTAGCACCTGTCTACCACAAGAATTACTGGGAAAACGTGAATTGAGCTTGGAGGCACTCGTCTTGTGTGCCGGGAGATTCCAATTACCTCTCCCAGGACTTCCGTCAAACAGCGAGCCTAGGCCTTTTAGAAGCCAAGCCTTTTCGAACCAGCAGGCTGGATGTGGAGGTACAGGCCATAAGCTCAACTCTCAGAAGTGTGTATGCATGGGAGGCAGATGTCTGCTACCCGCTCGTACATGGGATTTGGAAACTAGCTACACTCTGATTGAGGAAAGCCGTTGGAAATCGCTGTATTCAACTCAGATACACGGGAGTTCAGGCCCAGTGCTCACACATGCTTTTCCCGCAACCTCTCCCAGCCACTAACATAAGGATGTTTGCAGCTACTCCTACAGTCAGGCAGGATGCGGGAGGGTTCTGTCCTGTCCTCAGCTCTCACAGGGATGCATGTCTTGAAGCCAGCTGTCAACTAGCTGCATTCCTATGGCAGTGAGAAGGTAGCAGTACTCTGAGTCAGGAGGTTCCATGATTACCACTCTACTGCACCTGGGGATACCCTCCAGGTCTGCATTGTTACCCTGCGTCTCACAAGCCTCTGGCAAACGTCTCTGCTGAAGACCTACGAAACTCACCCTGCAGGCAGTGTGGAACTGTGAGGGACTGAGGCTGAGCTCAACTCTCAGAAGTAAGATGCTTTTGGACAAGGCGTTCAGCTACCTTCTCACATATGGAACTTAGTATGTAGCACCAGTCTACCACAGGAATTACTAGGAAATCGCTGGACTGAGCTGGGAGGCACTAGTCTTGGGTGCGGGTGATTCCAATTACCTCTCCCAACACTTCCGTCAAACAGCGAGCCTAGGCCTTTTAGAAGCCAAGGGTACCAGCAGGCTGGCTGTGGAGGTACAGGCCATAAGCTCAACTCTCAGAAGTGTGTATGCATGGGAGGCAGATGTCTGCTACCCACTCGGACATGGGAGTTGGAACCTAGCTACACTCTGATTGATGAAAGCCGTTGGAAATCGTTGTATTCAACTTAGATACACGGGAGTTCAGGCCCAGTGCTCACACATGCTTTTCCCGCAACCTCTCCCAGCCACTAACATAAGGATGTTAACAGCTACTCCTACAGTCAGGCAGGATGCGGGAGGGTTCTGCCCTGTCCTCAGCTCTCACAGGGAAGCATGTCTTGAAGCCAGCTGTCAACTAGCTGCATTCCTATGGCAGTGAGAAGGTAGCAGTACTCTGAGTCAGGAGGTTCCAAGATTACCACTCTACTGCACCTGGAGATACCCTCCAGGTCTGCATTGTTGCTAGCCCGAGTCTCAGACCTTTCCAGGGGCCGAGAGAGTGAAGCGCACTCCGCGCGTGGCCCCACCGCTGAGCTTCCCGCCGCCCTTAGGTCTGCATTGTTAACTTGTACTCAGAAGCCTCTGGCAATCGTCTCTGGTGAAGACGTGTGAAACTCACCCTGCAGGCAGTGTGGAACTGTGAGGGACTGAGGCTGAGCTCAACTCTCAGAAGTAAGATGCTTTTGACAAGGCGTTCAGCTACCTTCTCACATATGGAACTTAGTATGTAGCACCTGTCTACCAAAGAATTACTGGGAAATCGTGAATTGAGCTTGGAGGTACTCGTCTTGTGTGCCGGGAGATTCCAATTACCTCTCCCAGCACTTCCGTCAAACAGCGAGCCTAGGCCTTTTAGAAGCCAAGCCTTTTCGAACCAGCAGGCTGGCTGTGGAGGTACAGGCCATAAGCTCAACTCTCAGAAGTGTGTATGCATGGGAGGCAGATGTCTGCTACCCGCTCGTACATGGGAATTGGACCCCAGCTACACTCTGATTGATGTAAGCCGTTGGAAATCGCTGTATTCAACTCAGATACACGGGAGTTCAGGCCCAGTGCTCACACATGCTTTTCCCGCAACCTCTCCCAGCCACTAACATTAGCATGTTAGCAGCTACTCCTACAGTCAGGCAGGATGCGGGAGGGTTCTGCCCTGTCCTCAGCTCTCACAGGGAAGCATGTCTTGAAGCCAGCTGTCAACTTGCTGCATTCCTATGGCAGTGAGAAGGTAGCAGTACTCTGAGTCAGGAGGTTCCAAGATTACCAGTCTACTGACCTGGGGATACCCTCCAGGTCTCAATTGTTACCCTGCGTCTCAGAAGCCTCTGGCAAACGTCTCTGCTGAATACCTGCGAAACTCACTCTGCAGGCAGTGTGGAACTGTGAGGGACTGAGGCTGAGCTCAACTCTCAGAAGTAAGATGCTTTTGGACAAGGCGTTCAGCTTCCTTCTCACATATGGAACTTTGTATGTAGCACCTGTCTATGACAAGAATTACTGGGAAATCGTGAATTGAGCTTGGAGGCACTCGTCTTGTGTGCCGGAAAATTCCAATTACCTCTCCCAGCACTTCCGTCAAACAGCGAGCCTAGGCCTTTTAGAAGCCAAGGGTACCAGCAGGCTGGATGTGGAGGTACAGGCCATAAGCTCAACTCTCAGAAGTGTGTATGCATGGGAGGCAGATGTCTGCTACCCGCTCGTACATGGGATTTGCAACCTAGCTACACTCTGATTGATGAAAGCCGTTGGAAATCGCTGTATTCAACTCAGATACACGGGAGTTCAGGCCCAGTGCTCACACATGCTTTTCCTGCAACCTCTCCCAGCCACTAACATTAGGATGTTAGAGGCTACTCCTACAGTCAGGCAGGATGCGGGAGGGTTCTGCCCTGTCCTCAGCTCTCACAGGGAAGCATGTCTTGAAGCCAGCTGTCAAGTAGCTGCATTCCTATGGCAGTGAGAAGGTAGCAGTACTCTGAGTCAGGAGGTTCCAAGATAACCAGTCTACTGCACCTGGGGATACCCTCCAGGTCTGCATTGTTACCCTGCGTCTCAGAAGTCCCTGCCAAACGTCTCTGCTGAAGACCTGCGAAACTCACTCTGCAGGCAGTGTGGAACTGTGAAGGACTGAGGCTGCGCTCAACTCTCAGAAGTAAGATGCTTTTGGACAAGGCGTTCAGCTACACTCTCACGTATGGAACTTAGTATGTAGCACCAGTCTACCACAGGAATTACTAGGAAATCGCGGGACTGAGCTTGGAGGCACTAGTCTTGTGTGCCGGGTGATTCCAATTACCTCTCCTAACACTTCCGTCAAACAGCGAGCCTAGGCCTTTAGAAGCCAAGGGTACCAGCAGGCTGGCTATGGAGGTACAGGCCATAAGCTCAACTCTCAGAAGTGTGTATGCATGGGAGGCAGATGTCTGCTACCCACTCGGACATGGGAGTTGGAACCTGGCTACACTCTGATTGATGAAAGCCGTTGGAAATCGCTGTATTCAACTCAGATACACGGGAGTTCAGGCCCAGTGCTCACACATGCTTTTCCCGCAACCTCTCCCAGCCACTAACATTAGGATGTTAGCAGCTACTCCTACAGTCAGGCAGGATGCGGGAGGGTTCTGCCCTGTCCTCAGCTCTCACAGGGAAGCATGTCTTGAAGCCAGCTGTCAACTAGCTGCATTCCTATGGCAGTGAGAAGGTAGCAGTATTCTGAGTCAGGAGGTTCCAAGATTACCTCTCTATTGCACCTGCAGATATCCTCCAGTTCTGCATTGTTAACTTGTACTCAGAAGCATCTGGCAATCGTCTCTGGTGAAGACGTGTGAAACTCACTCTGCAGGCAGTGTGGAACTGTGAGGGACTGAGGGTGAGCTCAACTCTCAGAAGTAAGATGCTTTTGGACAAGGCGTTCAGCTACCTTCTCACATATGGAACTAAGTATGTAGCACCTGTCTACCACAAGAATTACTGGGAAATCGTGAATTGAGCTTGGAGGCACTCGTCTTGTGTGCCGGGAGATTCCAATTACCTCTCCCAGCACTTCCGTCAAACAGCGAGCCTAGGTTTTTAGAAGCTAAGCCTTTTCAAACCAGCAGGCTGGATGTGGAGGTACAGGCCATAAGCTCAACTCTCAGAAGTGTGTATGCATGGGAGGCAGATGTCTGCTACCCGCTCTTACATGGGATTTGGTACCTAGCTACACTCTGATTCATGAGAGCCGTTGGAAATCGCTGTATTCAACTCAGATACACGGGAGTTCAGGCCCAGTGCTCACACATGCTTTTCCCGCAACCTCTCCCAGCCACTAACATTAGGATGTTAGAGGCTACTCCTACAGTCAGGCAGGATGCGGGAGGGTTCTGCCCTGTCCTCAGCTCTCACAGGGAAGCATGTCTTGAAGCCAGCTGTCAACTAGCTGCATTCCTATGGCAGTGAGAAGGTAGCAGTACTCTGAGTCAGGAGGTTCCTAGATTACCAGTCTACTGCACCTGGGGATACCCTCCAGGTCTGCATTGTTACCCTGCGTCTCAGAAGCCTCTGGCAAACGTCTCTGCTGAAGACCTGCGAAACTCACTCTGTAGGCAGTGTGGAACTCTGAGGGACTGAGGCTGAGCTCAACTCTCAGAAGTAAGATGCTTTTGGACAAGGCGTTCAGCTACCCTCTCACGTATGGAACTTAGTATGTAGCACCAGTCTACCACAGGAATTACTAGGAAATCGCTGGACTGAGCTTGGAGGCACTCGTCTTGTGTGCCGGGTGATTCCAATTACCTCTCCCAACACTTCAGTCAAACAGAGAGCCTAGGCCTTTTAGAAGCCAAGGGTACCAGCAGGCTGTCTGTGGAGGTACAGGCCATAAGCTCAACTCTCAGAAGTGTGTATGCATGGGAGGCAGATGTCTGCTACACACTCGGACATGGGAGTTGGAACCTAGCTACACTGTGATTGAAGAAGGCCATTGGAAATCGCTGTATTCAACTCAGATACACGGGAGTTCAGGCCCAGTGCTCACACATGCTTTTCCCGCAACCTCTCCCAGCCACTAACATAAGGATGTTAGCAGCTACTCCTACAGTCAGGCAGGATGCGGGAGGGATCTGCCCTGTCCTCAGCTCTCACAGGGAAGCATGTCTTGAAGCCAGCTGTCAACTAGCTGCATTCTTATGGCAGTGAGAAGGTAGCAGTATTCTGAGTCAGGAGGTTCCAAGATTACCAGTCTACTGCACCTGGGGATACCCTTCAGGTCTGCATTGTTACCATGCGTCTCAGAAGCCTCTGGCAAACGTCTCTGCTGAAGACCTGCGAAACTCACTCTGCAGGCAGTGTGGAACTGTGATGGACTGAGGCTGAGCTCAACTCTCAGAAGTAAGATGCTTTTGGACAAGGCGTTCAGCTACCCTCTCACGTATGGAACTTAGTATATAGCACCAGTCTACCACAGGAATTACTAGGAAATCGCTGGACTGAGCTTGGAGGCACTAGTCTTGTGTGCCGGGTGATACCAATTACCTCTCCCAACACTTCCGTCAAACAGCGAGCCTAGGCCTTTTAGAAGCCAAGGGTACCAGCAGGCTGGCTCTGGAGGTACAGGCCATAAGCTCAACTCTCAGACGTGTGTATGCATGGGAGGCAGATGTCTGCTACCCACTCGGACATGGGAGTTGGAACCTAGCTACACTGTGATTGAAGAAGGCCATTGGAAATCGCTGTATTCAACTCTGATACACGGGAGTTCAGGCTCAGTGCTCCCACATGCTTTTCCCGCAACCTCTCCCAGCCACTAACATAAGGATGTTAGCAGCTACTCCTACAGTCAGGCAGGATGCGGGAGGGTTCTGCCCTGTCCTCTGCTCTCACAGGAAGCATGTCTTGAAGCCAGCTGTCAACTAGCTGCATTCCTATGGCAGTGAGAAGGTAGCAGTACTCTGAGTCAGGAGGTTCCAAGATTACCACTCTACTGCACCTGGAGATACCCTCCAGGTCTGCATTGTTAACTTGTACTCAGAAGCCTCTGGCAATCGTCTCTGGTGAAGACGTGTGAAACTCACTCTGCAGGCAGTGTGGAACTGTGAGGGACCTAGGTTGAGCTCAACTGTCAGAAGTAAGATGCTTTTGGACAGGGCGTTCAGCTACCTTCTCACATATGGAACTTAGTATGTAGCACCTGTCTACCACAAGAATTACTGGGAAATCGTGAATTGAGCTTGGAGGCACTCGTCTTGTGTGCCGGGAGATTCCAATTACCTCTCCCAGCACTTCCATCAAACAGCGAGTCTAGGCCTTTTAGAAGCCAAGGGTACCAGCAGGCTGGATGTGGAGGTACAGGCAATAAGCTCAACTCTCAGAAGTGTGTATGCATGGGAGGCAGATGTCTGCTACCCGCTCGTACATGGGATTTGGAAACTAGCTACACTCTGGTTGAGGAAAGCCGTTGGAAATCGCTGTATTCAACTCAGATACACGGGAGTTCAGGCCCAGTGCTCACACATGCTTTTCCCGCAATCTCTCCTAGCCACTATCATTAGGATGTTAGCAGCTACTCCTACAGTCAGGCAGGATGCAGGGGGGTTCTGCACTGTCCTCAGCTCTCACAGGGAAGCATGTCTTGAAGCCAGCTGTCAACTAGCTGCATTCCTATGGCAGTGAGAAGGTAGCAGTATTCTGAGTCAGGAGGTTCCAAGATTACCAGTCTACTGCACCTGGGGATACCCTCCAGGTCTGCATGGTTACCCTGCGTCTCAGAAGCCTCTGGCAAACGTCTCTGCTGAAGACCTGCGAAACTCACTCTGCAGGCAGTGTGGAACTGTGAGGGACTGAGGCTGAGCTCAACTCTCAGAAGTAAGATGCTTTTGGACAAGGCGTTCAGCTACCCTCTCACGTATGGAACTTAGTATATAGCACCAGTCTACCACAGGAATTACTAGGAAATCGCTGGACTGAGCTTGGAGGCACTCGTCTTGTGTGCCGGGTGATTCCAAATACCTCTCCCAACACTTCCGTCAAACAGCGAGCCTAGGCCTTTTAGAAGCCAAGGGTACCAGCAGGCTGGCTGTGGAGGTACAGGCCATAAGCTCAACTCTCAGAAGTGTGTATGCATGGGAGGCAGATGTCTGCTACCCACTCGGACATGGGAGTTGGAACCTAGCTACACTGTGATTGAAGAAGGCCATTGGAAATCGCTGTATTCAACTAAGATACACAGGAGTTCAGGCCCAGTGCTCACACATGCTTTTCCCACAACCTCTCCCAGCCACTAACATTAGGATGTTAGCAGCTACTCCTACAGTCAGGCAGGATGCAGGATGGTTCTGCCCTGTCCTCAGCTTTCACAGGGAAGCATGTCTTGAAGCCAGCTGTCAACTAGCTGCATTCCTATGGCAGTGAGAAGGTAGCAGTACTCTGAGTCAGGAGGTTCCAAGATTACCACTCTACTGCACCTGGAGATACCCTCCAGGTCTGCATTGTTAACTTGTACTCAGAAGCCTCTGGCAATCGTCTCTGGTGAAGACGTGTGAAACTCACTCTGCAGGCAGTGTGGAACTATGAGGGACTGAGGCTGAGCTCAACTCTCAGAAGTAAGATGCTTTTGGACAAGGCGTTCAGCTACCCTCTCACGTATGGAACTTAGTATGTAGCACCAGTCTACCACAGGAATTACTAGGAAATCGCTGGACTGAGCTTGGAGGCACTCGTCTTGTGTGCCGGGAGATTACAATTATCTCTCCCAGCACTTCCGTCAAACAGCGAGCCTAGGCCTTTTAGAAGCCAAGGGTACCAGCAGGCTGGCTGTGGAGGTACAGGCCATAAGCTCAACTCTCAGAAGTGTGTATGCATGGGAGGCAGATGTCTGCTACCCACTCGGACATGGGAGTTGGAACCTGGCTACACTCTGATTGATGAAAGCCGTTGGAAATCGCTGTATTCAACTCAGATACACGGGAGTTCAGGCCCAGTGCTCACACATGTTTTTCCCGCAACCTCTCCCAGCCACTAACATAAGGATGTTAGCAGCTACTCCTACAGTCAGGCAGGATGCGGGAGGGTTCTGCCCTGTCCTCAGCTCTCACAGGAAGCATGTCTTGAAGCCAGCTGTCAACTAGCTGCATTCCTATGGCAGTGAGAAGGTAGCAGTACTCTGAGTCAGGAGGATCCAAGATTACCACTCTACTGCTCCTGGAGATACCCTCCAGGTCTGCATTGTTAACTTGTACTCAGAAGCCTCTGGCAATCGTCTCCGGTGAAGACGTGTGAAACTCACTCTGCAGGCAGTGTGGAACTGTGAGGGACTGAGGCTGAGCTCAACTCACAGAAGTAAGATGCTTTTGGACAAGGCGTTCAGCTACCTTCTCACATATGGAACTTAGTATGTAGCACCTGTCTACCACAAGAATTACTGGGAAATCGTGAATTGAGCTTGGAGGCACTCGTCTTGGGTGCCGGGAGATTCCAATTACCTCTCCCAGCACTTCCGTCAAACAGCGAGCCTAGGCCTTTTAGAAGTCAAGGGTACCAGCAGGCTGGATGTGGATGTACAGGCCATAAGCTCAACTCTCAGAAGTGTGTATGCATGGGAGGCAGATGTCTGCTACCCGCTCGTACATGGGATTTGGAACCTAGCTACACTCTGGTTGAGGAAAGCCATTGGAAATCGCATATTCATCTCAGATACACGGGAGTTCAGGCCCAGTGCTCACACATGCTTTTCCCGCAATCTCTCCCAGCCACTAACATTAGGATGTTAGCAGCTACTCCTACAGTCAGGCAGGATACACAAGGGTTCTGCCCTGTCCTCAGCTCTCACACGGAAGCATGTCTTGAAGACAGCTGTCAACTAGCTGCATTCCTATGGCAGTGAGAAGGTAGCAGTATTCTGAGTCAGGAGGTTCTAAGATTACCAGTCTACTGCACCTGGGGATACCTTCCAGGTCTGCATTGTTACCCTGCGTCTCAGAAGCCTCTGGCAAACGTCTCTGCTGAAGACCTGCGAAACTCACTCTGCAGGCAGTGTGGAACTGTGAGGGACTGAGGCTGAGCTCAACTCTCAGAAGTAAGATGCTTTTGGACAAGGCGTTCAGCTACCTTCTCACATATGGAACTTAGTATGTAGCACCTGTCTACCACAAGAATTACTGGGAAATCGTGAATTGAGCTTGAATGCACTCGTCTTGTGTGCCGGGAGATTCCAATTACCTCTCCAGGAATTCCGTCAAACAGCGAGCCTAGGCCTTTTAGAAGCCAAGCCTTTTAGAACCAGCAGGCTGGGTGTGGAGGTACAGACCATAAGCTCAACTCTCAGAAGTGTGTATGCATGGGAGGCAGATGTCTGCTACCCGCTCGTACATGGGATTTGCAACCTAGCTACAATCTGATTGATGAAAGCCGTTGGAAATCGCTGTATTCAACTCAGATACACGGGAGTTCAGGCCCAGTGCTCACACATGCTTTTCCTGCAACCTCTCCCAGCCACTAACATTAGGATGTTAGCAGCTACTCCTACAGTCAGGCAGGATGCGGGAGGGTTCTGCCCTGTCCTCAGCTCTCACAGGGAAGCATGTCTTGAAGCCAGCTGACAAGTAGCTGCATTCCTATGGCAGTGAGAAGGTAGCAGTACTCTGAGTCAGGAGGTTCCAAGATAACCAGTCTACTGCAACTGGGGATACCCTCCAGGTCTGCATTGTTACCCTGCGTCTCAGAAGCCTCTGGCAAACGTCTCTGCTGAAGACCTGCGAAACTCACTCTGAAGGCAGTGTGGAACTGTGAGGGACTGAGGCTAAGCTCAACTCTCAGAAGTAAGATGCTTTTGGACAAGGCGTTCAGCTACCTTCTCACATATGGAACTTAGTATGTAGCACCTGTCTACCACAAGAATTACTGGGAAATCGTGAATTGAGCTTGGAGGCACTCGTCTTGTGTGCCGGGAGATTCCAATTACCTCTCCCAGCATTTCCGTCAAACAGCGAGCCTAGGCCTTTTAGAAGCCAAGGGTACCAGCAGGCTGTATGTGGAGGTACAGGCCATAAGCTCAACTCTCAGAAGTGTGTATGCATGGGAGGCAGATGTCTGCTACCCACTCGGACATGGGAGTTGGAACCTGGCTACACTCTGATTGATGAAAGCCGTTGGAAATCGCTGTATTCAACTCAGATACACGGGAGTTCAGGCTCAGTGCTCACACATGCTTTTCCCGCAACCTCTCCCAGCCACTAACATAAGGATGTTAGCAGCTACTCCTACAGTCAGGCAGGATGCGGGAGGGTTCTGCCCTGTCCTCAGCTCTCACAGGGATGCATGTCTTGAAGCCAGCAGTCAACTAGCTGCATTCCTATGGCAGTGAGAAGGTAGCAGTACTCTGAGTCAGGAGGTTCCAAGATTACCACTCTACTGCACCTGGAGTTACCCTCCAGGTCTGCATTGTTAACTTGTACTCAGAAGCCTCTGGCAATCGTCTCTGGTGAAGACGTGTGAAACTCACTCTGCAGGCAGTGTGGAACTGTGAGGGACTGAGGGTGAGCTCAACTCTCAGAAGTAAGATGGTTTTGGACAAGGCGTTCAGCTACCTTCTCACATATGGAACTTAGTATGTAGCACCTGTCTACCACAAGAATTACTGGGAAATCGTGAATTGAGCTTGGAGGCACTCGTCTTGTGTGCCGGGAGATTACAATTACCTCTCCCAGCACTTCCGTCAAACAGCGAGCCTAGGCCTTTTAGAAGCCAAGCCTTTTCGAACTAGCAGGCTGGCTGTGGCGGTACAGGCCATAAGCTCAACTCTCAGAAGTGTGTATGCATGGGAGGCAGATGTCTGCTACCCACTCGGACATGGGAGTTGGAACCTAGCTACACTGTGATTGAAGAAGGCCATTGGAAATCGCTGTATTCAAGTCAGATACACGGGACTTCAGGCCCAGTGCTCACACATGCTTTTCCCGCAACCTCTCCCAGCCACTAACATAAGGATGTTAGCAGCTACTCCTACAGTCAGGCAGGATGCGGGAGGGTTCTGCCCTGTCCTCAGCTCTCACAGGGAAGCATGTCTTGAAGCCAGCTGTCAACTAGCTGCATTCCTATGGCAGTGCGAAGGTAGCAGTACTCTGAGTCAGGAGGTTCCAAGATTACCACTCTACTGCAACTGGAGATACCCTCCAGGTCTGCATTGTTAACTTGTACTCAGAAGGCTCTGGCAATCGTCTCTGGTGAAGACGTGTGAAACTCACTCTTCAGGCAGTGTGGAACTGTGAGGGACTGAGGCTGAGCTCAACTCTCAGAAGTAAGATGCTTTTGGACAAGGCGTTCAGCTACCTTCTCACATATGGAACTTAGTATGTAGCACCTGTCTACCACAAGAATTACTGGGAAATCGTGAATTGAGCTTGGAGGCACTCGTCTTGTGTGCCGGGAGATTCCAATTACCTCTCCCAGCACTTCCGTCAAACAGCGAGCCTAGGCCTTTTAGAAGCCAAGCCTCTTTGAACCAGCAGGCTGGATGTGGAGGTACAGGCCATAAGCTCAACTCTCAGAAGTGTGTATGCATGGGAGGCAGATGTCTGCTACCCGCTCGTACATGGGATTTGGAACCTAGCTTCACTCTGATTCATGAAAGCCGTTGGAAATCGCTGTATTCAACTCAGATACACGGGAGTTTAGGCCCAGTGCTCACACATGCTTTTCCCGCAACCTCTCCCAGCCACTAACATTAGGATGTTAGCAGCTACTCCTACAGTCAGGCAGGATGCGGGAGGGTTCTGCCCTGTCCTCAGCTCTCACAGGGAAGCATGTCTTGAAGCCAGCTGTCAACTAGCTGCATTCCTATGGCAGTGAGAAGGTAGCAGTACTCTGAGTCAGGAGGTTCCAAGATTACCAGTCTACTGCACCTGGGGATACCCTCCAGGTCTGCATTGTTACCCTGCGTCTCAGAAGCCTCTGGCAAACGTCTCTGCTGAAGACCTGCGAAACTCACTCTGCAGGCAGTGTGGAACTGTGAGGGACTGAGGCTGAGCTCAACTCTCAGAAGTAAGATGCTTTTGGACAAGGCGTTCAGCTACCCTCTCACGTATGGAACTTAGTATGTAGCACCAGTCTACCACAGGAATTACTAGGAAATCGCTGGACTCAGCTTGGAGGCACTAGTCTTGTGTGCCGGGTGATTCCAATTACCTCTCCCAACACTTCCGTCAAACAGCGAGCCTAGGCCTTTTAGAAGCCAAGGGTACCAGCAGGCTGGCTATGGAGGTACAGGCCATAAGCTCAACTCTCAGAAGTGTGTATGCATGGGAGGCAGATGTCTGCTACCCACTCGGACATGCGAGTTGGAACCTAGCTACACTGTGATTGAAGAAGGCCATTGGAAATCGCTGTATTCAACTCAGATACACGGGAGTTCAGGCCCAGTGCTCACACATGCTTTTCCCGCAACCTCTCCCAGCCACTAACATAAGGATGTTAGCAGCTACTCCTACAGTCAGGCAGGATGCGGGAGGGTTCTGCCCTGTCCTCAGCTCTCACAGGGAAGCATGTCTTGAAGCCAGCTGTCAACTAGCTGCATTCCTATGGCAGTGAGAAGGTAGCAGTACTCTGAGTCAGGAGGTTCCAAGATTACCACTCTACTGCACCTGGGGATACCCTCCAGGTCTGCATTGTTACCCTGCGTCTCAGAAGCCTCTGGCAAACGTCTCTGCAGAAGACCTGCGAAACTCACTCTGCAGGCAGTGTGGAACTGTGAGGGACTGAGGCTGAGCTCAACTCTCAGAACTAAGATGCTTTTGGACAAGGCGTTCAGCTACCTTCTCACATATGGAACTTAGTATGTAGCACCTGTCTACCACAAGAATTACTGGGAAATCGTGAATTGAGCTTGGAGGCACTCGTCTTGTATGCCGGGAGATTCCAATTACCTCTCCCAGCACTTCCGTCAAACAGCGAGCCTAGGCCTTTTAGAAGCCAAGCCTTTTCGAACCAGCCGGCTGGATGTGGAGGTACAGGCCATAAACTCAACTCTCAGAAGTGTGTATGCATGGGAGGCAGATGTCTGCTACCCGCTCGTACATGGGATTTGGAACCTAGCTACACTCTGATTGATGAAAGCCGTTGGAAATCGCTGTATTCAACTCAGATACACGGGAGTTCAGGCCCAGTGCTCACACATGCTTTTCCCGCAACCTCTCCCAGCCACTAACATTAGGATGTTAGCAGCTACTCCTACAGTCAGGCAGGATGCGGGAGGGTTCTGCCATGTAATCAAATCTCACAGGGAAGGATGTCTTGAAGCCAGCTGTCAACTAGCTGCATTCCTATGGCAGTGAGAAGGTAGCAGTACTCTGAGTAAGGAGGTTCCAAGATTACCAGTCTACTGCACCTGGGGATACCCTCCAGGTCTGCATTGTTACCCTGCGTCTCAGAAGCCTCTGGCAAACGTCTCTGCTGAAGACCTGCGAAACTCACTCTGCAGGCGGTGTGGAACTGTGAGGGACTGAGGCTGAGCTCAACTCTCAGAAGTAAGATGCTTTTGGACAAGGCGTTCAGCTACCCTCTCACGTATGGAACTTATTATGTAGCATCAGTCTACCACAGGAATTACTAGGAAATCGCTGGATGGAGCTTGGAGGCACTAGTCTTGTGTGCCGGGAGATTCCAATTACCTTTCCCAGCACTTCCGTCAAACAGCGAGCCTAGGCCTTTAAGAAGCCAAGGGTACCAGCAGGCTGGCTGTGGAGGTACAGGCCATAAGCTCAACTCTCAGAAGTGTGTATGCATGGGAGGCAGATGTCTGCTACCCACTCGGACATGGGAGTTGGATCCTGGCTACACTCTGATTTATGAAAGCCGTTGGAAATCGCTGTATTCAACTCAGATACACGGGAGTTCAGGCCCAGTGCTCACACATGCTTTTCCCGCAACCTCTCCCAGCCACTAACATAAGGATGTTAGCAGCTACTCCTACAGTCAGGCAGGATGCGGGAGGGTTCTGCCCTGTCCTCAGCTCTCACAGGGAAGCATGTCTTGAAGCCAGCTGTCAACTAGCTGCATTCCTATGGCAGTGAGAAGGTAGCAGTACTCTGAGTCAGGAGGTTCCAAGATTACCACTCTACTGCACCTGGAGATACCCTCCAGGTCTGCATTGTTAACTTGTACTCAGAAGGCTCTGGCAATCGTCTCTAGTGAAGATGTGTGAAACTACCTCTGCAGGCAGCGTGGAACTGTGAGGGACTGAGGCTGAGCTCAACACTCAGAAGTAAGATGCTTTTGGACAAGGCGTTCAGCTACCTTCTCACATATGGAACTTAGTATGTAGCACCTGTCTACCACAAGAATTACTGGGAAATCGTGAATTGAGCTTGGAGGCACTCATCTTGTGTGCCGGGAGATTCCAATTACCTCTCCTAGCACTTCCGTCAAACAGCGAGCCTAGGCCATTTAGAAGCCAAGGGTACCAGCAGGCTGGCTGTGGAGGTACAGGCCATAAGCTCAACTCTCAGAAGTGTGTATGCATGGGAGGCAGATGTCTGCTACCCACTCGGACATGGGAGTTGGAACCTGGCTACACTCTGATTGATGACAGCCGTTGGAAATCGCTGTATTCAACTCAGATACACGGGAGTTCAGGCCCAGTGCTCAAACATGCTTTTCCCGCAACCTCTCCCAGCCACTAACATAAGGATGTTAGCAGCTACTCCTACAGTCAGGCAGGATGCGGGAGGGTTCTGCCCTGTCCTCAGCTCTCACAAGGAAGCATGTCTTGAAGCCAGCTGTCAACTAGCTGCATTCCTATGGCAGTGAGAAGGTAGCAGTACTCTGAGTCAGGAAGTTCCAAGATTACCACTCTACGGCACCTGCAGATCCCCTCCAGGTCTGCATTGTTAACTTGTACTCAGTAGCCTCTGGCAATCGTCTCTGGTGAAGACGTGTGAAACTCACTCTGCAGGCAGTGTGGAATTGTGAGGGACTGAGGGTGAGCTCAACTCTCAGAAGTAAGATGCTTTTGGACAAGGCTTTCAGCTACCTTCTCACATATGGAACTTAGTATGTAGCACCTGTCTACCACAAGAATTACTGGGAAATCGTGAATTGAGCTTGGAGGCACTCGTCTTGTGTGCCGGGACATTCCAATTACCTCTGCCAGCACTTCCGTCAAACAGCGAGCCTAGGCCTTTTAGAAGCCAAGCCTTTTCGAACCAGCAGGCTGGATGTGGAGGTACAGGCCATAAGCTCAACTCTCAGAAGTGTGTATGCATGGGAGGCAGATGTCTGCTACCCGCTCGTACATGGGATTTGGAACCTAGCTACACTCTGATTCATGAAAGCCGTTGGAAATCGCTGTATTCAACTCAGATACACGGGAGTTCAGGCCCAGTGCTCACACATGCTTTTCCCGCAACCTCTCCCAGCCACTATCATTAGGATGTTAGCAGCTACTCCTACAGTCAGGCAGGATGCGGGAGGGTTCTGCCCTGTCCTCAGCTCTCACAGGGAAGCATGTCTTGAAACCAGCTGTCAACTAGCTGCATTCCCATGGCAGTGAGAATGTAGCAGTACTCTGAGTCAGGAGGTTCCAAGATTACCAGTCTACTGCACCTGGGGATACCCTCCAGGTCTGCATTGTTACCCTGCGTCTCAGAAGCCTCTGGCAGTCTACGGCCATACCACCCTGAACGCGCCCGATCCCGTCTGATCTCGGAAGCTAAGCAGGGTCGGGCCTGGTTAGTACTTGGATGGGAGAAGCCTCTGGCAAACGTCTCTGCTGAAGACCTGCGAAACTCACTCTGCAGGCAGTGTGGAACTGTGAGGGACTGAGGCTGAGCTCAACTCTCAGAAGTAAGATGCTTTTGGACAAGGCGTTCAGCTACCCTCTCACGTATGGAACATATTATGTAGCACCAGTCTACCACAGGAATTACTAGGAAATCGCTGGACTGAGCTTGGAGGCACTAGTCTTGTGTGCCGTGTGATTCCAATTACCTCTCCCAACACTTCCGTCAAACAGCGAGCCTAGGCCTTTTAGAAGCCAAGGGTACCAGCAGGCTGGCTGTGGAGGTACAGGCCATAAGCTCAACTCTCAGAAGTGTGTATGCATGGGAGGCAGATGTCTGCTACCCACTCGGACATGGGAGTTGGAACCTGGCTACACTCTGATTGATGAAAGCCGTTGGAAATCGCTGTATTCAACTCAGATACACGGGAGTTCAGGCCCAGTGCTCACACATGCTTTTCCCGCAACCTCTCCCAGCCACTAACATAAGGATGTTAGCAGCTACTCCTACACTCAGGCAGGATGCGGGAGGGTTCTGCCCTGTCCTCAGCTCTCACAGGGAAGCATGTCTTGAAGCCAGCTGTCAACTAGCTGCATTCCTATGGCAGTGAGAAAGTAGCAGTACTCTGAGTCAGGAGGTTCCGAGATTACCACTCTACTCCACCTGGAGATACCCTCCAGGTCTGCATTGTTAACTTGTACTCAGAAGCCTCTGGCAATCGTCTCTGGTGAAGACGTGTGAAACTCACTCTGCAGGCAGTGTGGAACTGTGAGGGACTGAGGCTGAGCTCAACTCTCAGAAGTAAGATGTTTTTGGACAAGGCGTTCAGCTACCCTCTCACGTATGGAACTTAGTATGTAGCACCAGTCTACCACAGGAATTACTAGGAAATCGCTGGACTGAGCTTGGAGGCACTAGTCTTGTGTGCCGGGTGATTCCAATTACCTCTCCCAACACTTCCGTCAAACAGCGAGCCTAGGCCTTTCAGAAGCCAAGGGTACCAGCAGGCTGGATGTGGAGGTACAGGCCATAGTTCAACTCTCAGAACTGTGTATGCATGGGAGGCAGATGTCTGCTACCCGCTCGTACACGGGAGTTGGAACCTAGCTACACTGTGATTGACGAAGGCCATTGGAAATCGCTGTATTCAACTCAGATTCACGGGAGTTCAGGCCCAGTGCTCACACATGCTTTTCCCGCAACCTCTCCCAGCCACTAACATAAGGATGTTAGCAGCTACTCCTACAGTCAGGCAGGATGCGGGAGGGTTCTGCCCTGTCCTCAGCTCTCACAGGGAAGCATGTCTTGAAGCCAGCTGTCAACTAGCTGCATTCCTATGGCAGTGAGAAGGTAGCAGTACTCTGAGTCAGGAGGTTCCAAGATTACCACTCAACTGCACCTGGAGATACCCTCCAGGTCTGCATTGTTAACTTGTACTCAGAAGTCTCTGGCAATCGTCTCTGGTGAAGACGTGTGAAACTCACTCTGCAGGCAGTGTGGAACTGTGAGGGACTGAGGCTGAGCTCAACTCTCAGAAGTAAGATGCTTTTGGACAAGGCGTTCAGCTACCTTCTCACATATGGAACTTAGTTTGTAGCACCTGTCTACCACAAGAATTACTGGGAAATCGTGAATTGAGCTTGGAGGCACTCGTCTTGGGTGCCGGGAGATTCCAATTACCTCTCGCAGCACTTCCGTCAAACAGCGAGCCTAGGCCTTTTAGAAGCCAAGCCTTTTCGAACCAGCAGGCTGGATGTGGAGGTACAGGCCATAAGCTCAACTCTCAGAAGTGTGTATGCATGGGAGGCAGATGTCTGCTACCCGCTCGTACATGGGATTTGGAATCTAGCTACTTCTGATTGATGAAAGCCGTTTGAAATCGCTGTATTCAACTCAGATACACGGGAGTTCAGGCCCAGTGCTCACACATGCTTTTCCCGCAACCTCTCCCAGCCACTAACATTAGGATGTTAGCAGCTACTCCTACAGTCAGGCAGGATGCGGGAGGGTTCTGCCCTGTCCTCAGCTCTCACAGGGAAGCATGTCTTGAAGCCAGCTGACAACTAGCTGCATTCCTAAGGCAGTGAGAAGGTAGCAGTATTCTGAGTCAGGAGGTTCCAAGATTACCAGTCTACTGCACCTGGGGATACCCTCCAGGTCTGCATTGTTACCCTGCGTCTCAGAAGCCTCTGGCAAACGTCTCTGGTGAAGACGTGCGAAACTCACTCTGCAGGCAGTGTGGAACTGTGAGGGACTGAGGCTGAGCTCAACTCTCAGAAGTAAGATGCTTTTGGACAAGGCGTTCAGCTACCTTCTCACATATGGAACTTAGTATGTAGCACCTGTCTACCACAAGAATTACTGGGAAATCGTGAATTGAGCTTGGAGGCACTCGTCTTGTGTGCCGGGAGATTCCAATTACCTCTCCCAGCACTTCCGTCAAACAGCGAGCCTAGGCCTTTTAGAAGCCAAGGGTACCAGCAGGCTGGATGTGGAGGTACAGGCCATAAGCTCAACTCTCAGAAGTGTGTATGCATGGGAGGCAGATGTCTGCTACCCGCTCATACATGGGATTTGGAACCAAGCTACACTGTGGTTGAGGAAAGCCGTTGGAAATCGCTGTATTCAACTCAGATACACGGGAGTTCAGGCCCAGTGATCACAGATGCTTTTCCCGCAGTCTCTCCCAGCCACTAACATTAGGATGTTAGCAGCTACTCCTACAGTCAGGCAGGATGCGGGAGGGTTCTGCCCTGTCCTCAGCTCTCACAGGGAAGCATGTCTTGAAGCCAGCTGTCAACTAGCTGCATTCCTATGGCAGTGAGCAGGTAGCAGTATTCCGAGTCAAGAGGTTCCAAGATTACCAGTCTACTGCACCTGGGGATACCCTCCAGGTCTGCATTGTTACCCTGCGTCTCAGAAGCCTCTGGTAAACGTCTCTGGTGAAGACCTGCGAAACTCACTCAGCAGGCAGTGTGGAACTGTGAGGGACTGAGGCTGAGCTCAACTCTCAGAAGTAAGATGCATTTGGACAAGGCGTTCAGCTACCCTCTCACGTATGGAACTTAGTATGTAGCACCAGTCTACCACAGGAATTACTAGGAAATCGCTGGACTGAGCTTGGAGGCACTAGTCTTGTGTGCCGGGTGATTCCAATTACCTCTCCCAACACTTCCGTCAAACAGCGAGCCTAGGCCTTTTAGAAGCCAAGGGTACCAGCAGGCTGGATGTGGAGGTACAGGCCATAAGCTCAACTCTCAGAAGTGTGTATGCATGGGAGGCCGATGTCTGCTACCCACTCGGACATGGGAGTTGAAACCTGGCTACACTCTGATTGACGAAAGCCGTTGGAAATCGCTGTATTCAACTCAGATACACGGGAGTTCAGGCCCAGTGCTCACACATGCTTTTCCCGCAACCTCTCCCAGCCACTAACATAAGGATGTTAGCAGCTACTCCTACAGTCAGGCAGGATGCGGGAGGGTTCTGCCCTGTCCTCAGCTCTCACAGGGAATCATGTCTTGAAGCCAGCTGTCAACTAGCTGCATTCCTATAGCAGTGAGAAGGTAGCTGTACTCTGAGTCAGGAGGTTCCAAGATTACCACTCTACTGCACCTGGAGATACCCTCCAGGTCTGCATTGTTAACTTGTACTCAGAAGCCTCTGGCAATCGTCTCTGGTGAAGACGTGTGAAACTCACTCTGCAGGCAGTGTGGAACTGTGAGGGACTGAGGCTGAGCTCAACTCTCAGAAGTAAGATGCTTTTGGACAAGGCGTTCAGCTACCTTCTCACATATGGAACTTAGTATGTAGCACCTGTCTACCACAAGAATTACTGGGAAATCGTGAATTGAGCTTGGAGGTACTCGTCTTGTGTGCCGGGAGATTCCAATTACCTCTCCCAGCACTTCCGTCAAACAGCGAGCCTAGGCCTTTTAGAAGCCAAGGGTACCAGCAGGCTGGATGTGGAGGTACAGGCCATAAGCTCACCTCTCAGAAGTGTGTATGCATGGGAGGCAGATGTCTGCTACCCGCTCGTACATGGGATTTGGAACCTAGCTACACTCTGATTGAGGAAAGCCGTTGGAAACCGCTGGATTCAACTCAGATACACGGGAGTTCAGGTCCAGTGCTCACACATGCTTTTCCCACAACCTCTCCCAGCCACTAACATTAGGTAGTTAGAGGCTACTCCTACAGTCAGGCAGGATGCGGGAGGGTTCTGCCCTGTCCTCAGCTATCACAGGGAAGCATGTTTTGAAGCCAGCTGTCAACTAGCTGCATTCCTATGGCAGTGAGAAGGTAGCAGTACTCTGAGTCAGGAGGTTCCAAGATTACCAGTCTACTGCACCTGGGGATACCCTCCAGGTCTGCATTGTTACCCTGCGTCTCAGAAGCCTCTGGCAAATGTCTCTGCTGAAGACCTGCGAAACTCACTCTGCATTCAGTGTGGAACTGTTTGGGACTGAGGCTGAGCTCAACTCTCAGAAGTAAGATGCTTTTGGACAAGGCGTTCAGCTACCCTCTCACGTATGGAACTTAGTATGTAGCACCAGTCTACCACAGGAATTACTAGGAAATCGCTGGACTGAGCTTGGAGGCACTAGTCTTGTGTGCCGGATGATTCCAATTACCTGTCCCAACACTTCCGTCAAACAGCGAGACTACGCCTTTTAGAAGCCAAGGGTACCAGCAGGCTGGCTGTGGAGGTACAGGCCATAAGCTCAACTCTCAGAAGTGTGTATGCATGGGAGGCAGATGTCTGCTACCCACTCGGACATGGGAGTTGGAACCTGGCTACACTCTGATTGATGAAAGCCGTTGGAAATCGCTGTATTCAACTCAGATACACGGGAGTTCAGGCCCAGTGCTCACACATGCTTTTCCCGCAACCTCTCCCAGCCACTAACATAAGGATGTTAGCAGCTACTCCTACAGTCAGGCAGGATGCGGGAGGGATCTGCCCTGTCCTCAGCTCTCACAGGGAAGCATGTCTTGAAGCCAGCTGTCAACTAGCTGCATTCCTATGGCAGTGAGAAGGTAGCAGTATTCTGAGTCAGGAGGTTCCAAGATTACCAGTCTACTGCACCTGGGGATACCCTTCAGGTCTGCATTGTTACCCTGCGTCTCAGAAGCCTCTGGCAAACGTCTCTGCTGAAGACCTGCGAAACTCACTCTGCAGGCAGTGTGGAACTGTGAGGGACTGAGGGTGAGCTCAAGTCTCAGAACAAGATGCTTTTGGACAAGACGTTCAGCTACCTTCTCACATATGGAACTTAGTATGTATACCAGTCTACCACAGGAATTACTAGGAAATCGCTGGATTGAGCTTGGAGGCACTAGTCTTGTGTGCCTGGAGACTCCAATTACCTCTGCCAACACTTCCGTCACGCAGCAGGTCTAGGCCTTTTAGAATCGAAGGGTATCTGCAAGCGGGATGTGGAGGGACAGGCCGTAAGCTCAACCCTCAGATGTAAGCATGGGAGGCAGATGTCTGCAACCCTCTAGTATATGGGAGTTGGAACCTGGCTACACTCTGATTGAAGAAGGCCGTTGGATAACCCTGTATTCAACTCAGATACACGTGAGTTCAGGCCCAATGCTGACACATGCTTTTCCCCCAACCTCTCCCAGCACCTAACGTAAGGATGTTAGCAGCTATGTCTACACTCAGACCGGATGCGGGAGGGTTCTGCCCTGGCCTTAGCTCTCACAGGGAATATGCCTCGAAGCCATCTCTCACCTAACTGCGTTCTTATGGCAGTGAGAAAGTAGCAGTATTGTGAGTCAGGAGGTTCCAAGATTACCACTCTACTGCACCTGGAGATACCGTCCAGGTCTGCATTGTTAAGTTGCGTCTCACAAGCCTTTGGCAAACATCTCTGTTGAAGACGTGCGAAACTCACTCTCCAGGTGGTGTGGAACTGTGAGGGACTGATGGTGAGCTCAACTCTCAGAAGTAAGATGCTTTTGGACAAGGCGTTCAGCTACCTTCTCACATATGGAACTTAGTATGTAGCACCAGTCTACCACAGGAATTACTAGGAAATCACTGGATTGAGCTTGGAGGCACTAGTCTTGTGTGCCTGGAGACTCCAATTACCTCTCCTAACACTTCCGTCACTCAGCAGTCCTAGGCCTTTTAGAATCGAAGGGTACCTGCAGGCACGATGTGGAGGTACAGGCCATAAGCTGAACTCTCAGAAGCGTGTATGCATGGGATGCAGATGTCTGCTACCCACTCGGACATGGGAGTTGGAACCTAGCTACACTCTGATTGAAGAAGGCCATTGGAAAACACTGTATTCAACTCAGATACACGTGAGTTCAGGCCCAATGCTTACACATGCTATTCCCCAAACCCCTCCCAGCACCTAACATAAGGATGTTAGCAGCTACGTCTACAGTCAGGCAGGATGCGGGAGGGTTCTGCACTGAACTCAGCTCTCACAGAGAAGCATGCCTAGAAGCCAGCTCTCAACTAGCTGCGTTCTTATGGCAGATAGAAGGTAGCAGTATTCTGAGTCAGGAGGTTCCAAGATTACCACTCTACTGCACCTGGAGATAACTTCCTTGTCTGCATTGTTAACTCGCGCTCAGAAGCCTCTGGCAAACGTCTCTGGTGAAGACCTGCGAAACTCAATCTCCAGGCAATGTGGAACTGTGAGGGACTGAGGCTGAGCTCAACTCTCAGAAGTAGATGCTTTTGGACAAGGCGTTCAACTACCTTCTCACATATGCAACTTAGTATGTAGCACCCGTCTACCACAGGAATTACTAGGAAATCGCTGGATTGAGCTTGGAGGCACTAGTGTTGTGTGCCGGGAGATTCCAATTACCTCTCCCAACACTTCCGTCAAGCAGCGAGCCTAGGCCTTTTAGAAGCGAAGGGTACCAGCAGGCTGGATGTGGAGGCACAGGCCATAAGCTCAACTCTCAGAAGTGTGTATTCATGGGAGGCAGATGTCTGCTACCCACTCGTACATGCGAGTTGGAACCTATCTACACTCTGATTGAAGGTCTTTGGAAATCGCTGTATTCAACTCAGATACACGTAAGGTCAGGAACAACGATTCCACATGAGAATTGGAGCCAGAACATATAGACATCTAACTCTGGGAAAGGAACTAGGGGTGGTAGAACGGTAGGAGGGCGGGTGATGGGGAGAATTGTGATTGACACTGAGGGGGGCACTTGACGTGATGAGCACTGGGTGTTATTATGTATGTTGGTAAATTGAACACAAATAAAAACTTAATTTATTAAAAAAAGATTCATGGAAACTAATGAGAATGAAGATACAACCGTTCAAAATCTTTGGAATGCAGCACAAGCAGTCCTAAGGGGGAAATACATCACAATAGAAGCCTCCAGTCAAAATCTGAAAAGAACTCGAATACAAAGGTAACCTTACACATAAACTAGCTAGGGAAAAAAACAGCAGATAGATCCTACACCCAGCAGAGGAAGAGAGTTATTTAAGATTCGAGCAGAACTCAACGAAATCGAGACCAGAAGAACTGTAGAACAAATCAACAAAACCAGGAGTTGGTTCTTTGAACGAATTAATAAGATACATAAACCATTAGCCAGCCTTATTAAAAAGAAGAGAGAGAAGATTCAAATTAATAATATCATGAATAAGAAAGGAGAGATCACTACCAACACCAAGGAAATACAAATGATTTTAAAAACATATTATGAACAGCCATATGCCAACAAATTAGGCAATCTAGAAGAAAGGAATGGACGCATTCCTGGAAAGCCAGAAACTACCAAAACTGGAAGAGGAAGAAATAGAAAACCTGAACAGGCCAATAAGCAGAGAGGAAATTCAAGCAGTCATCCAAAACCTCCCAAGACACAAAAGACCAGGGCCAGATGGCTTCCCAGGGGAATTCTATCAAACGTTTAAAGAAGAAACCATACCTATCCTACTAAAGCTGTTTGGAAAGACAGAAAGAGATGGAGTACTTCCAAATTCGTTCCATGAGGCCAGCATCACCTTAATTCCAAAACCAGACAAAGACCCCACCAAAAAGGAGAATACAGACCAATATCCCTGATGAGCATGGATGCAAAAATTCTCAACAAGATACTAGCCAATAGGATCCAACAGTACATTAAGAAAATTATTCACATGAACGAGTAGGATTTATCCCAGGGACACAAGGCTGGTTCAACACTAGTCAAACAATCAATGTGATTCATCATATCACCAAGAGAAAAACCAAGAAGCATATGATCCTCTCATTAGATGCAAAGAATACATTTGACAAAATAGAGCATTCATCGCTGATCGAAACCCTTCAGAGCATAGGGATAGCGGGAACATTCCTCGACATCTTAAAAGCCATCTACGAAAAGCCCACAACAAATATCATTCTCAATGGGGAAGCACTGGGAGCCTTTCCCCTAAGATAAGGAACAAGACAGGGATGCCCACTCTCACCACTCCTATTCAAAATAGTACTGGAAGTCCTAGCCTCAGCAATCAGACAAAAAAAGACATTAAAGGCATTCAAATTGGCTAAAAAGTAGTCAAACTCTCCCTCTTCACCGATGACATGATACTCTACCTAGAAAACCCAAAAGCCTCCACGCCAAGATTGCTAGAACACATACAGCAATTTGGTAGCATTGCAGGATACACAACCAATGCCCACAAATCAATGGCATTTCTATACACAAACAATGAGGCTGAAGAAAGAGAAATTAAGGAGTCAATCTCATTTAGAATTGCACCCAGAAGGATAAGATACCTAGGAATAAACCTAACCAAGGAGGTAAAGGATCTCAACCCTAAACACTATAGAACGCTTCTGAAAGAAATTGAGGAAGACACAAAGAGATCGAAATATATACCATGCTCATGGATTGGCAGAATTAATATTGTGAAAATGTCATGTTACGCAGGGCAATGTACACGTTTAATGCAATCCCTATCAAAATACTATGGAGTTTTCAGAGAGTTAGAACAAATTATTTCAAGATTTGTGTGGAATTAGAGAAGACCCCGAATAGCCATGGGAATTTTAAAAAAGGAAACCATATCTGGGGACATCACAATGGCAGATTTCAGGATGTATTAAAAGTTGTGGTCATCAAGACAGTGTGGAACTGGCACAAAAACAGACTCATAGATCAATGGAACAGAATAGAGAACACAGAAGTGGACCTAGAACTTTATGGTCAACTAATATTCGATAAAAGAGGAAAGACTATCCATTGGAAGAAAGACAATCTCTTCAATAGATGGTGGTAAGAAAATTGGACATCCACATGCAGAAGAATGAAACTAGACCACTCTCTTTCACCATACACAAAGAAAAACTCAAAATGGATGAAAGGTCTAAATGTGAGACAAGAGTCCATCAAAACCCTAGAGGAGAACACAGGCAACACCCTTTTTGAACTCGGCCTCAGTAAATTCTTGCAAGATTCATCCACAAAGGCAAAAGAAACAAAAGCAAAAATGAGCTATTATGACTTCATCAAGATAAGAAGCTTTTGCACAGCAAAAATATAGTCAACAAAACTAAAAGACAACCTACAGAATGGGAGAAGATATTTACAAATGGCGTATCAGATAAAGGGCTAGTTTCCTAGATCTATAAAAACTTCTTAAAATCAACACCAAAGAAACAAACAATCCAATCATGAAATGGGCAAAAGACATGAATGGAAATCTCACAGACAAAGACATAGACATGGCCAACATGCACATGAGAAAATGCTGTGCATCACTTGCCTCAGGGAAATACAAATCAAAACCACAATGAGATACCACCTCACACCAGTGAGCATGGGGAAAATGAACAAGGTAGGAAACCACAAATGTTGGAGAGGATGCGGAGAAAAGGGAACCCTCTTACACTGTTGGTGGCAATGTGATCCGGTGCAGCCACTCTGGAAAACTGTGTGGAGGTTCCTCAAAGAGTTAAAAATAGACCTGCCCTATGACCCAGCAATTGCACTGTTGGGGATTTACCCCAAATATTCAGATGCTATGAAATGCCGGGACACCTGCACCCCGATGTTTTTAGCAAGAATGTCCACAATACCGAAACTGTGGATGGAGCCATGGTGTCCATCGAAAGATGAATGGATAAAGAAGATGTGGTTTTTGTATATAATGGAATATTATTCAGCCATTAGAAACGACAAATACCCACCATTTGCTTCAACGTGGATGGAACTGGAGGGTATTATGCTGAGTGAAGTAAGTCAATCGGAGAAGGACAAACGTATGTTCTCATTCAATTGGTTAATATAAATAACAGTCAATGGGAATATAAGGGAATGGAGAAGAAACGTGTGGGAAATATCAGAAACGGAGACAGAAGATATAGACTCCTAACTCTGAAAAAGGAACAAGGGATGCTGGAAGGGGAGGAGGGCAGGGGGTGCAGGTGAATGGGTGAAGGGCACTGAGGGGGTCCCTTGTCAGGATGAGCACTGGGTGTTATTCTGATTGTTGGTAAATTGAACACCAATAAAAAATAAATTTATTTTAAAAATAGTTCAAACAACTAAATATTTATGCTGCCAACATGGAAGTACATAAATATAGAAACCAATTAACAACAAACGTACAGGAACTCACTGATAATAATACAATGACAGGGGATTTTAACACCCACTCACTTATGGCAATGGACCGATCGTCTAGCAGAAAATCAACAGGGGAACAATAGCCTTGACACACTGGACCACAGTGACTCAACAGATATAGTCTGAACATTTTAACCTAAAGCAGAATGCACATTACTTTCAAGTGCACATGGGACATTCTCCAGAACAGATCATATCATGGGCCACAAATCAGCCCTCAACAGGTACAACAGGTACAAGAAGGTTGATATCACACCCTGTACATTTTCGGACCATGACTCTATGAAACTCGAAGTCGACAGTAAGAAAAAAAATTGGACAGACCAAAAATACGTGGAGATTATGAACATCCTACTAGAGAATGAATGGAGCAACCAGGAAATTAAAGATCAAATTGAAAACAAATGAAAAAGAAAACGTTTCTCCAAATCTCTGGGATGTTGCAAAGGCAATCCTAAGAGGGAAGTACATAGCAATACAGGCCTATCTCAAGAAACAAGAAGTCTCCAATACAAAACCTAACCCTACGCCCTATAGGCTGGAAAAGGAATAGCAAACAAAGCCTAAAGCCTACAGAAGAAGGGAAAAAAAAGATGAGAGAAGAAATAAAGAATGCAGAAAAAACAAAACAGTAAAATGGAATAAAGAAACTAAGAGCCGGTTCTTCAAAATAATTAATAAAATAGATCAAGCCTTAGCCAGCCTTATCAACGAGAAAAGAGAAAAGACCTAAATAAATAAAATCACAAATGAGAGAAGAGAGATCACAATCAACACCAGCAAAATTAGACAATTATAAGGGAATACTATGAAAGATGATATGCTAACAAACTGGGAGTCCTGGAAGAAATGACAAATCCCTAGAAATGTGCAAATGAGCAAAACTGAAATAGGAAGAAATAGAAAATATGAACACACCCATAACTAGCAAATAAATTGAATCAACAAGGCACCTGGGTGCCTCAGTGTTTGAGCATCTGCTTTGGCTCATGTCATGATCCTGGGGAAATCACATCCCACATCAGGCTCCCCCCATGCTGCCTCATTTTCCCTCTGCCTATAACTCTGACTCTCTGTGTCTCTCATGAATACATAAATAAAGGTGCAGCCACTGTGGAAAACAGTCTGGAGGGTCCTCGAGAAGTTAAAAATAGGGGATCCCTGGGTGCGCAGCGGTTTGGCGCCTGCCTTTGGCCCAGGGCGTGATCCTGGAGACCCGGGATCGAATCCCACATCGGGCTCCCAGTGCATGTAGCCTGCTTCTCCCTCTGCCTGTGTCTCTGCCTCTCCCTCTGTGACTATCACAAAAATTTTTTTAAAAAAATAGTTAAAATAGAGCTACCCTACTATTCCAAAATTGCACAGCTAAGTATTTACCCCGAGGATACAAAAGTAGTTTAGTAGATTTGAAGAGGAACACGCAGCCCAGTGTTGGTAGAAGCATTATCAACAACAGCAAAACTGTGTATACAGCCCAGATGTCCATCGACAGATGAATGGGCCAAGACGATGTGGTAAATATACACACTGAGACATCACTCGGTCATCAGGAGGGATGAAATGAAGCCATTTACAATGACGTGGGAGAAGTGGAAGAGACTTATGCTAAATGAACTCAGTCAGAGAAAGATAGATACCAAATACCATACAATGGCATTCACATGTGAATTTTAAGAAACCAAACTGGCAAAGGGGCAGAGGGGGGGATGAGAGAAGCAAACAAAAAAAACACACTCATAGTCACAGAGAATAAACTAATAAATACCAGAGGAAGGTGGGGGGGATGGGGAATCAGGGGATGGGGATAGTGGAGGTCACCTCTGACCAGTAACAGGCGTTGTATTCAAGGATTGAATCACTATGTGGTAAACCTGAAACTATATTATACTGTGTTTACAAAGAGGAATTCAAGTAAAACTTTAAAATAATAATTAGTAGTATAGAGTAAACATGTGCACACAAGAGATAAAATCAGAAAGGCAACTGAAAATCCAGTCTTTAGAGCCACAAATCCCCTCCTTAGCTCAGCTCAGGAGAAGCCTGCCATGCCTATTCTCACCCCAGCAGAAGCCTGGATTTTGATTCTCTGGGGAGGCCACTTGGTGGAGTCAGGCTATCTTTGAACCTAAAACCTAAATAGAGGGCATAAAACTAAACTGCCCAAGATGCTAGGAGTCCCAGTGCAGGCACATGCCAAGACACAAACTCTAACCATACACAGACATAACCCTAACCATACACTTAAGCATAATATTAAGGTAATCCTTAACAAGAACTATCACTAATCAAAAACCAAACACAAACCCCAAGACCGAAACACATTCACTGAACCTTCCTGCCAGCCCTCACCCTAACTCTTAAACCTATTTTAAACCCTTAACCCTGACCCTTACCTTAAATCTAACCCTAACCCTAACCTCTAACCCTAACCTTATTTAATGTACTCAATTCCTAATCCTAACCTTAACCTGTACACTAACCCTAACCCTATAATACCAATAGTATCTCATACCCCAAACTGCACACTAACCTGTACCCTAAAACTAATCCCTAACCCACTGCCTAACCCTCTCTTACCCTTTTCTAAAACCGTACCCTGACACTGACCTGACCCTAACCCTAACCCCTAAACAAACACTAAATCTAACCCTAGCCCTAACCCCTATCCTAAACCTAACCCTCACCCTAACCCTAAACCTAGCCCTAACTTTAACTTTAACCCCTAACCCTAAACACTAACCCTAACTCACACCCTAACCCATAACCCTAACGCAAATCTAGCCCAACACTAACTCTAACCATAACCCAAACCCCAACTCCTAACCTCCTGCCATAATCCCTAAAGTCTAAACCCTAACCCTAACTCTAACTCCTGTCCTTAACCCAAACCCCCATTGTAACTCCTAACCACTGACTCTTACCTTTATCCCTCATCCTAACCTCTAATCCATAACCATAAGCATAATAACTAACCCCTAACATGTAACCTAACCCTAACCACAAACTGCCTCCCCTCCCCTGACGGTACCATTCATTCTACCCATTCACTTACCCTATGGTTCTGAGGAGTCCCTTCTGACATGGATGAGGCCCACAACGGCGCCTCCAGTGTCCTCCAGGGGGTCCTGAGGACGCCGGGCTCCTGTGAGTGCGGACGTGGCTCCACGAGTTCCAGAGTCATAGTCAGCGGGTCCTGAGTACGAGAGGTCTCCTGTCACTGTGGAGTATGCCTCACATCCTTTGGAAGCCTCACAGCAGGTTCTCAGGAGGCCGGGGTCTCCTGTCAGCCTGGACATGGTGCCATGTCCCCTGAAAACTCACCGCAAGTCCTGAGGAGGCTGTGGGTTCCTGTCAGCCTAGACGCAGCCCCATGTGTCCCGAAGCCAGAGTGCAGGTCCTGAGGAGGACGGGGGTCCTCTCAGTCTTGATGTGGCCCCAGAATTTCCTCAGCCTCACCATAAGACCTGAGGAGGCTGGGGGCTCCTGTCAGAATGGAAATAGCCCCAAATCATCCCAATTGTTCACAGTGTGTCCTGAGGAGGCCAGAGACTCCTGTCAGTGTGAATTCGGCATCCCCATTTTTCTTAGGCCTCACCACAGGCTCTGACAAGGCTGGGGTCTTCTGTCCGCATGGACACATCCCAATATTTCCCGAAGTCTACACCGGGGGTCCTGAGGACATCAGCGTCCGGTTGTGTGGACATGGCCCCATGTCCTCCCGAAGCGTCACTGCAGGTTCTGAGCTGGCCGGGGCTCCTGTCACTGTGGATGCAGCCCCCAGCTTCCAGAAGACTCAACTTATGTCCTGAGGGGCCCGTTAGCTCCTGCCAGAGTGGTCGCGGCGCCACATGTTTCAGAAGCCTCCCCGCGTGTCCTGAGGTGGCCCAGGGGCTCCTGTCAGCGTGGATGCGGGCCCACATCTTACTGAATCCTTCCCACAGGTCCTGAGGCAGGCCAGGAGCTCCTGTCAGTGTGGGTGCGGGCCAACTATTTCCTGAAGCCTCCCGGGAGGTCCTGAAGTGGTCCAGGGGCTCCTGTCAGGATGGATGTGGACCCACATCTTCCTGAAGCTTCACCGTGTGTCCTGAGGAGACTGGGACTCCTGTCAGCGTGACCGCTGAGCAATATCCCCCTGAAGACTCCCCACATGCTCTGAGGAGTCTGTGGCTCATCAGCGTGGATGTGTCCCCCCGTCTTCCTCAGGCCTCCCCAGCACAGGCTGGCTCCTGTTACTGGAGGCAGAGGAGGCCTACTGCACATGCGTCCCCCCTGTGCAGTGCCTGGGCTCGGGCGCCCCCTGCGGGACGCTCAGAGGCTACAGGAGGCTGTGCAGGAGGCACGTGCCCATCCCCGGGCCCACCTCTGCCTCCTTCCAGGCTCCAGCTGGGGCCTGTTAGCTTCGGAAACATCTCACTGAAAAGGAGCCCAACACCCGGTTTCCTCAAAAATACTTAAGGAGAAGGAATTGGAGCCCAAAGGACACGAAATGAAATGTGGACCAGACTTTTACCACATCCTGTAAAACTCACTCAACCCTCTTCCACTGTGGGTGGGACAGCGGGCTGGTGCAGCCGCCCTGGAAACAGTGTGGAGGCCCCTCAGGAAGTTACAAATAGAGCCGCCCTGCAACCAGCAAGTGTACGGCCTGGAGCTCACTCCGAAGATACAGATGCAGTGAGACTCGGGACACCAGCACCCCAATGTCCACAGCAGCCATGTCCACAGTAGTCACACTGAGGGAGGAGCCTCGGTGCCCTCTGCCAGATGATGGATAAAGAGGATGGGAAATAGATGATGGTCATAGAGAGAGGAATGGTACTCAGCTATCAAAGAGAAGGAAATCTTGCCATTTGCAATGACGTGGATAGAACTAGAGGGATCATCTTAAGTGAAATAGTTCAGTCGGAAAAGAGAATGTCCGTGTGGTGTCATTCATAGGTGGAATTAAAGAAGCAAAGCAGATGAACATCTGTGAAGGGAAGGAAAAACAAATAAGATGAAAACAGATACAGGGAATACAGACTCTTATATATAGGAAACAAACTGAGTGTCGCTGCAAGGGAGGGGACGGGGGAGGGGATAACAGGGGACCAGCATGAAGGAGGGCACGTGATGTCACGAGGACTGCTGTTAGCTCCAACTGGTGAATCCCTGAATTCTTCCTCTGAAAGTATAATACACTATACATTAATTAATTGGGTTTAGGGATCCCTGGGTGGCGCAGCGGTTTGGCGCCTGCCTTTGGCCCAGGGCGCGATCCTGGAGACCCGGGATCGAATCCCACGTCAGGCTCCCGGTGCATGGAGCCTGCTTCTCCCTCTGCCTGTGTCTCTGCCTCTCTCTCTCTCTCTCTCTGTGTGTGTGACTATCATAAATAAATAAAAAAAATAAAAAAAAATAATTGGGTTTAAATTAAATTAAGTTAAAAAATCAGTTGTATCAGAGCACGTTTCCTTCTGGACTCTCTGTTCTGCTCCTTCAGCTTATGCTGGGACCACCCTCGTGGGTCTGGTTTAAGTAGGCGTCAGGCCTCGTCATGGACCATCCCCGGGCTAGAACTCATGGCCCTGAGATCAGGACCGGAGGTGAGGTCAAGAGTCGGATGCTTAACCAACAGAGCCAGGCGGAGTCCCGAAGACAAAACTGCGTTATCCTTTGTCTCTGTGACATCATTTGTTTTATTATTTTTTTAATATTTTTTAAATTTTTTAATTTACTTATGATAGTCAGAGAGAGAGGCAGAGACACAGGCATAGGAAGAAGCAAGCTCCATGCACCGGGAGCCCAACGTGGAATTCGATCCTGGGTCTCCAGGTTCGCGCCCTGGGCCAAAGGCAGGTGCCAAACCGCTGCGTCACCCAGGGATCCCTGTGACATCGTTTGAAATAGGAAAGTGCTGTGTCCCGCTCTGTCCTGCTTCTCCAATACTGATTTGCTCTCCGGGGTCATTTGTGGGGGCGGATGGATGTTTTGGTTTTTTTTTTTTTTTCCTATGTATAGGATCTGCCAACATGACTTGACAGGAATGACATTGAAATTGAGGGTGGTTTCAGGAACTGCGGATATTTTCACAAGATGAGGCTCCAAACCAATGAGTCCAGGACGGCCTCCCAGAGCCTAGTGTGACTCAGTGTACATGTCTTGTGCTCCTTTGGTACAGTCTCATTATTTATTCTCTGTGATGCTCCTGAGAAGGGATTCACATCCGTCATTTCCTTCCTGATTGCTCATTGTCTGGACACAGCAAGCCCCACAATAGAATAAAAACTGAGCCCAGGCCAACGGCAGAAAGCCCCTATTAGAAAAGATCTCACTGCCCTTGAAGGCCCCATATCAAAATGTAAACAGAACTTGAGGAATTGCTCCAGCCCTTCTGGAGGTCCCCGAGACCAGCCCTTAAAACTAAGCAAAAACCCACCTCAGGGTCCAATTCTCTGCTCCGCTGTGTCAGGTATACTTGGACAAAAGATTGAGTTTGTAAATAGTCCCTCGTGTGTTTGCATCGGAATCAGCTTCTCGGTGGTTTCTCAGATTCGCAATCTTGGGCACAACAGTCTGAGATTAAAAAAACAAAACCAAAAGAAGCTCGGACGCGGGCAGAGAGAAAGCAGGGTTCTGAGCGAAGCGGCAGAGACCCGGAGGCTTGGGGAATCTTCTGTGGAGGACATGCAGACTGGGGGGCGGAATGCTCAGCCCCAGAGCCAGATGACCCAGCGTCTGTACCCACATCCCGCCTATCAGCGCCAAGTCTCAGGGAGCAGCACAGCACTGCTCACTGGAGGCCAGAAGTGCTGACGCTCACCCCGCCTCTGTCCCCGCAGGTGCATCTCCCAGGCAGATGTGCACCTGACAATCAGCGCCATGGCCAATCCCCAACCCCGCACAGACCACTTGCTGCCACCAAGGTGTCGGACCACAGAGGCTGCAGAGATTCAGCTCTGCCTGGAAAGTATGGTCTAGCTTCCTTTGTACTTTGTGCTTTATTTTCATTTATTTTCTTTGGTTCTATTTTATAAATTGCCTTATTTTAATTTTTATGTATGTACCTTATATATTTCTTATTTTTAGTTTCATGGTACTTTAATTTTGTTTCTTATTTTGGGATTTAGAATCTTTTAACAACCAGGCAAAAATAATCTGGTGGTTTTTTTGGGAGGGCAGTTGTTATTGTTTTTCTTGGTTTTTCATTTTCTTCCTTCTTTCTTTTCTGGAAAAAATAATGAGATGGAGAAATTCGTCTCCATAAAATAACATGAGGTAGTACTCACAGCCAGGAAGTCCATCAATACAAATATATGATGTCTAACTACAGTTTAAAACAATGATTATAAAGATAGCATCTGGGCTAGAAAAAGAGCACAGAAGAAAACTAGAGAATCCCTTACTGTAGAAATAAAAGAACTGAAATCTAGTCAGGCCAACGTTAAAAATGCTATAACTAAGATGCAGTCCCAAGTGGAAGCCTTAAAAACAAGGAAGGTTATGGACCACAAACGCAGACTTGGAAACTCAGCCACTTATTAAAACAACAGAATTCATATCATGGGAGACTCAGAAGATGAAGAGAGTGAAAAGGTGGGCCTTGCTCAGCCATTAGAAACGACAAATAACCAGCATATGCTTCAACGTGGATGGAACTGGAAGGTATTATGCTGAGTGAAGTAAGTTAATCAGAGAAGAACAAATATTATATGTTCTCATTCACTTGGGGGATATAGATAATAGTGAAAGGGAATATAAGGGAAGGGAGATGAAATGTGGGGGAAATATCAGAAAGGGAGACAGAACATAAAGACTCCTAAATCTGGGAAACGAACTAGGGGTGATGGAAGGGGAGGAGGGCGGTGGTGGGGGTGAATGTGTGACGGGCACTGAGGGGGGCACTTGACGGGATGAGCACTGGGTGTTATTCTGTATGTTGGCAAATTGAACACCAATAAAAATAAATTTATTATTAAGAAAAAAAAGAAAGAGAGAAAGAAAGAAGAAAGAAAGAAAGAAAGAAAGAAAGAAAGAAAGAAAGAAAGAAAGAAAGAAAGAAAAAAAAAGAAAGAAAGAAAGAAAGAGTGGCACCTGGGTGGCTCAGTCTGTTAAGCTTCTGCCTTAGGGTCGGATCATGATCCAGGTCCAAGGAAAGCTCCCTGTTCAGCAGGGAACCTGCTTCTCCCTCACCCTCTGCCCCTCTAGCACATGTTTTTCACTCCTCTCTCTCTCAAATAAATAAATAGCATCTTTGAAAAAGAAACAAACAAACCCAGAGGGAAAAGAAATCTCCCATGTAGAAGATTTTCAAACAACTTGTGCAGACATTCCACCATCAAGTTCATGAGCATGCTTCCCACTCTTATGTGTGGAATACACATAGTAACTTCCTTCTACAAAATATAATATGAAAAACTTAAAATAATAATGATAATATAATAATAATATTATTAGTAGTAATAATAATAAAAAAGAATCACTTTAATACAGAGAAATCTGACAAACACTACCTCAGCAAGATGATCAGATCGATACCAAGACTGATAAATCATGTTGATAGTATCTAACCTTTATATGATATAATAAAAATGGCAGTATATCTCTGTATAAAATCCACAAAAACAGTTGAATCATGAGATAAACAACAGACATGTCCTGACTGAGGGAAATTTTACAAAATACTCTACTTCTCAAAGTGTTCCAGTGCAACAACAACAAGGAAAGGCTGAAAGACTGTCACAATCCAGAGGAGCCTAAGAAAACATGAGGACAAATGGAGTGTAATATGAGGAATGGAGACTTAGCAAAAACTAAGGAAATCTGAATAAAGTATGGTCTTTGGTTATTGGAAAAATTTTAATATTGATTCATTAGCTAATATTTGTACCTTACTGATATAAGATATCAATAATTGGAGAAATTGAGTGCAAGTGCATGAGAATTCTCTGTACTATCTTCTCAATTTCCTTATAAAACTTTGTTTTCTTTCAAAGAAATAAGATTTAATTTGAAAATTGACTTAAATGAATCAGGCTCCCGTGTGAAGACATTTTAAGAATCGTTGAATTAACTTTTGCCTTATTCTTAAAGAGTTCCTTCGATGGGAACAAAGTAAGAATTTTATATCAGAAGGAAAGAAAAACACTTATGAACATGTATAATGCCTCCTCAACCTGAAGCAGGAAAGGATAATAAATAGCAAAAATCAGATAAAAATACTTCTATTATAATAGACACCATATTGCAAGTGCACTTAAAATTAGCAATGTATAACATTTATTTCCTTGACATTTGTCTTCCAAAGAGTTCACAGTGTTTCAGTGTCAGTTGAAACAGGGGAAGAATCTCAGGGAAGAATCCTTCACATAAATAATAGGACCATTGATACAAATGTCTCTCAATTATTTCCAAATCCATACAGATGCATTTCCTGATGAGTGACTGAACTGTGAAGAAAGAGATGAGAAACCCTCATCACTCTGAATTACTTGTGTCAGAATATTTTAACCAAGTACTACAGAGAATAAATTATACTTATTAACAGGAAATATGTCTCAGATTGGAATCTGAGCAATCAGATGGGCAGAGAAAAAAATGCTTAACTTGCTCCTCAACTTTTAAAGACAAAGGAGAACTTTTCTATGTACAAAGTCAGTTGTCAAGATAGCCTTAGGCAAAAAAGAGTCTGCAGCATGGAATCCTGCTGCACAGCCGGGACGCCCGTGCCCCAGGTCTTCCTGATCCCAAATACCTGGTCCTGTCCCCCAACACATGCTGCCACGCTGAGGTCATTTGCAATTTCTCTCTTAGGAGCTCCAGGGAGAGCGGCATGAGCTAGATAGGACGGGACAGGATGTGTGGAGTCCTAGAACATTACGGCCATTCTACTTTAAGTTCAGTATTAGCACAGGTTCAGCAATCCCAGGCCCCTGGTAAGAAGAGCTGAAATTTGCATTACTTCAGTTACTGGAATAAAACAAAAGTTTACAGCTAATGTCTTAGAAAACCCCACAGTAGAATAAAAACTGAGCCTAAGCCAAAGGCTGGAAGTCCCAATTAGAATGAGAAGAGAGCACAATGCCCTTGAAGGACCCATATCAAAATGTAAACAGAACTTGAGGAATTGCTCCAGCCCTTCTGGAGGTCCCCAAGACAAGCCCTTAAAACTAAGCTAAAACCCTCCTCGGGGTCCAAGTCCCTGCTCCACTGTGTGGGGTATACCTGGACCCACGCTCGAGTTTTGAAATCAACCCTCGTGTGTTTGCATCGGTGTCAGCACCTTAGTGGTTTCTCGGATTCGCGATCTTTGGCAAAACACCCCCATAACCCCTCCCCACCTGGACTGACCTCCTGTCCCCTCCCACTCAGGCTGACCCTCAGTCACCTCCCCACTGACAACAGCTGGGCACAGGCCCTCACACAGTTCCACGGGCACAGTGGGCACTCCAGCCATCCACAGCCTCCCAGGGGAAGGAAGGAGGGTTTGGCAGGACACACTCCCATGGTGACCCCAGGGCTCCCTGCCCAGGAGAGCACCTGGTGACAGGTCAGGGTCTGTGTCCCTGACGACAGCTCCTCCTCCCCGGTTTTCCCACAGGAAATTAAGGAGGAGGCCCTGGTCTGCTCCAGGGATATCACGCAGGTCGACCTGGACGTCAACGGGACGCTCAGCAGTCACATCAAATTTTGGGACTACTACGGGGTAGGGTGAGGTTGAGGGGCCAGGGGGGATCAGGACCCGGGGAGGACCAGGGGATTCTGGGTAGGGAAAAAATTCTGAGGCAGGGGGCAAAACAGCAGCCAACAACACACCGCTCCATGGTAGGGTGTTGGGGATGACCTCTATGCCCACACCCCTGGGGCCTCGGGGATGAGGAGGCAACTAGGATGGGGCCTCCAGGGCTTGCCCTGGGAGCTGAACCCCAAAGGGGAGAGGGACTGCCCCCATGAGAAGCAGGGGATGGGGTAGGGGACGTGAGGGGCATGAACCGGACCTGGGGGCCAGGCGGCATGGCCGTGGAGCAGGGATTTGGACCCTGAGTCTAAGAAGCGCAGCAGCTTTAAAGAGGCCAGTGGCCCATGGGATACACAGAAAGTTGCACAGTCGTGTCGGTCCACACGCAGGTGGCCGATTGAATTACACCTTACCCTATAGGATCCACTTGACCTGGACTATTACTTTGGTCAGAATCGGCATGCAGTTTTGGCGGGCACAAAGCAGGGTTACATTGTTATGAGCCGCTTTCCGATTAGGGTGTGCCCAACCGCTTGACTGGGTTGGGGAGCGCCTTAAGACATAAGCAGGTTATGTGGGGGTCATAGGGGAGGTGGCAGGTGTAGCACAAAATGGTATCAGTCCTGCTCTGCTTGTCCAGGGGTAGGGGATTTTTATTAAATTTCCTGGGTCCCACACTTGCAGCTCATGCACCCGGCCACCCTCACAAGGTGGACTCAGTGTGCACACCTTCTGGTGCTGGATCTCTCACACCAGCGTGTAGAGGGTACCCTCCTCGCCCTAGTGAGTAGGGGCTGAGTGAGCATGGGGCTCGGCATGAAGGCCAGGCAGCATAGGGGACCGAGGAACCCCAGCCCCATCACCACCCCTACTCCCACACACAGGCTGTCCCATGGCTCCCCGTAATGGGCACCCGGCGCCTCTGGAGATCCCCCCAGGGCAGCCCTGTGGTCCGGCTCCCTGCTGGAGAGGCATCGGGGAGAAGAGAAGCAGCTGGCACTTAGCGGGAACCACTACTGGACATGGGAATGTGGCCGAGCCAGACCTTCCAGCTCAGCTGACCTTCCAGCAGAAAGTCACTGCACGAGCCAGCCCCAGGTCGTCCAGGAGAGTCCAGCACGCTGCCCAGCGCCAGCACCAGAAATGATGTTGTGCCAACCATTTCGGTGTTTGGGTGACCCAGCCACAGGATCCGATAGCTGCACGTGATAGCTGCATATGATAGAGACACACACACCCTGAAACTAACAAAAGTCGGAATCTCTCAGTGTTGTCAAACAGCAGTCGAATGGTTACATATACGACGCTGTGCTCCCCAATAGGATACATAGAAGAGGCTATAAATCACGACTGCAGAGGTGCTGGAGGCACGGAGATGTGCCTGCTGGGTTCCAACAAGGAGAGCAAAGGGGAAGGAAGCATACTTCAATGGGGGGGCCCCTCTTAGGAAAGGACACCAGGTCCCTGTGAAGGCTACGGATTGTGAAATCTTTCCTCCTCTCTTTCAGCTTCTGGATTTCCTCCTCCTTTGTTCTTCCTAATTCTAGTTTACCCTCCACCCTCCATCCAAACCAATGAGCAAAGAGGCTTCTTTATGATATCCGGTCCTAAAAGGAGGCTGAGCTCTGGTTAACGGGTTCAGAAATGATCATTTTCTAGGTGTATGCTGATCCCCCGAACTCGTGCCTTCATGACTCTTCTCTCCCTGCAGAACGAGGGGAACCACAGGTCTTACAATGAAAGATGCCCACTTCCACTCAGGCGGGACTGTCCCTTGTGGAGGACGTCATCTGGGCCATGTAGTGCAAGTGGGGTGATCAAGAATAGGTCTCAGGTGAGACATAAGCAAGCACTTACCTTTGATATCATGCTTTATTTGTTCATCCATTTATTATTTGTTAAATATTTTAATTTTATGTCCTGTCTATACCCAATACGGTGTTCAAACTCATAACCCTGAGTTCAAGATACCCCAACCAGGCCAGCCAGGCACCCCAGTCCCATGTTTTATAACACTTTGCTTCCTTGCCTATCTCTGCATCGAACTGGAACATTGAGTCCATGACGGGGAGCTTTAGTAACCTCCAAATCCTAGAACGTTCTCACTGTATCCCAATCCTAGATTGACATTTACCATTGAATAGCACTTTAAATAAATAGTCAGTAAAATAACTACTACAGAAAAGGAAATTATCAAATTTTCACATATGTGGTCCTTGCTCCCTGGGCTCCCAGGGAAGCTATGGTTTCTTTAACATTGATCAAGGTCCAAATGACTCCACCACACCTCAAAGCGTGGGCTCAGTTTCTGCCCTGACACATGCAACACCCCTGCTTCAATTAACATGCATCATTCAATCAAAGGGAGCCTAACTGGCTCGGTGTGGTTCGTAAGAACATGGGACTCTTGTTCTTGGGGTAGCATGTTCAAGCCCAATGTTGGCTGTAGAGATTACAGAAAAATAAAATCTTAAAAAAAATCAATCAGTTTATCTTGGGGAGACATATCCCCGGATCCCACAAGGGCAGGGAGCCAGCTGATGGTTCTACGCACAATATTATATGCAGCAGAGCACAAAATGTGAACTTTCAGAAGTCTCCTAGAGTGGGGGACAAACCAGCCTTAAGGTGTTCAGGTGGAGAAGTCAGGGACAGTCCCTGGAGCGACAGGGTGGGCTCAGGACCCCACGGGTCCCAAGGATGGTGGCACCAACTGTTCCCAGGCACAGGAGCGGGAACGCGGCTGAGAGCAGCGGGACTCGGGCCAGCTGTCTGCCCTGTGTGGCCATAAGCTGCAAACCCCTGTGCAGTCACCGGGCTGCGTTCCTGGGACAGGCCAGCAAAGGCCAGGAGTGGGAGGACACCCTCCCAGGCAGGAAGAGCACAGGTCTCCACCAGAGCAGCCCCTAAAATTTGGAGTTTTTTTTTTTTTTTTTTAAATATTTATTTATTTATGATAGTCACAGAGAGAGAGAGAGAGAGGCAGAGACATAGGCAGAGGGAGAAGCAGGCTCCATGCACCGGGAGCCCGATGTGGGATTCGATCCCGGGTCTCCAGAATCGCGCCCTGGGCCAAAGGCAGGCGCCAAACCGCTGCGCCACCCAGGGATCCCCAAATTTGGAGTTTTAAACTGCAGTAACTTGTCTGTGTAGAGGCTGACAAAATTGAGGTGGTTCCACTTTAAGTTCACTGTTAGCACAAGTACTGCCATCCCAGGCCCCTGTGAATAAGAGCTAAAATTTACATTATTTCAGTTACAGGAAAAGAAGAAAAAAACAGCTTACAGCTTAAAGTCCCAGAAAGCCCCATATAAGAATGATAACAGAACTCAATGCCCTTGAAGGCCCCATATCAAAATGTAAACAGAACTTGAGGAATTGCTCCAGCCCTTCTGGAGGTCCCCGAGTCCAGCCCTTAAAACTAAGCTAAAACCCACTTCGGGGGCCAAAGCCATGCTCCGCTGTGTCGGGTGTACTTGGATGCAAGCTCGAGTTTGGAAATCAACCATCGTGTGTTTGCATCGGTGTCAGCTCCTCAGTGGTTTCTCGGATTTGCAATCTTGGGCACAACACCTCCATGTCCCCTCCCCACCTGGGCTGACCCCACATCCCCTACACCCCAGGCTGACCCTCAGTCACCTCCTCGCCCACAACAGCTTGGACAGGACCTCACACAGTTCCCATGGGCTCGGTGGGCACTCCCGCCATCCTCGGCCTCCCAGGGAAAGGCAGGAGGTTTCAGCAGACCCACTCCCATGGTGGCCCCAGGGCTCCCTGCCCAGCATGGCAGCTCGTGACAGGTTGGGGTCTGTGTCCCTGACGTGGGCTCCTGCTACCCGGTTTTCCAACAGGAAATGAAGGAGGAGGCCCTGGTCTCCTCCAGGGACATCACGCAGGTAGACCTGGACGTCAACAGGACGCTCGGCAGCCACACTATGTTTTGGGCCTGCTAGCAGGTCCGGTGAGGCTGCTGGGCCAGGGGGCTTAGGGGCCCCAGGGGAGGCCTGGGGGCTTCTGTGTAGGGAAAACATGGCTTCTGAAGCCGGGGGGAGCAACAGCAACCAACAACACACCGCTCCATGGTAGGGTGATGGGGATGACCCACATGCCCCCAACCCTGGGGCCTCAGGGATGAGGAGGCCAATTGGATGGGGCCTCCAGTGGTTGCCATGGGAGCTGAACCCCAAAGGGGAGAGGGACAGCGCCCTGAGAAGCAGGGGATGTGGTGGCGGACATGGGGGCAGGAACCAGACCTGGGGGCCAGGCGGCATGGCTGCGGCTGGAGCAGGACACACATCAATCCCATGAGGGTAGGACGAGTCAGAGTGACACCCACTCTCGGTGCTTTATATATTTCTAATTCTATGCATTTAATTTGAGACAATTTGCAATTTGAAAACATACATAGTATGATGAACCCCAGATAATGACCCCGGTCCAGCCAGGGCCCTGCACTGACCACACGGTGCCACAGGGGCAGGTGTCACAGCAAACCCCAGACTGGGGTCGCCTTTAACTGTAGATGTCTCCTTGTGCATTTTAGAGGAAGGGGATGCCCTGTGTCCACAGGCCCACCTCGCCATCCTGCTCATTCCCCACCCCCACATCATTCCCCTACATCATAATCCCCAATGGCATTCCACAAAACACCATCCCCCTCACAGCCACACAGCCCCACACAATCCTAACCCACACTACACCACAACACCATCCCCCGTACACCATCCCCCACACTCCATCACCATCATACCCCTGGTCCCACACCATCTACCCCACACCATCAGCCCCCAGCAAACCCGGTGCAGGTGCCCCCTGTGGGACATGCTCAGCCTCCCTGGGGTTCTCTGGATACGCTGTTCCCATAAGAAGACCAGGTGTTCAATAGAGCACACAGGGGTTGCAGGGAGGAGGGAGGCACGGAGTCTCCAACAGAGTGGGTGCAGGTGAGTGGTGCAAAGGACCCACTGTGCCCTGCCTCTGCCCACTCTCCCTCCTGGAGGGCAACACACCCTGCACAGGAAAACAGCCCCTAACCCAGTGGGACCTGGGATGCCCTGGCACCAGGATCTGTGGGAGCTGGGTTGATTTGGGCCCCCCAAATCAACAAAAAGACTAATGGGTTCCAGCCCCCCATGGCCCTGGGCAGCCCTGCATTCTGGCCCCACACTGAGCGAGCCCTCTCACAGCTGGATGTGGCCTCCTGGGCCCTGGTGTGACCCACAGTTCCAGGTCACGGAACTAGGGCAGCCCTGGGGATCCTGGTACACCCCAGGGTGGGGAGAGCAGGGATAGGCCAGTGGGCCCCACCCGCACCCACACCAGGAGGCAAGCTCCTCCAGATACTGGGGCCCCGGGGGCCCGAGGCTGGGTTCCAGCTGCCCTGTAGGAACCCAGCACAAATGCCCATGAGCTGCAGGTCCAGTTCAGCTCTGCTGTCCTCAGAACCATCTCTCGGGCTGAAACCTCAGGACACACGCCCCCACCCGGAGTCCACACATGCACCGAGGTGGGGGAATCCAGCACTTGACCCCCAACCCATGTGATTCTTTTCCTCCCGTAAAGGACAGAAAGGTCTCCCTCCCCAGGTGAAGGCGCGCACCCACGGCTCTGAGCCTGTTTACTGTAGAAAGTCAATAAAGTGTTGTGGTGCGAAAATGCACAGTCAGCCCTTTTCTGTGTCTCCCAGAACTCTGTGCACGGGGTGTGGAGAGACCCACAGAGAGGAGGAGGGGGCATCACCCAGGCCCCAAACAGCCCCTGCAGGGGCACCGCAAGGCACACACTGCTGACGTCCCCATGTGCCTTCCAGGGGCGGACAGACGCAAGGATCAGGACCCCACAGACAATACTGGGACTCATCCTGTGCCCCGTGGGCCAGAATGGGCTAGGACAGACTGACAGCCAGGGAACCTCAGGTCACCAGGGTCCATGCAAAGCGACCTGTGAGGTCTGTGCTCCCTCTGTCCAGGAGGCCGGGGCTGTCCGGGTTCCGGGGCACGTACTACCCTCCCCGCATCCCCATGCCAGTGTGCCTGGGGCACAGAGGGCCTGTGGGGCGCTCAGCGTGGCCCTGGAAGGGATGTCAGGACAGCAGGCCCTTGTGTTGTGCCCAAGACTACGAATCTGAGAAACCACTTAGGAGCCAACACCGATGCAAACTCCCGAGGGTTTCTCTACAAGCTGGAGCTTGGGTCCAAGTGCACCTGACACAGCGGAGCAGGGACTTGGACCCCGAGACTAAGAGGCATAGCAGCTTTATAGGGTCAGTGGACTGTGAGATATGCAGAAATTTGCACAGTCATGTCGGTCCACACGCAGGTGGCTGATTGAATTACACCTTACCCTATAGTATCCACTTGAGCTGGCCTATTACTTTGGTCAGAATCGGTGCACAGTTTTGGGGGACACAAAGCAGGGTTACATTTTTATGAGCCGATTTCCGATTAGGGTGTGCCCAGCAGCTTGACTTGGGTGGGACAGCGCCTTAAGATATAAGCTGGTCATTTGGGGGTCATAGCGGAGGTGGCGGGTATAGCACAAAATGGAATCAGTCCTGCTCTGCTTGTACAGGGATAGGGGATTTTTGTTAAATAACCTGTGTCCCAACTTGCAGCTCACCCACCTGGGCAACGCTCACCAGGTGGACTCAGCGTGCACACCTTGTGGTGCTGGATCTATCACACCAGCTTGTGGAAGACACCCTCCTCGCCCTAGTGAGTAGGGGCTGGGTGAGCATGGGGCTCGGCCTGAAAGCCAGGCAGCACAGGGAACTGAGGAACCCCAGCCCTTCCCCATCCCAATCTCCACACACAGGCAGCCTCAGGGCTCCCTGCCATGGGCACCCGGCTCCTCAGGAGCTCCTGCCAGGGCAGCCCCGAGGTCTGACTCCCTGCTGGAGAGGCATCGGGGAGAAGAGAAGCAGCCGGCGTTCAGCAAGACCCACTGCCGGACATGGGAATGTGGCCAAGCCAGACCTTCCACCTCAGCTGACCCTCCAGCTGAAATTCACTACAGGAGTGAGCCCCGGGTTGGCAAGGAGAGCCCAGCTAGCCACCCAGCATCAACACCAGAGATGATGTTGTACCAACCATTTTGGCGTTTGGGTTACCCAGCCAGAGGATCCGATTGCTGCACGTGATAACTTCATGTGATAGACACACACACACACCCCACAACCAACAAAAGTCAGAATCCCCCCAATGTTGTCAAACAGCAGCTGAATGGTTACATACACGACGCTCTGGTCCCCAATAGGATACCTGGAAGACGCTATAAACCATGACTGCAGAGGTGCTGGACATACAGAGATGGGCCTGCTGTGTTCCAAAAAGGAGCGCAGAGGGGCAGGAAGCATCCTACGGGGGGGGGCCTCCTAGGAAAGGACACCAGGTCCCTGTGAAGGCTACAGATGGTGAAATCTGTCCTCCTCTCTTTCAGCTTCTGCTTTTCCTCCTAAATGCCATTTTCCTCAATCATAATAGCAAAAATTTATTTTATGTTTTAAACTTTCTTTTTATTGAGGTCCAATTTGTATGAATTCTTTCTTCAGCAAGGGTGTCACTCAGGATAGAGAGAAAGATTTTCCCAGACAGGCAAAGTATAAAGGAGTTCATGACCACTAAACCAGTCCAGTAAGGAATTTTAAGAGGGACTATTCTAGTGGGGGGAAAAAGAGACCAAAAGCAACAAAGACTAGAAAGGACCAGAGAACGTCACCAGAAATACCAACTCTACTGGTAACACAAAGGCACAAAGTTCATATCTTTGAATAAGCACTCTGAATGCTGATAGACTAAATGCTCCAATCAAAAGATATAGGGTATCAGAGTGGCTTAAAAAACAGGATCCAGGATGCCTGGGTGGCTCAGGGGTTGAGCCTCTGCCTTTGACTCAGGGTGTGATCCTAGAGTCTGGGATCGAGTCCCATATTGGGCTCCTGGTGGGGAGCCTGCTTCTTTCCTGGCCTAATTTTCTGTCTGTCTCTCTCTCTCTCTCTCTCTCTCATGCTCTCAAAAATAAAATTGATATTAAAAAAACAAGGTCCATTAGTATGCTGCCTAGTAGATGCTCACCTTAGACCTATAGACAACAGCAGATTGAAAGTCAGGGGATGGAAAATCATCTATCATGAAAATGGTTATGAAAAGAAAGCTGGAGGACCAATACTTATATTAGACACACAAGATTTGAAACCAAACACTGGGGGACACCTGGTGGCTCAGTACTTGCACATCTGCCTTCAGCTCAAGGTGTGTTTTTGGGATCCCAGGATCGAGTCCCACATCGGCATCCCATTGGGGAGCCTCTCTCCCTCTGCCTATGTTTCTGTCTCTGCTCCTCTGTGTATCTCTCATGAATAAATAAATAAAATATTTAATCTCAAAAAAGAAAGAACAAATACTGTAAGAAGTGATGAAGAAGGGCATTATTTCATAGTTAAAAAGACTCTCTATCAGGATCAAACAACTAAATATTTATGCTGCCAACCTGGGAGTACCTAAATATGGAACCCAATTACCAATAAACATACAGGAACTCACTGATAATAATACAATGACAGGGGATTTTAACACCTACCCAGTAATGGCAATGGACTGATCATCTATGCAGAAAATATACAGGGGAAAAATAGCCTAGACACACTGGACCACAGGGACCCAACAGATATACTCTGAACATTTCTTCATAAAGCAGAATACACATTCCTTTCAAGTGCACATGGGACATTCTCCAGAACAGATCATATCATGGGCCACAAATCAGCCCTCAACAGGTACAACAGGTACAAGAAGGTTGATATCACACCCTGTACATTTTCGACCACGACTCTATGAAACTTGAAGTCGACAGTAAGAAAAAACTTGGACAGACCAAAAATACGTAGAGATTATGAACATCCTACGAGAGAATGAATGGAGAAACCAGGAAATTAAAGAGGAAATTTAAAACAAATGAAAATGAAAACATGTTTCTCCAAACCTCTGGGATGTAGCAAAGGCAGTCCAAAGAGGGAAGTACATAGCAATACAGGCGTATCTCAGGACACAAGAAGTCTCTAATACACAACCTAACCTTACACCTAAAGGAGCTGGAAAAGGAATAGGAAGCAAAGCCTAAAGCCTACAGAAGGGAAAAAATAAACATGAGAGCAGAAATAAACAATACAGAAACAGTAGAATGGAATAACGAAACTAAGAGTTGTTTCTTCAAAATAATTAATAAAATGGATCAAGCCCTAGCCACCAAATGAACAAGAAACGAGAAAAGACCTAAATAAATAAAATCACTAAAGAGAGATGAGAGATCACAATCAACACCAGAAAAATAAGACAATCATAAGGGAATACTATGAAAGATTATATGTTAACAAACTGGGAGACCTGGAAGAAATGGACAAATCCCTAGAAATGTGCAAACGAGCAAAACTGAAATAAGAAGAAATAGAAAATGTGAACAGACCCATAACTAGCAAAGGAATTGAATCAGAAAGGCAACTGTGTGCCTCAGTGGTCGAGAATGTGCTTTGGCTCTGGTCATGATTCTGGGGTCCTGGGGAATCAAGTCCCATATCAGGCTCCCCGCATGGAGCCTCATTTTCCCTGTGCCTATACCTATGCATCTCTGTGACTCTCATGAATACATAAATAAAATCTTTAAAAAAGAAAAAAAGATAAAAAAGATGAGAAAGGACCCAAATAAAATCACAAATGAGAAAAGAGAAATAACAACCAACACTAGAGAAATACAAACAATTATAAGAGAATATGATGAAAAATTACATGCCAGCAACCTAGATCCTGGAAGAAATAGATCAATTCCTAGAAATATATAACATAGCAAAAATGAAGAAATAAGAAATTTGAACAGACAGTTAACCAGCAAAGAAATTGAATCAGCAATCAGGGTTCTCCCAACAGGAGACGCTTATATCAATAGAACAGAATGGAAAGCCAAAACAAGATACAAACATGTATCTATGACCCATAATGGACAACAAGGCAGGAAGGAATATCCAATGGCACAAAGACAGTCTCTTCAAGGAACCCTAACCCTGACCCCAGGATAAGAACAAATGGTGTTGGGAAAACCAGGCAGCCAAATGCAGTAGAATGAAACTGGACCACTTTCTTACACCATATATATAAAAAATGAATTCAAAATGGATGAAAGACCTAAATGTGAGATCTGAAACCATACAAAGAAGAAAAGATAGGCAGCAACGTCTTTGACATTGGCCATTGGATCTTCTTTCTAGATATGCCTCTGAGGTGAGGGAAACAAAGCAAAAATCCTATTGGGACTTCATCAAATTGAAACATCTGCAAAGTGAAGGAAACAACCAAAGCTAAAAGGCAACATACAGGAGGAGGGGCAAGATGGTGAAAGAGTAGGGTCCCCAAGTCACCTGTCCTCACCAAATTACCTAGATAACCTCCACATCATCCTGAAAATCTAGGAATTTGGCCTGAGATTTAAACAGAGAACAGATCGAATGCTACAGTGAGAAAAGTTCGCGCTTCTATCAAGGTAGGAAAACGGGGGGGAAAAGAAATAAAGAAACAAAAGGCATCGAAGGGGGAGGGGGCCCACGAGGAGCCGGGCTAAGGCCAGGGCGAGTGCCCCCCGGTCAGGAGAGCTCTGTCCCAGAGAAGCAGGATCTGAACCAATCTTCCTGGGCGGAATGGCGCTTGCAGGGATTCAGAGCAGGACCCCAGGAGGGCGGGGATACGGGCTCCCTGGGACACTAACATACACCTGCACTCCTAGGAGAGTGCACCAAGCTCCCTAAGGGCTGCAGGGCACATGCACTGACTTGGGAGCAGCTCAGAGGGTCTCGGGCAGGGTTCTGCGTGGAAGGGGTTGCATGCCCTGGGAGCAGATTGGCGGCGGTGCCTCTGGCAGAGGAAGGGGCTCCGTGCAGTGGGGGCTGTGTGGCTCTGGGAGCAACTCGGATGTGCTCAGGTGGCGGCTCCCTGAGGGGGCTGCGTGACCAGGAGCAGCTCAGAGGGGCTGGGCGGCAGCTCTGGGGAGAGGCGGCTGCACGGCCAGGAGCGCGAATCCAACAGCGCAGGCCCCAGAGCACAGGGCGCCAGGACACATCCCAGGATTTGGCCTCCCCCGGGACAGGCAGAGGCCCAGAGGGCCCAGGACAACAAGGATGCTCCTGCCCAGAGCTGAGCAGATCAGCGGCCCCACCCCAGAGCCTCCAGGACCTGCAGATGGACTGCTCCCGAGTTACTGTGGGGGCTGAATACAGGTTTCCAAAAGTGGCCACTGTCACTGGGGTTGTTCCTCCTAGGGCCTTACAGAGTAAACTACCCTCACTGAGCCCTGCACCAGGCAGGGGACAGAGCAGCTCCCCCAAGTGCTAACACCTGGAATCGGCACAACAGGACCCTCCCCTAGAAGACCAGCTAGACGGACAAGTTCCAGGGGGAAGTCAAGGGACTTAAAGTATACAGAATCAGAAGATACTCCCCCATGTTTTTTTTATTCCTGATTGCTTCCCCCACGCTTTTCCCCCGTTTCTTTCTTTTTCTTTCTCTTTTTATTCCCTTTTTTCTTCTTTCTTCCTTTATTCTTTTTTCTTTTTCTCTTTTCTTTCCTTCTTTCTCTCCTCTCTTTTTCTCCTTTTCCCAATACAATTTGTTTTTGGCCACTCTGCACTGAGCAAAATGACTAGAAGGAAAACATCACCTCAAAAGAAAAAATCAGAAACAGTCCTCTCTCCCACAGAGTTACAAAATCTGATTTACAATTCAATGTCAGAAAACCAATTCAGAAGCACTATTATACAGCTACTGGTGGCTCTAGAAAAAAGCATAAAGGACTCAAGAGACTTCATGACTGCAGAATTTAGATCCAATCAGGCCGAAATTAAAAATCAATTGAATGAGATTAAATCCAAACTAGAAGTCCTAACAATGAGGGTTAACGAGGTGGAAGAATGAGTGAGTGATGTAGAAGACAAGTTGATGGCAAAGAGAGAAACTGAGGTAAAAAGAGACAGACAATTAAAAGACCAGGAAGACAGATTAAGGGAAATAAACGACAACGTGAGGAAGAAAAACCTACATGTAATTGAGGTTCCTGAGGGCACCAAAATGGACAGAGAGACAGAATAAGTATTTGAACAAATCATGCCTGAAAACTTTCCTCATCTGGGAAGGGAAACAGGCATTCAGATCCAGGAAATAGAGAGATTCCTCCCTAAAATCAGTAAAAACCATCCAACACCTCGACATTTAATAGTGAAGCTTGCAAATTCCAAAGATAAAGAGAAGATCCTTAAAGCAGCAAGAGACAAGAAATCCCTGACCTTTATGGGGAGGAGCATTAGGGTAACAGCAGACCTCTCCACAGTGACCTGGCAGCCCAGAAAGGGCTGGCAGGATATATTCAGGGTCCTCAATGTGAAGAACATACAACCAAGAATACTTTTTTTTTAATATTTTTTTTAATTTTTTTATTTATTTATGATAGTCACAGAGAGAGAGAGAGGCAGAGACACAGGCAGAGGGAGAAGCAGGCTCCATGCACTGGGAGCCCGACGTGGGAATCGATCCCGGGTCTCCCGGATCGCGCCCTGGGCCAAAGGCAGGCGCCAAACCGCTGCGCCACCCAGGGATCCCGGCAACCAAGAATACTTTATCCAGCAAGGCTCTCATTCAAAATGGAAGGAGAGATAAAGAGCTTCCAAGACAGGCAGGAACTGAAAGAATATGTGACCTCCAAACCAGCTCTGCAAGAAATTTTAAGGGGGACTCTTAAAATTCCCCTTTAAGAAGAAATTCAGTGGAACAATCCACAAAAACAAGGACTAAATAGATATCATGATGACACTAAACTCATATCTGTCCATAGAAACTCTGAACATGAACGGGCTTAATGACTGCATCAAAAGGCGCAGGGTTTCAGACTGGATAAAAAAGCAGTACCCATCTATTTGCTGTCTACAAGAGACTCATTTTAGACAGAAGGACATGTACAATCTGAAAATTAAATGTTGGAGAACCATTTACCATTCAAATGGTGCTCAAAAGAAAGCAGGGGTAGCCATCCTTATATCAGATAAACTAAAATTTACCCCGAAGACTGTAGTGAGAGATGAAGAGGGACACTAAATCGTACTTAAGGGACCTATCCAACAAGAGGACTTAACTATCCTCAATATATATGCCCCGAATATGGGAGCTGCCAAATATTTAAATGAATTAATAACCAAAGTAAATAAATACTTAGATAATAATACACTTATACTTGGTGACTTCAATCTAGCTCTTTCTACCCTAGATAGGTCTCTAAGCACAACATCTACAAAGAAACGAGAGCTTTAAATGATACACTGGACCAGATGGATTTCACAGAAATCTACAGAACTTTACATCCAAACTCAACTGAATGCACATTCTTCTCAAGTGCACATGGAACTTTCTCCAGAATAAACCACATACTGGGTCACAATTAGGGTCTGAACCGATACCAAAAGATTGGGATCGTCCCCTGCATATTCTCAGACCATAATGCCTTGAAATTAGAACTCAATCACAACAAGAAGTTTGGAAGGACCTCAAACACGTGGAGGTGAAGGATCATCCTGCTAAAAGATGAAAGGGTCAACCAGGAAATTAAGGAAGTATTAAAAAGATTCATGGAAACTAATGAGAATGAACATACAACCGTTCAAAATCTTTGGGATGCAGCAAAAACAGTCCTAAGGGGGAAAAACATCACAATACAAGCATCTATTCAAAAAGGGAAACTACACAAATACAAAAGCTAACCTTACACATAAAGACGCTAGAGAATGGGATCCCTGGGTGGCGCAGCGGTTTGGCGCCTGCCTTTGGCCCAGGGCACGATCCTGGAGACCCGGGATCGAATCCCACATCAGGCTCCCAGTGCATGGAGCCTGCTTCTCCCTCTGCCTGTGTCTCTGCCTCTCTCTCTCTCACTGTGTGCCTATCATAAAAAAAAAGACGCTAGAGAAAAAAAAAAGCAGATAGATCCTACACCAAACAGAAGAATAGAGTTAATTAAAATTCGAGCAGAACTCAAGGAAATCGAGACCAGAAGAACTCTGGAACAGATCAATGGAACGAGGAGTTGGTTCTTTGAATGAATTAATAAGATAGATAAACCATTAGCCAACCTTATTAAAAAGAAGAGAGAAAATATTCAAATTAATAAAATCATGAATGAGAAAGGAGAGGTCACTACCAACACCAAGGAAATACAAAAGATTTTAGAAACATATTATGAACAGACATACACCAATAAATTGGGCAATCTAGAAGAAATGGACGCATTCCTGGAAATCCAGAAACTACGAAAACTGGAACAGGAAGAAATACAAAACCTTAACAGGCCAATAACCAGAGAGGAAATTGAAGCAGTCATCCAAAACCTCCCAAGACACAAAAGTCCAGGGCCAGATGGCTTCCCAGGAGAATTCTATCAAATGTTTAAAGAAGAAACCACACCTATCCTACTAAAGCTCTTTGGAAAGATAGAAAGAGATAGTGTACTTCCAAATTCGTTCTATGAGGCCGGCATCACCTTAACTCCAAAACCAGACACGACCCCACCAAAAAGGAGAATTACAGACCAATAGCCCTGATGAACATGGATGCAAAAATTCTCAACAAGATACTAGCCAATAGGATCCAAAAGGACATTAAGAAATTTATTCAGCATGACCAAGTAGGATTTATCCTCGGAACACAAGGCTGGTTCAACACTCGTCAAACAATCAATGTGATTCAACATATCAGCAAGAGACAAACCAAGAACCATATGATCCTCTCATTAGATGCAGAGAAAGCATTTGACAAAATAGGGCATCCATTCCTGATCAAAACACTTCAGAGCATAGGGAGAGACGGAATATTTCTCGTAATCTTAAAAGCAATCTAGGAAAAGCCCACTGCAAATATCATTCTCAGTGGGGCAGCACTGGGAGCCTTTCCCCTAATATCAGGAACAAGACAGGGATGTCCACTCTCACCACTGCTATTCAACATAGTCTGGAAGTCTTAGCCTTTGCAGTCAGACAGCAAAAAGACATTAAAGGCATTCAAATTGGCAAAGAAGTAGTCAAACACTCCCTCTTCTCAGATGACATGATACTCTACCTAGAAAACCCAAAAGCCTCCACCCCAAGATTGGTACAACTCATACAGCAATTTGGTAGCGTTGCAAGATAAAAACTCAATGCCCATAAATCAATGGCATTTCTATACACTAACAATGAGACTGAAGAAAGAGAAATTAAGGAGTCAATCCCATTTACAATTGCACCCAAAAGCATAAGATACCTAGGAATAAACCTAACCAAAGAGGTGAAGCATCTATACCCTAAACATTATAGAACACTTCTGAAAGATATTAAGGAAGACACAAAGAGATGGAAAAATATTCCATGCTCATGGATTGGTAGAATTAATATTATGAAAATGTCAATGTTACCAAGGACAATGTACACGTTTAATGCAATCCCTATCAAAATACCATGGACTTTATTCAGAGAGTTAGAACAAATTATTTTTTTAGATTTGTGTAAAATCAGGATAGATCCCGAATAGCCAGGGGAATTTTTAAAAAAGAAAATGATATCTAGAGGCAACACAATGCCAGATTTCAGGTTGTACTACAAAGCTGTGGTCATCAAGACAGTGTGGTACTGGCACAAAAACAGACACATAATAATTTTTTTTAATTTTTATTTATTTATGATAGTCACAGAAACAGAGAGAGAGAGAGAGGCAGAGACACAGACAGAGGGAGAAGCAGGCTACATGCACCGGGAGCCCGATGTGGGATTCGATACCGGGTCTCCAGGATCACGCCCTGGGCCAAAGCCAGGCGCCAAACCACTGTGTCACCCAGGGATCCCTAAAAACAGACACATAGATCAATGGAACAGAATAGAGACCCAGAACTTTATGGTCAACTAATATTTGATAAAGGGGGAAAGACTATCCACTGGAAGAAAGACAGTCTCTTCAATAGATGGTGCTGGGAAAATTGGACATCCACATGCAGAAGAATAAAACTAGACCACTCTCTTTCACCATACACAAAGGTAAACTCAAAATGGATGAAAGATCTAAATGTGAGACAGGAGTCCATCAAAATCCTAGAGGAGAACACAGGCAACACGCTTTTTGAACTTGGCCACAGTAAATTCTTGTAAGATTCATCCACGAAGGCAAAAGAAACAAAAGCAAAAATGAACTATTGTGACTTCATCAGGATAATAAGCTTTTTCAGAGCAAAGGATACAGTCAACAAAACTGAAAGACAACCTACAGAATGGGAGAAGATATTTGCAAAAGACGAATCAGATAAAGGGCTGGTTTCCGAGATCTATAAAGAACTTCTTAAACTGAATACCAAAGAAACAAACAATCCAATCATGAAATGGGCAAAGGCATGAACAGAAATCTCACAGACGAAGACACAGACATGGCCAACATGCACATGAGAAAATGCTCTGCATCACGTGCCTCAGGGATATACAAATCAAAACTACAATGAGATACCACCTCATATCGGTGAGGATGGGGAAAATTAACAAGGCAGGAAACAACAAATGGAGAGGATGTGGAGAAAATGGAACCCTGTTACACTGTTGGTGGGAATGTGAACTGGTGCAGCCACTCTGGAAAACTGTGTGGAAGTTCCTCAAAGAGTTAAAAATAGACCTGCCCTACGACCCAGCAATTGCACTGTTGGGGATTTACTCCAAATATTCAGATGCAATGAAAGGTCGGGACACCTGCACCCTGATGTTTTTAGCAGGAATGTCCACAATAGGGAAACTGTGGATGGAGCCATGGTGTCCATTGAAAGATGAATGGATAAAGAAGATGTGGTTTATGTATACAATGTAATATTACTCAGCCATTAGAAACGACAAATACCCACCATTTTCTTCAACGTGGATGGAACTGGAGGTTATTATGCTGAGTGAAGTAAGTCAATCAGAGAAGGACAAACATATGTGCTCATTCAATTGGTTAATATAAATAATAGTGAAAGGGAATATAAGGGAATAGAGAAGAAATGTGTGGGAAATAGAAAGGAAGACAGAATATAAAGACTCCTAACTCTGAGAAAGGAACTAGGGAGCTGGAAGGGGAGGAGGGCAGGGGGTGCGGGTGAATGAGTGACAGGCACTGAGGGGGGCACTTGCCGGGATGAGCACTGGGTGTTATTGTTTGTTGGTAAATTGAATACCAATAAAATAAATTTATTTTAAAAAAAGTTCAAATAACTAAATATTTATGCTGCCAACATGGGAGTACCTAAATATAGAAACCAATTAACAACAAACGTACAGGAACTCACTGATAATAATACAATGACAGGGGATTTTAACACCCACACACTTATGGCAATGGACCGATCGTCTATGCAGAAGATCAACAGGGGAACAATAGCCTTAACACACTGGACCACAGGGACTCAACAGATATAGTCTGAACATTTCAACCTAAAGCAGAATACACATTCCTTTCAAGTACACATGGGACATTCTGCAGAACAGATCATATCATGGGCCACAAATCAGCTCTCAACAGGTACAACAGGCACAAGAAGGTTGATATCACACCCTGTACATTTTGGGACCATGACGCTATGAAACTCGAAGTCGACAGTAAGAAAGAAAATTGGACAGATGAAAATTACATGGAGATTATGAACATCCTACTAGAGAATGAATGGAGCAACCAGGAAATTAAAGAGGAAATTTAAAACAAATGAAAATGAAAACATGTTTCTCCAAACGTCCGGGATGTAGAAAGGCAATCCTAAGAGGGAAGTACATAGCAGTACAGGCCTACGTCAAGAAACAAGAAGTCTCCAATAAACAACCGAACCCTAACCCTAAAGGAGCTGGAAAAGGAATAGCAATCAAAGCCTAAAGCCTAAGAAGAAGGGAAAAAATAAAGATGAGAGCAGAAATAAAGAATGCAGAAAAAACAAAACAGTAGAATGGAATAACCAAACTAAGAGCTGGTTCTTCATAATAATTAATAAAATGGATCAAGCCCTAGCTAGGCTTATCAACGAGAAAAGACAAAACCTAAATAAATAAAATCACAAATGAGAGAAGAGAGATCACAATCAACACCAGAAAAAGTAGACAATTATAAGGGAATACTATGCAAGATTATACGCTAACAAACTTGGAGTCCTGGAAGAAATGAACAAATCCATAGAAATATGCAAATGAGCAAAACTGAAATAGGAAGAAATAGAAAATATGAACAGACCCATAACGAGCAAAGAAATTGAATCAGCAAGGCACCTTGGTGCCTCAGTGGTTGAGCATCTTCTTTGGCTCAGGTCATGATCCCGGGGTCATGGGGGATAACGTCCCACATCAGGCTCCCCGCATGGAGCCTCATTTTCCCTCTGCCTATACCTCTGCCTCTATGTGTCTCTCATTAATACATAAAAAAAGGTGCAGCCACTGTGTAAAACAGTCTGGAGGGTCCTCAAGAAGTTAAAAATAGGGGATCCCTGGGTGGCACAACGGTTTGGCGCCTGGCTTTAGCCCAGGACGTGATCCTGGAGACCCGGGATCGAATCCCACATCGGGCTCCCAGTGCATGTAGCCTGCTTCTCCCTCTGCCTGTGTCTCTGCCTCTCTCTCTGTGACTATCACAAAAAAAAAATTAAAAGTTAAAAATAGAGCTACCCTACGATTCCAAAATTGCACAGTTAGGTATTTACCCCGAGGATACAAAAGTAGTTTAGTAGATTGGAAGAGGAACACGCAGCCCAGTGTTGGTAGCAGCATTATCAACAACAGCAAAACTGTGTATACAGCCCAGATATCCATAGACAGATGAATGGGCAGAGACAATGTGGTAAATATACACACTGCGACATCACTTGTTCATCAGAAGGGATGAAATGAAGCCATTTACAATGACGTGGGTGAAGTGGAAAGGACTTATGCTCAAGGAACTCAGTCAGTCAGAGAAAGATACCAAATACCATACAATTGCATTCACATGTGAATTTTAAGAAACCAAACAAACTGGCAAAGGGGCGAAGGAGGGGATGAGAGATGCAAACCAAGAAACACACTCTTAACCACAGAGAATAAACTAATAAATACCAGGGGAAGGGGGGGGATGGGGAATCAGGGGATGGGGATAGTGGAGGTCAACTCTGACCAGTACCAGGCGTTGTATTCAAGGGTTGAATCACTATGGGGTAAATCTGAAACTATATCATACTGTGTTTACAAAGAGGAATTCAAGTAAAACTTTAAAATAATAGTTCTAGGGATCCCTGGGTGGCGCAGCGGTTTAGCGCCTGCCTTTGGCCCAGGGCGTGATCCTGGAGACCCGGGATTGAATCCCACGTCGGGCTCCCGGTGCATGGAGCCTGCTTCTCCCTCTGCCTATGTCTCTGCCTCTCTCTCTCTCTCTGTGACTATCATAAATAAATAAAAATCTTTAAAAAAAAATAAAATAAAATAATAGTTGTTAGTATACAGGAAACATGTGCGCAGAAGAGATAAAATCAGAAATGCAACTGATAATCCAAACAGAGAGTCTTTAGAGCCACAAATCCCCTCCTTAGCTCAGCTCAGGAGAAGCCTGCCATGCCTATTCTGACCCCAGCAGAAGCCTGGATACTGATTCTCTGAGGAGGCCACTGACTTGGTGGAGTCAGGCTATCTTTGAACCCAAAACCTAAATAGAGTGCATAAAACTAAACTGCCCAAGATGCTAGGAGTCCCAGTGCAGGCACATGACAAGACACAAATTCTAACCATACACAAACATACCTAACCCTACACTTAAGCCTAATGTTAACCTAACCCTAAAACAAGAACTATCACTAATCAAAAACCAAACACAAACCCCAAGACCAAAACACATTCACTGAACATTCCTGCCAACCCTCACCCTAACTCTTAAACCTATTCTAAACCCTTAACCCTGACCCTTACCTTAAATCTAACCCTAATGCTAACCTCTAACAATAACCTTAACTTAATGTACTCAAATCCTATTCCTAACCCTAACCTCTACCCTAACCCTAACCCTCTAATACTAATCCTATCTCATACCCCAAAGTGTACCCTAACCCGTACCCTAAAACTAATCCCTAACCCACTGCCTATCCCTCTCTTACCCTTTCCCAAAACTGTACCCTGACCCTGACCTGACCCTAACCCTAACCCCTAAACAAACACTAAACCGAACCCTCGCCCTAACCCTAAACCTAGCCCTAACTTTAACTCTAACCCCTAACATTAACTCTAACCCACATCCTAACCCCTAACCCTAACTGCAAACCTAGCCCAACCCTAACTCTAACTCTAATCCAAACCCCAACTCCTAACCTCCTGCCCTAAATCCTAAAGTCTAAACCCTAACCCTAACTCTAACTCCTGTCCCTAACCCAAACCCCCATCCTAACTCCTAACCACTGACCCTTACACTTATCCCATACCCTAACTTCTAATCCATAACCATAAGCATATTCACTAACCCCTAACATCTAACCTAAGCCTAACCACCAACTGCCTCCCCTCCCCTGACCCTACCATTCATTCTACCTATTCACTTACTCTATGATTCTGAGGAGTCCCTTCTGACATGGATGTGGCCCCCATTGGCGCCTCCAGAGTCCTCCAGGGATTCCTGAGGAAGCCGGGATCCTGTGAGTGCGGACGTGGCCCCACGTGTTCCAGAGTCATAGTCAGCGGGTCCTGAGTATGCCGGGTCTCCTGTCACCATGGAGTATGCCTCACATCCTCTGGAAGCCTCACAGCAGGTTCTCAGGAGGCCAGGGGCTCCTGTCAGCCTGGACATGGCCCCACGTCTCCTGAAAACTCACTGCGGGTCCTGAGGAGGCTGTGGGTTCCTGTCAGCCTAGACGCAGCCCCATGTGTCCTGAAGCCAAAGTGCAGGTCCTGAGGAGGACGGGGGTCCTCTCAGTCTTGATGTGGCCCCACATTTTTCTCAGCCTCACCATAAGATCTGAGGAGGCTGGGGGCTCCTGTCAGCATGGACGTGGCCGCAAATCATCCCAACCCTTCACAGTGCATCCTGAGGAGGCCGGAGAATCCTGTCAGTGTGGATTCGGCATCCCCATCTTTCTTAGGCCTCATCACAGGCTCTGACAAGGCTGGGGTCTTCTGTCCGCATAGATGCATCTCCATATTTACCAAAGTCTACACTAGGGGTCCTGAGGAAATCAGCGTCCTGTTGTGTCTATGTGGCCCCAAGTCCTCCTGAAGCGTCACCGAGGGTTCTGAGGAGGCCGGGGCTCCTGTAACCATGAATGCGGCCCCCAGCTTCCAGAAGCCTCAACTTATGTCCTGAGGGGCCCGGGAGCTCCTGCCAGAGTGGACGCAGCGCCACATCTTCCTGAAGCCTCCTCGCAGGACCTGAGACGGCTCAGGGGCTCCTGTCAGTGTGGATGAGGGCCCATATCTTCCTGAAGCCTCCCTGCAGGTCCTGAGGCTGCTCAGGGGCTCTTGTCAGCGTGGATGCGGGCCCACAATTTCCTGAAGCCTCGACGCAGGTCCTGAGGTGGCTCAGGGCTCCTGTCAGCGTGGATGAGAGCCCACATTTCCTGAAGCCTCCCCGCAGGTCCTGAGGCGGCCCAGGGGCTCATATCAGGGTGGATGCGGGCCCACATTTTCCAAAAGACTCACCACGTGTCCTGAGGAGACCGGGGCTCCTGTCAGCAGGAACGCGGCCCAATTTCCCCCTGAAGACTCCCCGCGGGTCCTGAGGAGGCTGCAGCTCATCAGCCTAGACACGTCCCCACGTCATCCTCAGGCCTCCCCAGCACAGGCTGGCTCCTGTTAGTGCAGGCAGAGGAGGCCTATTGCACATCCGCGCCCCTTGGGAGGGTCCTGGTCTCGGGCGCCCCCTGTGGGACGCTCAGGCGCTGCAGGAGGCTGTGCAGGAGGCAGCGGGTGCTCCATGGGCCCCACCTGCCTCCTTTCAGGCTCCAGCTGGGGCTGTTAGCTTCAGAAACATCTCACTGAAAAGGAGCCCAACACCCGGGTTCCCCAGAAATACTTAAGGACAGGAATTGGAGTCCAGAGGACGCGAAATGAAATGTGGACCAGACTTTTACCACTTCCTGCAAATCTCACTCACCCCTCTTCCACTGTGGGCGGGACCGCAGGTTGGTGCAACCGCTCTGGAAACAGTGTGGAGGCCCCTCAGGAAGTTACAAATAGAGCCGCCCTGCGACCAGCAGGTGAACGGCCTGGAGCTCACTCCGAAGATACAGATGCAGTGAGACTCGGAACACCTGCACCACAATGTCCACAGCAGCCGGGTCCAGAGTAGCCAGACTGTGGGAGGAGCCTCAGTGCCCTCGGGCAGATGATGGATAAAGAGGATGGGAGATAGATGATGGTCATAGAGAGAGGAATGGTACTCAGCTATCAAAGAGAAGGAAATCTTGCCATTTGCAATGATGTGGATAGAACTAAAGGGATCATGTTAAGTGAAGTAAGTCAGTCGGGAAAGAGAATGACCGTGTGGTGTCATTCATAGATGGAATTATAGAAGCAAAGCAGATGAACTACTGTGAAGGGAAAGAAAAAAAATAAGATGAAAACAGATGCAGGAAATACAGTCTATTAACGATAGGAAAGGAACTGAGGGTCCCTGGAGGGGGGGGATAACAGGGGACCGGCATGAAGGAGGGCACATGATGTCACGGGCACTGCTGTTATCTCCAACTGGTGAATCCCTGAATTCTTCCTCTGAAAGTATAATACACTATACGTTAATTAATTGGGTTTAAATTAAATTAAGTTAAAAAAAATCAGTTGTATCATAGCACATTTCCTTCTGGAATCCTTGTTTGCTCATTCAGCTTATGCCGGGACCACCCCCTCCCCGTGGGTCTGGTTTCTCTAAGTAGGCTCCACGCCTCGTCCATGTTCCAGCCCAGGGCTAGAACTCAAGACCCCTGAGATCAGGACCAGAGGTGAGGTCAGGAGTCGGATGCTTAACCGATGGAGCCAGCCGGGGGCCCGAGAACCACACTGCTTTATCCTGTGTCTCTGTGTTATCATTTGAAATAGGAAAGTGCTGGGTCCCACTCTGTCATGCTTCTCCAATACTGATTTGCTGTTCGGGGCATTTGTTGAGGGGGATGGAGGTTATGGGGTTTTTTTTCCTATTTCAAGTTCTGCCACCATGATTTTGATAGGAATGACATTGAAACTGAGGGTGGCTTCAGGAACTGTGGACATTTTCACAAGATGAGAGTCCTACCCTACAAGACCAGGACGGCCTCCCAGAGCATGGTTTGGATCAGGGCACAAGTCTTGTGCTCCTTTGGTTCAGTCTCATTATTTATTCTCCTTGATGCTCCTGAGAAGGGAGTCACGTCCTTCATTTCCTTCCTGAGTGCTCATTGTCGGGACACAGCAAGGCTACTCTGCTCTGTAGGGTCAGTTTGTGTCCCATGACTTTACTGAACTCACTCCTTAGTTCTAACACGTTTTGGTGGAGGCTCTAGGGTTTCCTGTTTCTACTACATGTCTTCAGCATATAGGGACAGTGTGATGTCCCGCTTACAGGTGTGGAACCTTTGCTGTTTACAGCTTAATGTCCTAGAAAGCCAGACAATTGAATCAAAACTGAGCCCAGGCCAAGGGCAGGAAGCCATTATTAGAATGAGAACAGAGCTAAATGCCCTTGAAGGCCCCATATCAAAATGTAAACAGACCTTGAGGAATTGCTCCAGCCCTTCTGGAGGTCCCCGAGTCCAGCCCTTAAAACTAAGCTAAAACCCTCCTCGGGGACCAAGTCCCTGCTCCGAAGTGTTGGGTATACTTCGACACAAGATCCAGCTTGTAAATAATCCCACGTGTGTTTGCATCGGAATCGGCTTCTCGGTGGTTTCTCAGATTCGCAATCTTGGGCACAACAGTCTGAGATAAAAAAATAAAACCAAAAGGAGCTCGGATGCGGGCAGAGTGAAAGCAGGGTTCTGAGAGAAGCGGCGGAGACCCGGGGGCTTGGGGAATCTTCTGTGGAGGACATGCAGACTGGGGGGTGGAATGCTCAGCCCCAGAGCCAGAGGACACAGCCTCCCCACCCGCATCCCGCCCATTAGCGACAAGTCTCAGGGAGCAGCACAGCACTGCCCGCTGGAGGCCAGAAGGGCTGACACCCAACCCGCCTCTGACCCAGCAGTCAGATGTGCACCTGACATCACCGCCATGGCCAATCCTCAGACCCCGCACAGACCACTCCCTGCCACCAAGGTGTCGGACCACAGAGTCTGCAGAGATTCAGCTCTGCTTGGAAAGTAGGGTCTAGCTTCCTTTGTACTTTGTGCTTTATTTTCATTTAGTTTCTTTGATTCTATTTTATAAATTGCCTTATTTTAATTTTTATGTATGTACCTTATATATTTCTTATTTTTAGTTTCATGGTACTTTAATTGTGTTTCTGATTTTGGGATTTAGAATCTTTTAACAACCAGGCCAAAATAATCTGGTGGGTTTTCTTTGGGGAGGGCAGTTGTTATTGTTTTTCTTGGTTTTTCTTTTTCTTCCTTCTTCCTTCTTTCTATTTCTGGAAAAAATAATGAGATGGAGAAATTCATCTCCATAGAAAAACATGAGGTAGTACTCAAAATGCTATAACTGAGATGCCGTCCCAAGAAGAAGCCTTAAAAACAAGGAAGGTTATGGACCACAAAGGAAGACTTCGGAACTCAGCCACTTATTAAAACAATAACATTCATATCATGGGAGACTCAGAAGATGAAGAGAGAGATAAGGTGGGCCTTGCTCAGCCATTAGAAATAACAAATACCTACCATTTCCTTCAATGTGGATGGAACTGGAGGGTATTATCCTGAGTGAAGTAAGTCAATCAGAGAAGGACAAATATTGTATGTTCTCATTCACTTGGGGAATATAGATAATAGTGAAAAGGAATATAAGGGAAGGGAGAAGAAATGTGTGGGAAATATCAGAAAGGGAGACAGAACATAAAGACTCCTAACTCTGGGAAATGAACTAGGGGTGATGTAAGGTGAGGAGGGCGGGGGTGGGGGTGAATGTGTGACGGGCACTGAGGGGGGCACTTGACGCGATGAGCACTGGGTGTTATTCTGTATATTGGCAAATTGAACACCAATAAAAAAGTAAATTTATTATTAAGAAAAAGAAAAAAGAAAGAAAGAAAGAAAGAAAGAAAGAAAGAAAGAAAGAAAGAAAGAAAGAGAAAGAAAGAAAAAAAGAAAGAAAGAGTGGCACCTGGGTGTCCTAGTCTGTTAAGCTTCTGCCTTAGGGTCAGATCATGATCCAGGTCCCAAGGAAGGCTCCCTGTTCAGCAGGGAACCTGCTTCTCCCTCTCCCTCTGCCCCTCTAGCACATGTTTTTCACTCCTCTCTCTCTCAAATAAATAAATAGAATCTTTGAAAAAGAAACAAACAAACCCAGAGGGAAGAGAAATCTCCCATGTAGAAGATTTTCAAACAATTTGTGCAGACATTCCACACTCAAGTTCATGAGCATAGCTTCCCACTCTTATGTGTGGAATACACATAGTAACTTCCTTCTACAAAATATATTATGAAAAACTTAATAATGATAATATAATAATAATAATATTAATAACAATAAAGAATCACTTTACTACAGAGAAACCTGACTAACACTACCTCAGCAAGATGATCAGATCGATACCAAGAATGATAAATCATGTTGATAGTATCTATCCTTCATATGATATAATAAAAATGGCAGTATATCCCTGTATATAATCCACAAAAACAGTTCAATCATGAGATAAACAACAAACATGTCTCAACTGAGGGAAATTTTACAAAATACTCCACTTCTCAAAGTGTTCCAGTTCACCAACAAAAGGAAAGGCTGAAAGACTGTCACAATCCAGAGGAGACTAAAAGCACATGAGGACAAATGGAGTGTGATATAAGGGATGGTGACTTAGCAAAAACTAAGGAAATCTGAATAAAGTATGGTCTTTGGTTATTGCGAATATTTTAATATTGATTCACTAGCTAATATTTGTACCGTACTGATATAAGATATCAATAATTGGAGAAATTGAGTGCAAGTGCATGAGAATTCTCTGTACTATCTTCTCAATTTCCCTATAAAACTTTGTTTTCTTTCTAAGACATAAGATTTAATTTGAAAATTGACTTAAATGAATCAGGCTCCAGTGTGAAGACATTTTAAGAATCGTTGAATTAACTTTTGCCTTATTCTTAAGGAGTTCCTTCCATGGGAACATAGTAAGAATTTTATATCAGAAGGAAAGAAAAACACTTATGAACACGTATAATGCCTCTTCAACCTGAAAAGCAGGAAAGGATAATAAATAGCAAAAATCAGATAAAAATACTTCTATTATAATAGACACCATATTGCAAGTGCATTTAAAATTAGCAATGTATAACATTTATTTCCTTGACATTTGTCTTCCAAAGAGTTCACAGTGTTTCAGTGTCAGTTGAAACAGGGGAAGAATCTCAGGGAAGAATCCGTCACTTAATAATAGGACCATTGGTACTAATGTCTCAATTATTTCCAAATCCATAAAGATTCATTTCCTGATGAATGACTGAGCTGTGAAGGAATAGATGAGAAAGCCTCATCCCTCTGAATTACTTGTGTCAGAATATTTTAAACATAGTACTACGGATAGTAAATTATCCTTATTAACAGGAAATACGTCTCAGATTAGAATCTGAGCAATCAGATGGGCAGAGAAAAAATGCTTTAACTCGCTCCTGCACTTTTAAAGACAAAGGAGAACTTTTCTGTGTACAAAGTCAGTTGTCAAGATAGCCTTAGGGAATAAGAGTCTGCAGCATGGAATCCTGCTGCACTGCCGGGATGCCCGCGCCCCAGGTCTTCCTGATCCGAAATCCCTGGGCCTGTCGCCGAACACAGGCTGCAAGGCTGAAGTCATTTGCAATTTCTCTCCTAGGAGCTCCAGGGAGGGGGGCTTGAGCTAGATAGGACAGGACGGGATGCCTGGAGGCCGAGAACATTACGGCCATTCTACTTTAAGTTCAGTATTAGCACAGGCCCAGCAATCCCAGGCTCCTGTGAAGAAGAGCTGAAATTTACATTACTTCAGTTACTGGAATAAAACAAAAGTTGACAGCTTAATGTCTTAGAAAGCCCCACAATAGAATAAAAACTGAGCCGAAGCCAAGGGCTGGAAGCCCCAATTAGAATGAGAAGAGAGCTCAATGCCCTTGAAGGACCCATATCAAAATGTAAACAGAACTTGAGGAATTGCTCCAGCCCTTCTGGAGGTCCCCAAGACCAGCCCTTAAAACTAAGCTAAAACCCTCCTCGGGGTCCAAGTCCCTGGTCCACTGTGTGGGGTATACCTGGACCCTTGCTTGAGTTTGTAAAACAACCCACGTGTGTTTGCATAAGTGTCGGCTCCTTAGTGGTTTCTCGGATTCGCAATCTTGGACACAACACCCGCATGAACCCTCCCCACCTGGACTGACCTCCTGTCCCCTCCCACCCAGGCTGACCCTCAGTCACCTCCCCACCCACCACAGCTGGGCACAGGCCCTCACACAGTTCCATGGGCACGGTGGACACTCCCCCCGTCCCTGGCCTCCCAGGGGATGGAAGGAGGTTTCGGCAGGACACACTCCCATGGTGGCCCCAGGGCTCCCTGCCCAGGAGAGCACCTGGTGACAGGTCGGGGTCTGTGTCCCTGATGCCAGCTCCTCCTCCCAGGTTTTCTCGCAGGAAATGAAAGAGGAGGACCTGGTCTCCTCCAGGGACATCATGCAGGTGGACCTGGACGTCAACAGGACGTTCAGCAGTCACATCATATTTTGGGACTACTACGGGGTAGGGTGAGGTTGAGGGGCCAGGGGAGATCAGGACCCAGTGGAGGACCAGGGGATTCTGGGTAGGGAAAACGGGGCTTCTGAGTCAGGGGGCAGAACAGAAGCCAACAACACACCGCTCCATGGTAAGGTGTTGGGGATGACCTCTGTGCCCCCACCCCCAGGGCCTCGGACATGAGGAGGCCACTAGGATGGGGTCTCCAGGGCTTGCCATGGGAGCTGAACCCCAAAGGGGAGAGGGACAGTCCTCTGAGTAGCAGGGGATGGGGTGGGGGACGTTGGGGGCAGGAACTGGACCTGGGTGCCAGGCGGCATGGCCACGGCTGGAGCAGGACACACATCGATCCCATGAGGGTCGGACGGGTCAGAGTGACACCCACTCTCGGTGATTTATATATTTCTAAGTTCTATGCATTTAATTTGAGACATTTTGCAATTTGAAAACACACATAGTATGATGAACCCCAGATAATGCCCCTGGTCCAGCCAGGGTCCTGCACTGACCACACCCCGCCCCAGGGACAGGTGTCACAGCAAACCCCAGACTGGAGTTGCCTTTAAGTGTAGACGTCTCCTTGTGCATCTTAGAGGAAGGGGATGCCCTGTGTCCGCAGGCCCCCCACGACATCTCCCTCATCCCCCACTGCCACTCCATCCACCTACATCATCTACCTCAATGGGATCCCACCTACACCGTCCCCCTCAAACCCACACAGCCCCACATAATCCCCACCCACTCTATACCACAACACCATCCCCCCTACACCATCCCCCACACTCCACCACTATCATACCCCTGCCCCCACACCATCCACCCACACACCATCAGCCCCCAGCAAGGACCCGGTGCAGGTGCACCCTGTGGGACATGCTCAGCCTCCCCGGGGATCTCTCAATATCCTGCTCCCATCAGAAGCCTGGGGGTCCCATAGAGTACCTAGGGGTTGCAGGGAGGAGTGAAGACAAGGAGCCCCCGACAGGGTGTGTGCAGGTGAGTGGTGCATAGGATGCACTGTCCCTCCTGGAGGGAGGCACACCCTTCACAGGACACCAGCCCATAACCCAGGGGGATCTGGGCTGGCCTGGCCCCAGGGTCTGTGAAGGTGGGGGTGATTTGCGACCCCGCCCCAGGCCCAACAAAAAGACTAATGGGATCCAGACCCCCATGGCCCTGTCCAGCCCTGGATTCTGGCCCTACACTGAGCGAGCCTTCTCACAGCTGGATGTGGCCTCCTGAGCCCTGGGGGTACCCCACAGATCCAGGTCGCTGACTTAGGGCAGCCCTGGGAATCCCAGGACACCCAAGGTTGGGGAGAGCAGAGGTAGGCCAGTGGACCCTACCAAACCCACACCAGGAGGCAGGCTCCTCCAGGTGCTGGGGCCACAGGGGCCCCACGACTGGGCTCCAACTGCCCTGCGGGGACCCAGCGCAGGAACCCATGAGCTGCAAGTCACGGTCAGCTCTGCTGTCCTCACAACCGTCTCTCATTCTGAAACCTCAGGACACCCGCCCCCACCCGGAGTCCACACATGCACCGAGGTGGGGGACTCCAGCACTTGCCCCCCCACCCATGTGATTCTTGCCCTCCCCTAAAGGACAGAATGGTCTCCCTTTCCAGGGGAAGGCATGCACCCTTGGCTCTGAGCCCGTTTGCTGTAGAATGTCAATAAAGTATTGTGGTGTGAAAATGCACAGCCAGCCCATTTCTGTGTCTCCCAGAACTCTGTGTACGGGGCGTGGAGAGACCCACAGAGAGGACGAGGGGGCACCACCCAGGCCCCAACAGCCCCTGCATGGGCACTGCTAGGCACAGCTGACGTCCCCATGTGCCTTCCAGGGGCGGCCAGATGCCAGCGTCAGGACCCCACACACTATACTGGGACTCAGCCTGTGTCCCACGGGCCAGGAGGGCCTGGGACAGAGTGACAGCCAGGGAGCCTCAGGTCACCAGGGTCTGTGAAAAGCGACCTGGGAGGTCTGTGCTCCCTCTGTCCAGGGGGCCAAGGCTGGCCCAATTCCGGGGCAGGTACTCCCCTCCCTTCATCCCCATGCCAGTGTGCCTGGGGCACTGAAGGCCTGTGAGGTGCTCAGAGTGGCCGTGGAAGGGATATCAGGACAGCAGGCCCTTGTGTTGTGCCCAAGACTGCGAATCTGAGAAACCACCAATGAGCTGACACCGATGCAAACTCCCGAGGGTTTCTCTACAAGCTGTAGCTTGGGTCCAAGTGCACCCGACACAGGGGAGCAGGGACTTGGACCCTGAGACTAAGAGGCATAGCAGCTTTATAGGGGCAGTGGACCGTGGGATATGCAGAAATTTGCACAGTCATGTTCATCCACACGCAAGTGGCTGATTGAATTACACCTTACCCTATAGTATCCACTTGAGCTGGCCTATTACTTTGGTCAGAATTGGCTCACAGTTTTGGGGGGCACAAAGCAGGGTTACATTGTTATGAGCCGATTTCCGATTAGGGTGTGCCCAGCGGTTTGACTCGGGTGGGGCAGCGCCTTAAGCCATAAGCAGGTCATGTGGGGGTCATAGGGGAGGTGGCGGGTGTAGCACAAAATGGAATCAGTCCTGCACTGCTTGTCCAGGGGTAGGGGATTTTTATTAAATTTCCTGTGTCCCAACTTGCAGCTCACCCACCTGGGCAATGCTCACCAGGTGGACTCAGCATGCACACCTTGTGGTGCTGGATCTCTCACACGAGCGTGTGGAGGGCACCCTTCTTGCCCTAGTGAGTAGGGGCTGGGTGAGCATGGGGTTCGCCTGAAAGCCAGGCAGCACAGGGGACCAAAGAACCCCAGCCCCATCCCCACCTTGACCTCCACACACAGGCAGCCCCAGGGCTCCCCGCCACTGGTACCCGACTCCTCAGGAGCTCTCCCCAGGGTTGCCCTGAGGTCTGACTCCCTGCTGGAGAGGCATCGGCGAGAATGGAAGCAGCCGGCGCTCGGCGAGACCCACTGTCGGACATGGTAATTTGGCCGAGCCAACCTTCCACCTCAGCTGAACATCCAGCTGAAATTCACAGCAGGAGCGAGCCCCGGATCAGCCAGGAAAGCCCAGCTAGCCACCCAGCGCCAGCACAAGAAATGATGTTCTACCAACCATTTTGGTGTTTGGGCTACCCAGCCAGAGGATCCGATAGCTACATGTGATAGATTCATATGATAGACACACACACACCCCCAACGAACAAAAGTCAGAATCACCCCAATGCTAACAGCATCTGGATGGTTACATACATGACGCCGTGGTCCCCAATAGGATACATGGAAGACGCTATAAACCACGACTGCAGAGGTGCTGGAGGCACGGAGATGTGCCTGCTGGGTTCCAAAAAGGAGCACAGAGGGGCAGGAAGCATCCTACGGAGGGGGGGGGCCTTAGGAAAGGACACCAGGTCCCTGTGAAGGCTAAGGATGATGAAATCTGTCCTCCTTCCTTTCAGCTTCTGGTTTTCCTCCTAAATGCCATTTTCGTCAGTCATATGAGCAATAATTTATTTTATGTTTTTAAATTTCTTTTTATTGGAGTCCAATTTGTATGAATTCTTTCTTCAGGAAGTGTGTCATTCAGGAGGGAAGGAGAGAAAGATTTTCCCTGACAGGCAAAGTATAAAGGAGTTCATGACCACTAAACCAGTCCAGTAAGGAATTTTAAGAGGGACTCTTCTAGTGGGGAAAAAAAAGATACCAAAAGCAACAAAGACTAGAAAGGACCAGAGAACGTCACCAGAAACACCAACTCTACCACTAACAACAAGGCACAAGTTCATATCTTTGAATAAGCACTCTGAATACTGATACTAAATGCTCCAATCAAAAGATATAGGGTATCAGAGTGGCTTAAAAAACAGTATCCAGGATGCCTGGGTGGCTCAGGGGTTGAGCCTCTGCCTTTGACTCAGGGTGTGATCCTGGAGTCTGGGATCGAGTCCCATATTGTGCTCCTGGTGGGGAGCATGCTTCTCTCTCTGCCTAATTTTCTGCCTCTCTCTCTCTCTCTCTCTACTCTCTCATGTTCTCAAAAATAAAATTGTTATTAAAAAAACAAGATCCATCAGTATGCTGCCTACTAGATGCTCACATTAGACCTATAGACACCAGCAGTTTGAAAGTCAGGGGATGGAAAATCATCTATCACGCTAATGGTTATGAAAAGAAAGCTGGAGGACCAATACTTATATTAGACAAACTAGATTTGAAACCAAACACTGGGGGACACCTGGTGACTCAGTAGTTGAGCATCTGCCTTCAGCTCAGGGGGTGATCCTGGGATCCCAGGATCGAGTCCCACATCAGCCTCCCTTTGGGGAGCCTGTCTCTCCCTCTGCCTATGTTTCTGCCTCTGCTCCTCTGTGTATCTCTCATGAATAAATAAATAAAATACTTAAATCTCAAAAAGAAAGAAAAAATACTGTAAGAAGAGATGAAGGAGGGCATTATTTCATAATTAAAAAGACTCTCAATCAGGATCAAACAACTAAATATTTATGCTGCCAACATGTCAGTACCTAAATATGGAACCCAATTACCAATAAACGTACAGAAACTCACTGATAATGATACAATGACAGGGGATTTTAACACCTACCCAGTAATGGCAATGGACTGATCGTCTATGCAGAAAATATACAGGGGAACAATAGCCTAGACACACTGGACCACAGGGACTCAACAGATATAGTCTGAACATTTCTTCCTAAAGCAGAATACACATTCCTTTCAAGTGCACATGGGACATTCTCCAGAACAGATCATATCATGGGCCACAAATCAGCCCTCAACAGGTATAACAGGTACAAGAAGGTTGATATCACACCCTGTACCTTTTCAGACCACGACGCTATGAAACTCGAAGTCAACAGTAAGAAAAAATTTGGACAGACCAAAAATATGTGGAGATTATGAACATCCTACTAGAGAATGAATGGAGCAACCAGGAAATTAAAGAGGAAATTTAAAACAAATGGAAATGAAAACATGTTTCTCCAAACCTCTGGGATGTAGAAAAGGCAGTCCAAAGAGGAAAGTACATAGCAATACAGGCCTACCTCAAGAAACAAGAAGTCTCCAATACACAACCTAACCCTACACCTAAAGGAGCTGGAAAAGGAATAGCAAACAAAGCCTATAGCCTACAGAAGAAGGGAAAAAATAAAGATGAGAGCAGAAATAAACAATACAGAAATAAAAAAACATTAGAATGGAATAATGAAACTAAGAGCTATTTCTTCAAAATAATTAATAAAATGGATCAAAACCTATCCAGCCTTAGGAATGAGAAAAGTGAAAACACCTAAATAAATAAAATCACAAAAGAGAGAAGAGTGATCACAATCAACACCAGAAAAATAAGACAATTATAAGGGAATACTATGAAAGATTATATGCTAACAAACTGGGAGACCGGGAAGAAATGGACAAATCCCTAGAAATGTGCACGAGCAAAACTGAAATAGGAAGAAATAGAAAATGTGAACAGACCCATAACTAGCAAAGGAATTGAATCAGCAAGGCAGTGGGTGCCTCAGTGGTTGAGCATGTGCTTTGGCTCAGGTCATGATCCCAGGATCCTGGTGGATCAAGTCCCACATCAGGCTCCCCGCATGGAGCCTCATTTTCCCTCTGCCTATACCTCTGCCTCTCTGTGTCCCTCATGAATACATAAATAAAATCTTTAAAAAAAAGAAAAACATAAAAAGATGAGAAGACCCAAATAAAATCACGAATGAGAAAAGAGAAATAACAACCAACACTACAGAAATACAAACGATAATAAGATAACATGATGAAAAAGTATATGCCAGCAACCTAGAACCTGGAAGAAATAGATCAATTCCTAGAAATATATAACATAGCAAAAATGAAAAATGAAGAAATAAGAAACTTGAACAGACCGATAACCAGCAGAGAAATTGAATCAGCAATCAGGGATCTCTCAAAAGGAGATGCTTAGATCAATAGAACAGAATGGAAAGCCAAAACAAGATACAAACCTGTAACTCTATGATCCATTAATGGACAGCAAGGCAGGAAGGAATATCCAATGGCACAAAGACAGTCTCTTCAAAAAACCCTAACCCTGACCCCAGGATAAGAACAAATGGTGTTGGGAAAACCAGGCAGCCACATGCAGAAGAATGAAACTGGACCACTTTCTTACACCATATATATAAAAAATAAATTCAAAATGGATGAAAGACCTAAATGTGAGACTTGAAACCATATACAAAGAAGAACAGATAGGCAGCAACGTCTTTGACGTTGGCCATTGGATCTTCTTTCTAGATATGCCTCTGAGTTGAGGGAAACAGAAGCAAAAATATTATTGGGACTTCATCAAATTCAAAAGCTTCTGCAAAGTGAAAGAAACAACCAACGCTAAAAGGCAACATACAAAATGAGAGGAGATATTTGTAAACAACACATCCAATAAACAGTATGCAAAATACGTAAAGCAAATATAAATCTCAGCATCCTAAACACAAATTATCCAACTGCAGATGGGCAGAAGAGATGAATGGACTTTGTCTCTGTCAAGACATCCAGATGGCAACCAGACACCGAAAGACACTCAGCGTCACCCATCATCAGGGAAATGCAAATGAAAACCAGAATAAGACGTCACCTGACAGCCGTCAGAATGGCTAAAATTAACAACAGAAGAAACAACAGGTGTTGTTGAGGCTATAGAGAAGAGGGAGCCCCCTTACACTCCTGGTGGGCATGCGAACAGGTGCAGCCACTGTGGAAAACACTGTGGGGGGTCCTCGAGACGTTAAAAATAGGGGATCCCTGGGTGGTGCAGCGGTTTGGCACCTGCCTTTGGCCCATGTCGCGATCCTGGTGACCCGGGATCGAAACCCACGTCGGACTCACAGTGCACGGAGCCTGCTTCTCCCTCTGCCTGTGTCTCTGCCTCTCTCTCTGTGACTATCATAAAAAAAATTTAAAAAAAGGAAGTTAAAAATAGAGCTAACCTACGATTCCAAAATTCTAGAGCTAGGTATTTACCCTGAAGATTCAAAAGTCGTTTAGTAGATTCCAAGTGGGACACGCAGCCCAGTGTTTCTAGCAGCGTTATCAACAACAGCCAAACTGTGGATACAGCCCAGATGTCCATCGACTGATGAATGGGCAGAGACGATGTGGTAAATATACCCACTGCGACATCACTCGGTCATCAGAAGCGATGAAATGAAGCCATTTACAATGACGTGGGAGAAGTGGAAAGGACTTATGCTCAATGAACTCAGTCAGTCAGAGAAAGAAGATACCAAATACCATACAATTGCATTCACATGTGAATTTTAAGAAACCAAACAAATTGGCAAAGGGGCAGAGGGGGGCATGAGAGAAGCAAACAAAAAAACACACTCTTAACCACAGAGAATCAACTAATAAATACCAGAGGAAGGTTAGGGGGATGGGGAATCAGGCGATGGGGATAGTGGAGGGCACCTGTGACCAGTACCAGGCGTTGTATCCAAGAGTTGAATCACTATGTGGTAAACCTGAAACTATATCATTCTGTGTATACAAAGAGGAATTCAAGTAAAACTTTAAAATAATAATAGGTAGTATTGATGAAACAGGTACGCACTAGAGAAAAAATCAGAAAGACAACTGAAAATCCAAATAAAGAGTCTTTAGAGCCATAAATCCCTTCCTTAGCTCAGCTCGGGAGAAGCCTGCCATGTCTATTCTCACCCCAGCAGAAGCCTGGATTTTGATTCTCTGGGGAGGCCACTGACTTGCTGGAGTCAGGCTATCTTTGAATCCAAAACCTAAACAGAGTGCATAAAACTAAATGGCCCAAGATGCTAGGAGTCCCAGTGCAGGCACATGCCAAGACCCAAACTCTAACCATACACAGACATAACCCTAAACCTACACTTAATCCTAATGTTAACCTAACCATTAAACGAGACCCATCACTAATCGAAAACCAAACACAAACCCCAAGGCCAAAACACATTCATTGAATCTTTCTGCCAACCCTCACCCTAACTCCTAAACGTAGGTTCACCTAAACTTAGGTTTCCTTAACCCTGACCCCTACCTTCAATCTAACCCAAACCCTAACCTCTAACCCTAACCTTAAAATAAGTTATTCAAATCCTATTCCTAACCTTAACCTGTACCCTAACCATAACCCTCTAATACTAATCCTATCTCATACCACAAACTGTACCCTAACCCGTACCCTAAAACCAACCCCTAACCCACTCCCTAACCCTATATCTTACCCTTTTCCAAAACCATATCCTGACCCTGACCTGACCCTAACCCTAACCCCTAACCAAACACTACCCTAACACTAGCCCTAACCCCATCCTAATCCTAACCCTCACTCTAACCCTAAACCTAGCCCTAACTTTAACTCTAACCCTTAACTCTAACCCCTAACTCTAACCCCTAACCATAACTCACACCCTAACCCCTAACCCTAACTGCAAACCTAAGCCCAACCCTAACTCTAACCATAACCCTAACCCCAACTCCTAACCTCCTGCCCTAATCCCTAGAGCCTAAACCCTAACCCTAACACTAAATCCTGTCCCTTACCCTAACCCCCATCCTAACTCTTAACACTGACCAATACCCTTATGCCTCACCTAACCTCAATTTGAAACCATAGCATAATCACTAACCCCTAACATCTAACCTAAGGCTAACCACCAACTTCCTCCCCTCCCCTAACCCTACCATTCATTCTGCCCTTTCACTTACCCTGTGGTTCTGAGGAGTCCTTTCTGATGTGGACGTGGCCCCCAAAGGCTCCTCTAGATTCCTCCAAGGGGCTGAGGAAGCCAGGCTCCTGTGAGTGCGGACGTGGCCCCACGTGTTCCTGAGGCATAGTCAGCGGGTCCTGAGGACACTGGGTCTCCTGTCACTGTGGACTATGCCTCACATCCTCTGGAAGCCTCACAGCAGGTCCTCAGGAGGCCGGGGGCTCCTGTCACCCTGGACATGACCCCACGTCCCCCAGAAAACTCACCGCGGGTCCTGAGGAGGCTGTGGGCTCCTGTCAGCATACACGCAGCCCCTTATGTCCCGAAGCCAAAGTGCAGGTCCTGAGGAAGACAGGGTTCCTGTCAGCATTGACGTGGCCCCACATTTTCCTCAAGCCTCACCATAAGACCTGAGGAGGCTGGGGGCTCCTGTCAGCATGGATGTGGCCCCAAATCTTCCCAAAACTTCACAGTGGGTCCTGAGGAGGCTGGAGACTCCTGTCACTGTGGATGCGGCACCCATATTTTTCTTAACCTCACCACAGGCTCTGACAAGGCTGGGGTCTTCTGTCCACATGGACGCATCCACATATTTCCCCAAGTCTACACCAGGGGTCCTGAGGAAGTCAGCGTCCTGTTGTGTCCATGTGGCCCCAAGTCCTCCCAAAGCGTTGCCGAGGGTTCTTAGGAGGCCAGGGTTCCTGTAACCATGAATGCGGCCCCCAGCTTCCAGAAGCCTCAACTTATGTCCTGAGGGGCCCGGGGGCTCCTGCCAGAGTGAACGCATCGCCACATCTTACTGAAGCCTCCCCACAGGTCCTGAGGCAGCTCAGAGGCTCCTGTCAGCGTGGGTGGGGGCCCATATCTTCCTGAAGTTTCCCCGCGGGTCGTGAGGCTGCTCAGGGGCGCCTGTCAGCATGGATGCGGGCCCACAATTTCCTGAAACCTCCCCGCGGGTCCTGAGGTGCTCAGGGTTCCTGTCAGCATGAATGTGGGCCCACTTCTTCCTGAAGCCTCCCCTCGGGTCCTGAGGAGCCTGCAGCTCATCAGCATAGACGCGTTCCCATGTCTTCCACAGGCCTCCCCAGTACAGGCTGGCTCCTGTTAGTGCAGGCAGAGGAGGCCTACTGCACATGCGCGTGCCATGGGCGGGGCCTGGGCTCGGGCGCCCCCTGCGGGATGCTCAGGCGCTACAGGAGACTGTGCAGGAGGCAGCAGGTGCTCTAGGGGCCGCACCTGCCTCCTTTCAGGCTCCAGCTGGGGCCTGTTAGCTTTGGAAACATCTCACTGAGAAGGAGCCCAACACCCGGCTTCCCCAGAAATACTTAAGGACAAGGGATTGGAGCCCACAGGACGTGAAAGGAAATGTGGACCAGACATTTACCACATCCTGCAAAACTCACTCAACCCTCTTCCACTGTGGGCGGGACCGTGGGTTGGTGCAGCCGCCCTGGAAACAGTGTGGAGGCCCCTCAGGAAGTTACAAATAGAGCCACCTTGCGACCAGCAGGTGAACGGCCTGGAGCTCACTCCGAAGATACAGATGCAAAGAGACTTGGGACACCTGCACCCCAATGTCCACAGCAGCCGGGTCCACAGTAGCCACACTGTGGGAGGAGCCTCGTTGCCCTCTGCCAGATGATGGATAAAGAGGATGGGAGATAGATAATGGTCATAGAGAGAGGAATGGAACTCAGCTATCAAAGAGAAGGAAATCTTGCCATTTGCAATGATGTGGATAGAACTAAAGGGATCATGTTAAGTGAAGTAAGTCACTCGGGAAAGAGAATGACCGTGTGGTTTCATTCATAGGTGGAATTAAAGAAGTAAGCAGATGAACAACTGTGAAGGGAAGTAAAAACAAAAAAGATGAAAACAGATACAGGAAATACAGATTCTTAATGATAGGAAACAAACTGAGGGTAGCTGGAGGGGGCGGATAACAGGGGACCGGCATGAAGGAGGTCATGTGATGTCACGAGCACAACTGTTATCTCCAACTGGTGAATCCCTGAATTCTTCCTCTGAAAGTATAATACACTATACGTTAATTAATTGGGTTTAAATTAAGTTAAAAAAATCAGTTGTATCATAGCACATTTCCTTCTGTACTCTCTGTTTTGCTCATTCAGCTTATGCCGAGACCCCCCCCCCCATGGGTCTGGCTTGTCTAAGTAGGCTCCACGCCTCGTCCATGGCCCAGCACAGGGCTAGAACTCACGACCCCTGAGATCAGGACCGGAGGTGAGGTCAGAAGTCAGATGCTTAACCGACGGAGCCAGCCGGGGGCCCGAGAACCACACTGCTTTATCCTGTGTCTCTGTGACATCTTTTGAAATAAGAAAGTGCTGGGTCCCACTCTGTCATGCTTCTCCAATACTGATTTGCTGTCCGGGGTCATTTGTTGTGGGGGTTGGATGTTATGCAATTTTTTTTTCCTATTTCTAAGATCTGCCACCATGATTTTGATAGGAATGACATTGAAACTGAGGGTGGCTACAGGAACTGCGCACATTTTCACAAGATGAGGCTCCCACCCCACGAGCCCAGGCCGGCCTCCCAGAGCCTGGTATGGCTCAGTGCACAAGTCTTGTGCTCCTTTGGTTCAGTCTCATTATTTATTGTCCTTGATGCTCCTGAGAATGGCGTCATGTCCTTCTTTTCCTTCCTGAGTGCTCATTGTCAGGACACACCAAGGCTATTCTGATCTGTAGGGTCAGTTTGTGTCCCGTGACTTTACTGAACTCACTCCTTAGTTCTAACAGATTTTGGTGGAACGTATTGTTCAGTATGTTGGCAATCGCTGAATTGAACTCAGATACACGTCAGTACAGTCCTGACACTTCCACTTGCATTTCTCAAACCTCTGCCAGCACCTAACATAAGGAAGTTAGCAGCAACGACTACGGGCAGGCAGGATGCGGGAGGGTCCTGCCCTGAGCTCAGCTTTCAAAAGGAGGCATGCTTCGAAGCCAGCTTTCTACTAACTGCGTTCTGATGGCTATGAGAACGTGGCAGCATTGTAATTCAGGATGTTCCATGAACACCGCTTTACTGCACCTGGAGACACAACCTTGCAGCCTGCAGCTGGCCCCTTGCGTCCCATGAGCTTCTGACAACATGTCTAGTGAGGATGTTATAACCGTATCTGCAGGCAGTGTGGAACTGGGGAGGACCACGTTTGAGCTCATCTCTGAGAGGGAAGTTCCCCAGTTCCCTGTTTCTAGTACTGCGTCTTCAGCAAATAGGGACAGTGTGACGTCCCCCTTCCAGGTGTGGAACCTTTGCTGTTAACAGCTTAATGTCCTAGAAAGCTCCACAATTGAATCAAAACTGAGCCCAGGCCAAGGGCAGGAAGCCCCTATTAGAATGAGAACAGGGATCAATGCCCATGAAGGCCCCATATCAAAATGTAAACAGAATAGAGGAATTGCTCCAGCCCTTCTGGAGGTCCCCAGACCAGCCCTTAAAACTAAGCTAAAACCCACCTCGGGGTCCAAGTCCCTGCTCTGCTGTATTGGGTATACTTGGACACAAGATCAAGCTTGTAAATAATCCCTCGTGTGTTTGCATTGGAATCGGCTTCTTGGTGGTTTCTCATATTCGCAATCATGGGCACAACAGTCTGAGATAAAAACAAAACCAAAAGAAACTTGGACACGGGCAGAGTGAAAGCAGGGTTCTGAGAGAAGCAGCAGAGACCCGGGGGCTTGGCGGCTCTTCTGTGATGAGCGTGCAGACTACGGGGTGGAATCCTCAGCACCAGAGCCAGAGAACCCAGCGTCCCCACCGGGCTCCCCCCATCAGCCCCAGTCTTAGGGAGCAGCACAGCACTGCCCGCTGGAGGCCAGAGGTGCTGATGCCCACCCCGTCTCTGATCCGCGCAGGTGTACCTACCAGGCAGATGTGCACCTGACAATCAGTGCCACATCCCATTCCCAGACCTTACAAAGACCACTCGCTGCCACCAAGTTGTCAGACCACAGAGGCCCGGAGACGAGGCCCGGAGACACATTTGCCTCTCGCAAAACACGTCCCGTATCGAACGAAATCCTTTTCAAGCGAAGCGTACAGGCGGTCTGCATGTGGGATGTTCAAGTCCTAAGCTCAATCAAAAGGAGTGTGCATGACTTGGAGGCAGCTGTCCGCTAGGCCCGAAATTGACAAGGCAGATACTTGCTTTTCTCGCCCCTACTCTTCGGCATACAACGAAATGCTGTGGAAGCGAAACGTACAGGCAGTCAGGATGGGGGAGGTACAGGCCATAAGCTCAACTCTCAGAAGTGTGTATACTTTGCAGTCCGATGTCTGCTAGACACTTATCGAGGCGAGGTATACACGAGCTACACTCTAATTGAACAAGGACGTTAGCAATCCCTGTATTGAACTTAATATACGTGAGTACAGTCCTGACACTTCCATTTGCATTTCTCCAACCTCTCCCAGCACTTCACTTAAGGATGTTAGCAGCTATGACTATGGGCAGGCAGGATGTGGGAGGGTCCTGCCCTGAGCTCAGCTCTCACAAGAGAGCATGCCTAGAAGCCAGCTTTCAACTAGCTACGTTCTAATGGCTGTGAGACAATAGCAGTCTTCTAACTCAGGAGGTTCGAAGAATACCACTCTACTGCACCTGGAGACACCTTCCAGGCCTGCATTATTCCACTTTTGTCTGACAAGCTTCTGACAAACGTCTCTGGTGAAGTTGTTCAAAACTCATTCTGCAGGCAGTGTGGAACGGTGAGGGACTGGGTGTGAGCTCAACTCTCGGAAGAGAGATGCTTTTGCACCCAGGGTACAGCTAGCTTCTCACGTATGGAACTAAGTAGGTAGCACCTTTTTAAGACAGGAATTACTAGGAAATCGATGGATTGTGCTTGGAGACACTAGTCTTATGTGCCGGGACTTTCCAGTTACTTCTCACTTCCCTTCAGTCTCGCCTCGAGCCTGCCTGTTAGCAGCGAAGTGTACCTGCAGGCAGGATGTGGGAAGTACAGGCCATAAGCTCAAGTCTCAAAAGTGTGTACGCCTGGGAGGCAAATGTCTGCTACCCACTCGTACATGGGAGTTAGAAACTAGCTACACTCTTTGAAGAAGGCCATTTGAAGTCGCTGTATTCAACTCAGATAATCGTGAGTACAGGCCTGACACTTCCTCATGCATTTCGCCGCTGTCTCCCAGCACCTAACATAAGGATATTAGCAGCTATGACTACGGGCAAGCAGGATGTGGGAGGTTCCTGCCCTGAGCTCAGCTTTTCAAAGGAGGCATGATTCGAAGCCAGCTTTCTACTAACTGCATTCTGATGGCCATGAGAACGTAGCAGCATTGTAATTCAGGATGTTCCATGAATACCGCTTTACTGCACCTGGAGACACAACCTTGAAGCCTGCAGGTTGCCTCTTGCATCCCACGAGCTTCGAAAAACATGTCTAGTGAGGATGTTCGTAACTGTATCTGCAGGCAGTGTGGAACTGGGAAGGACCACGTTTCAGCTCATCTCCGAGAGGAAAGTTCCCCAGAGAGAGCTTTCAGCTAGGTACTCAGGTTTGGAAGTTAGTATGGAGCTCCCATCTGAGGGAGGACTTCCTCAGAGGTTGCTGGATTGAACTAAGACACATTTGCCTCTCAAAACTTGCGTCCCGTATCGAACGAAATCATTTGGAAGCGAAGCATACAGGCGGTCAGCATGTGGAGGGTTCAAGTCCTAAGCTCAATCCAAAGGAGTGTGCATGCCTTGGAGGCAGCTGTCCACTAGGTGCAAAATTGACAAGGCAGACACTTGGTTCTCACTCTGCTACTCTCCCGCATACAACGAAATGCTGTGGAAGCGGAACATACAGGCAGTCAGGATGGGGGAGGTACAGGCCATAAGCTCAACTCTCAGAAGTGTGTATCCTTTGCAGGCCGATGTCTGCTAGACACTTATCGAGGCGAGGTATACCTGAGCTACACTCTAATTGAACAAGGACGTGGCAATCGCTGTATTGAAGTCAGATGCACGTGAGTATAGTCCTGACACTTCCACTTGCATTTCTCCAACCTCTCCCAACACCTAACATAAGGATGTTAGCAGCTACGACTACGAGCAGGCAGGATGCGGGAGGGTCCTGCTCTGAGCTCAGCTTTCAAAACGAGGCATGCCTCGAAGCCAGCTTTCTACTAACTGCGTTCTGATGCCATGGGAAAGTGGCATCATTGTAATTCTGGATGTTCCATGAATACCACTTTACTGCACCTGGAGACACAACCTTGAAGCCTGCAGCTTGCCCCTTGTGTCCCATGAGCTTCTGACAAACATGTTTAGTGAGGATGTTCGTAACTGTATCTACAGGCATTGAGGAACTGGAAGGACCTCGTTTCAGCTCACCTCCGAGAGGGAAGTTCCCCAGAGAGAGAACTTTCAGCTAGGTAATCGGGTTTGGAAATTAGTATGTAGCTCTCATCTGAGGGAGGAATTCCTCAGAAGTTGTGGATTGAACTAAGACACATTTGACTCTCACAAAACTTGCGTCCCGTATTGAAAGAAATCGTTTGGAAGCAAAGCGTACAGGAGGTCAGCATTTGGAGGTTCAAGTCCTAAGCTCAATCCATGGGAGTGTTCATGCCTTGGAGGCAGCTGTCCTCTAGGCACGAAATTGACAAGGCAGACACTTGGTTCTCACTCCACTACTCTACCGCATACAACGAAATGCTGTAGAAGCGAAACGTACAGGCAGTCAGGATGGAGGAGGTACAGGCCATAAGCTCAACTCTCAGAAGTGTGTGCTTTGCAGGTCGATGTCTGCCAGACACTTATGGAGGCGAGGTATACCCGAGTTGCACTCTAATTGAACAAGGACGTTGGCAATCCCTGTATTGAACTTAATACACGTGAGTACAGTCCTGACACTTCCATTTGCATTTCTCCAACCTCTCCCAGCACCTCACTTAAGGATGTTAGTAGCTATGACTATGGGCAGGCAGGATGCGGGAGGGTCCTGCCCTGAGCTCAGCTCTCACAAGAGAGCATGCCTAGAAGCCAGCTTTCAACTAGCTGCGTTCTAATGGCCGTGAGACCAAAGCAGTCTTCTAACTCAGGAGGTTCGAAGAACACCACTCTACTGCACCTAGAGACACCTCCTGGGCCTGCATTATTCCACTTTTGTCTGACAAGCTTCTGACAAACGTCTCTGGTGAAGATGTTCAAAACTCATTCTGCAGGCAGTGTGGAACTGTGAGGGACTGGGTGTGAGCTCAACTCGCGGAAGAGAGATGCTTTTGGACTCGGTGTTCAGCTAGCTTCTCATGTATGTAACTAAGTAGGTAGCACCTTTCTAAGACAGGAATTACTAGGAAATCTATGGATTGAGCTTGGAGGCACTAGTCTTGTGTGCCGGGACTTTCCACTTACTTCTCACATTCCTTCAGTCACGCCTTGAGCCTAGGCCTGTTAGCAGCGAAATGTAGGATGTGAGAAGTACAGGCCATAAGTTCAACTCTCAAAAGTGTGTACACCTGGGAGGCAGATGTCTGCTACCCACTCGTACATGTTAGAAACTAGCTACACTCTTTGAAGAAGGCCGTTTGAAATCGCTGTATTCAACTCAGATGATCGTGAGTACAGGCCTGAGACTTCCACATGCATTTAGCCACCCTCTCCCAGCACCTAACATAAGCATATTAGCAGTTACGTCTACGGGCAGGCAGGATGAGGGAGGGTCCTGCCCTGAGCTTAGCTCTCAAAAGGAAGCATGCCTAGAAGCCACCTATCTACTAGCTCGTTCTTATGGCCTTGTGAACGTAGCAGCATTGTAAGGCTGTACACTTACAATGAATACCGCTCTAATGCACCTGGAGACACAACCATTGAAGCCTGCAGCTGGCCCTTGCGAACCATGAGCTTCCGAAAACATGTCTAGTGAGTACGTTCGTAACTGCATCTGCAGGCAGTGTTGAACTGGGAAGGACCACGTGTCAGCTCATCTCACAGAAGGAAATTCCCCAGAGAGAGAGATATCAGCTAGGTACTCAGGTTTGGAAGTTAGTATGTAGCTCCCATCTGAGGGAGGAATTCCTAGGAAGTCACTGGATTGAACTAAGAGACACTTGCCTCTCGCAAAACTTGCATCCCGTATCGAATGAAATCCTTTGGAAGTGAAGCATACAGCCGGTCAGCATGTGGGAGGTACAGGCCATAAGCTCAACTCTGAGAAGCGTGTATGCTTTGCAGGCAGCTGTCTGCTAGCCACTCTTTTATGGGAGTTAGAACCTAGCTACACTTTAATTGAACAAAGCTGTTGGAAATCGCTGGATTAAACTCAGTTACACGTGACTACAAGCCTGAAACGTCTACATGCTTTTCACAACCTCTTCCAGCACCTAACATAAAGATGTTAGGACTTATGTCTACAGGCAGTCAGATTGCGGGAGGGTCCTGCCCTCACCTCAACTCTCACAAGGAAGCATGTCTAGAAGCCAGCTTTCAACTAGCTGCATTCTTCTGGCCCTGAGAACGCAGCAGTATTCTAACTCAGGAGGTTCCAAGAATACCACTCTATTCCACCTGAAGACACCTTCCAGGCCTGCATTATTCCACTTGCGTCTCACAAGCTTCTGACAAGCATCTCTGGTGAAGACGTTGGAAGGACATTCTGCAGGCAGTGTGGAACTGTGAAGGACTGGGTGTGAGCCCAACTCTCTAATGTAAGTTGCTGTTGGATGCAGGGTTCTATTAGCTAGTATGGAACTTATTAAGTAGCACCAGTCTAAGACAGGAACTACTAGGAAATCGAGGGATTGAGCTTGGAGGCACTACACTTGTGGGCCTCACCTGGACGAGGTGACTGGTTCCCACCTGGGACTCACCTGGACCTTATAACTTTGCTCCACATTTTGGCCTCACCTGGCCCTGATGACTCTGGGCCCCCCACCTAGGCCTCAATCTGGACCTGGTGACTGTGGTCCCCACCTGGATCTCACCTGGACCTGGTGACTCTCGTTCCCACATGAACCACACCTGGACCTGGTGACTGTGGTGTCCTTCTAGCCTCACATTTACCTGGGGACTCCGGTCCCCACCAGGGCCTCCCCTGGATCTGGTGACTCTGGCCTGAAGGTTGGCCTCACCTGGACCTGGTGAGTGGGGTTGCCACCTGCCCCTCACCCATGCCTGGTGACTCAAGTCCCCACGTGGGCCTCACATGCACCTGGTGAATCTGGTCCTTACCTGGTCCTCGCCCGGACCTGGTGATTTTGGTCACCACCTGGGCCTCACCTGAACCTGGTGAATCTGGTCCCCATCTTGGCCTCACCCAGTCCTGGTGACTTTGTTCTCCACCTGTACATGATTGCTGTGGACTCCTTCTTGGCCTCACCTGGAAGTGGTGACTCTGATCGTATCTGGGCCTCACCCAGATCTGGTGACTCTGGTCCTCACCTGGGCATCATTGGGACCTGGTTACTCTGTTCCACACCTGAGCCTCACCTGGACATGATGATCTGGAACCTCTCTGGGCCTCACCCTGACCTGATGACTCTGGTCCCCATGTGGATGTCACCTAACCAGGTGATTCTGGTACCCCCCTAGGCCTCAACCAGTCCTGGAAACTCTGGTACTCAACTGGGCCTCACCTGGATGTAGTGATCATGCTCCCCACCTGGGACTCATATGGACCTGGTGATTCTGGTCTACACCTGAGTCTACTCTGGATCCGGTGAGTGTGGTCCCCACCTGGGCTTCACTTGGATCTGGTTATTCTGATCCCCATCTGGGCCTCACCTGGCCCTGTTGACCATGGTCCTCCACTGGGCATAATTGGGACCCGGTTACTGTGTTCCACAACTGGACCTCACCTGGACCAGGTGACTCTGGTCCCCCTCTGGGTCTCACCCTTCCCTAGTGACTGTGAACCCCACTTTGGCCTGACTTGGACCTGCTGACTCTGGTTGCCATTGTGCCTCACCTCGAACTGTTGACTCTGGTTCTTTCAAGGGCCTCCCCTGTACCTGGTGATCCTGGATCCCATCTGGGTCTCACCTGGAGCTGGTGACTGTTGTCACCACCTGGGACTCACCTGGACCTGGTTACTGTGTTCCACAACTGGGCCTTACATAGAACTGTTGACCATGGTCCCCAGCAGGCCTCACATGGACCTGTTGCCTCTGTTCCCCACCTGGACCTCACGTGTACCTGGTAACTCTGGTCCACACCTGGGCCTCATCTGGACCTGGTGACTCTCATCCCCACTTTGACCTAACTCAGACCTGGTGAATCTTGTCCCCACCTAGGCTTCACCCAGACCTGGTGACTCTTGTCCCCAGCTATGCCTCAATTCGACCTGATGAATCTGGTCGTCACGTGGGCCTCACATGGACCTGGGACTCAGCTGGATACACTTGCTCTGGTTCCCACATGGGGCTAAGCTGATACTGGTGACTGTGGTCTCCTTCTAGGCCTTACCAGGACGTGGTGATTCTGATCCCCATCTGGGCCTTGCATGGCCCTAGTGACTCTGGTCCCCACCTAGGCATCATTGGGACCTGGATACTCTATTCCACACCTGGGCCTCACTTTGACCGGGGACCTCTGGTCCCACTCTGGGCCTCAAACTAAACTGGTTACTCTGGTTCCCCCTCTGGGCCTCACCCTTACCTGGTGACTCTGGTCCCCCCGAGGGCTTCACTTGGACCTGGTGAATCTGGTCCTTACCTGGTCCTCACCTGGACCTGGTGACTCTGGTCACCACCTGGGTCTCACCTGGACTTGGTGAATCTTGTTGCCACCTGGGCCTCACCTGAACCTTGTGACTGTGGTCCCCCCCCGGGACCTCACATGGATCTGGTGGCTCTGGTTCCCATATGGGCTCTCTAGGACCTGGTTCCTGTGGTCTCCTTCTGGCCTCACCTGGAACAAAACGACTCTGATCCATATTTGGGCCTCACCTGGACCTGGTGACTCTGATACTTACCTGGGTGTCATTGGGACCTGGTTACTGTCTTCTATACCTGGGCCTCACCTGGACCTGGTGACTCTGGTCACCCTCTGGACCTCATCCTGACCTGGTGACTGTGCTCCCACCTGGGCCTCACCTCAGCAAGGTGACTGGTTCCCACAGGGACCTCACCTGGACCTGGTGAATCTGGTCCACACATGGGCATCATGGGACCTGGTTACTCACTTCCACTTCGGGGCCTCACCTGGACCTAGTGACTCTCGTCCCCTTCCGGGCCTCACCCTTACCTGGTGACTCTGGTCCCTCCCTATGTTTCACTTGGACCTGGTGAATCTGGTCATTACCTGGACCTCACCTGGACCTGGTGACTCTGGTCACCACCTGGGTCTCACTTGGACATGTTGAATCTTTTTTTTTTAATAAAATAATTTTTATTGGTGTTCAATTTACCAACATATAGAATAACACCTAGTTCTCATCCCGTCAAGTATCCCCCTCAGTGCCCGTCACCCACTCACCCACACCCCCCGCCCTCCTCCCCTTCCACCAACCCTAGTTTGTTTCCCCGGATTAAGAGTCTTTATGTTCTGTCTCCCTTTCTGATATTTCCCACACATTTCTTCTCCCTTCCCTTATATTCCTTTTCACTTTTATTTATATTGCCCAAATGAGTGAGAACATACACTGTTTGTCCTTCTCCGATTGACTTACTTCACTCAGCATAATACCCTCCAGTTCCATCCACGTTGAAGCAAATGGTGGGTATTTGTCGTTTCTAATGGCTGAGTAATATTCCATTGTATATATAAACCACATCTTCTTTATCCATTCATCTTTCAATGGACACCGAGGCTCCTTCCACAGTTTGCTATTGTGGACATTGCTGCTATAAACAGCGGGGTGCAGGTGTCCCATGTTCATTGCATCTGAATCGTTGGGGTAAATCTCCAAAAGTGCAATTACTGGGTCGTAGGGCAGGACTATTTTTAACTCTTTGAGGAACCTCCACACCGTTTTCCAGAGTGGCTGCACCAGTTCACATTCCCACCAACAGTGTAAGAGGGTTCCCTTTTCTCCGCAGCCTCTCCAACACTTGTGGTTTCCTTCCTTGTTAATTTTCCCCATTCTCACTGGTGTGAGGTGGTATCTCATTGTGGTTTTGATTTGTATTTCGCTGATGGCAAGTGATGCAGAACATTTTCTCATGTGCATGTTGGCCATGTCTATGTCTTCCTCTGTGAGATTTCTGTTCATGTCTTTTGCCCATTTCATGATTGGATTGTTTGTTTCTTTGGTGTTGAGTTTAAGAAGTTCTTTATATATCTTGGAAACTAGCCCTTTATCTAATACGTCATTTGCAAATATCTTCTCCCATTCTGTAGGTTGTCTTTTAGTTTTTTGACTGTATCCTTTGCTGTGCAATAGCTTCTTATCTTGATGAAGTCCCAATAGTTCATTTTTCCTTTTGTTTCTTTTGCCTTCGTGGATGTATCTTGCAAGAAGTTACTGTGGCCAAGTTCATAAAGGGTGTTGCCTGTGTTCTCCTCTAGAATTTTGATGGACTCTTGTCTCACATTTACATCTTTCATCCATTTTGAGTTTATCTTTGTGTATGGTGAAAGAGAGTGGTCTAGTTTCAATCTTCTGCATATGGATGTCCAATTTTCCCAGCGCCATTTATTGAAGAGACTGTCTTTCTTCCAAAGGATAGTCTTTCCTCCTTTATCGAATATTAGTTGACCATAAAGTTCAGGGTCCACTTCTGGGTTCTCTATTCTGTTCCATTGATCTATGTGTGTTTTTGTGTCAGTACCACACTGTCTTGATGACCACAGCTTTGTAGTACAAGCTGAAATCTGGCATTGTGATGCCCCCAGATATGGTTTTCTTTTTTAAAATTCCCCTGGCTATTCGGGGTCTTTTCTGATTCCACAAAAATCTTAAAATAATTTGTTGTAACTCTCTGAAGAAAGTCCATGGTATTTTGATAGGGATTGCATTAAACGTGTATATTGCCCTGGGTAACATTGGCATTTTCACAATATTAATTCTGCCAATCCATGAGCATAGAATATTTTTCCATCTCTTTGTGTCTTCCTCAATTTCTTTCAGAAGTGTTCTATAGTTTTTAGGGTATAGATCTTTTACCTCTTTGGTGAGATTTATTCCTAGGTATCTTATGCTTTTGGGTGCAATTGTAAATGGGATTGACTCCTTAATTTCTCTTTCTTCAGCCTCATTGTTAGTGTATAGAAATGCCATTGATTTCTGGGCATTGATTTTGTATCCTGTCATGCTACAAAATTGCTGTATGAGTTCTAGCAATCTTGGGGTGGATGCTTTTGGGTTTTCTTTTTTTTGGGGGGGGTTCTATGTAGAGTATCATGTCATCGGCGAAGAGGGAGAGTTTGACTTCTTCTTTGCCAATTTGAATGCCTTTAATGTCTTTCTGTTTGATTGCTGAGGCTAGGACTTACAATACTATGTTGAATAACAGTGGTGAGAGTGGATATCCCTGTCTTGTTCCTGATCTTAGGGGAAAGGCTCCCAGTGCTTCCCCATTGAGAATGATATTTGCTGTGGGCTTTTCGTAGATGGCTTTTAAGATGTCAAGGAAAGTTCCCTCTATCCCTACACTCTGAAGAGTTTTGATCAGGAATGGATGCTCTATTTTGTCAAATGCTTTCTCTGCATCTAATGAAAGGATCATATGGTTCTTGGTTTTTCTCTTGCTGATATGATGAATCACATTGATTGTTTTATGAGTGTTGAACCAGCCTTGTGTCCCGGGGATAAATCCTACTTGGTCGTGGTGAATAATTTTCTTAATGTGCTGTTGGATACTATTGGCTAGTACTTGTTGAGAATTTTTGCATCCATGTTCATCAGGGATATTGGTCTGTAATTCTCCTTTTTGGTGGGGTCTTTGTCTGGTTTTGGAATTTAGGTGATGCTGGTATCATAAAACGAATTTGGAAGCACTCCATCTCTTTCTATCTTTCCAAACATCTTTAGTAGAATAGGTATGATTTCTTCTTTAAATGTTTGATAGAATTCCCCTGGGAAGCCATCTGGCCCTGGACTCCTGTGTCTTGGGAGGTTTTTGATGACTGCTTCAATTTCCTCCGTGGTTATTGGCCTGTTCAGGTTTTCTATTGCTTCCTGTTCCAGTTTTGGTAGTTTGTGGCTTTCCAGGAATGCGTCCATTTCTTCTAGATTGCCTAATTTATTGGCATATAGCTGTTCATAATATGTTTTTAAAATCGTTTGTATATCCTTGGTGTTGGTAGTGATCTCTCCTTTCTCACTTATGATTTTATTAATTTGAGTCTTCTCTCTCTTCTATTTAATAAGGTTGGCTAATGGTTTATCTATCTTATTAATTCTTTCAAAGAACCAACTCCTACTTCTGTTGATCTATTCCACAGTTCTTCTGGTCTCGATTTCCTTGAGTTCTGCTCAAATCTTTATTAACTCCCTTCTTCTCTTGGGTGTAGGATATATTTGCTGTTTTTTCTCTAGCTCCTTTATGTGTAAGGTTAGCTTTTGTACTTGAGTTCTTTCCAGTTTTTGAATGGATGCTTGTATTGCGATGTATTTCCCCCTTAGGACTGCTTTTGCTGCATCCCAAAGATTTTGGATGGTTGTATCTTCATTCTCATTAGTTTCCATGAATCTTTTTAATTCTTCCTTAATTTTCTGGTTGACCCTTTCATCTTTTAGCAGGATGGTCCTTAACCTCCACATGTTTGAGGTCTTTCCATACTTCTTGTGATTTAGTTCTAATTTCAAGGCATTATGTTCTGAGAATATGCAGGGGACGATCCCAATCTTTTGGTATCGATTCAGACCCGATTTGTGACCCAGTATGTGGTCTATTTTGGAGAAAGTTCCATGTGCACTTGAGAAGAATGTGTATTCAGTTGAGTTTGGATGTAAAGTTCTGTAGATTTCTGTGAAATCCATCTGGTCCAGTGTATCATTTAAAGCTCTTGTTTCTTTGGAGATGTTGTGCTTAGAAGACCTATCGAGGGTAGATAGAGCTAGATTGAAGTCACCAAGTATGAGTGTATTATTATCTAAGTATTTCTTCACTTTGGTTATTAATTGGTTTAAATATTTGGCAGCTTCCACATTAGGGGCATATATATTCAGGATTGTTAAGTCTTCTTGTTGGATAGATACTTTAAGTATGAGATAGTGTCCCTTTTCATCTCTCACTACAGTCTTCGGGGTAAATTTTAGTTTATCTGATATAAGGATGGCTACCCCTGCTTTCTTTTGAGGACCATTTGAATGGTAAATGGTTCTCCAACCTTTTATTTTCAGGCTGTAGGTGTCCTTCTGTCTAAAATGAGTCTCTTGTAGACAGCAAATAGATGGGTCCTGATTTTTTATCCAGTCTGAACCTGCGCCTTTTGATGGGGTCATTAAGCCCATTCACGTTCAGAGTTACTATCGACAGATATGAGTTTAGTGTCATCATGATATCTATTCAGCCCTTGTTTTTGTGGATTGTTCCACTGAATTTCTTCTTAAAGGGGAATTTTAAGAGTCCCCCTTAAAATTTCTTGCAGAGCTGGTTTGGAGGTCACATATTCTTTCAGTTCCTGTCTGTCTTGGAAGCTCTTTATCTCTCCTTCTATTTTGAATGAGAGCCTTGCTGGATAAAGTATTCTTGGTTGCATGTTCTTCTCATTGAGGACCCTAAATATATCCTGCCAGCCCTTTCTGGCCTGCCAGGTCTCTGTGGAGAGGTCTGCTGTTACCCTAATACTCCTCCCCATAAAAGTCAGGGATTTCTTGTCTCTTGCTGCTTTAAGGATCTTCTCTTTATCTTTGGCATTCGCAGGCTTCACTATTACATGTCGAGGTGTTGAACGGTTTTTATTGATTTTAGGGAGGGATCTCTCTATTTTCTGGATCTGAATGCCTGTTTCCCTTTCCAGATTAGGAAAGTTTTCAGCTATGATTTGTTCAAATACATATTCTGGCCCTCTGTCCATTTTGGCGCCCTCGAGAACCCCAATTACACGTAGGTTTTTCTTCCTCAGGCTGTCGTTTATTTCCCTTAATCTGTCTTCCTGGTCTTTTAATTGTGTGTCTCCTTTTTCCTCAGTTTCCCTCTTTACCATCAACTTGTCTTCTATGTCACTCACTCGTTCTTCTACCTCGTTAACCCTCATCATTAGGACTTCTAGTTTGGATTTAATCTCATTCAATTGATTTTTAATTTCGGCCTGATTGGATCAAAATTCTGCAGTCATGAAGTCTCTTGAGTCCTTTATGCTTTTTTCTAGAGCCACCAGTAGCTGTATAATAGTGCTTCTGAATTTGCTTTCTGACATTAAATTGTTATCCAGATTTTGTAACTCTGTGGGAGAGACGACTGTTTCTGATTCTTTCTTTTGAGGTGAGGTTTTCCTTCTAGTCATTTTTCTGAGTGCAGAGTGGCCAAAAAGAAATTGTATTGGGAAAAGGAGAAAAAGAGAGGAGAGAAGAAGGAAAGAAAAGAGAAAAATGAAAAAGAATAGAGGAAGAAAGAAGGAAATAGAGAATAAAAAGAGAAAGAAAGAGGGATCCCTGGGTGGCGAAGTGGTTTAGCGCCTGCCTTTGGCCCAGGACGCGATTCTGGAGACCCTGGATCGAATCCCACGTCGGGCTTCTAGTGCATGGAGCCTGCTTCTCCCTCTGCCTGTGTCTCTGCCTCTCTCTCTCTCTCTGTGTGTGTGACTATCATAGATAAATAAAAAATTTTTTAAAAAAAGAGAAAGAAAAAGAAAGGGGGGAATAGGGGAGGGCGAAGCAATCAGAAATAAAAAAAACATGGAGGAGTATCTTCTGATTCTGTATACTTTAAGTCCCTTGACTTCCCCTGGAACTTGTCCTTCTAGCAGTACTTCTGGGGAAGGGGCCTGTTGTGATTTTCAGGTGTTAGCACTTGGGGGAGCTGCTCTGCCCCCTGCCTGGTGCAGGGCTCAGTGGGGGTTGTTTACCCCGTGATGCCCCTGGAGGAACAACCCCAGTGGCGAGGCCAGTTCTGGAAACCTGGATTCAGCCCCCACAGGAACTCTGAAGCACTCCGCCTGCAGGGCCTGGAGAGCTGCTCAGCTCAGGGCAGGAGCGTCCTTCCTGTCCAGGGCCCTCCCGGACTCTGCCTGTCCCGGGGAGGCTGGATCCTGGGCTGTGTCCGCTGCCTGAGCCCCTCCGAGCTGCTCCGGGTCCCGCTGTGTGCACTGCAGCCCTTAGGGAGCTTGGCACACTCTCCTGTGGGGGCAGGTGTCTGTTAATGTCCCAGGGAGCCCGAGGGCATCCCCGACCTCCTGGGGTCCTGCTCTAACTCCCTGCGGGCGCCTTTCAAACCAGGAAGGTTGGTGCAGCTCCTGCTCCTCCGGGACAGGGCTCTCCTGTCCTGGGGACACTCGCCCGGCCTCAGCCCGGCTCCTCGCGGCCCCTCCCCCTCAGAGGCCTTTTGTTTCTTTATTTCTTTTTCCCCGTCTTCCTACCTTGATAGAAGCATGAACTCTTCTCACTGTAGCGTTCCAGCTGGTCTCTCTTTAAATCTCAGGCCGAATTCGTAGATTTTCATGATGATTTGAAGGTTTTCTAGGTAATTTGGTGGAGACAGGTGATTTGGGGACCCTACTCTTCAGCCATCTTGCCCCTCCTCAGACTTGGTGAATATTGTTGCTACCTGGGCCTCACATGGACCTTGTGACTGTGGTCCCCACCTGGACCTCACGTGGATCTGGAGACTCTGGTTCCCATATGGGGCTCTCCTGGACCTGGTTCCTGTGGTCGCCTTCTGGCCTCACCTGGAACAAAACGACTTTGATCCATATTTGGGCCTCACCTGGACCTAGTGACTCTGGTCCTTACCTGGGCACCACTGGGACCTGGTTACTCTCTTCTATACCGGGGCCTTACCTGGACCTGGTGACTCTGGTCCTAACCTGGGCATCATTGGGACCTGGTTACTCTCTTCTATACCGGGGCCTCACCTGGACCTGGTGCCTCTGGTTACTCTCTGGAACTCACCCTGACCCGGTGACTGCGGTCCCACCTGGGCCTCACCTCGATGAGATGACTGGTTCCCACAGGGACTTCACCTGGACCTGGTGAATCTGGTCCTCACATGGGCATCATGGGACCTGGTTACTCAGTTCCACATCAGGGCCTCACCTGGATCTAGTGACTCTTGTCCCCCTCTGGGCCTCACCCTGACGTGGTGACTCTGGTCCCCACCTGGATATCACCTGGACCGGGTGACTCTGGTCCCCTTCTGGAACTCACCAGGAGCTGGGGACTCTGGTCCTCAACTGGGCCTCAACAGGACCTGGTGAATCTACTCCTCACTTAGGCCTCATCTAGACTTTGTGACTCTATTCCCACCTGGGCATCAATGGGACATGGTTACTCTGTTCCCCACCAGGGACTCACCTGGACCCGATAACTTTGATCCACACATTGGCCTCACCTGGCCCTGATGACACTGTGCCCCCCACATAGGCCTCAATCAGGACCTGGTGACTGTGGTCCCCACCTGGATCTCAACTGGACCTGGTGACTCTCGTTCCCACATGAACCACACCTGGACCTGGTGACTGTGGTGTCCTTCTAGCCTCATATTTACCTGGTGACTCCGGTCCCCACCAGGGCCTCACCTGGATCTGGTGACTATGGCCTGCAGGTTGGCCTCACCTGGACCTGGTGAGTGGGGTTGACACCTGTGCCTCACCCATACCTGGTGACTCAGGTCCCCACATGGGCCTCACCTGGACCTGGTGAATCTGGTCCCCATCTGGGCCTCACCCAGTCCTAGTGACTTTGTTCCCCACCTGGACCTGATTGCTGTGGACTCCTTCTTGGCCTCACCTGAAACTGGTGACTCTGATCCTATCTGCGCCTCACCCAGATCTGGTGACTCTGGTCCTCACCTGGGCATCATTGGGACCTGGTTACTCTGTTCCACACCTGAGCCTCACCTGGACATGATGACTGGAACCCCTATGGGCCTCACCCTGACCTGATGACTCTGGTCCCCATCTGGATGTCACCTGGACCAGGTGATTCTGGTACCCCTCTAGGGCTAAACCAGACCTGGTGACTCTGGTCCTCAACTGGGCCTCACCTGGACCTAGTGAATATGCTCCGCACCTGGGCCTCATCTCGACCTGGTGACTCTGGTCACTACCTGGGAATCATCAGGACAAGGTTACTCTATTCCCCACTGGGACTCACCTGGACCTGGTAACTCTGGTCCTCACTTTGGCCTCTTCTGTACCAGGTGACTCTGGCCCCACCTAGGCCTCACCTGGAACTGGTGATTCTGATCCTCAGCATGGCTTCACCTGACCTGGTGACTGTGGTTCCCACCGGGACCTCACCTGGACCTCATGTCACTGGTCCCCACCTGGGCCTCATCTGGACCTGGTGTCTCTGGTACCCACCTGGGTAGCATCAGGACATGGTTACACTGTTCCCTACAGGGACCCACCTGGACCTGTTAACTCTGGTCTTCACCTGGGCCACACCTGGATGGTGACTCTGGTTCCCACCTGGGTCTCACCTGGACCGGGTGAGTCTGATCCCCACCTCGGCCTCACCTGTAACTGGTGACTCTCATTACCACATGGACCTCATGTGGACCAGGTGGCTGCAGTGTTTCTAGCTTCTAATGTCCCTGGTGACTCTGGTCCCCACCAGGGCCTCACAGGGACATGGTGAGTGTGGTTGCCACCTGCACCTCATCTGGACCTGGTGATTCTGCTCTGCACCTGAGACTACCCTGGATCTGGTGACTGTGGTCCCCACCTGGGCCTCACTTGGACCTGGTGACTCTGGTCCCCATCTGGGCCTCACCTGGCCCTGTTGACCATGATCCTCCACTGGGCATAATTGGGACCCGGTTACTGTGTTCTACAACTGGACCTCACCTGGACCGGGTGACTCTGGTCCCCCTCTGGGTCTCACCCTGACCTGGTGACTGTGAACCCCACTTTGGCCTGACTTGGACCTGCTGACTCTGGTTGCCACCTGCGCCTCACCTCGAACTGTTGACTCTGGTTCTTTCAAGGGCCTCCCCTGTACCTGGTGATCCTGGTCCCCACCTGGGCCTCACCTGGACCTGGCGACTGTTGTCACCACCTGGGACTCACCTGGACCTGGTTACTGTGTTCCGCACCTGGGCCTCACGTACACCTGTTGACCGTGTTCCCCAGCCGGTCTCACATGGACCTTTTGCCTCTGATCCCCACCTGGGCCTCACATATACCTGGTAGATCTGGTCCTCACCAGGCCCTCATCTCTATCTGGTGACTCTGGTCCCCACCTGGACCTTTCCTGGACCTGGTGACTCTCTTTCCAACATGGACCTCACCTGGATCTGGTAACTCGGGTCCTCAGTTTGGCCTCACCTGGACCTGGTGACTCTCGTCCCCACTGTGACCTAACTCACACCTGGTGAATCTTTCCCCACCTAGGCCTCACCCAGACCTGGTGACCCTTGTCCCCAGTTATGCCTCAATTCGACCTGATGAATCTGGTCCTCACGTGGGCCTCACATGGACCTGGGACTCAGCTGGATAGAGTGGCTCTGGTTCCCACATGGGGCCCACCTGATACTGGTGACTGTGGTCTCCTTCTATGCTTCACCAGGACCTGGTGATTCTGATCCACATCTGGGCCCTGCATGGGCCTAGTGACTCTGGTCCTCACCTAGGCATTATTGGGACCTGGATACTCTATTCCACACCTGGGCCTCACTTTGACCGGGGAACTCTGGTCCAACTCTGGGCCTCAAACTTAACTGGTTACTCGGGTTCCCCCTCTGGACATCACCCTTTCTTGGTGACTCTGGTCTCCCCCTGGGCTTCACTTGTACCTGGTGAATCTGGTCCTTACCTGGACCTCACCTGGACCTGGTGACTCAGGTCACGACCTGGGTCTCACCTGGACTTGGTGAATCTTGTTGCCACCTGGGCCTCACCTGGATCTGGTGGTTCTGGTTCACATATGGGGCTCTCCAGGACCTCGTTCCTGTGGTCTCCTTTGGCCTCACCTGGAACAACACGACCCTGATCCATATTTGGGCCTCACCTGTACCTGGTGACTCTGGTCCTTACCTGGGCATCATTGGGACCTGGTTACTCTCTTCTATCCCTGGGCCTCCCGTGGACCTGGTGACTCTGGTCACCATCTGGACCTCACCCTGACCTGGTGACTGTGGTCCCACAGGGGCCTCACCTGGAAGAGGTGACTGGTTCCCACAGGGAACTCACCTGGACCTGGTGAATCTGCTCCTCACATGGGCATCATAGGACCTGGTTACTCAGTTCCACATCGGGGCCTCATCTGGACCTAGTGACTCTCGTCCCCCTCTTGGCCTCACCCTGACGTGGTGACTCTGGTCCCCACCTGGATATCACCGGGACCGGGTGACTCTGGTCCTCCTCTGGTCCTCCGCTGGGCCTCACCAGGAGCTGGGTACTCTGGTCCTCAAGTGGGCCTCAACAGGACCTGGTGATCTACTCCTCACTTAGGCCTCGTCTGGAGCTTGTGACTCTGGTCCCACCTGGGCATCAATGGGACATGGTTACTCTGTTCCCCACCAGGGACTCACCTGGACCTGATAACTTTGCTCCACACATTGGCCTCACCTGGCACTGATGACTTTGGGCCCCCCACCTAGGTCTCAATCTGGACCTGGTGACTGTGGTCTCCACCTGGGTCTCACCTGGACCTGGTGACTCTCGTTCCCACATGAACCACACCTGGACCTGGTGACTGTGGTGTCCTTCTAGCCTCATATTTACCTGGTGACTCCAGTCCCCACCAGGGCCTCACCTGGATCTGGTGACTATGGCCTGCAGGTTGGCCTCACCTGGTCCTGGTGAGTGGAGTTGCCACCTGGGCCTCACCCATACCTGGTGAGTCAGGTCCCCACGTGGGCCTCTTGGACCTGGTGAATCTGGTCCTTACCTGGTCCTCACCCGGACCTGGTGACTCTGGTCACCACCTGAGCCTCACCTGGACCTGGTGAATGTGGTCCCCAACTGGGCCTCACTCTATCCTGGTGACTTTGTTCCCCACCTGGACCTGATTGCTGTGGACTCCTTCTTGGCCTCACCTGGAACTGGTGACTCTGATCCTATCTGGGCCTCTCCGAGATCTGGTGACTCTGGTCCTCACCTCGGCATCATTGGTACCCGGTTACTCTGTTCCACACCTGAGCCTCACCTGGACATGATGACTCTGGAATCCCTCTGGGCCTCACCTTGACCTGGTGACTCTGGTCCCCATCTGGATGTCACCTGGACCAGGTGATTCTGGTACCCCTCTAGGCCTCAATGAGACCTGGTGACTCTGGTCCTCAACTGGGCCTCACATGGACCTAGTGAATATGCTCCCCACCTGGGCCTCATCTGGACCTGGTGACTCTGGTCCCTACCTGGACATCATCGGGACATGGCTCCTCTATTCCCCACTGGGCCTCAATTGGAACGGGTGGCTCTGATCCTCAGCAGCATGCCTCGAATGCACCTTTCCACTAGCTGCGTTCTTATGGCTGTGAGAATGTAGCTACATTGTAAGTCAGGACGTTCCATGTATACCGCTCTACTGCACCTAGAGACACAAGCATTGAAGCCTGCAGCTAGCTCCTTTAGTCCTATGAGCTTCTGAACAACACATCTAGTGAGGATGTTCGAAATTTCATCTGAAGGCCGTGTGGAACTGTGAGGGACTGGGGGTGAGCTCAAGTCTCAGAAGAAAGTACCCTTTGGACACTGCATTCCACTAGCTTCTCATGTATGGAATTAGTGTGTAGCACCAACCCTAGAGAGCAGTTCCTCACATATCTCTGGATGGGGCTTGGAGACACTAGTCATGTGGGCTGGCGCCTTCCACTAACCTCTCACAATCTTTCAGTCACGATTCAAGCCTAGGCCTGATAGGAGCGAAGTGTACCTGCAGTCAGCATGTGGGAGGTACAGGGCATAAGTTCAACTCTCAGAAGTGTGTATGCTTTACAGGCAGATGTCTGTTAGACACTTATTGATGGGAGCTTGAACCGAGGTATACTCTACTTGAACAAGGACGTTGGAAATCGCTGTATTGAACTCAGATACACGTGAGTACAGGCCTGTCACTTCCACATGCTTGTCACACAACCTCTTCCAGCACCTAACATAAAGATGCTAGGACCTATGTCTACATGCAGTCAGGATGCGGGACGGTCCTGCCCTGACCTCAGCTCTTACAAGGAAGCATGCCTAGAAGTCAGCTTTCAACTAGCTGCATTCTTATGGCAGTGAGAATGTAGCAGTATTCTAATTCAGGAGGTTCCAAGATTACCACTCTACTGCACCTGGAGAAAACTTCCAGGTCTGCATTGTTCCACTTGCGTCTCACAAACTTCTGACAAAAGTCTATGGTGAAGATGTTTGATACTCATTCTGCAGGCAGTATCAGACCGTGAAGGAAGGAGGGTGAGCTCAACTCTCAAAACTAATTTCCTTTTGGACAAGGCGTTCAGCTACCTTCTCACCTATGGAACTTAGCATGTAGCACCAGTCTAACACAGGAATTACTACGAAATCCCTGGATTGACCTTGGTGTCACTAGTCTAGTGTGCTGGGACATTCCACTTACCTCTCACAACACTTCCATCACGCATCGAGCCTAGGCCTTTTAGAAGTGAAGTGTACCTGAAGGCAGGATGTCGAGGTACAGATCATAAGCTCAACTCTCAGTAGTGTGTATGCCTGGGAGGCAGATTTCTGCTAACCCCTCATACATGGGATTTAGAACATAGCTATACTCTGATCGAAGAAGACCGTTGGATATTGCTATATTCAACTCAGATACACGTGAGTTCAGGCCTGACGCTTCCACATGCTTTTGTCACAACCTCTCCCAGCACCTAACACAAGGATGTTAGCAGCTACGTCTACAGTCAGGCAGGATGAGGGAGGGTCCTTCCCTGAGCTCAGCTCTCAAAAGGAAGCATGCCTCGAAGCCAGCTTTCTACTAGCTGCATTGTTATGGCCTTGAGAACGTAGCACCACTGTAAGTCAGGATGTTCCATGTATACCGCTCTACTTCACCTTGAGAGACAAGCATTGAAGCCTGCAGATAGCTCCTTGTGTTCTATGAGCTTCTGACAAACATGTCTAGTGAGGATGTTCGAAATTCCATCTGAAGGCCGAGTGGAACTGTAAGGGATTGGAGGTGAGCTCAAGTCTCAGAAGAGAGTACCCTTTGGACACTGTGTTCAACTAGCTTCTCATGTATGGAACTTAGTAAGTAGCACCAATCTAAGAGAGCAGTTCCTCACATATCTCTGGATTGGGCTTGGAGACACTAGTTGTGTGGGCGGCACCTTCCACTAACCTCTGACAAACTTCTGTCATGAATCTAATCTAGGCCTGATAGGAGCAAAGTGTACCTGCAGTCAGCATGTGCGAGGTACAAGGCATAAATTCAACTCTCAGAAGTGTGTATGCTTTGCTGGTCGATGTCTGCTAGACACTTTTCAAGGCGAGGTATACCCGAGCTACACTCTAATTATACAAGGATGTTGGCAATCCTGTATTGAACTCAGATACACGTGAGTACAGTCCTGACACTTCCACTTGCATTTCTCCAACCTCTCCCAACCTAAAATAAGAATGTTAGCAGCTTCAACTACAGGCAGTCAGAATGCGGGAGGGTCCTGCCCTGAGCTCAGCTTTCAAAAGGAGGCATGCCTCGAAGCCAGCTTTCTACTAACTGCGTTCTGATGGCCATGAGAACGTGGCAGCATTGAATTCAGGATGTTCCATGAATACCGCTTTACTGCACCTGGAGACACAACCTTGAAATCTGCAGCTTCCCTTTGCATCCCATTAGCTTCTGACAAACATGTCTAGTGAAGATGTTTGTAACTGTATCTGTAGGCAGTGTGGAACTGGGAAGGACCACGTTTCAACTCATCTCCGAGAGGGAAGTTCCCCAGAGAGAGAGCTTTCAGCTAGGTACTCAGGTTTGGAAGTTAGTATGTAGCTCCCATCTGAGGGAGGAATTCCTCAGAAGTTGCTGGATTGAACTAAGACACATTTGCCTCTTGCAAAACTTCCGTCCTGCATCGAACGATATCCTTTGGAAGTGAAGCGTACAGGTGGTCAGCATGTGGGAGGTTCAAGTCCTAAGATCAATCCAAAGGAGAGTGCATGCCTTGGAGGCAGCTGTCTGCTAGTCACGGAATTGACAAGGCAGACACTTGTTTCTCACTCCGCTACTCTCCCCCATACAACGAAATGCTGTGGAAGCTGTTCGTACACGCAGTCAGGATGGGGGAGGTACAGGCCATAAGCCCAACTCTCAGAAGTGTGTATGCTTTGCAAGCCGATGTCTGCTAGACACTTATCGAGGCGAGATACACACGAGCTACACTCTAATTGAACAAGGACGTTGGCAATCGCTGTATTGAACTCAGATATACGTGAGTACAGTCGTGACACTTCCACTCGCATTTATCCAATCTCTTCCAGCACTTCACGTAAGGATGTTAGCAGCTATGCCGATGGGCAGGCAGGATGCAGGAGGGTCCTGCCCTGAGCTCAGCTCTCACAAGAGAGCATGCCTAGAAGCCAGCTTTCAACTAGCTGCGTTCTAATGGCCATCAGAACATAGCAGTTTTCTAACTCAGGAGGTTCGAAGAATACCACTCTACTGCACCTGGAGACACCTTCCAGGCCTGCATTATTCCACTTGCGTCTCACAAGCTTCTGACAAACGTCTCTGGTGAAGATGTTCAAAACTCATTCTGCAGGCAGTGTGGAACTGTGAGGGACTGGGTGTGAGCTCAACTCTCGGGAAGAGAGATGCTTTTGGACATGGGTTTCAGCTAGCTTCTCACATATGGAACTTAGTATGTAGCACCTGTCTAAGACAGAAATTACTAGGAAATCGCTGGATTGAGCTTGGAGGCACTAGTCTTGCGTGCCGGGACTTTCCACTTACCTCTCACAACACTTCCGTCATGCATCGAGCCTAGGCCTGTTAGCAGCGAAGTGTACCTGCAGGCAGGATGTGGGAAGTACAGGCCATAAGCTCAAGTCTCAAAAGTGTGTATGCATGGGAGGCAGATGTCTGCTACCCACTCGTACATGGGAGTTAGAAACTAGCTACACTCTTTGAAGAAGGCCATTTGAAATCGCTGTATTCAACTCAGATAATCGTGAGTACAGGCCTGACACTTCCACATGCAAATCGAATCGAAACAAAATAATCGCATCGAATAGAATCGAAAGGAACAAAACCGAAACTATTGTATCGAAAAGAAAAAAATCAAATCAAATCGAATCGAAATGTATCGAATCACATCGAATTGAAAAGAATCGAATAGAATCGAATCGAAAATAATTGAATCAAATCAAATAAAAAGGAATCCAATAGAAAACAATCGAATCGAAAAGAAATGAATCGAATCGAATCGAAAAGAATCTAATCGAATCGAATTGAATCAAAAAGAATCGAATCGAAAAGAATTCAATCGAAGGGTTTCGAATCGAATCGAATTGAATCGAAAAGAATCTAATTGAACCGAAAAGATTCGAATGGAATCAAAAAGAAACAAATCAAAAAGAATTGAATCTAGTTGAATCGAAAAGAGTCGAATCTAATCGAATCGAAAAGAATCGGATCCAAATGAATCTAATCGAATAGAGTGGAATCGAAAAGAATCGAATTTTTTCAAAAAAACGAATCGAATTGAATCGAATCAAAAAGAATTGAATCGATTCTAAAAGAAAGGAATTCAAATCGAAATGACTCGAATCGAAAGATTCGAATCAAATCGTATTGAAAAAAAAGAATCGAATCAAATAGAATCGAAAAGAAAGTAATCGAAAAATATCATATCGAAAAGAAAAAAATCGTATCGAATCAAAAAAATCGAACGAATCTAATCGAAATGGATCGAATCAATTCGAAATGAATCAAAAAGAATTGAATCGAATCGAAAAGAATCGAATCGAATCAAATTGAAAATAATTGAAACATATCGAATAGAAAAAAATCGAATTGAAAAGAATCGAATCGAATCGAAAAGAATTGAATCGAATCAAATCTAAAACAATCAAATCGAATCCAATCGAATCGAATCAAAAAGAATTGAATCGAAGAGTTTCGAATCGAATCAAATTGAATCGAAAAGAATCTGATCGAACCGAAAAGATTTGAATGGAATAAAAAATTAACGAATTAAAAAGAATCAAATCGAATCAAATAAAAAAGAATCGAATCTAATCAAATCGAAAAGAATCGAATCCAAATGAATCAAGTCGAAAGGAGTGGAATCGAAAAGAACCAAATCATTTAGAAAAAAACGAATCGAATTGAATCGAATCGAATAGAAAATAATCGAATCGAATAGAAAAGAATAGAAAAGAACCGAATCGAATCGAATCGTAAAGAATCAAATCGAATTGAAAAGAATCGGATCGAATTAAAGCGAATAGAATCGAATCGAATCGAAAAGAATCGAATCCAAAATAACCGAATCGAAGAGTCTAATCAAAAAGAATCGAATCGATTCGAAAAAACCGAATCGAAGAGACTCGAAAATAATCGAATTGAATCAAAAAGAATCGAAAAGAATCGAATTGAATCGATTTGAAAAGACATTCGAATAGAAAAGACTCGAATCGAATCGAATCGATAAAAATCGAATCGAATTGCACCGAATCAAAAGAATCTAATCGAATGGAAGTGAAAATAATCAAATCAAATCGAATCGAATCAAAAAGAATCGAATCGAATCGAATCAAAAAGAATCGAATCGAATCGATTCGAAAAGAAAGGAATTCAAATCAAAAACATTCGAATAGAAAGATTCGAATCGAATTGAATCGAATCAAAAAGAATAGAATCGAATAGAGAAGAAACGAATAGAAAACTATCGAATGGAAATGAAAAAATTGAATCGAATAAAATCGAAGAGAATCGAATCGAATTGAAAAAGATCGAATCAAATCGAATATAAGAATCGAATCGAATCGAAAAGAATCGAATCCAATCAAAAAGGATCTAATCGAATTGTATCGAATAGAAAAGAATCAAATAAAATCGAAAAGAATTGAATCGAATCGAAAAGAATCGAATCGAATTGAATCGAAAAGAATCAAATCAAATCGAAAAGAATCGAATCGAATCGAAAAGAATCGAATCGAAACAAATCGATTCGAAAAGAAAGAAATTCGAATCGAAGAACCTTGAATCAAAAAGAATCGAATCGACTCTAATCGAAAAAATCGAATCGCACCAAATCAAAAGAATCTAATCAACAGGAAGTGTAAAGAATTGAATCGATACAAAAAGAATCGAATCGAATAGAATCGAAAAGAAAGGAATCGAAAACTATCATCAAAACGAAAACGATCGTATCGAATCGAATCGAAAAGGATCGAATCGATTCGAAATGAATAAAAAGAATCGAATCAAATCAAAAAGAATCGAATCAAATTGAAAAAATCGAATTGAAAAGAATCTAAAAGAATTGAATTGAAAAAAATTGATTCGAATGGAATCAAAAATAATAGAATCGAATCAAATCGATTCGAAAAGAAAGCAATTCGAATCGAAAAGACTCGAATCGAAAAGAATCGAATCGAATCGAAAAAAATTGAATCGGGGATCCCTGGGTGGCGCAGTGGTTTGGCGCCTGCCTTTGGCCCAGGGCGTGATCCTGGAGACTCGGGATCGAATCCCACATCGGGCTCCCGGTGCGTGGGGCCTGCTTCTCCTTCTGCCTGTGTCTCTGCCTCTCTCTCTCTCTCTGTGACTATCATAATAAATAAATAAATAAATAAATAAATAAATAAATAAATAAATAAATATTTTTTAAAAAAAGAAAAAAATTGAATCGAATCGCACCGAATCCAAAGAATCGAATTGAATGGAAGAGAAAAGAATTGAAAAGAATCGATTCGAAAAGAATCGTATCAAATCAAATTGAAACGAAAAGAATCGAATCAAATTGAATTGAAAAGAATCGAATCGGAAAGAATCGAATCGAATCGAAAAGAATCAAATCGAATCGAAAAGAATCAAATCGAATCTAATTGAAAAGAATTGAATCGAATCAAAAAAATAGAATCAAAACGCACCGAATCTAAAGAATTAAATCAAATGGACGTGAAAAGAATCGAATCGAATCAAATCAAATCGAAAAGAATCGAATCGAATCAATTCTAAAAGAAAGGAATTCGAATTGAAAAGACTCGAATCAAAAGATTCGAATCAAATCGAACCGAAACAAAAAGAATCGGATCGAATAGAATCGAAAAGAAATGAATCGAAAACTATCATATCGAAATGAAAAAAATCGAATCGAATCGAAAAAAATCGATTCGAATCGAATAGAATCGAAAAGGATCGAATCGATTCGAAATGAATCAAATAGAATCGAATCGAATTGAAAAGAATCGAATCGAATAGAAAAGAATTGAAACAAATCAAATAAAAAATCGAATTGAAAAAAACAAAAGGAATCGAAAAGAATTGAATCGAATTGAAAAGAATTGAATTGAATCGAATTGAAAACAATCGAATCGAATCGAATCAAAAAAATTGAATCGAAGAGTTTTGAATCGAATCGAATTGAATCGAAAAGAATCGAATCGAAAAGATTCGAATAGAATCGAAAAGAAACGAATCAAAAAGAATTGAATTGAATCGAAAAGAATAGAATCTAATCGAATCAAAAAGAATCGAATCAAATCGAGTCGAAAGGAGTGGAATCAAAAAGAATGAATCGATTCAAAAAAACGAATCGAACTGAATCGAATCGAAAATAATCGAATCGAATTGAATTGAAAAGAATAGAAAAGAATCGAATCGAACCAAAAAGTATCGAATTGAATCGAAAAGGATCGAATCAAAAGAATTGAATCAAATCGAAAAGAATCGAATCGAAGAGTCAAATCGAAAAAATCGAATCGATTTGAAAAAAACCGAATTGATTCGAATCGAATCGACTCAAAAAGAATCGAATCGAATCGAAAAGAATCAAATTGAATCGAATCAAATTGAAAAGAATGGAATCAAATCGATTCGAAAAGAAAGAAATTCGAATCGAAGAGACTGGAATTGAAAAGAATCGAATCGAATTGAATTGAAAAGAATCAGATCAAATCGAAAAGAATCGAATCGAATCAAAAAGAATCGAATCAAATCAAATCGAAAAGAATAGAATCAAATTGATTCAAAAAGAAAGAAATTCGAATCGAAGAGACTTGAATCAAAAAGAATCGAATTGAATCGAAAAAAATCGAATCGAATCGCACCGAATCAAAAGAATCTAATCGAATGGAAGTGAAAATAATTGAATCGAATCAAAAGAATCGAATTGAATCGATTCGAAAAGAAAGGAATTCAAATAAAAAACACTCGAATAGAAAGATTCGAATCGAATCGAATTGAATCGAAAAGAATCAAATCAAATCGAATCGAATAGAAAAGAAATGAATAGAAAACTATCGAATGGAAACGAAAAAAATCAAATAGAATCGAATCAGAGAATCAAATCGAATCAAAAAGATCTAATCAAATTGAATGTAAGAATCGAATAAAAAAAATTAAAAAAAAGAATCGAATCGAATCGAATTGAAAAGAATCGAATCGAATCGAAAAGGATCGAATCGAATTGTATTGAATAGGAAAAAATCAAATCAAATCGAAAAGAATCGAATCGAATCGAAAAGGATCGAATCGAATCAAATCGAATAGAAAAGAATCGGATCAAATCGAAAGGAATTGAATCGAATTGAATCGAAAAGAATCAAATCGAATTGGGATCCCTGGGTGGCGCAGCGGTTTAGTGCCTGCCTTTGGCTCAGGGCGCGATTCTGGAGACCAGGGATCAAATCCCACGTCGGGCTCCAGGTGCATGGAGCCTGCTTCTCCCTCTGCCTATGTCTCTGCCTCTCTCTCTCTCTCACTGTGTGCATATCATAAATAAATAAAATTTAAAAAAATTTAAAAAAAAGAATCGAATCAAATCGAAAAGGATCGAATCGAAAATAATCCAATCCAAATGAATCGAATCGAAAAGAGTCAGGGGATCCCTGGGTGGCGCAGCGGTTTGGCGCCTGCCTTTGGCCCAGGGCGCGATCCTGGAGACCCGGGATCGAATCCCACATCGGGCTCCTGGTGCATGGAGCCTGCTTCTCCCTCTGCCTGTGTCTCTGCGCCTCTCTCTCTCTCTGTGACTATCATAAATAAATAAAAATTTAAAAAAAATTAAAAAAAGAAAAGAGTCAAATCGAAAAAATCGAATCGATTCGAAAAAAAGAATCGAATCGAATTGAAAAGAATTGAATCCAAATGAATCGAATCAAAAAGAGTCGAATCAAAAAGAATAGATTCGAAAAACGAACGAATCAAATGGAATCGAATCAAACATAATCGAATCGAATTGAAAAGAATAGAAAAGTATCGATTCTAAAAGAAAGGAACTCGAATCGAAAAGACTCGAATTGAAAGATTCAAATCAAATCGAATTGAAACAAAAAGAATCGAATTGAATAGAATCGAAAAGAAACGAATTGAAAACTATCATATCAAAACGAAAAAATCGTACCGATTCGAAAAAAATCGAATTGAATCGAATCAAAAAGAAACGAATCAAAAAAGACGAATTGAAACAAAAAAATGGAATCGAATCGAATCAAAAAGGATCGAATCAAAAAGAATTGAATCCAAAATAATCGAATCGAAGGGTCGAATCGAAAGAATCGAATCGATTCGAAAAAAAACCGAATTGATTCGAATCGACTCGAAAAGAATCGAATCGAATCGAATAAAAAAAGAATCGAATCGAATCGAAAAGAATCGAATTGAATCAGAAAAGATCGAATCGAATTGAATCGAATTGAAAAGAATCGAATCGAATCGAAAAGAATCGAATCAAATCTATTCGAAAAGAATCGATACAAATCAAATAAAGAAGAATCGAATCGAAAAAATCGAATCATATTGAAAAGAATCAAATCCAATCGAATTGAAAAGAATCGAATTGAATGGAAAAGAATCGAATCGAAAAGAATCGAATCGAATCGAAAAGCATCGGATTGAAAAGGATCGAATCGAAAAGGATCGAATCGAATCAATCGAAATGAATCGATCGAAATGAATCAAAACGTGTCGATCGAAAAGAATCTAATCAAATCGAACAGAATCGAATCGAAAAAAATTGAATCGAATCGAAATGAATCGAATCAAAAATAATTGAATCGAAACGAATTGAATCGAAAATACTCGAATCGAATCACATCGAAACAATTCGAATCGAAAATAAACGAATCGAAATGAATTGAATCGAAAATAATCGAATCGAATCTAATCGAAACGAATAGAACTGAAAATAATCGAATCGAATCAACTCGAAAATAATCGAATCAAATCGAATCAAAACGAATCGAATCAAAAATAATCGAATCGAAACGAATCGAATAGAAAATAATCGAATCGAATCGAATCAAAAATAATCGAATTGGAAACGAATGGAACCGAATCGAAACGAATTGAATCGAAAATAATCTAATCGAATCTAATCGAAATGAATAGAACGGAAAATAATCGAATCGAATCGACTCGAAACGAAATGAATCAAAAGTAATCGAATGGAATCGAATCGAATCGAAAATAACCAAATCGAAAGGAATTGAATCGAAAATAATCGAATTGAATAGAATCGAAACAATTTGAATAAAAAATAATGGAATGGAATCGAAACGAATAAAAAATAATCGAATCGAATCGAAATGATTCGAATAGAAAATAATCGAATCGAAATGAATTGAATAAAAAATCAAATCGAATCGAATCAAAACAAATCTAAAATAATCGAATTGAATTGAATCAAAACGAATAGAATCGAAATGATCGAATCAAAAATAATCGAATCAGGGATCCCTGGGTGGCGCAGCGGTTTGACGCCTGCCTTTGGCCCAGGGCGCGATCCTGGAGACCCGGATTGAGTCCCACATCGGGCTCCTGGTGCATGGAGCCTGCTTCTCCCTCTGCCTATGTCTCTGCCTCTCTCTCTCTCTGTGACTATCATAAATAAATTAAAAAAAACATATATCTTTAAAAAAAAATAATCGAATCGAATCAAATCGAAAATAATCGATTCGAATTGAAAATAATCGAATCGAATCGAATTGAAACGAATCGAATCGAAAATAATCGAATCAAAACGAATCGAAATGAATCGAATCAAAAATAATTGAATCGATTCAAATCGAAACGAATTTAATCGAAAATACTCGAATCGAATCGAATCGATACGAATCAAATCGAAAATAAACGAATCGAAACGAGTCGAATCGAAAATAATAGACTCGAATCGAATAAAAAATAATCGAGTCGAATCGAATTGAAACGATTCGAATCGAAACGAATAGAACCAAAAATAATCGAATCGAATCAACTCGAATATAATCGAATCGAATCGAATCGAAACGAATCGAATCAAAAATATTCGAATCGAAACGAATCGAATAGAAAATAATCGAATCTAATTGAAAATAATCGATTCGAATAGACTACAATCGAAAATAATGGAATTGAATTGAATTGAATCGAAAATAATTGAATCGAATCGAATCAAATCGAAGAGAATCGAATCGAATCGGAAAAGATCAAATCGAATTGAATCGAAAAGAATCGAATCAAATCGAAAAGGATCGAATCGAATCATATCGAATGGAAAGAATCAAATCAAATCGAAAAGAATTGAATCGAATCGAAAAGAATCGTAAAAAATCTAATAAAAAAATGAATCGAATCGAAAATATCGAATCGAATGGAAAAGAATCGAATCGGAAAGAATTGAATGGAAAAGAATCGAATCGAAAAGAATTGAATCGAATCGAAAAGGATCGAATCGAATCAAATTGAATAGAAATGAATCGAATCGAAAAGAATCGAATCGAATTGAATCGAAAAGAAATCAAATCGAATCGAAAATAATTGAATCCAAATGAATCGAATCGATTTGAATTGAATCAAAAAGAATCAAATCGAATTGAATCAAAAAGAATCGAATTGAATCAGAAAGAATCGAATCGAATCGAAAAGAGTCAAATCGAATCAAATCGAAGAGAACTGAATCGAATCAAATCGAAAAGAATCGAATTGAAAAGAATTGAATAGAATAGATTCAAATCGAATCGAAAAGAATCGAATCAAAATAATCAAATCAAAATGAATCGAAAAGAACTGAATCGAACCAAATCGAAAAGAATCGAATTGAAAATAATCGAATAGAATAGATTCAAATCAAACTGAATCGAATCAAAAAGAATTGAATCGAATCGAATCAAATCGAATTGAAAAGAATCTATTCGAATCGAAAAGAATCAAATCGAAAGAATAGAATAGAATCGAAAAGAATTGAATCGAATCGAAAAAAATCAAATCAAATCAAATCTAAAGAAACGAATTGAATTGAATCGAAAAGAATCAAATCGAATCGAAAAGAATCAAACTGAATTGAATCGAATCGAAAAGAATCGAATTGAATCGAATCGAATCGAATCAGATCCAAAAAAATCGAATCGAATCACACCGAATCCAAAGAATCGAATTGAATGGAAGTGAAAAGAATCGAATCGAACCAAATCGAATTGAATCGAAAAGCATCGAATCGAATCGAATCGATACTAAAAGAAAGGAAATTGAATCGAAAAGACTCGAATTGAAAGATTTGAATCAAATCGAATCGAAACAAAAAGAATCGCATTGAATAGAATCGAAAAGAACGATTCGAAAACTATCGTTTTGAAGCCAAAAAAATCGAATCGAATCGAAAATAATTAAATCAAATAAAAAAGAATCGAATAGAAAAAAATGAAATTGAAAAGAAATGAATCGAATCGAAAAGAATCGAATCAAAAAGAATCGAATCGAGAAGAATTCAATCGAAGAGTTTCGAATCGAATCGAATTAAATCAAAAAGAATCTAATCGAACCGAAAAGATTCGAATGGAATCAAAAAGAATTGACTCGACTTGAATCGAAAAGAATCAAATCTAATCGAATCGAAAAGAATCGAATCCAAATGAATCTAATCGAAAAGAGTGGCATCAAAAATAATCAAATTGTTTCAAAAAAAAGAATTGAATGGAATGGAACTGAAAAGAATTGAATCGAATCGATTCTAAAAGAAAGGAATTTGAATCGAAAAGGCTCGAATCGAAATATTCGAATCAAATTGAATCGAAACAAAAAGAATCGAATCGAATAGAATCGAAAAGAAACGAATTGAAAACTATCATATCGAAACGAAAAAAATCGTATCGAATGAAAAAAATCAAATCGAATCGAAACAAAAAGGATCGAATCAATTCAAAATGAATAAAAAAATAATCGAATCGAATCGAAAATAATCGAATCGAAAAGAATTGAATCGAATAGATTCGAATTGAATCGAATCGAAAGAAAATAATCGAATTGAGTCGAAAAGAATCAAATCGAAAAGAATCGAATTGAATCGAAAAGAATGGAATCGGATCGAAAAGAATCGAATCGAAAAGGATCGAATCGACGAATCGAAAAAAATCGAATCGAAAAGAATCGAATTGAATTGAATCGATTTTAAAAGAATCGAATCAAATCGAAAAGAATCGAATCAAAAGGAATCGAATCGAATCCAAACGAAACAAATCGAATCCAAATGAATCGAATCGAAAAGAGTCGATCAAAAACAATCAATTTGAAAAAAAACGAATCAAATTGTATTGAAAAGAATAAAAAGAATCGAATCAAATTGAAAGGAATCGAATCGAATAAAAAAGAATCGAATCAAATCGAATCAAAAAGAATCGACTCGAATCGCACCGAAAAGAATCAAATCGAAAGGAAGTGAAAAGAATCGAATCGAATTCAATCGAATCGAAAAGAATTGAATCGAATCAATTCTAAAAGAAAGGAATTCGAATCGAAAAGACTCGAATCAAAAGATTCGAATCAAATCGAATCAAAACAAAAAGAATCGAATCGAATAGAATCAAAAAGAAACGAATCGAAAACTATCATATCAAAACGAAAAGAATCGAATCGAATCGAATCAAAAAGGATCGAATCGATCCAAAACGAATCAAAAAGAATCAAATCGAATCGAAAATAATCGAAACAAATCAAATAAAAAAGAATCGAATAGAAAAAAATCGAATCGAATCGAAAACAATCGAATCGAATCGAAAAGAATTGAATCAATTCGAATCAAAAACAATCGAATTGAATTGAAAAGAATTGAAGAGTTTCGGATCGAATCAAATTGAATTGAAAAGAATCGAATCGAATCGAAAAGATTCGAATAGAATCGAAAAGAGACGAATCAAAAAGAATCGAATCGAATCGAATCAAAAAGAATCGAATCGAATTGAATCGAAAAGAATCGAATCCAAATGAATCGAGTTGAAAGGAATGGAATCAAAAAGAATCGAATCGTTTAGAAAAAAACGAATCGAATTGAATCGAATCGAATTGAAAAGAATCGAATCGAATCGAATTGAAAAGAATCGAATCGAATTGTAAAGAATCGAATCGAATTGAATCGAAAAGAATCAAATCTAATCGGAAAGAATCGAATCGAAAAAAATCGAATCGAATCCAAAAGTATGAATCCAAAAGAATTGAATCGAAGAGTAGAATCGAAAAGAATCGAATTGATTAAAAAAAACCGAATCGAATCGACCTGAAAAGAATCAAATCAAAAAGAATCGAATCGAATCAAAAAGAATCGAATCGAATCAAAAAGAATCGAATTAAATCGATTTGAAAAGAAAGAAATTCGAATCGAAAAGACTCAAATCGAAAAGAATCTAATCGAATTGAATCGAAAAAAATCGAATTGAATCGCACCGTATCAAAAGAATCGAATCGAAGTGAAAATAATCGAATCAAATCGAATCAAATCAAAAAGAATTGAATCGAATCGAAAAGAATCGAATTGAATCGATTCGAAAAGAAAGGAATTCAAATCAAAAAGACTCGAATAGAAAGATTCGAATCGAATTGAATCAAATCGAAAAGAATCTAATCGAATCGAATAGAAAAGAAAGGAATAGAAAACTATCGAATCGAAACGAAAAAAATCTAATCGAATCGAATCAAGAAGAATCGAATCGAAAAGAATCTAATTGAATCGAATCGAAAAGAATCGAATCCAAATGAATCGAATCAAAAAGAGTCGAATCGAAAAGAATCGAATTGATTCAAAAAAAGAACGAATCAAATGGTATCGAATTGAAAATAATCGAATCGTATCAAATCAAAAAGAGTAGAAAAGTATCGATTCGAATCGAAAAGAATCGACTCAAATTGAATCGAAAAGAATCGAATCGAATCAAATTGAATCGAAAAGAACTGAATCGAATCGAAAAGAATCTAATTGAATCGAAAAGAATCGAATCCAAATGAATTGAATCGAAAAGAGTCGAATCTAAAAGAATTGAATCAAAAAAATCGATTTGAATGGAATCAAAAAGAATCGAATCGAATCAAATCAATTTGAAAAGAAAGGAATTTGAATCGAATTGAATCGAAAAGAATCAAATAGATTCGAATTGAATTGAATTGAAAAATTTCGAAACGAATCTAATAAGATCGAATGGAAAAGAATCGAATCAAATCGAAAAGAATTGAATCGAATTGAACCGAATAGAAAATAATTGAATAGATCAAATCAAAAAGAATCGAATCGATTTGAAATGAATAGAGTAGAATCGAATTGAAGCAAAGTGAAAAGATTCGAATCGCATCAAGAATCGAAATGAATCAAATAGAATCCAAAAGAATTGAATCGAATCGAACAGTATCGAATCGAATCCAAAGAATCGAATCAAATCGAAAAGAATCGAATCGAAAAGAATCAAATCGAAACGAAAAGAATCCAATTGTATCGAATCAAATCGTAAACAATCAAATCGAATCGAATAGAAAAGAATCAAATTGAATTGAATCGAAAAGAATCGAATGGTATTGAATTGAATTGAAAAGAATCAAATTATATCTAATTGAATTGAAAAGAATCAAATCAAATCGAATCGAATCGAATCGAAAAGAATCGAATCGTATCGAAAAGAATAGAATCGAATAGCATCGAAAAGAATCGAATCGAAAAGAATTGAATTGAAAAGAATCGAATCGAACCAAAAAGAATCGAATCGAATGCAATTGAATCAAATTGAATTGAATCGAAAAGAATTGAATTGAATCGAAAAGAATCGAGTAGATTCGAATCAAATCGAATCGAAAAAATTCAAAACGAATCTAATCAGATCGAATGGAAAAGAATCGAATCGAATCGAAAAGAATTGAATCGAATCTAACCGAATCGAAAATAATCGAATAGATCGAATCAAATAGAATCGAATCGAATTGATTCGCATTGAAAAGAATTGAATTGAATGGAATTGAATCGAATCGAATTGAATCTAAAAGAATCGAATTGAATCGAAAAGAATCGAATAGATTCGAATTGAAACGAATCGAAAAAAATCAAAACGAATCGAATCAGAGTGGAAAAGAATTGAATCAAATCGAAAAGAATCGAATCGAATCGAACTGAATCGAAAAGAATCAAATAGATCGAATCAAAAAGAATCGAATCGATTCGAAATGAATCGAATAGAATCGAATCAAAGCGAAAAGAATCAAATCGAAAAGAATCAAATTGAATCAAATTGAAAAGAATCTAATCAAATCGAAAAGAATCGAATCGAAACGAAAAGAATCGTATCGAATTGAAAAGAATCGAACTGAATCGAATCAAATCGAAAAGAATCAAATCAAATCATATCGAATCAAAACGAATCAAATCGAATCGAAAAGAATCTAATCGAATTGAATCGAAAAGAATCGAATCGATTCAAAACGAATCGAATTGAATAGCATCGAAATGAATCGAATCAAAATGAAAAGAATAAAATCGAATTGTATCGAATGGAATCAAAAAGAATCGAATCATATCGAATTGAATCGAAAAGAATCGAATCGAATAGAACCGAAAAGAATCATATTGAATCGAATCGAATCGAAAAGAATCGAATCGAATCTTACGTACTCGAATCAAAAAGAATCGAGTTGATTCGAATCGAAAATATCAAACCGAATCGAAAAGAATCGCATCGAAAAGAATCGATTCAAATCGAAAATAATCAAATTGAATCAAAACGATTCGAATCAATACGAAACGAATCGAATCGAAAATAATAGAATTGAATTGAACCGAATCAAAATGAAAATAATCAAATTGAATCGAATTGAAAATAATCGAATCAAATCAAATCGAAAATAATTGAATCGAAACTAATCGAAAATAATCGATTCGCATTGAATCGAATCGAAAATAATCTAATTGAATTGAATTGAAAATAATGAAATCGAATCGAAAATAATCGAATCAAAAGTAATCTTATCGAAAAAAAAAAAGTAATCTTATCGAATCGAAAATAATCAAATCAAATAGAAAATAATTGAGCCGAATTGATTGAATTGAGTTGAAAATAATCAAACCGAATCGATCGAATTGAATCGAAAATAATCGAATCGAAAATAATCGAATCGAATCGAAAAGAATCGATCGAATCAAAAATAATTGGATCGAATTGAAAATAATCAAAACGAATCCAATCAAATTGAATCGAAAATAATCAAATTGAATTGAAATGAATCAAAAATTATTGAATCGAATTGAAATTATTCGAATCGGGGATCCCTGGGTGGCACAGCGGTTTGGCGCCTGCCTTTGGCCCAGGGCGCGATCCTGGAGACCCGGGATCAAATCCCACATCGGGCTTCCGGTGCATGGAGCCTGCCTCTCCCTCTGCCTGTGTCTCTGCGCCTCTCTCTCTCTCTCTGTGACTATCATAAATAATAAATAAAAATTAATAAACATTATTTGAATCGAATCAAATCGAATCGAATCGAAAATAATCAAATCGAATCGAAATTAATTGCATCAAATCGAAAAGAATCGATTTGCATCAAATCGAATAAAAAATAATCCAATCGAATTGAATCAAAAATAATCTAATCAAATCTAAAATAATCCAATCGAATCGAAAATAATCTAATCGATTTGAATCGAATATAATCGAATTTAATCGAAAATAATCGAATCGAATCTAAAATAATCGAATCGAAAAGAATCGAATTGAAAAGAAATGAATCCAATCGAATCGAATCAAAAAGAATCGAGGGCAGCCCCGGTGGTGCAGCGGTTTAGCGCTGCCTGCAGCCCGGGGCATGATCCTGGAGACCTGGAATCGAGTCCCACATCGGGCTTCTGCATGGAGCCGGCTTCTCCTTCCTCCTGTGTCTCTGCCTCTCTCTATGTCTATCATAAATAAATTAAAAAATCTTTAAAAAAATTAAAAAAAAGAATTGATTCGAATCAAATCCCTAACCCTAACCCCTAACCCCTAACACTAAACCTATCCTAACCCTAACCCTTAACCCTAACCCTTAACCCTAATCGTAATACTAACCCTAACCCTAAACCCTAAACCCTAACCCTAACCCGAACACTAACCCTAACTTAAGCTGTACCGTAACCCTAATCAGTACCCTAACCCTAACAGGTACCCTAACACTAAACTGTACCCCAACCCTAACCCGTACCCTAACACTTACCCTAACCCGTACACTAACCTGTCCCCTAACCCTAACCCTAACCAGTACTCTAACACTAACCCATACCCTAACCTGTACCCTAAGCCATATCCTAACCCTAACCCTAACACATACCTAACCATAACCATAACCCTAACCTCTAACCTCTAACCCTAACCCTAACACCTAACCCTAAACCCTAACCCATAAACCTAACCCTAAAACAAAACCTAACCCTAACCCCAAACCAAAACCTAACCCTAACACCTAACCCAAACCTTAACCCCTACCCCTACCCCTAAACTGAACCCCTAACCACTAACCCTAAACCTAACCCTAAGCCTTAACCCTAACCCTAAACCCTAACTCTAACCCTAATCCTAACACTAACCCAAACCCTAACCCTAACATTAAGCCCTAACCTTAACCCTAACACTAACACTAACCCTAACCCCTAACCCTAACCCTTAACACTAACCCTTAACCCTAACCTTACCCCTAACCCCTAACCCTAACCCTAACACTATCCCTAACCCTTAAACCTAACACTTAACCCTAACCCTAACCCTAAACCTAACACTAACCCTAACCCCTAACTCTAAAACTAACCCTAAACCTAAAATGAAACCTAACCCATACACTAACCCATACCCTAACCCTAACACTCACCCGTAACCTAAACCTAACCCTAACCTATACCCTAACTCTAACCCGTACCCTAAACCTAACCCTAACCCGTACCCTAACCCTATCCTGTACAGTAATCCTACCCCTAACCCTTACACTAACCATAACCTGTACCCTAACCCTAACCCGTACCCTAAACTGTACCCTAATCCTAAACCATACCCTAACCCTAACCCATACCCTAACCCTAACCGTAACCCGTACTCTAACCGTAACCCGTACCCTAACCCTAACCCTAACCCCTAACCCTAACACTAACCCTAACCCCTCACCCTAACCTTAACCCTAACACTAACCCTAACCCCTCACCCTAACCTTAACCCTAAACCTAACCTGAAACCTAACCCATACACTAACCCGTAACCTAACCCTAACCCTAACCCGTACCCTAACCAGTACCCTAACCCTAACCCCTAACCATGACCCCTAACGCTATCCGTAACCCTTAACCTCAACACTTAACCCTAAACCTAACCCTAACCCTTACCCTAACCCGTAACCTAACCCTAACTGTAACCCGTACTCTAACCCTAACCCGTACCCTAACCCTAAACCATACCTTAACCCCAACCCTAACCCGTTCATTAACCCTAACCCGTATCCTAACCCTAACCCGTACCCTAACACATAACCTAAATCTAACCCTGACCCTAACCCAAACAATACCCTAACCCTAATCCTAACCCGTGCCCTAACCCTTACGCTAACCCCAACCCTAACGCTAACCCGTACACTAACCCTAAATGGTACCCTAACACTAACCCTAACCCGTACCCTAATACTAACCCTAAAACTAACCCTAACCCGTACCCTAACCCTATACCGTACCCTACCCTAACCCTAACCATAACCCGTACCCTAACACTAAAACTACCCCTAAACCTAACCCTAACTCTAATCATAACCCTAACCCTATCTCTAAACCAAACCCTAACCCTAACCCTAACCTAACCCTAACCCTCACCCTAACCGTATCCCTGACACGTAAACTAAACCTAACCCTGATCCTAACACTAACCCATAAACTAAACCTAACCCTAACCCTAAAAAGTACCCTAACCCTAACCCAAACGTGTACCTTAACCCTAACACTAACCCTAAACCTAACCCTAAGCCGTACCCTAACCATAACCCTAACCCTAACCCAAAACCTAACCCTAACTCCTAACCCTAACCATAACCCTAACCCCTAACCCTAACCCCTAACCCTTAACCCTAACCCGAACCCGAAACCCTAACCCCTAACCCTAATCCTAAACCCTAATCCTTAACCATAACTATAACCCTAACCCTAACCCCTAACCCTAACACTAACCCTAACCCGTACACTAACCCTAACCCGTACCCTAACCCTAAACCGTACCCTACCCTAACCCTAACCATAACCCGTACCCTCACACTAAAACTACCCCTAACCTAACCCTAGCACTAATCATAACCCTAACCCTATCTCTAAACCTAACCCTAACCCTAACCTAACCCTAAACCTCACCCAAACCCTATCCCTAACACGTAAACTAACCTTAACCCTAACCCTAACCCGTAAACTAAACCTAACCCTAAACAGTACCCTAACCCTAACCCTAACGTGTACCTTAACCTAACCCTAACACTAAAACTAACCCTAAGCCGTACCCTAATCCTAACTCTAACCCAAACCCGTACCCTAACTCTAACACTAACTCTCCCGTACCCTAATCCTAACCTGTACCCTAACCCTAACCCTAATGCGTACGCTAACCCGTACCGTAACCCTAAACCTAACCCTACCCTAAACCTAACCCTAACCCTAACCTGAACCCTAACTCTAACCCGTACCCTAACCCTAAACCGTAACCTAACCTGTACCCTAACCCATACCCAAACCCTAAACCTATCCTGTTCCCTAACCCAAACCCTAACACTAACCTGTACACTAACCCATAACCGTACCCGTACCCTAACCCATAAACAAACCCATACACCACCCCTAACCCTAACCTGAACCCATAACCTAAGCCTAACCCCAACCCTAACCCTAACCCATTCCCTAACCCTACCCCTAAACGTATCCCATATCCTAACCCGAACCCTAACCCATAACCTAACCCTAACCCTAACCCTAACCCGTAAACTAAACCTAACACTATACCTAACCCTAAACAGTACCCTAACCCTAACCCTAAACCCTAACCCTACCCCTAACCCTAACAGAAACCTAACCCTAACACTAACCCTAACCCGTAACCTACACTAACCCTAAACCATAACCTAACCCTAACCCTAAACAGTACCCTAACCCTAACCCTAACCCGTACCCTAACCCAAACCCTAACACTAACCCTAAACCTAACCCTATCCTGTACCCTAACCCTAACCCTAAACCTAACCCTAACCCGTACCCTAAACCTAACCCAAGAGCTTCTGACAAACATGTCTAGTGAGGATGTTCGTAACAGCATCTGCAGGCAGTGTGGAACTGGGAAGGACCGCGTGTCAGCTCATCTCGCAGAAGGAAATTCCCCAGAGAGAGAGGTTTCAGCTAGGTACTCAGGATTGGAAGTTAGTATGTAGCTCCCATCTGAGGGAGGAATTCCTCAGAAGTCGCAGGATTGAACTAAGACACATTTGCCTCTCGCAAAACTTGCGTCCCATATTGAAAGAAATCCTTTGGAACTGAAGTGTGCGGATGGTCAGCGTGTGGGAGGCATAAGCCATAAGCTCAATCCAAAGGAGTGTGCATGCCTTGCAGGCAGCTGTACGTTAGGCGCGAAATTGACAAGGCAGACACTTGGTTTTCACTCCGCTACTGTCCTGCATACAATGAAATGCTGTGGAAGTGGAACATACAGCCAGTCAGGATGGAGAAGTTAGAGGACATAAGCTGAACTCTCAGAAGTGTGTATGCTTTGCAGGCCGATGTCTGCTAGACACTTATCGAGGCGAGGTATACCGGAGCTACACTCTAATTGAATAAGGACGTTGGCAATCGCTGTATTGATCTCAGATACACGTGAGGACAGTCCTGACACTTCCACTTGCTTTTCTCCAACCTCTCTCAACACCTAACATAAGGATGTTAGCAGCTAGGACTATGGGCAGGCAGGATGCGGGAGGGTTCTGCCCTGAGCTCAACTTTCAAAAGGAGGCATGCCTGAAGCCAGCTTTCTACTAACTGCATTCTAATGGCCATGAGAATGTGGCAGCATTGTAATTCAGGATGTTCCATGAATACCGCTTTACTACACCTGGAGACACAATGTTGAAGCCTGCAGCTTGCCCCTTGCGTCCCATGAGCTTCTGACAAACATGTCTATTTAGGATGCTCGTAACTGTATCTGCAGGCAGTGTGGAACATGGCAGGACCACGTTTCAGCTCATCTCTGAAAGAGAATTTCCCCAGAGAGAGAGCTTTCAGCTAGGTACTCTGGTTTGGATGTTAGTATGTAGCTCCCATCTGAGGGAGGAATTCCTAAGAGGTTGCTGGCTTGAGAAGAAAGAAGAAAGAAAGAAAGAAAGAATGAAAGAAAGAAAGAAAGAAAGAAAGAAAGAAAGAAAGAAAGAAAGAAAGAGAAAGAAAGAAAGAAAGAAAGAAAGAAAGAAAGAAAGAAAGAAAGAAAGAAAAAAGGAAGGAAGGAAGGAAGGAAGGAAGGAAGGAAGGAAGAAAGAAAGAAAGAAAGAAAGAAAGAAAGAAAGAAAGAAAGAAAGAAAGAAAAAAAGAAAGAAAGAAAGAAAGAAAGAAAGAAAGAAAGTAAAAAGAAAGAAAGAAAGAAAGAAAGAAAGAAAGAAAGAAAGAAAGAAAGAAAGAAAGAAAGAGTGGCACCTGTGTGGCTCTGTCAGTTAAGCTTCTACCTTAGGCTCAGATCATGATCCAGGTCCCAAGGCAGGCTCCCTGTTCAGCAGGGAACCTGCTTCTCCCTCTCCCTCTGCCTCTCTCGCTCATGCTTTATCTCTCCTCACTCTCTCAAATAAATAAAAAACATCTTTGAAAAAGAAGCAAACAAGCAAACCCACAAGGAAGAGAAATCGCCCATGTAGAAGAATTTCAAACAATTTGTGAAGACATTCCACCCTCAAGTTCATGAGCATAGCTTCCCACTCTTCTGTGTGGAATACACATAGTAACTTCCTCTACAAAATATAATATGAAAAACTTAAAATAATATTGATAATATAATAATAATAATTAATAATAATAAAGAATGAGTTTACTACTGAGAAAGCTGACAAACACTACCTCAGCAAGATGATCAGATCGATACCAAGACTGATAAATCATGTTGATAGTATCTATCCTTTATATGATATAATGAAAATGGCAGTATGTCTCTGTATATAATCCACAAAAACAGTTCAGTCATGAGATAAACAACAGACATGTCCCAACTGAGGGAAATTTTACAAAATACTCTACTTCTCAAAGTGTTCCAGTTCAACAACAACAAGGAAAGGCAGAAAGACTGTCACAATCCAGATGAGCCTAAGGAAAGAGGAGGACAAATGGAATGTGATATGAGGGATTGTAACTTAGCAAAAACTAAGGAAATCTGAATAAACTATGGCCTTTGTTTTTCTTTTTTCTTTTTTTTTTTTTGGTCTTTTTTGAAATTTTTTTTAAGGTATTTATTTATTTATTTGTGATAGTCACAGAGAGAGAGAGAGGCAGAGACACAGGCAGAGGGAGAAGCAGGCTCCATGCACCGGGAGCCCGAGGTGGGATTCGATCCCGGGTCTTTTTTTGGTCTTTTTTGGATGCAAAGTTTTTAATATTGATTCATTAGCTAATATTTGTACCGTACTAATATAAGGTATCAATAATTGGAGAAATTGAGTGCGAGTGCATGCGAATGAATTGAATGAATTGAATCGAAACTAACGAACCTAAACCTAAGCCTAAACCGAACCCTAATCATAAACCTAACACTAACCCTAACACGTAGCCTAACCCTAACCCTAAATATAACCCGAACTCTAACTCTAACCCTAACCCGTACTCTAACCCTAACCGTAACCCTAACCTGTAACCTAACCCTAACCCTAACCCTAACACTAAACAGTACCCTAAACCTAACCCTATCCCATACCCTAACCCTAAACCTAACCTTAAACCGTACCCTAATCCTAACCCGTGCCCTAACGCTTACCCTAACGCTTACCCTAACCCTCACCCGTACCCTAACCCAAACTCTAACCCGTACCCTAACCCTAACCTTACCCCAACCCTAAACCTAACGAAACCCAATCCCTAATCCTAACCCTAACCCTAACCCTAACCTAATCCTAACCTTAACCCTTACCCTATCCCTAACCCTAACCCGTAACCTAACCCTAACCCTAAACAGTACCCTAACTTTAACCCTAACCCGTACCCTAACCCTAACCATAAACCTAAACCGAACCCTAAGCCGTACCCTAAACCTAACCCTAAACCGTACCCTAACCCTAACCCTAACACTAACCCATACCCTAATCCATAACCTAACCCGTACCCTAACCCATAACCTAACCCATAACCTAACTCTAACCCTAACCCGTAGCCTACCCCTAACCCTGAACCTACCCCTAACCTAACCTGAACCCTAACCCTAACCCTAAGCTTAAACAGGACCCTAACCCTAACCCGTAACCTAACCCACACTTTACAGCATTGGAAGTCAGGTCGTTCCATGAATAAAACTCTACTGCACCTGGAGACACAACCGTTGAAGCCTGCAGCTTGCCCCTAGCGTCCCATGAGCTTCTGACAAACATGTCTAGTGAGGATGTTCGTAACTCCATCTGTAGGCAGTGTGGAACTGGGAAGGACCGCGTGTCAGCTCATCTTGCAGAAGGAAGTTCCCCAGAGAGACAGCTTTCAACTAGGTACTCAGGTTTGGAAGTTAGTATGTAGCTACCTTCTGAGGGAGGAATTACTCAGAAGTCGTTGGATTGGGCTGGGAGACACTTGCCTCTCACAAAACTTGTGTCCCGTATCGAACGAAATCCTTTCGAAGTGAAAGGTACAGGCGGTCAGCACGTGGGAGGAACAAGCCATAAGCTCATTCAAAGGAGTGTGCATCACTTGGAGCCAGGTGTCCGGTAGTCGCGAAATTGACAATGCAGACACTTGGTTCTCACTCCGCTACTGTCCCGCATAGAAGGGAATGCTGTGGAAGCGATCCGTACAGGCCGTCAGATTGTGGGAGGTACAGCCCATAAGCTCAACTCTCAGAAGCGTGTATGCTTTGCAGGCAGATGTCTGCTAGCCACTCTTTTATGGGAGTTAGAACCTAGCTACACTTTAATTGAACAAGGCTGTTGGAAATCGCTGTATTGAACTCAGTTACACGTGACTACAAGCCTGAAACGTCTACATGCTTTTCACAACCTTTTCCAGCACCTAACATAAGGATGTTAGGACCTATGTCTACAGGCAGTTAGGTTGCGGGAGGGTCCTGCCCTCACCTCAACTCTCACAAGGAAGCATGTCTAGAAGCCAGCTTTCAACTAGCTGCATTCTTCTGGCCCTGAGAACGCAGCAGTATTCTAACTCAGGAGGTTCCAAGAATACCACTCTACTCCACCTGGAGACACCTTCCAGGCCTGCATTATTCCACTTGCGTCTCACAAGCTTTTGACAAGCACCTCCGGTGAAGACGTTGGAAAGACATTCTGCAGGCAGTGTGGAACTGTGAAGGACTGCGTGTGAGCCCAACTCTCGAATGTAAGTTGCCGTTGGATGCAGGGTTCTATTAGCTAGTATGGAACTTAGTATGTAGTACCAGTCTAAGACAGGAACTACTAGGAAATCGAGGGATTGAGCTTGGAGGCACTACACTTGTGGGCCTCACCTGGATGAGGTGACTGGTTCCCACCTGGGACTCACCTGGACCTGATAACTTTGCTCCACACTTTGGCCTCACCTGGCCCTGATGACTCTGGGCCCCCCACCTAGGCCTCAATCTGGACCTGGTGACTGTGGTCCCCACCTGGGTTTCACCTGGACCTGGTGACTCTCGTTCCCACATGAACCACACCTGGACCTGGTGACTGTGGTGTCCTTCTAGCCTCACATTTAGCTGGGGACTCTGGTCCCCACCAGGGCCTCACCTGGATCTGGTGACTATGGCCTGCAGGTTGGCTTCACCTGGACCTGGTGAGTGGGGTTGCCACCTGGGCCTCGCCCATACCTGGTGATTCAGGTCCCCACGTGGGCCTCTTGGACCTGGTGAATCTGGTCCTTACCTGGTCCTCACCCGGACCCGGTGACTCTGGTCACCACCTGGGCCTCACCTGGACCTGGTGAATCTAGTCCCCATCTGGGCCTCACCCACTCCTGGTGACCTTGTTCCCCACCTGGACCTGATTGCTGTGGACTCCTTCTTGACCTCACCTGGAACTGGTGACTCTGATCCTATCTAGGCGTCACCCAGATCTGGTGACTCTGGTCCTCACCTTGGCATCATTGGGACCTGGTTACTCTGTTCCACACCTGAGCCTCGCCTTGACATGATGACTCTTGAACCCCTCTGGGCCTCACCCTGACCTGGTGACTCTGGTCCCCATCTGGATGTCACCTGGACCAGGTGATTCTGGTACCCCTCTAGGCCTCAACGAGACCTGGTGACTGTGGTCCTCAACTGGGCCTCACCTGAACCTAGTGAATATGCTCCCCACCTGGGCCTCATCTGGACCTGGTGACTCTGGTCCCTACCTGGGCATCATCGGGACATGGTTCCTCTATTCCACACCGGGACTCACCTGGACCTGGTAACTCTGGTCCTCACTTTGGCCTCTTCTGTACCAGTGACTCTGGCCCCACCTGTCCCTCACCTGGAACTGGTGACTCTGATCCTCAGCAGCATGCCTCGAATGCACCTTTCCACTAGCTGCGTTCTTATGGCCATGAGAATGTAGCTAATTTGTAAGTCAGGAGTTTCCATGTATACCGCTCTATTGCACCTAGAGACACAAGCATTGAAGCCTGCAGCTAGCTCCTTTTGTCCTATGAGCTTCTGACCAACACGTCTAGTGAGGATGTTCAAAATTTCATCTGAAGGCCGTGTGGAACTGTGAGGGACTGGAGGTGAGCTCAAGTCTCAGAAGCAAGTACCCTTTGGACACTGTGTTCAACTAGATTCTCATGTATGGAACTTAGTGTGTAGCACCAATCCTAGAGAGCAGTTCCTCACATATCTCTGGATTGGGCTTGGAGACTAATTGTGTGGGCCAGCACCTTCCACTAACCTCTGACAAAACTTCTGTCACGCATCGAGCCTAGGCCTTATAGGAGTGAAGTGTACCTGCAGTCAGCATGTGCGAGGTACAAGGCATAAATTCAACTCTCAGAAGTGTGTATGCTTTGCAGGCCGATGTCTGCTAGACACTTATCGAGGCAAGGTATACCCAAGCTACACTCTAATTAAACAAGGATGCTGGTAATCACTGTACTGAACTGAGATACACGTGAGTACAGTCCTGACACTTCCACTTGCATTTCTCCAACCTCTCCCAACACCTAAAATAAGGATGTTAGCAGCTATGACTATGGGAGGTCAGGATGCGGGAGGGTCCTGCCCTGAGCTCAGCTTTCAAAAGGAGGCATGCCTCGAAGCCAGCTTTCTACTAACTGCGTTCTGTTGGCCATGAGAACGTGGCAGCATTGATATTCAGGATGTTCCATGAATACCGCTTTACTGCACCTGGAGACACAACCTTGAAGTCTGCAGCTTGCCCTTTGCATCCCATGAGCTTCTGACAAACATGTCTAGTGAGTATGTTTGTAACTGTATCTGCAGGCAGTGTGGAACTGGGAAGGACCACGTTTCAACTCATCTCCGAGAGGGAAGTTCCCCAGAGAGAGAGCTTTCAGCTAGTAACTCAGGTTTGGAAGTTAGTATGTAGCTCCCATCTAAGGGAGGAATCCCTCAGAAGTTGCTGGATTGAACTAAGAAACATTTATTTCTCAAAACTTGTGTCCCGTATCAAATGAAATCATTTGGAAGCGAAGCGTACAGGCGGTCAGCATGTGGGAGGTTCAAGTCCTAAGATCAATCCAAAGGAGTGTGCATGCCTTGGAGGCAGCTGTCCGCTAGGCGCGAAATTGACAAGGCAGACACTTGGTTCTCACTCCGCTACTCTCACGCATACAACGAAATGCTGTGGAAGCAGAACGTACAGGCAGTCAGGATGGGGGAGGTACAGGCTATAAGCTCAAATCTCCGAAGTGTGTATGCTTTGCAAGCCGATGTCTGCTAGACACTTATCGAGGTGAGGCATACCCGAGCTACACTCTAATTGAACAAGGATGTTGGCAATCGATGTATCGAACTCAGATACACGTGAGTATAGTCCTGACACTTCCAGTCGCATTTCTCTAACATCTCCTAGCACTCCACGTAAAGATGTTAGCAGCTATGACTATGGGCAGGCAAGATGTGGGAGGGTCCTGCCCTGAGCTCAGCTCTCACAACAGAGCATGCCTAGAAGCCAGCTTTATACTAGCTCGTTCTGATGGCCGTGAGAATGTAGCAGAATTGTAGGCGGTACGAATACAATGAATACCACTCTACTGCACCTGGAGACACAACCATTGAAGCCTGCAGCTGGCCCTTGCACCCCATAAGCTTCTGACAAACATGTCTAGTGAGGATGTTCGTAACTGCATCTGCATGCAGTGTGGAACAGGAAAGAACTGCGTGTCAGCTCATCTCGCAGAAGGAAATTCCCCAGAGAGAGAGCTTTCAGCTAGGCACTCAGGTTTGGAAGTAAGTATGTAGCTCCCATCTGAGGGAGGAATTCCTCAGAAGTCACTGGATTGAACTAAGAGACACTTGCCTCTCACAAAACTTGCATCCCATATCGAACGAAATCCTTTGGAAGTGAAGCGTACAGGCGGTCAGCATATGGGAGGTACAAGCCATAAGCTCAAGCCAAAGGAGTGTGCATGCCTTGCAGGCAGCTGTCCACTAGGCACGAAATTGACAAGGCAGATATGGTTTTCACTCTGCTACTATCCCGCATACAATGAAATGCTGTGGAAGTGGAACGTACAGGCAGTCAGGAGGGGGGAGGTACAGACCAGAAGCTCAACTCTCAAAAGTGTGTATGCTTTGAAGGCCGATGTCTGCTAGACACTTATCGAGGAGAGGTATACCCGAGCTACACTCTAATTGAACAAGGACGTTGGCAATCCTGTATTGAACTCAGATACACGTGAGTAGAGTCCTGACACTTCCACTTGCATTTCTCCAACCTCTGCCAACACCTAACATAAGGATGTTAGTAGCTACGACTACAGGCAGCCAGGATGCGGGACGGTCCTGCCCTGAGCTCAGCTCTCAAAAGGAGGCATGCCTAGAAGCCAGTATTCTACTAGCTCTTTCTGATGGCCGTGAGAACGTAACAGCATTATAAGATGGGACATTCCATGAATACCGCTCTACTGCACCTGGAGACACAACCATTGAAGCCTGCAGCTGGCCCTTGCGTCCTATGAGCTTCTGACAAACATGTCTAGTGAGGATGTTCGTAACTGCACCTGCAGGCAGCGTGGAACTGGGAAGGACCACAATTCAGCTCATCTCCGAGAGGGAAGTTCCCCAGAGAGAGAGCTTTCAGCTAGTAACTCAGGTTTGGAAGTTAGTATGTAGCTCCCACCTGAGGGAGGAATTCCCCAGAAGTCGCTGGATTGAACTAAGCGACACTTGCCTCTCGCAAAACTTGCGACCCATATCGAAGGAAATCCTTTGAAAGTGAAATATACAGGCGGTAATCATGTGGGAGGTACAAGCCATAAGCTCAATCCAAAGGAGTGTGCATGCCTGGGAGGCACCTGTCTGCTAGGTACGAAACTGACAAGGCAGACACTTGGTTTTCACTCGGCTACTCTCCCGCATACATCAAAATGCTGTGGAAGAGGAACGTACAGGCAGTCATGATGCGGAGGTACAGGCCATAAGCTCAGCTCTCAGAAGTCTGTATGATTTGCAGGCCGATGTCTGCTAGACACTCATCGAGGTGAGGTATACACGAGCAACACTCTAATTGATTAAGGACGTTGGCAATCGCTGTATTGAACTCAGGTACACGTGAGTACAGTCCTGACACTTCCACTCGCATTTCTCCAATCTCTTCCAGCACTTCACGTAAGGATGTTAGCAGCTATGACAATGGGCAGGCAAGATGCGGGAGGGTCCTGCCCTGAGCTCAGCTCTCACAAGAGAGCATGCCTAGAAGCCAGCATTCAAATAGCTGCATTTTAATGGCCGTGAGACCATAGCAGTCTTCTACCTCAGGAGGTTTGAAGAATACCACTCTACTGAACCTGGAGACACCTTCCAGGCCTGCATTATTCCACTTGCATCTCACAAGCTTCTGAAAAACGTCTCTGGTGAAGATGTTCAAAACTCATTCTGCGGGCAGTGTGGAACTGTGAGGGACTGGGTGGGAGCTCAAATCTCAGAAGAGAGATGCTTTTGGACTCGGGGTTCAGCTAGATTCTCACGTATGGAACTTAGTATGTAGCATGTGTCTAAGACAGGAATTACTAGGAAATCGCAGGATTGAGCTTGGAGGCACTAGTCTTGTGTGCCGGGACTTTCCACTTACCCCTCACAACACTTCAGTCACGCATCGAGCCTATGCCTGTTAGCTGCAAAATGTACCTGCAGGCAGGATGTGGGAAGCACAGGCCATAAGCTCAACTCTCAAAAGTGTGTATGCCTGGAAGGCAGATGTCTGCTACCCACTCATACATGGGAGTTAGAAACTAGCTACACTCTTTGAAGAAGGCCGTTTCAAATCGCTGTATTCAACTCAGATAATCGTGAGTACAGGCCTGACACTTCCACATGCATTTCGCCGCCCTCACCCAGCACCTAATATAAGGATATTAGCAGTTATGTCTACGGGCGGGAAGGATATGGGAGGGTCCGGCACTGAGCTCAGCTCTCAAAAGAAAGCATGCCTAGAAGCCAGCTTTCTACTATTTCGTTCTGATGGCCGTGAGAATGTAGCAGAATTGTAAAGCGCTACCTTCCATGAATACTGCTCTACTGCACCTGGAGGCACAACCATTGAAGCCTACAGCTGGCCCTTGCATCCCAAGAGCTTCTGACAAACATGTCTAGTGAGGATGTTCGTAACAGCATCTGCAGGCAGTGTGGAACTGGGAAGGACCGCGTGTCAGCTCATCTCGCAGAAGGAAATTCCCCAGAGAGAGAGGTTTCAGCTAGGTACTCAGGATTGGAAGTTAGTATGTAGCTCCCATCTGAGGGAGGAATTCCTCAGAAGTCGCAGGATTGAACTAAGACACATTTGCCTCTCGCAAAACTTGCGTCCCATATTGAAAGAAATCCTTTGGAACTGAAGTGTGCGGATGGTCAGCGTGTGGGAGGCATAAGCCATAAGCTCAATCCAAAGGAGTGTGCATGCCTTGCAGGCAGCTGTACGTTAGGCGCGAAATTGACAAGGCAGACACTTGGTTTTCACTCCGCTACTGTCCTGCATACAATGAAATGCTGTGGAAGTGGAACATACAGCCAGTCAGGATGGAGAAGTTAGAGGACATAAGCTGAACTCTCAGAAGTGTGTATGCTTTGCAGGCCGATGTCTGCTAGACACTTATCGAGGCGAGGTATACCGGAGCTACACTCTAATTGAATAAGGACGTTGGCAATCGCTGTATTGATCTCAGATACACGTGAGGACAGTCCTGACACTTCCACTTGCTTTTCTCCAACCTCTCTCAACACCTAACATAAGGATGTTAGCAGCTAGGACTATGGGCAGGCAGGATGCGGGAGGGTTCTGCCCTGAGCTCAACTTTCAAAAGGAGGCATGCCTGAAGCCAGCTTTCTACTAACTGCATTCTAATGGCCATGAGAATGTGGCAGCATTGTAATTCAGGATGTTCCATGAATACCGCTTTACTACACCTGGAGACACAATGTTGAAGCCTGCAGCTTGCCCCTTGCGTCCCATGAGCTTCTGACAAACATGTCTATTTAGGATGCTCGTAACTGTATCTGCAGGCAGTGTGGAACATGGCAGGACCACGTTTCAGCTCATCTCTGAAAGAGAATTTCCCCAGAGAGAGAGCTTTCAGCTAGGTACTCTGGTTTGGATGTTAGTATGTAGCTCCCATCTGAGGGAGGAATTCCTAAGAGGTTGCTGGCTTGAGAAGAAAGAAGAAAGAAAGAAAGAAAGAAAGAAAGAAAGAAAGAAAGAAAGAAAGAAAGAAAGAAAGAGAAAGAAAGAAAGAAAGAAAGAAAGAAAGAAAGAAAGAAAGAAAGAAAGAAAGAAAGAAAGAAAAAAGGAAGGAAGGAAGGAAGGAAGGAAGGAAGGAAGGAAGAAAGAAAGAAAGAAAGAAAGAAAGAAAGAAAGAAAGAAAGAAAGAAAGAAAGTAAAAAGAAAGAAAGAAAGAAAGAAAGAAAGAAAGAAAGAAAGAAAGAAAGAAAGAAAGAAAGAGTGGCACCTGTGTGGCTCTGTCAGTTAAGCTTCTACCTTAGGCTCAGATCATGATCCAGGTCCCAAGGCAGGCTCCCTGTTCAGCAGGGAACCTGCTTCTCCCTCTCCCTCTGCCTCTCTCGCTCATGCTTTATCTCTCCTCACTCTCTCAAATAAATAAAAAACATCTTTGAAAAAGAAGCAAACAAGCAAACCCACAAGGAAGAGAAATCGCCCATGTAGAAGAATTTCAAACAATTTGTGAAGACATTCCACCCTCAAGTTCATGAGCATAGCTTCCCACTCTTCTGTGTGGAATACACATAGTAACTTCCTCTACAAAATATAATATGAAAAACTTAAAATAATATTGATAATATAATAATAATAATTAATAATAATAAAGAATGAGTTTACTACTGAGAAAGCTGACAAACACTACCTCAGCAAGATGATCAGATCGATACCAAGACTGATAAATCATGTTGATAGTATCTATCCTTTATATGATATAATGAAAATGGCAGTATGTCTCTGTATATAATCCACAAAAACAGTTCAGTCATGAGATAAACAACAGACATGTCCCAACTGAGGGAAATTTTACAAAATACTCTACTTCTCAAAGTGTTCCAGTTCAACAACAACAAGGAAAGGCAGAAAGACTGTCACAATCCAGATGAGCCTAAGGAAAGAGGAGGACAAATGGAATGTGATATGAGGGATTGTAACTTAGCAAAAACTAAGGAAATCTGAATAAACTATGGCCTTTGTTTTTCTTTTTTCTTTTTTTTTTTTGGTCTTTTTTGAAATTTTTTTTAAGGTATTTATTTATTTATTTGTGATAGTCACAGAGAGAGAGAGAGGCAGAGACACAGGCAGAGGGAGAAGCAGGCTCCATGCACCGGGAGCCCGAGGTGGGATTCGATCCCGGGTCTTTTTTTGGTCTTTTTTGGATGCAAAGTTTTTAATATTGATTCATTAGCTAATATTTGTACCGTACTAATATAAGGTATCAATAATTGGAGAAATTGAGTGCGAGTGCATGCGAATGCTCTGTACTATCTTCTCAATTTCCCTATAAATCTTTGTTTTTTTCCTAATAAATAAGATTTATTTTGAAAATTGACTTAAATGAATCAGGCTCCAAGTGTGAAGACATTTTAAGAATTGTTGAATTAACTTTTGCCTTATTCTTAAAGAGTTCCTTTGATGGAAACAAAGTAAGAATTTTAGATCAGAAGGAAAGAAAAACACTTATGAACATGCATAATGCCTCCTCAACCTGAAAAGCAGGAACAGATAATAAATAGCAAAAATCAGATAAAAATAATTCTAGTATAATAGACACGATATTGCAAGTGCATTTAAAATTAGCAATGCATAACATTTATTTCCTTGACATTTGTCTTCCAAAGAGTTCAAAGTGTTTCAGTGTCAGTTGAAACAGGGGAAGAATCTCAGGGAAGGATCCTTCACATAAATAATAGGACCATTGGTAATAATGTCTCTCAGTTCTTTCTAAATCCATAAAGATGCATTTCCTGATGAGTGACTGAGCTGTGAAGAAAGAGATGAGAAGCCCTCATCCCTCTGAATTACTTGTGTCAGAATATTTTAACCATAGTACCACGGATAGTAAATTATCCTTATTAACAGGAAATATGTCTCAGATTGGAATCTGAGCAATTAGATGCGCAGAGAAAAAAAGCTTTGACTCGCTCCTCATCTTTTAAAGATAAAGGAGAGCTTTTCTATGTACAAAGTCAGTTGTCAAGATAGCCTTATGGAATAAGAGTCTGCAGCATGGAATCCTGCTGCACAGCTGGGAAGCCCACGCCCCAGGTCTTCCTGATCCCAAATCCCTGGACCTGTCCCCCAACAAAGGCTGCCAAGCTGAGGTCATTTGCAATTGCTCTCTTAGGAGCTCTGGGGAAGGCGGAAGGAGCTAGATAGGATGGGATGGGTAGCGTGGAGGCCAAGAAAATTAAGGCCATTCCAATTTAAATTCAGCTTTAGCACAAGTCCACCCATCCCAGGTCCCTGTGAAGAAGAGCTGAAATTTACATTACTTCAGTTACAGGAAAAAAAACAAAAGTTTACAGCTTAATGACCTAGAAAGCCCCACAATAGAATCAAAACTGAGCCCAGGCCAAGGATAGGAAGCCTCTATTTGAATGAAAACAGGGCTCAATGCCCTTGAATGTCCCATATCAAAATGTAAACAGAACTTGAGGAATTGCTCCAGCCCTTCTGGAGGTCCCCAAGACCAGCCCTTAAAACTAAGCTAAAACCCATCTCCAAGTCCCTGCTTCACTCTGTTGGGTATACTTGGACACAAGCTCGAGCTTGTAAATAAACCCTCCTGTGTTTGCATCAGTGTCAGCTTCTCTGAGATAAAAAAACAAAACCAAAAGAAGCTCGGACACAGGTAGAGTAAACGCAGGGTTCTGAGAGAATCGGCGGAGACCCGGGGACTTGGGAGCTCTTCTGTGGAAGCCCATGCAGACTGGGGGGGAAGGATGCTCAGTCCCAGATCCAGAGGAACCAGAGACCCCACCCGCATCCTGCCCACCAGGGGGGGTCTCAGGGAGCAGCACTGCACCGCCCACTGGAGGCCAGAGGTGCTGATGCCCACCCTGCCTCTGATCCCGCAGTTGCATCTACCAAGCAGATGTGCACCTGATAATCAGCGCCAGAGCCCATCCCCAGACCCTGCACAGACCACTCACTGCCACCAAGTTGTCGGACCACAGAAGATGCAGAGATTCAGCTCTGCCTGGAAAGTAGGATCTAGCTTCCTTTGTACTTTGTGCTTTATTTTCATTTATTTTTTTTATTTTTTTATTAATTGCCTTATTTTAATTTTTATGTATGTACCTTATATATTTCTTATTTTTATTTTCATGGTACTTTAATTGTGTTTCATATTTTGGGATTTAGAGTCTTTGAAAATGCAGGCCAAAATAATCTGGTGTGTTTTTGTTTTTTTTTTTGGGAGGGCAGTTGTTATTGTTTTCCATGGTTTTTCTTTTTCTTCCCTCTTTCTTTTCTGGAAAAGGTAATGAGATGGAGAAATTCACCTCTATAAAATAATATGAGGTAGTACTCACAGCCAGGAAGTCCATCAATACACATATATGATGTCTAACTACAGTTTAAAACAATTATTATAAAGATAGCAGCTGGGCTGGAAAAAGAGCACAGAAGAAAACTAGAGAATCCCTTACAGTAGAAATAAAAGAACTAAAATCTAGTCAGGCCAACGTTAAAAATGCTATAACTGAGATGCAGTCCCACGTAGAAGCCATAAAAACAAGAAAGGTTATGGACCACAGAGACAGACGTAGGGAAGTCAGCCACTTATTAAAACAATAACATTCATATTTTAGGAGACTCAGAAGATGAAGAGAGAGAACAGGTGGGCCTTGCTCAGCCATTAGAAACGACAAATACCCACCATTTGCTTCAACGTGAATGGAACTGGAAGGTATTATGCTGAGTGAAGTAACTCAATCGGAGAAGGACAAACATTGTATGTTCTCATTCATTTGGGGAATATAGATAATAGTGAAAGGGAATATAAGGGAACGGAGAAGAAATATGTGGGAAATATCAGAAAGGGAGACAGAATATAAAGACTCCTAACTCAGGGAAATGAACTAGGGGTGATGGATGGGGAGGAGGGCGGGAGGTGGGGGTGAATGGGTGATGGGCACTGAGGGGGGCACTTGCCGGGATGAGCACTGGGTGTTATTCTGTATGCTGGCAAATTGAACACCAATAAAAAATAAAATTATTATTAAAATAAAAGAAAGAAAGAGGGATCCCTGGGTGGCGCAATGGTTTAGCGCCTGCCTTTGGCCCAGGGTGCGATCCTGGAGACCCGGGATAGAATCCCACGTCAGGCTCCCAGTGCATGGAGCCTGCTTCTCCCTCTGCCTGTGTCTCTGCCTCTCTCTCTCTCTCTGTGACTATCATAAATAAATAAAAATTTAAAAAAATAAACAAACATTAAAAAAGAGAAAGAAATGAAAGAAAAAGAAAGAAAGAAAGAAAGAAAGAAAGAAAGAAAGAAAGAAAGAAAGAAAAAAAGATAGATTGGCACCTGGTTGGCTCAGTCAGTTAAGCTTCTGCCTTAGGCTCAGATCATGATCCAGGTCCCAAGGCAGACTCCCTGTTTAGCAGGGAACCTGCTTCTCCCTCTCTCTCTGCCCCTCTCGCTCATGCTTTTTCCTCCTCTCTCTCTCTCTCTCATATAAATAAATAACATCTTTGAAAAAGAAACAAAGAAACCCACAAGAAAGAGAAATCTCCCATGTAGAAGAATTTCAAACAATTCGTGCAGACATACCACACTCAAGTTCATGAGCATATCTTCACACTTTTATGTGTGCAATACACATAGTAACTTCCTTCTGCAAAATATATTATGAAAAACCTAAAATAAGAATGATAATATAATAATAATAATAATAATAATAATAATAATAATAATAATAAATCACTTTACTACGGAGAAAGCTGACAAACACTACCTCAGCAAGATGATCAGATCGATACCAAGACTGAAAAATCATGTTGATAGTATCTATCCTTTATATGATATAATAAAAATAGCAGTATATCTCTGTATATAATCCACAAAAACAGTTCAATCATGAGATAAACAACAGACATGTCCCAACTGAGGGAAATTTTACAAAATACTCTACTTCTCAAAGTGTTCCATTCAACAACAACAAGGAAAGGCTGAAAGACTGTTACAATCCAGAGGAGGCTAAGAAAACAGGAGCACAAATGGAATGTGATATGAGGGATGGTAACTTAGCAAAAGCTAAGGAAATCTGAATAAAGTAAAGACTGCTAACTCTGGGAAACGAACTAGGGGTGGTAGAAGGGGAGGAGGGCGGGGGGTGGGAGTGAATGGGTGACGGGCACTGGGTGTTATTCTGTATGTTAGTAAATTGAACACCAATAAAACAAATAAATAACAAAAAAAATAAAAAATAAAAAATAAAATATAAAAAAAAAAGTATGGACTTTGGTTAATGCGAATATTTTAATATTGATTCATTAGCTCCTATTTGTACCGTACTAATATAAGATATCAATAATTGGAGAAATTGAGTGCCAGTGCATGCGAATGTTCTGTACTATCTTTTCAATTTCCCTCTAAATCTTTGTTTTTTTCCTAATAAATAAGATTTATTTTGAAAATTGACTTAAATGAATCAGGCTCCAAGTTTGAAGACATTTTAAGAATTGTTGAATTAACTTTTCCCTTATTCTTATAGAGTTCCTTCGGTGTGAACAAAGAAATAATTTTATATCAGAAGGAAAGAACAACACTTATGAACGTATAATGCCTCCTCAACCTGAAAAGCAGGAACGGATAATAAATAGCAAAAATCAGATAAAAATAATTCTATTGTAATAGACACCATATTGCAAGTGCATTTAAAATTAGCAATGCATAACATTTATTTCCTTGACATTTGTCTTCCAAAGAGTTCAAAGTGTTTAAGTGTCAGTTGAAATAGGGGAAGAATCTCAGGGAAGAATCCTTCACATAATAATAGGACCATTGTAATAATATCTCTCAGTTCTTTCCAAATCCATAAAGATGCATTTCCTGATGAGTGACTGAGCTGTGAAGAAAGAGATGAGAAACCCTCATCCCTCTGAATTACTTGTGTCAGAATATTTTAACCATAGTACTACGGATAGTAAATTATCCTTATTAACAGGAAATATGTCTCAGATTGGAATCTGAGCAATTAGATGGGCAGAGAAAAAAAAACTTTGACTCGCTCCTCATCTTTTAAAGATAAAGGAGAGCTTTTCTATGTACAAAGTCAGTTGTCAAGATAGCCTTAGGGAATAAGAGTCTGCAGCATGGAATCCTGCTGCACAGCTGGGACGCCCACAACCCAGGTCTTCCTGATCCCAAATCCCTGGGCCTTTCTCCCAACACATGCTGCCAAGCTGAGGTCATTTGCAATTGCTCTCTTAGGAGCTCCAGGGAAGGGGAAAGAGCTAGATAGGATGGTACTGGACGCAAGGAGGCCGAGAAAATGAAGGCCTTTCTACTTTAAGTTCAGTGTTCGAACAAGTCCAGCCATCCCAGGCCCCTGTGAAGAAGACCTGAAATTTACATTACTTCAGTTACAGGAAAAAAAACCAAAAGTTTACAGCTTAATGTCCTAGAATTCCCCACAATAGAATGAAACTGAGCCCATGCCAACGGCTGGAAGTGCCTATTAGAATGAGAGCAGAGCTCAATACCCTTGAAGGCCCCATATCAAAATGTAAACAGAACTTGAGGAATTGCTCCACCCCTTCTGGAGGACCCTGAGACAAGCCCTTAAAACTAAGCTAAAACCCACCTCGGGGTCCAAGTCCCTACTCCGCTGTGTTGGGTGTACTTGGACGCAAGCTCAAGTTTGGAAATCAACCCTTGTGTGTTTGCATTGGTGTCAGCTCCTTAGTGGTTTCTCAGATTCGCAATCTTGAGCACAACACCCCCATGTCCCCTCCCACCTTGGCTGAACCTCTATCCCCTGCCACCCAGGGTGACAGTCACCTCCCTGCCTACAACACCTGGGCACAGGCCGTCACACAGGTCTCATGGGCATGGTGGGCACTCCTGCCATCCCTGGCCTCCCAGAGGAAGGAAGGAGGTTTTGGCAGTACACACTCCCATGGTGGCCCCAGGGCTCCCTGCCCAGGACAGACAGGTTGGGGTCTGTGTCCCTGACGTCAGCTCCTCCTCCCCGGTTTTCCCACAGGAAATGAAGGAGGAAGCCCTGTCTCCTCTAGGGACATCACGCTGGGGGACCTGGATGTCAACAGGATGTTCAGCAGTCACATCATGTTTTGGGACTACTATGGGGTAGGGTGAGGCTGAGGGGCCAGGGGGATCGGGACCCAGAAGGACCGGGGGTTTCTGGGTAGGGAACACCGGGCTTCAGAGCCCGGGGGAAGAACAGCAGCCAACAACACACAGCTGCATTGTAGGTTGTTTGGGATGAACACCGTGCCCCCACCCTCGGGGTCTCACGGATGAGGAGGCCACTAGGACGGGGCCTCCAGGGATTGCCATGTGAGCTGAACCCCAAAGGGGTGAGGGACAGCCCCTGAAAAGCAGGGGGCTGGGGTGGAGGCCATGGGGCAAGTAAGGGGACCTGGGGGCAGGGTGCATGGCCGTGACTGGAGGAGGACACACATCGATCTGATGAGGGTCGGAAGGGTCAGGGTGATATCCACCATCAGCACTTTTTATATTTCTAAATTCTATGCATTCAATTTGAGACAATTTGCAATTTATAAACATACATAGTATGATGACCCCCAGATAATGCCCCTGGTCCAGCCAGGGCCCTGCACTCACCACACGGGGCCCCAGGGGAAGGTGACACAGCATACCCCAGACTGGGGTCGCCTTTATCTGTAGATGTCTCCGTGTGCATCTTAGAGAAAGGGGATGCCCTGTGTTCACCAGCCCCCCACACCATCCTCCCATCCCCCAGACCCACACCATCCCCTAACATCATCATCCCCCGTGGCATAGCCCCTACACCATCTCCCTTACACACACACAGCCTCACACAATCCCCACCCACACTATACCCCAACACCATCCCCCTTACACCATCCCCCACACCCCACCACCGTCATACCCATGCCCACACACCATCCACCCCCACACCATTGGCCCCTAACAAGGACCCAGTGCAGCTGAACCCTGTGGGACATGCTCAAACTCCCTGGGGTTCTCTGGATACCCTGCTCCCATCAGAAGCCCGGGTGTCCCATTGAGTACCCAGGGGTTGCAGGGAGGAGGGAAGGCAGGGAGCCCCAGACAGTTTGTGTACAGGAGAGTGGTGCAGAGCACACACTGTACCCTGCCTCCATCCACGGTCCCTCCTGGAGGGTGGGACACCCTGCACAGGACAGCAGCCCCTAACCCAGAGGGACCTGGGCTGACTTGGGCCCATGCTCTGTGGGGGCTGGGTTGATTTGAGGCCCCACCAGTCCCAGCTCAAAGACTAATGGAATCAGGCCCCCATAGCCCTGGCCAACCCTGGATTCTGGCCCCAGGCTGAGTGAGCCCTCTCAAAGCTGGATGTGGCCTCCTGGGCCCTGGGCATGCCCCACAGATACAGGTCGCTTATCTAGGGCAGCCCTGGGGATCCCGGGTCACACCAGTGTGGGGAGTGGAGGGGTAAGCCGGTGGGCCACACCCACACCCACACGATAAGGCAGGCTCCTCCAGGTGCTGGGGCTCCAGAGGGCCCGAGGCCGGGGTCCAGCTGCCCTGCGGGGACCCAGCACAGGAGCCCATGAGCTGCAGGTCCAGGTCAGCTCTGCTGTCCTCAGAATCGTCACTCAGGCTGAAACCTCAGGACACACGCCCCCACCCGGATCAACACATGCTCCCAGGTGGGGAACTCCAGCACCAGCCCACCCACCCCGTTTGATTCTTGCCCCCACTTAAAGGACAGGAAGTTCTCCTTCCCCAGGGAAAGGCACGCACCCACGGCTCTGGGCCCGATTGCTGTAGAAAGTCAATAAAGTGATGTGGTGCGAAAATGCACAGCCAGCCCATTTCTGCGTCTCCCAGAACTCTTTGCATGGGGCATGGAGAGACCCCCAGACAGGAGGAGCAGGCACCACCTAGGCCCCAACCAGCCCCTGCAGGGGCGCCGCCAGGCAAACACAGCTGACGTCCCCACGTGCCTTCCAGGGGAGGCCGGACCCACTGCTGGATATGGGAATGTGGCCAAGCCGGAACTTCCAGCTCAGCTGACCCTCCAGCTGAAAGTCCTGCACGAGTGAGCCCCGGCGTAGCCAGGAGAGCCCAGCTAGCCGCCCAGCGCCAGCACCAGAAATGATATTCTGCCAACGATTTTGGGGTTTTGGATGACCCAGCCAGAGGATCCGACAGCTGCACGGGATAGCTGCATGTGATAGACACACACGCACCTCAAAACCAACAAAAGTCAGAATCCCCCCAATGTTGTCAAACAGCAGCCAGATGGTTACATACACTACGCTGTGGTCCCCAATAGGATACATGGAAAACGCTATAAGCCATGACTGCAGAGGTGCTGGAGGCATGGAGATGTGCCTGCTGTGTTCCAACAAAGAGGGCAGAGGGGCAGGAAGCATCCTTCGGAGGGGGGCCCTCCTAGGAAAGGATACCAGGTCCCTGTGAAGGCTACGGAGAGTGAAATCTGTCCTCCTATCTTTCTGCTTCTGGTTTTCCTCCTAAATGCCATTTTCCTCAATCATTTTAGCAAGAATTTATTTTTTGTTTTTAAATTTCTTTTTATTGGAGTCCAATTTGTATGAATTCTTTCTTCAGCAAGTGTGTCATTCAGGAGAGAAAGAGAGATAAAGATTTTCCCAGACAGGCAACATATAAAGGAGTTCAGGACCACTTAACCAGTCCAGTAAGGAATTTTAAGAGGGACTCTTCTAGTGGGGGAAAAAAAGAGATCAAAAGCAACAAAGACTAGAAAGGCCCAGAGAACGTCACCAGAAAAACCAACTCTTCCGGTAACACAAATACACAAAGTTCATATCTTTGAATAATCACTCTGAATGCTGATAGACTAAATGCTTCAATCAAAACATATAGGGTATCAGAGTGGCTTAAAAAGCAGTATCCGGGATGCCTGGGTGGCTCAGGGGTTGAGCCTCTGCCTTTGACTCAGGGTGTGATCCTGGAGTCTGGGATCGAGTCCCATATTGGGCTCCTGGTGGGGAGCCTGTTTCTCTCTCTGCCTAATTTTCTGCCTCTCTCTCTCTCTCTCTCTCTCTCTCTCTCTCTCACTCTCACTATCATAAATAATATTATTATTAAAAAACAACATCCATCTGTACGCTGCCTAAAGGATGCTCACCTTAGACCTATAGACACCAACAGATTGAAAGTCAGGGGATGGAAAATCATATATCACGCTAATGGATATCAAAAGAAAGCTGGAGGACCCATACTTATATCAGACAAACGAGATTTGAAACCAAACCCTGGGGGACACATGGTGGCTCAGTGGTTGAGCATCTGCCTTCGGCTCAGGGTGTGATCCTGCGATCCCAGGATCGAGTCCCACATCAGCCTCCCTTTGGGGAGCCTGCCTCTCACTCTGCTATGTTCCTTCTTCTGCTTCTCTGTGTATCTCTCATGAATATATAAATAAGTAATTAAAATTTCAAAAAGAAAGAACAAATACTGTAAGAAGAAATGAAGAAGGGCAATATTTCATAATTAAAAAGACTCTCTATCAAGATCAAACAACTAAATATTTATGCTGCCAACATGGGAGTACCTAAATATAGAAACCACTGTTGGTGGGAATGTGAACTAGTGCAGCCACTCTGGAAAACTCTGTGGAGGTTCCACAATGAGATAAAAATAGACCTGTACAACGACCCAGAAATTGCACTGTTGGGGATTAACCTCAAAGATTCAGATGCAATGAAACGCCGGGACACCTGCACCCTGAGGTTTATATTAGGAATGTCCACAATAGCCAAACTGTGGAAGGAGCCTCCCTGTCCATCAAAGTTGAATGGATAAAGAAGATGTGGTTTATATATACAATGGAATATTACTCAGTCATTAAAAATGACAGATACCCACCATTTGCTTCAACGTGAATGGAACTGGAAGGTATTATGCTGAGTGAAGTAAGTCAAACGGAGAAGGACAAACAGTGTATGTTCTCATTCATTTGTGGAATATAAATAATACTGAAAGAGAATATAAGGGAATGGAGAAGAATTGTATAGGAAATATCAGAAAGGGAGACAGAACATAAAGACTCCTAACTCTGCGAAATGAACTAGGGGTGCTGGGAGGGGAGGAGGGCAGAAGTGTGTGTGAATGGGTGATGGGCACTGAGAGGGAACTTGATGGGATGAGCACTGGGTGTTATTCGGAATGTTGGTCAATTCAACACCAATACAAAATAAATTTATTTAAAAAAAAAGATCCAACAACTAAATATTTATGCTGCAACATGGGAGTACCTAAATATAGAAACGAATTAACAACAAACGTACAGGAACTCACTGATAATAATACAATGACAGGGGATTTTAACACCCACTTATGACAATGGACCGATTGTCTATGCAGAAAATCAACAGGGGAACAATAGCCTTGACACACTGGACCACAGGGACTCAACAGATATACTCTGAACATTTCTTCCTAAAGCAGAATACACATTCCTTTCAAGTGCACATGGGATATTCTCCAGAACAGATCATACCATGGGCCACAAATCAGCCCTCAACAGGTACAACAGGTACAAGAAGGTTGATATCACACACTGTACATTTTTGGAACTCGATGCTATGAAACTCGAAGTCGACAGTAAGAAAAAAGAATTGGACAGACAAAAAACACGTGGAGATTATGATCATCCTACTAGAGAATGAATGGATCAACCAGGAAATTAAAGAGGAAATTTAAAACAAATGAAAATGAAAATATGTTTCTCCAAAACTCTGGGATGTAGCAAAGGCAGTCCTAAGAGGGAAGTACATAGCAATACAGGCCTACCTCAAGAAACAAGGAGTCTCCAATACACAACCTAACCCTACACCTAAAGGAGCTGGAAAAGAAATAGCAAACAAAGCCTAAAGCCTACAGAAGAAGGGAAAAAATAAAGATGAGAGCAGAGATAAAAAATACAGAAACAACAAAACAGTAGAATGGAATAACGAAACTAAGAGCTGGATCTTCAAAATAATAAATAAAACGGATCAAGCCATAGCCAGCTTTATCAATGAGAAAAGAGAAAAGACTTATATAAATAAAATCACAAATGAGAGAAGAGACATCACAATCAACACCAGAAAAATAAGACAATTATAAGGGAATACTAGGAAATTATATGCTAACAAACTGGGAGAACTGGAAGAAATGGACAAATCCCTAGAAATGTGCAAACGAGCAAACCTGAAATAGGAAGAAATAGAAAATGTGAACAGACCCATAACTAGCAAAAGAATTGAATCAGCAAGGAACCTGGGTACCTCAGTGGTTGAGCATCTGCTTTGGCTCAGGTCATGATCCCGGGGACCTGGGGGATCAAAGGTCCCCGCATGGAGCCTCATTTTCCCTCTGCCTATCCCTCTCTCTCCCTATGTCTCGCATGAATCCATAAATAAAATCTTTAAAAAAGAAAAAAGATAAAAAGATGAGAAAGGACCCAAATAAAATCACAAATGAGAAAAGAGAAATAACAACCAACACTACAGAAATACAAATGATTATAAGAGAACATTATGAAAAATTATATGCCAGCAACCTAGAACCTGGAAGAAATAGATCAATTCCTGGAAACATATAACATAACAAAAATGATAAAGGAAGAAATAAGAAACTTGAACAGACAGATAACCAGCAAAGAAATTGAATCAGCAATCAAGAACCTCCCAACAGGAGATGCTTAGATCAATAGAACAAAATGGAAATCCAAAACAAGATACAAACCTGTAACTCTATGATCCATTAATCGACAACAAGGCAGCAAGGAATATCCAAAGGCACAAAGATAGTCTCTTCAACAAACCCTAACCATGACCCCAGGATAAGAACAAATGATGTTGGGAAAACCAGGCAGCCACATACAGAAGAATGAAACTGGACCACTTTCTTATACCATATATATAAAAAATAAATTCAATATGGATGTTTATAGCAGCAATGGCCACGATAGCCAAACTGTGGAAGGAGCCTTGGTGTCCAACGAAAGATGAATGGATAAAGAAGATGTGGTTTATGTATACAATGGAATAGTACTCAGCTATTAGAAATGACAAATACCCACCATTTGCTTCAACGTGGATGGAACTGGAGGGTATTATGCTGAGTGAAGTAAGTCAGTCGGAGAAGGACAAACATTATATGTTCTCATTCATTTGGGGAATATAAATAATAGTGAAAGGGAATATAAGGGAAGGGGGAAGAAATTTGTGGGAAATATCAGAAAGGGAGACAGAACGTAAAGACTGCTAACTCTGGGAAACGAACTAGGGGTGGTAGAAGGGGAGGAGGGCGGGGGGTGGGAGTGAATGGGTGACGGGCACTGGGTGTTATTCTGTATGTTAGTAAATTGAACACCAATAAAAAATAAATTTAAAAAAAAAGAGGGAAACTGAAAAAAGGAGACACACAATTAAAGACCAGGAAGACAGATTAAGGGAAATAAACGACACCCTGAGGAAGAAAAACCTACGTGTAATTGGGGTTCCCGAGGGCGCCAAAATGGACAGAGGGCCAGAATATGTATTTGAACAAATCATAGCTGAAAACAATCCTAATCTGGGAAGGGAAACAGGCATTCAGTTCCAGGAAATAGAGAGATCCCCCCCTAAAATCAATAATAACCATCCAACACCTCGAAATTTAATAGTGAAGCTTGCAAATTCCAAAGATAAAGAGAAGATCCTTAAAGCAGCAAGAAACAAGAAATCCCTGACATTTATGGGGAGGAGCATTAGGGTAACAGCAGACCTCTCCACAGTGACATGGCAGGCCAGAAAGGGCTGGCAGGATATATTCAGGGTCCTAAAGGAGAAGAACATGCAACCAAGAATACTTTATCCAGCAAGGCTCTCATTCAAAATGGAAGGAGAGATAAAGAGCTTCCAAGACAGGCAGGAACTGAAAGAATATGTGACCTCCAAACCAGCTCTGCAAGAAATTTTAAGGGGGACTCTTAAAATTCCCCTTTAAGAAGAAGTTCAGTGGAACAATCCACAAAAGCAAGGACTGAATAGATGTCATGATGACACTAAACTCATATCTGTCGATAGTAACTCTGAACGTGAATGGGCTTATTGACCCCATCAAAAGGCGCAGGGTTTCGGACTAGATAAAAAAGCAGGACCCATCTATTTGCTGTCTACAAGAGACTCATATTAGACAGAAGGACACCTACAACCTGAAAATAAAATATTGGAGAACCATTTACCATTCAAATGGTCCTCAAAAGAAAGCAGGGGTAGCCATCCGTATATCAGATAATCTAAAATTTACCCCGAACTGTATTGAGAGATGAAGAGGGACACTAAATCATATTTAAGGGATCTATCCACAAGAGGACTTAACAATCCTCTACATATATGCCCCGAATGTGGGAGTTGCCAAATATTTAAACCAATTAATAACCAAAGTGAAGAAATACTTAGATAATAATACACTTACACTTGGTGACTTCAATCTAGCTCTTTCTACACTCTATAGGTTTTCTAGGCAAAACATCTCCAAAGAAACGAGAGCTTTAAATCATACACTGGAGCAGATGGATTTCACAGAAATCTACAGAACTTTACATCCAAACTCAACTGAATACACATTCTTCTCAAGTGCACATGGAACTTTCTCCAGAATAGACCACATACTGGGTCACAAATCCGGTCTGAATAGATACCAATGATTGGGATCGTCCCCTGCATAGTCTCAGACCATAATGCCTTGAAATTAGAACAAAGGTATCCCTGGGTGGCGCAGCAGTTTGGCGCCTGTCTTTGGCCCAGGGCGCGATCCTGGAGACCCGGGATCGAATCCCATGTCGGGCTCCCAGTGCATGGAGTCTATTTCTCCCTCTGCCTATGTCTCTGCCTCCCTCTCTATCTATCTATCTCTCTATATCAGTGTGGCTATCATAAATAAATTTTAAAAAGAAAAAAAAGAAAAAAAAATAGACCTTCCCTACAATCCAGCAATTGCACTGGTGGGGATTTACCCAAAGATTCAGATGCAATGAAATGCCGGGTCACCTGCACCCCGATGTTTATAGCAGGAATGTCCACAATAGCCAAACCGTGGAAGGAGCCTGGTGTCCATTGAAACATGAATGGATAAAGAAGATGTGGTTTATGTATACGATGGAATATTACTCAGCCATTAGAAAAGACAAATACCCACTATTTGCTTCAACGTGGATGGAACTGGAGGGTATTATGCTGAGTGAAGTAAGTCAATCAGAGAAGGACAAACAGTGTATGTTCTCATTCATTTGGGGAATATAAATAATAGTGAAAGGGAATATAAGGGAATGGAGAAGAAACGTGTGGGAAATATCAGAAAGGGAGATAGAACATAAAGACTCCTAACTCTGGGAAATGAACAAGGTGTGCTGGAAGGGGAGGAGGGCAGGAAGAGAGGGTGAATGGGTGACGGGCACTGAGTGGGACAGTTGACGGGAACAGCACTAGGTGTTATTCTGTATGTTGGTCAATTGAACACCAATAAAAAATAAATTTATTTTAAAAAAAAGTTAAACAACTAAATATTTATGCTGCCAACATGGTAGTATCTAAATATACAAACCAATTAACAACAAACATACAGGACCTCACTGATAATAATACAATGACAGGGGATTTTAACACCCACTTATGGAAATGGACCGATCATATATGCATTAAGTCAACAAGGGAACAATAGCCTTGACACACTGGACCACAGGGACTCAACAGATATAGTCTGAACATTTCTTCCTAAAGCAGAATACACATTCCTTTCAAGTGCACATGGGACATTCTCCAGAAAGGATCATACCATGGGCCACAAATCAGCCCTCAACAGGTACAACAGGTACAAGAAGGTTGATATCACACCCTGCACATTTTCGGACCACAACGCTATAAAACTCGAACTCGACAGTTAGAAAAAATTTGGACAGACCAAAAATACGTGGAGATTATGAACATCCTACTTGAGAATGAATGGAGCAACCAGGAAATTAAAGAGGAAATTTAAAACAAATGAAAATGAAAACATGTTTCTCCAAACTTCTAGGATGTAGAAAAGGCAGTCCTAAGGGGGAAGTAGAATAGCAATACAGGCCTACCTCAAGAAACAAGAAGTCTCCAATACACAACCTAAACCTACATCTGAAGGAGCTAAAAAAGGAATAGCAAACAAAGCCTAAAGACTACAGAAGAAGGGAAAAAAAGTGAGAGCAGAAATAAACAATACAGAAACAACAAAGCAGTAGAATGGAATAATGAAACAAAGAGATGGTTCTTCAAAATAATTAAGAAAATGGATCAAGCCCTAGCCACCCTTATCAACGAGAAAAGAGAAAAGACTTAATAAATAAAATCATAAATGAGAGAAGAGAGATCACAATCAACACCAGCAAAATTAGACAATTATAAGGGAATACTATGAAAGATTATACGCTAACAAACTGGGGGATCTGGAAGAAATGGACAAATCCCTAGAAATGTGCAAACGAGCAAATCTGAAATAGGAAGAAATAGAAAATGTGAACAGACCCATAATGATCAAAGGAATTGAATCAGCAAGGAACCTGGGTGAATCAGGGGTTGAGCATCTGCTTTCGCTCAGATCATGATCCCGGGGTCCTGGGGAATCATGTCCAACACAGGGCCCACTGGAGCCTCATTTTCCTTCTGCCTTTACCTCTGCCTTTCTGTGTCTCACATGAATACATAAATAAAATATTTAAAATAATATTTAAAAGAAAAAAGATAAAAAATGAGAAAGGACCCAAATAAAATCACAAATGGGAAAAGAGAAATAACAACCAACACTAGAGAAATACAAATAATTATACGAGAACATTATGAAAAATTATATGCCAGCAACCTAGAACCTGGAAGAAATAGATCAATTCCTGGAAATATATAACATAGCAAAAATGAAAAAGGTAGAAATAAAACACTTGAACAGACAGATAACCAGCAAAGAAATTGAATCAGCAATATAGAATCTCCCAACAGGAGACGCTTAGATCAACAGAACAGAATGGAAAGCCGAAACAAGATACAAACCTGTAACTCTATGATCCATTAATCGACAACAAGGCAGCAAGGAATATCCAATGGCACAAAGACAGTCTCTTCAACAAACCCTAACCCTGATCACAGGATAAGAACAAATGGTTTTCGGAAAACCAGGCAGCCCCATGCAGAAGAATCAAACTGGACCACTTTCTTACACCATATATAAAAAATAAATTCAAAATGGATGAAAGACCTAAATGTGAGACCTGAAACAATACAAAGAAGAAAAGATAGGCAGCAAAGTCTTTGACATTGTCCATTGGATCTTCTTTCTAGATATGCCTCTGAGGTGAGGGAAACAAAAGCAAAAATATTATTGGGACTTCATCAAATTTAAAAGCTTCTGCAAAGTGAAGGAAACAACCAAACCTAAAAGGCAACATACAAAATGAGAGGAGATATTTGTAAACAACCCGTCCAATAAAGAGTTAGCATGCAAAATACATAAAGCAATTATAAATCTCAGCATCCTAAACACAAATTATCCAACTACAGATGGGCAGAAGAGATGAATAGACTTTGTCTCTGACAAGACATCCAGATGGCCACCAGACACACGGAGAGGCACTCAGCATCACCCATCATCAGGGAAATGCAAACCACAATGAGATGTCACCTGACAGCCATCAGAATGGCTAAAATTAACAACAGAAGAAACAACAGGTGTTGGTGAGGCTATGGAGAAGGGGGAGCCCCCTTACACTCCTGGTGGGCATGCGAAAATGTACAACAACTGTGGAAAACAGTGTGGAGGGTCCTCGAAATTTTAAAAATAGGGGATCCCTGGGTGGCGCAGTGGTTTGGCACCTGCCTTTGGCCCATGGCGCAATCCTGGAGACCCAGGTTTGAATCATACTTCGGACTCCTGGTGCATGGAGCCAGCTTCTCCCTCTGCCTCTGTCTCTACCTCTCTCTTTGTGACTATCATAAAAAAATAAAATAAAAAGAAGTTAAAAATAGAGCTAACCTATGATTCCAAAATTGCACAGCTAGGTATTTACCACGAGGATACAAAAGTAGTTTAGTAGATTGGAAGAGGGACACGCAGCCCAGTGTTTGTAGCAGCGTTATCAACAAAAGTCAGTCTGTGGATACAGCCCAGATGTCCATCGACAGAAGAATGGGCAGAGACAATGTGGTAAATATACACACTGTGACATCACTGGGTCATCAGAAGAGATGAAATGAAGCCATTTAAAATGACGTGGGAGAAGTGGAAAGGACTTATGCTAAATGAACTCAGTCAGTCAGAGAAGACAGATACCAAATACCATACAATGGCATTCACATGTGAATTTTAAAAAACCAAACAAACTGGCAAAGGGGCAGAGGGGGGATGAGAGAAGCAAACCAAGATACACACTCTTAACCACAGTGAATAAACTAATCAACACCAGAGGAAGGTGGGGGAATGGGGAATCAAGGGATGGGGATACTGGAGGGCACCTGTGACCAGTACCAGGCATTGTATCCAAGGACTGAATCACTATGTGGTAAACCTGAAACTATATCATACTGTGTTTACAAACAGGAATTCAAGTAAAACTTTAAAATGATAATTGGTAGGATTGATTAAACATGTGCGCACAAGAGATAAAATCAGAAAGGCAACTGAAAATCCAAATAAAGAGTATTTAGAGCCACAAATCCCCTCCTTAGCTCAGCTCGGGAGAAGCCTGCCATGTCTTTTCTGACCCCAGCAGAAGCCTGTATTTTGATTCTCTGGGGAGGCCACTGACTTGCTGGAGTCAGGCTATCTTTGAACCCAAAACCTAAATAGAGTGCATAAAACTAAACTGCCCAAGATGCTGGAGTCCCAGTGCAGGCACATACCAAGACCCAAACTCTAACCATACACAGACATAACCCTAACCCTACACTTAATCCTAATATTAACCTACCTTAAACAAGATCCATCACTAATGGAAAACCAAACACAAACCACAAGACCGAAACACATTCACTGAACCTTCCTGCCAACCCTCACCCTAACTCCTAAACCTATTCTAAACCCTTAAGCCTGACCCCTACCTTAAATTTAACCCTAACCCTACCCTCTAACCCTAACCTTAACTTAATGTACTCAAATACTATTCCTAACCTTAACCAGTACCCTAACCCTAACCCTCTAATACGAATCCTATCCCATACTCCAAACTGTACCCTAACCCGTACCCTAAAACTAACCTCTAACCCACTCCCTAACCATATCTCTTACCCTTTTCAAATCCGTACCCTGACCTGATCCTAAACCTAACCCCTAACCAAACACTAACGCTAACCCTAGCCCTAATCCCTATCCTAACCCTAACCCTCGCCCTAACCCTAAACCTAGCCCTTCTTCAACTCTAACCCCTAACCCTTAACCCTAACCCTAACTCATACCCTAACCCCTAACCCTAAATGCAAACCTAAGCCCAACCCTAACTCTAACCATAACCCTATCCCCAACTCCAAACCTCCTGCCCTAATCCCTAGAGCCTAAACCCTAACCCTAACTCTAAATCCTGTCCCTAACCCTAACCCCCATCCTAACTCTTAACTACTGACCCTTACACTTATGCCTCACCTAACCTCTAATCTGTAACCATAAGCATAATCATAACTCCTAACATCTAACCTAAGCCTAACCACCAACTGCCTCAGCTCCCCTGACCCTACCATTTATTCTACACATTCACTTACCCTATGGTTGTGAGTAGTCCCTTCTGATGTGGACGTGGCCCCCAATGGCACCTCCAGAGTCCTCCACGGGGTCCTGAGTAATCCAGGCTCAGTGAGTGCGGACGTGGCCCCACATGTTCCTGAGTCATAGTCAGCAGGTCCTGAGGACACTGGGTCTCCTATCACTGTGGACTATGCCTCACATCCTCTGGAACCCTCACAGCAGGTCCTCAGGAGGCCGGGGGCTCCTGTCAGCTTGGGCATGGCCCCACGTCCCCCAGAAAACTCACCGCGAGTCCTGAGGAGGCTGTGGGCTCCTGTCAGCATAGACACATTCCCATACGTCCCAAAGCCAAAGTGCAGGTCCTGAGGAGGATGGGGGTCCTGTCACCGTGAATGCAGCACCCAGCTTCCAGAAGCCTCAACTTATATCCTGAGGGGGCCGGGAGCTCCTGCCAGAGTGGAAGCGGTGCCACATCTTCCTGAAATGTCCCCACAGGTCCTGAGGCAGCTCAGGGGCTCCTGTCAGCGTAGATGCGGGCCCACAATTTCCTGAAGCCTCCCCGCGGGACCTGAGGCGGACCTGAGGCGGCCCTCCTGGCAGTGTGGATGCGGGCCCACATCTTCCTGAACCTCACTTCTGGTCCTGAGGAGACAAGGGATCCTGTCAGCATGAACGCGGCCCAATTTCTCCCTGAGACTTCCAAGGTCCTGAGGAGGCTGGGATTCATCAGCGTGGACACACGTCCCCATGTCCTCCTCAGGCCTCCCCAACACAGGCTGGCTCCTGTTAGTGAAGGCAGAGGAGGCCTACTGCGCATGCGCACCCCTGGGTGGGGCCTGGGCTCGGGCGCCCCCTGCGGGACGCTCAGGTGCTGTAGGAGGCCATGCAGGAGGAGTCGGGTGCTCCTGCCTCACCAGGCTCCAGCTGTGGCCTGTTAGCTTCAGAAACATCTCACTGAAATGGAGCCCAACACCCAGTTTCCCCAGAAATACTTAAGAACAAGGAATTGGAGCCCACAGGACACGAAATGAAATATGGACCAGACTTTTACCACGTCCTGCAAAACTCACTCAACCCTCTTCCATTGTGGGTGGGACTGCAGGCTAGTGCAGCCGCCCTGGACAGTGTGAAGGCTCCTCAGGAAGTGACAAATAGAGCCACCCTGCGACCAGCAGGTGAACAGCCTGTAGCTCACTCCGAAGATACAGATGCAGTGAGACTCGAGACAACTGCTCCCCAATTTCCACAGCAGCCGGGTCCACAGTAGCCACACTGTGGGAGGAGGCTTGGTGCCCTCGGGCAGATGATGGATAAAGAGGATGGGAGATAGATGACGGTCATAGAGAGAGGAATGGTATTCAGATATCAAAGAGAAGGAAATCTTGCTATTTGCAATGACGTGGATAGAACTAGAGGGATCATGTTAAGTGAAATAAATCAGTCGGGAAAGAGAATGACCGTGTGGTGTCATTCATAGGTGGAATTAAAGAAGCAAAGCAGATAACAACTGTAAAGGGAAGGAAAAACAAATATGATAAAAACAGATGCAGGAAATAGACTCTTAATGATAGGAAACAAACTGAGGGCCGCTGGAGGTTGGGGATAACAGGGGACTGGCATGAAGGAGGGCACATTATGTCACGTGCACTGCTGTTATCTCCAACTGGCGAATCCCTGAATTCTTCCTCTGAAAGTATAATACACTATACATTACTTAATTAATTTAATTAAATTAAGTTAAAAAATCATTTGTATCAGAGCACATTTCCTTCTCTCAGTTTTGCTCATTCAGCTTATACCGAGACCACCCACCGTGGGTGTGGTTTGTCTAAATAGGCCCCATGCCTCGTCCATGGCCCAGCCCTGGGCTAGAACTCACGACCCCTTAGATCAGGACAGGAGGTGAGGTCAGGAGTCGGATGCTTAACCAACGGAGCCAGCCAGGGGCCCGAGAACCACACTGCTTTATCCTGTGTCTCTGTGACATCTTTTGAAATAGGAAAGTGCTGCATCCCGGTCTCTCCTGCTTCTCCAATACTGATTTGCTGTCCGGGGTCATTTGTGGGGGCGGAGGGATGTTACAGGGTTTTTTTTTCCTATTTATAGGATCTGCCACCATGATTTGACAGGAATGACATTGAAATAGAGGGTGGCTTCAGGAACTGCGGACATTTTCACAAGATGAGGCTCCCACCCAAGAGCCCAGGACGGCCTCCCAGAGCCTGGTATGGCTCAGTGCACAAGTCTTTTGCTCCTTTGGCTCAGTCTCATTATTTATTCTCTGTGATGCTCCTGAGAAGGGAGTCACGTCCATCATTTCTGTCCTGAGTGCTCATTGTCAGGACACAGAAAGCCCAACAATAGAATAAAAACTGAGCACAGAAGAAAACTAGAGAATCCCTTCCTGTAGAAATAAAAGAACTAAAATCTAGTCAGGCCAATGTTAAAAATGCTATAACTGAGATGCAGTCCCAAGTGGAAGCCTTAAAAACAAGGAAGGTTCGGGACCACAGACACAGAAGTAGGGAAGTCAACCACTTATTAAAACAATAACATTCATGTCATAGGAGACTCAGAATATGAAGGGAGAGAAAAGGTAGGCCTTGCTCAGACATTAGAAACGACAAATACCCACCGTTTGCTTCAACGTGGATGGAACTGGAAGGTATTATGCTGAGTGAAGTAACTCAATCGGAGAAGGACAAACATTGTATGTTCTCATTCACTTGGAGAATATAGATAATAGAGAAAGGGAATATAAGGTAAGGGAGAAGAAATGTGTGGGAAATATCAGAAATGGAGACAGAACATAAAGACTCCTAACTCAGGGGAACAAACTAAGGGTGATGGAAGGGGAGGAGGGCGGACGGTGGTGGTGATTGTGTGATGGGCACTGAAGGGGGCACTTGATGGGATGAGCACTGGGTGTTTTTCTGTAGGTTGGCAAATTGAACACCAATAAAAAAATAAAATTATTATAAAAAAAAGAAAGAAAGAAAGAAAGAAAGAAGAAAGAAAGAAAGAAAGAAAGAAAGAAAGAAAGAAAGAAAGAAAAAGAAAGAAAGAAAGAAAGAGTGGCACCTGTGTGGCTCAGTTAGTTAAGCTTCTGCGTTAGGCTCAGATCATGATATGATCCAGGTCCCAAGTCAGGCTCCCTGTTCAGCAGGGAACCTGCTTCTCCCTCTCCCTCTGCCCCTCTCGCTCATGTTTTTCTCTCCTCTCTCTCTCAAATAAATAAAAAACATCTTTGAAAAACAAACAAACAAACCCACAAGGAAGAGAAATCTCCCATGCAGAAGAATTTTAAACAATTTGTGCAGACATTGCACCGTCAAGTTCATGAGCATAGCTTCCCACTCTTAAGTGTGGAATACACATAGTAACTTCCTTCTACAAAATATAATATGAAAAAGTTAAAATAATATTGATAATATAATAGTAATAATAAAAATTAATAATAATAATAAAGAATCAGTTTACTACGGAGAAACCTGACAAACACTACCTCAGCAAGATGATCAGATCGATACCAAGACTGATAAATCATGTTGATAGTATCTATCCTTTATATGATATAATGAAAATGGCAGTATATCTCTGTATATAATCCACAAAAACAGTTCAATTATGAGATAAATGACAGACATGTCCCAACTGACGGAAAGCTTACAAAATACTCTACTTCTCAAAGTGTTCCAGTTCAACAACAACAAGGAAAGGCTGAAAGACTGTCATAATCCAGATGAGCCTAAGGAAACAGGAGGACAAATGGAATGTGATATGAGGGATGGTGATTTAGCAAAAACTAAGGAAATCTGAATAAACTATGGTCTTTGGTTAATGCGACTATTTTAAATTTGATTCATTAGCTAATATTTCTACCGTAGTAATATATCAATAATTGGAGAAAATGAGTACAAGTGCATGTGAATGCACTGTAATATCTTCTCAATTTCCCTATAAATCTTTGTTTTTTTCCTAATAAATAAGATTTATTTTGAAAATTGACTTAAATGAATCAGGCTCCAAGTGTGAAGACATTTTAAGAATAGTTGAATTAACTATTGCCTTATTCTTAAAGAGTTCCTTTGATGGAAACAAAGTAAGAATTTCATATCAGAAGGAAAGAAAGACACTTATGAACACGTATAATGCCTTCTCAACCTGAAAAGCAGGAACAGATAATAAATAGCAAAAATCAGATAAAAATAATTCTAGTATAATAGACACCATATTGCAAGTGCATTTAAAATTAGCAATGCATAACATTTATTTCCTGGACATTTGTCTTCCAAAGAGTTCACAGTGTTTCAGTGTCAGTTGAAACAGGGGAAAAAAAAAAAAGAAACAGGGGAAGAATCTCAGGGAAGAATCCTTCACACAATAATTGGACCATTGGTAATAATGTCTCTCAGTTCTTTCCAAATCCATACAGATGCATTTCCTGATGAGTGACTGAACTGTGAAGAAAGAGATGAGAAACCCTCATCCCTCTGAACTACTTGTGTCAGAATATTTAAAGCATAGTACTACGGATAGTAGTAAATTATCCTTATTAACAGGAAATACGTCTCAGATTGGAATCTGAGCAATCAGATGTGCAGAGAAAAAACGCTTTGACTCGCTCCTCATCTTTTAAAGACAAAGGAGAGGTTTTCTATGTACAAAGTCAGTTGTCAAGATAGCCTTAGTGAATAAGTCTGAAGCATCGAATCACAAATCCTGCTGCACAGCTGGGATGCCCGCACTCCAGGTTTCCTGATTCCAAATCACTGGGCCTGTCCCCCAACAAAGGGTGCCACGCTGAGATCATTTGCAATTGATCTCTTAGGAGCTCTGGGGAAGGGGGAAGGAGCTAAGAGGCCTAACTAGGATAGGATGGGACAGGATGCATGGAGGCCTAGAGAATTAAGGTCATTCCAATTAAAATTCAGCGTTAGCACATGCCCAGCCATCCCAGGCCCCTGTGAAGAAGAGCTGAAATTTACATTACTTCAGTTACAGGAAAAAAACAAAAGTTTACAGCTTAATGTCCTAGAAAGCTCCACAATAGAATCAAAACTGAGCCCAGGTCAAGGGCAGGAAGCCCCTATTAGAATGAGAACAGAGCTCAATGCCCTTGAAGGCCCCATATCAAAATGTAAACAGAACTTGAGGAATTGCTCCAGCCCTTCTGGAGGTCCCTGAGACCAGCCTTTAAAACTAAGGTAAAACCCTCCTCGGGGTCCAAGTCCCTGTTCCGCTGTGCTGGGTATACTTGGACACAAGCTTGAGCTTATAAATAAACCCTCGTGTGTTTGCATCAGTGTCGGCTTCTCTGTGGTTTCTGGGATTCGCAATCTTGGTCACAACACCCCCGTGTTCCCTCCCACCTTGGCTGAACCCATATCCCCTCCCACCCAGGGTGACACTCAATCACCTCCCCGCACACAACAGCTGGGCACAGGCCGTCACACAGGTCCCACGAGCGCGGTGAGCACTCCCACTGTCACTGGCCTCCCAGAGGAAGGAAGGAGGTTTCGGCAGGACACACTCCCATGGTGACCACAGGGCTCCCTGTCCAGCACGGCAGCTCGTGACAGGTCGGGGTCTGTGTCCCCGACGCCTGCTCCTCCTCCCTGGTTTTCCCACAGGAAATGAAGGAGGAGGCCCTGGTCTCCTCCTAGGACATCACACAGGTAGACCTGGAGGTCAACAGGACGTTCGGCAGCCACATCATGTTTTATGACTGCTAAGGGCCAGGTGAGGCTGCTGGGCCAGGGGGCTTTGGGGCCCTGGGGGCTTCTGGGTAGGGAAAATGGGGACTCTGAGGCCAGGGGGAGAAACAGCAGCCAACAACACACCCCTCCATGGTAGGGTGATTGGGATCTCTCCCGTGCCCACACCCCCGGGCCTCAGGGATGAGGAGGCCACTAGGATGGGGCCTCCAGGGGTTGCCATGGGAGCTGAACACCACTGGGGAGAGGGATGGCCCCTTGAGAAGCAGGGGACAGGGTGGAGGACGTGGGGGGAAGGAACCGGACCTGGGGGCCAAGCGGCATGGCTGCGGCTGGAGCAGGACACACATCGATCCCATGTGGGTCGGACGGGTCAGAGTGACACCCACTCTTGGTGCTTTATATATTTCTAAATTCTATGCATTTAATTTGAGACAATTTGCAATTTGTAAACACACATAATATGATGACCCCCAGATAATGCCCCCAGTGCAGCCAAGGCCCTGCAATGACCACACCGCGCCCCAGGGGCAGGTGTCACAACAAACCCAGACTGGGGTAGCCTTTAATTGTAGACGTTTCCTTGTACATCTTAGAGGAAGAGATACCCTGTGTCTGCAGGCCCCCCTCATTCCCCACTCCCACATCATCCCCCTACATCATCATCCCCAATGGCATCCCACCTACACTATCCCCCTCACACCCACACAGCCCCACACAATCCCCACCCACACTATACCACAACACCATCCCCCCTACACCAACCCCCACACTCCACCAGAATCATACTCCTGCCTCCACACCATCGACCCCCACACGATTTACCCCCAGCAAGGACCCCGTGCAGGTGCCCCCTGTGGGACATGCTCAGCCTCCCCTGCTTTCTTTGCATACCCTAATCCCATCAGAAGCCCAGGTGTCCCATAGAGTACCCAGGGGTTGCAGGGAGGAGGAAAGACATGGAGCCCCCGACAGGGTGGGTGCAGATGAGTGGTGCAGAGGATGCACCGTGCCCTGCCTCCACACACTGCCCCTCCTGGAGGGCGGCACATCCTGCACAGGACACCAGCCCCTAACCCAGAGGGACCTGGGCTGACCTGGCTGAGTTGATTTGAGCCCCCCCCCAGGCCCAACACAAAGACTAATGGGATCCAGCCCCCCATGGCCCTGGCCAGCCCTGGATTCTGGCCCCGGGCTGAGTGAGCCCTCTCAAAGCTGGATGTGGCCTCTTTGGCCCTGGGTGTACCCCACAGAACCAGGTCGCTGACTTAGGGCACCCTTTGGATCCTGGGACACCCCAGGGTGGGGAGAGCAGAGGTAGGCCGGTGGGCCAAACTCGCACCCACACCATGAAGCAGGCTGCTCCAGGTGCTGGGGCCCCAGGGAGCCCGAGGCCGGGGTCCAGCTGCTCTGCGGGGACCCTGCACAGGAGCCCATGAGCTGCAGGTCCAGGTCAGCTCTGCTGTCGTCAGAACGGTCTCTCAGGCTGAAACCTCAGGACATGCGCCCCCCACCCGGATTCCACACATGCTCCCAGGTGGGGGACTCCAGCACCCACACCCACAACCTGTGTCATTCTTGTCCTCTCCCCTAAAGGACAGAAAGGTCTCTCTCACCATGGGAAGGCACGCACCCTCGGCGCTGAGCCCGTTTGCTGTAGAAAGTCAGTAAAGTGTTGTGGTGCGAAAATGCACAGCCAGCCCATTTCTGTGTCTCCCAGAACACTGTGCACGGAGCTTGGAGAGACCCCCAGAGAGGAGGAGGGGGCACCAACCAGGCCCCATCAGCCCCTGAAAGGGGCGCCACCATGCACACCCAGCTGACGTCCCCATGTGCCTTCCAGGGGTGGCCAGATGCCAGGGTCAGGACCTGACAGACTTTACTGGGACTCAGGCTGTGCCCCGCAGGCCAGGAGGGGCTGGGACAGAGTGACAGCCAGGAAGCCTCAGGTCACCAGGATCTGTGCAAAGCCACCTGGAGGTCTGTGCTCCCTCTGTCCAGGGGGCCTGGGCTGGCTGTGTTCCGGGGCCCTTCCTCCACCCATCATCCCCGTGACTGTGTGCCTGGGGCATTGAGGGCCTCCCCAGGGTGGCCCCGATATCTGGCTCCCTACTGGAGAGGCATCGGGGAGAAGAGAATCAGCCGACACATGGTGGGCCCCACTGCCGGACATGAGAATGTGGCCGAGCTGGACCTTCCAGCTCAGCTGACCCTCCAGTAGAAAGTCACTGCACAAGCGAGCACCGGGTCAGCCAGGAGACCCCAGCTAGCCGCCCAGCTCCAGCAACAGAAATGATGTTGTGCCAACCATTTCGGCATTTGGGTGACCCAGCCAGAGGATCCGATAGATTCACGTGATAGCTGCATGTGATATACACACACACCCCAAAACCAACAAAAGTCAGAATCCCCCTATTGTTGTCAAAAAACAGCTACATGATTCCATACATGACGCTGTGGTCCCCTATAAGATCCATGGAAGGCGGTATAAACCACGACTGCAGAGGTCCCGGAGGTATGGAGATGTGCCTGATGGGTTCCAACAAGGAGCACAGAGGGTCAGGAAGCATCCTACGGGGGGGGGGGGGGCCCTCCTAGGAAAGGATACCAGGTCCCTGTGAAGCCTATGGATGGTGAAATCTGTCCTCCTCCCTTTCAGCTTCTAGTTTTCCGCCTAAATGCCATTTTCCTCAATCATAATAGCAAAAATTTATTTTATGTTTTTAAATTTCTTTTTATTGGAGTCCAATTTGTATGAATTCTTTCTTCAGCAGGGGTGTCATTCAAGATAGAAGGAGAGTGACAGCTTGTCCCAGACAGGCAAAATATAAAGGAGTTCAGGACCACTTAACCAGTCCAGTAAGGAATTTTAAGAGGCACTGTTCCAGTGGGCGAAAAAAAGAGACCAAAAGCAACAAAGACTAGAAAGGACAAGAGAACGTCACTGGAAACACCAACTCTACCGGTAACACAAAGGCAATAAGTTCATATATTTCAATAATCACTGTGAATTCTGATAGACTAAATGATCCAATCAAAAGATATAGGGTATCAGAGTAGCTTAAAAAACAGGATCCGGGATGCCTGGGTGGCTCAGGGGTTGAGCCTCTGCCTTTGACTCAGGGTGTGATCCTGGAGTCTGGGATCAAGTCCCATATTGGGCTCCTGGTGGGGAGCCTGCTTCTCTCTCTGCCTAATTTTCTGCCTCTCTATCTCTCTCTCTCATAAATAAAATCATTATTAAAAAAACAAGATCCATCTGTATGCTGCCTACAAGATGCTCACGTTAGACCTTTAGACACCAGGAAATTGAAAGTCAGAGGATGGAAAACCATCTATAAATGTAATGGATATCAAACGAAAGCTGGAGGACCCATACTTATATCAGACTAACTAGATTTGAAACGAAACCCTGGGGGACACCTGGTGGCTCAGTGGTTGAGCATCTGCCTTCGGCTCAGGGGGTGATCCTGGGATCCCAGGATCGAGTCCCACATCGGCCTCCCTTTGGGGAGCCTGACTCTCCTTCTGCATATATTTCTGCCTCTGCTTCTCTGTGTATCTCTCATGAATAATAAATAAAATATTTACATTTCAAAAAAGAAAGAACAAATACTTTAAGAAGCGATGAAGAAGGGCATTATTTCATAATTAAAAAGACTCTCTATCAAGATCAAACAACTAAATATTTATGCTGCCAATATGGGAGTATCTAAATATACAAACCAATTAACAACAAACGTACAGAAACTCACTGATAATAATACAATGACAGGGGATTTTAACACCCACTTATGGCAATGAACCAATCATCTATGCAGAAAATCTACAGGGGAACAATAACCTTGACACACTGGACCAAAGGGACTCAACAGATATACTCTGAACATTTCTTCCTAAAGCAGAATACACATTCCTTTCAAGTGCACATGGGACATTCACCAGAACAGATCATATCATGGCCCACAAATCACCCCTCAACAGGTACAAGAGGTACAAGAAGACTGAAATCACACCATGTACATTTTCGGACCACGACGCTATGAAACGCTAAGTCAAAAGTATGAAAAAATTTGGACAGACTAAAAATACATGGAGATTATGAACATCCTACTAGAGAATGAATGCAGCAACCAGGAAATTAAATAGGAAATTTAAAACAAATGAAAATGAAAAAATGTTTCTCCAAACCTCTAGGATGTAGCAAAGGCAGTCCTATGAGGGAAGTATATAACAATACAGGCCTACCTCAAAAACAAGATGTCTCCCATACACAACCTAACCCTACACCTAAAGAGGCTGGAAAAGGAATAGCAAACAAAGCCTAAAGCCTGCAGAAGAAGGGAAAAAATAAAGATGAGAGCAGAAATAAACAATACAGAAAAAACAAAACAGTAGAAGGGAATAACGAAACTAAGAGCTGGTTCTTCAAAATAATTAATAAAATGGATCAAGCTCTAGACAGCCTTATCAACGAGAAAAGAGAAAACCTAAATAAATAAAATCACAAATGAGAGAAGAGACATCACAATCAACACCAGAAAAATAAGACAATTATAAGGGAATACTATGAAAGATTATACGCTAACATACTGGGAGACCTGGAGGAAATGGACAAATCCCTAGAAATGTGCAAACGAGCAAAACTGAAATAGGAAGAAATAGAAAATGTGAACAGACCCATAAGTAGCAAAGGAATTGAATCAGCAAGGCACCTGTGTGCCTCAGTGGTTGAGCATCTGCTTTGGCTCAGGTCATGAACCCGGGGGTCCTGGGAGATCAAGTCCTACATCAGGATCCCCGCATGGAGCCTCATTTAACCTCTGCCTATACCTCTGCCTCTGTGTGTCTCTCATGAATACATAAATAAAAACTTAAAAAAAGAAAAAAGATAAAAAGATGAGAAAGGACCCAAATAAAATCACAAATGAGAAAAGAGAAATAACAACCAACACTACAGAAATACAAAGGATTATAAGAGAACATTATGAAAAATTATATGCCAGCAACCAAGAACCTGGAAGAAATAGATCAATTCCTGGAAATATATAACATAGCAAAAATGATGAAGAAATAAGAAACTTGAACAGACAGATAACCAGCAAAGAAATTGAATCAGCAATCAAGGATCTCCCAACAGGAGACGCTTAGATCAATAGAACAGAATGGAAATCCGAAACAAGATACAAACCTTTAACTCTATGATCCGATAATCGACAACAAGGCAGGAAGGAATATCCAATGGCACAAAGACAGTCTCTTCAACAAACCCTAACCCTGACCCCAGGATAAGAACAAATGGTGTTGGGAAAACCAGGCAGCCACATGCAGAAGAATGAAACTGGACCACTTTCTTACACCATATATATAAAAAATGAATTCAAAATGGATGAAAGACCTAAATGTGAGACCTGAAACCAATCAAAGAAGAAAAGATAGGCAGCAACGTCTTTGACATTGGCCATTGGATCTTCTTTCTAGATATACCTCTGAAGTGAGGGAAACAAAAGCAAAAATACTATTGGGACTTCATCAAATTGAAAAAGCTTCCACAAAGTGAAGGAAACAACCAAACCTAAAAGGCAACATACAAAATGAGAGGAGATATTTGTAAACAACACATCCAATAAAGATTTAGTATCCAAAATACATAAAGCAAATATAAATGTCAGCATCCTAAACACAAATTATCCAACTGCAGATGGGCAGAAGACATGAATGAACTTTGTCTCTGTCAAGACATCCAGATGGCCACCAGACACACAGAAAGACCATCAGCGTCACTCATCAGCACGGAAAAGCAAACCAAAACCACAATGAGATGTCACCTGACAGCCGTCATAATGGCTAAAATTAACAACACAAGAAACAACAGGTGTTGGTGAGGCTATGGAGAAGGGGGAGCCCCCTTACACTCCTGCTGGGCATGCGAAAATGTGCAGCCACTGTGGAAAACAGTGTGGAGGGTCCTCAAAAATTTAAAAATAGGGGATCCCTGGTGGCGCAGCGGTTTGGTGCCTGCCTTGGCCCAGGGCGTGATCTTGGAAAACCGGGATCGAATCCCACATTGGGAGCCTGGTACATTGGGCCTGCTTCTCCCTCTGCCTGTGTCTCAACCTCTCTGTGTGACTATATAAAAATAATTTGAAAAAAGAAGTTAAAAATAGAGCTACCCTCTGATTCAAAAATTAAACAGCTAGGTATTTACCCTGAGGATACAAAAGTAGTTTAGTAGATTCAAAGAGTGACACGCAGCCCAGTGTTGGTAGCAGCGTTATCAACAACAGCCAATCTGTGGATACAGCCCAAATGTCCATCAACAGATGAATGGGCAGAGACGATGTGGTAAATACACACACTGCGACATCACTGGGTCATCAGAAGGGATGAAATGAAGCCATTTACAATGACGTGGGAGAATTGTAAAGACTTGTGCTAAATGAACTCAGTCAGTCAGAGAAAGACAGATACCACATACCATACAATTGCATTCACATGTGAATTTTAAGAAACCAAACAAACTGGCAAAGGGGCGGAGGGGGGGATGAGAGAAGCAAACCAAGATACACACTCTTAACCACAGTGAATAAACTAATCAATACCAGAGGGAGGTGGGGGGGAAGGGGAATCAGGGGTTTGAGATAGTGGAAGTCACCTCTGACCACTACCAGGCGTTGTATCCAAGGGTTGAATCACTATGTGGTAAACCTGAAACTATATCATACTGTGTTTACAAACAGGAATTCAAGTAAAACTTTAAAATAATAATTGGTAGTATTGATGAAACATGAGCGCACTAGAGATAAAATCAGAAAGGCAACTGAAAATCCAAATAAAGAGCATTTAGAGCCACAAAACCCCTCCTTAGCTCAGCTCAGGAGAAGACTGCCATGCCTATTCTCACCCAAGCAGAAGCCTGGATTTTGATTCTCTGGGGAGGACACAGACTTGGTGGAGTCAGGCTACCTTTAACCCAAAACATAAATAGAGTTCATAAAACTAAACTGCCCAAGATATTAGGAGTCCCAGTGCAGGCACATGCCAAGACCCAAACTCTACCCATACACAGACATAAGCCTAACCCTACACTTCAGCCTAATGTTAACCTAAACCTTAAACAAGACCTATCACTAATCGAAAACCAAACACAAACCCAAGACCAAAACACATGCACTAAACCTTCCTGCCAAGCCTCACCCTAAATCCTAAACCTATTCTAAACCCTTAACCCCGACCCCTACCTTAAATCTACCCTAACTCTAACCTCTAAACCTAAACTTAACTTAATGTACTCAAATCCTATTCCTAACCTTAATCTGTACCCTAACCCTAACCCTCTAATACTAATCCTATCTCATACCACAAACTGTACCCTAACCCGTACCCTAAAACCAACCCCTAACCCAATCCCTAACCCTATATCTTACCTGTTTCCAAAACCGTACACTGACCCTGACCTGACCCTAACCCCTAACCAAACACTAACACTACCCCTAGCCCTAACCCCTATCCTAATCCTAACCCTCACCCTAACCCTAAACCTAGCCCTAACTTTAACTCTAACCCTTAACTCTAACCCCTAACCCTAACTCACACCCTAATCCCTAACCCTAACTGCAAACCTAAGCCCAACCCTAACTCTAACCATAACCCTAACCCCAACTCCGAACCTCCTGCCCTAATCCCTAAAGCCTAAACCCTAACCCTAACTCTAAATCCTGCCCCTACCCCTAACCCACATCCTAACTCCTAACCACTGACCCTTACTCTTATCCCTCACTCTAACCTCTAATCCATAACCATAAGCATAATCACTAACACCTAACATCTAACCTAAGGCTAACCACCAACTGCCTCCACTCCCCTGACCCTACCATTCATTCTACCCATTCACTTACCCTGTGGTTCTGAGGAGTCTCTTCTAATATGGACGTGGCCCCAAACGGCACCTCCAGAGTCCTCCAGGTGGTCCTGAGGAAGCCGGGCTCTGTGAGTGCGGACATGGCCCCACGTGTTCCTGAGTCATAGTCAGCGGGTCCTGAGGACGCCGGGTCTCCTGTCACTGTGGAGTATGCTTCACATCCTCTGGAAGCCTCATAGCAGGTCCTCAGGAGGCCGGGGGCTCCTGTCAGCCTGGACATGACCCCACGCCCCCCAGAAAACTCACCGCGGGTCCTGAGGAAGCTGTGGGCTCCTGTCAGCATAGACGCAGCCCCATATATACCAAAGCCGAAGTGCAGATCCTGAGGAGGACGGGTGTCCTGTCAGTGTTGACATGGCCCCACATTTTCCTCAAGCCTCACCATAAGACCTGAGGAGGCTGGGGTCTCCTGTCTGCATGGACCTGGCCCCAAATCTTCCCAAACCTTCACAGTGTGTCCTGAGGAGGCTGGCGATTCCTGTCAGTGTGCATGAGGCACCCACATCTTTCTTAAGCCTCACCAGAGGCCCTGACAAGGCTGGGGTCTTCTGTCCGCATGGACGCATCCCCATATTTCCCGAAGACTACACCAGGGGTCCTGAGGAAGTCAGCGTCCTGTTGTGTGGACGTGACCACACGTACACCCAAATTGTCACCGAGGGTTCTGAGGAGGGCGCGGCTCCTGTCACCCTGAATGCGGCCCCCAGCTTCCAGAAGCCTCAACTTATATCCTGACGGGCCTGGGAGTTCCTACCAGAGTGGACGCGGTGCCACATCTTCCTGATGCCTCCCCGCGGATCCTGAGGTGGCCCAGGGGCTCCTGTCAGCGTGGATGTGGGCCCACAATATTCTGAATCATCCCCGTGGGTCCTGAGGCAGCCCAGGGTCTCCTATCAGGGTGTATGCGGGCCCACATCTTCCTGAAGCCTCACCGCGTGTCCTGAGGAGACTGGGGCTCCTGTCAGCGTGAACGCGGCCCAATGTCCCCCTTTAGACTCCCTGCGCATCCTGAGGAGGCTGTGGCTCATCAGGGTGGACGCGTCCCCATGTCCTCCTCAGGCCTTCCCAGCACAGGCTGGCTCCTGTTAGTGCAGGCAGAGGAGGCCTACTGCACATGCAGGCCCCCTGGGTGGGGCCTGGGCTCCGGCGCCCCCTTCGGGCCACTAGGCGCTGCAGGAGGCTGTGCAGGAGGCAGCTTGCTGGTGCAGGGGGCAGCACCTGCCTCCTTCCAGGCTCCAGCTGTGGCCTGTTAGCATCGGAAACGTCTCACTGAAACGGAGCCCAACACCCTGCTTCCCCAGAAATACTTAAGGACAAGGAATTGGAGCCCACAGACTGCAAAATGAAATGTGGACCAGACTTTTACCATGTCCTGCAAAACTCATTCAACCCTCTTCCACTGTGGGCGGGACCACGGGCTGGTGCAGCCGCCCTGGAAACAGTGTGGAGGCTCCTCAGGAAGTTACAAATAGAGCCGCCCTGCGACCAGCAGGTGCAGGGCCTGGAGCTGACTCCAAAGATACAGATGCAGTGAGACTCGGGACACCAGCACCCAAATGTCCACAATGGCCGGGTCCACAGTAGCCACACTGTGGGAGAAGTCTCGGTGCCCTCAGGCAGATGATGGATAAAGAGGATGGGAGATAGATGACGGTCATAGAGAGAGAAATGGTACTCAGCTATCAAAGAGAAGGAAATCTTGCCATTTGAAATGACATGGATAGAACTAGAGAAATCATGTTAAGTGAAATAAGTCAGTCGGGAATGAGAATGACCATGTGGTGTCATTCATAGGTGGAATTAAAGAAGCAAAGCAGATGAACATCTGTGAAGGGAAGGAAAAACAAATAAGATGAAAACAGATGCAGGAAATACCAACTCTTAATTATAGGGAACAAACTGAGGGTCGCTGGAGGGTAGGGGACGGGCGAGGGGATAACAGGGGACGGGCATGAAGAAGGGCACGTGATGTCACATGCACTGCTGTTATCTCCAACTGGTGAATCCCTGAATTCTTCCTCTGAAAGTATAATACACTATACGTTAATTATTGGGTTTAAATTAAATTAAGTTAAAAAAAATCAGTGGTATCAGAGCACAATTCCTTCTGGACTCTCTGTTCTGCTTCTTCAGCTTATGCCGGGACCACCCCCCATGGGTCTGGTTTGTTTAAGTAGGCTCCACACCTCGTCCATGGCCCAGCCCAGGGCTAGAACTCACGACCCCGAGATCAGGACTGGAGGTGAGGTCAGGTGTCGAATGTTTAACCAACAGAGCCAGCCAGGGGCCCCAGAACAACACTGCTATATCCTGTGTCTCTGTGACATCGTTTGAAATAGGAAAGTGCTGTGTCCCGCTCTGTCCTGCTTCTCCAATACTGATTTGCTGTCCAGGGTCATTTGTGGGGGCGGATAGATGTTATGGGTTTTTTTTTCCTATTTCTAAGACCTGCCACCATGATTTTGATACGAATGACATTGAAACTGAGGGTCGCTTCAGGAACTGTGGACATTTTCACAAGATGAGACTCCCACCCCACGAGCCCAGGACGGCCTCCCAGTGACTGGTATGATCACTGGACAAGTCTTGTGCTCCTTTGGTTCTGTCTCATTATTTATTCTCTGTGATGCTCCTGAGAAGGGAGTCACGTCCTTCATTTCCTTCCCGAGTGCTCATTGTCGGGACACAGCAAGGCTACTCTGCTCTGTAGGGTCAGTTTGTGTCCCCTGACTTTACTGAACTCACTCCTTAGTTCTAACAGGTTTTGGTGGAGGCTCTCAGGTTTCCTGTTTGTAGTACCACGTCTTCAGCATATAGGGACAGTGTGAGTTCCCCTTCCAGTTGTGGAACCTTTACTGTTTACATCATAATGTCCTAGAGAGCCCCACAATAGAATCAAAACTGAGTTCAGGCCAAGGGCAGGAAGCCCCTATTAGAATGAGAACAGAGCTCAATGCCCTAGAAGGCCCCATATCAAAATGTAAACAGAACTTGAGGAATTGCTCCAGCCCTCCTGGAGGTCCCCGAGACGAGCTCTTAAAACTAAGCTAAAACCCACGTCGGGGTCCAAGTCCCTGCTCCGCTATGTCGGGTGTACTTGGACACTAGCTCAAGCTTGTAAATAAACCCTCGTGTGTTTGCATTGGTGTTGGCTTCTCGGTGGTTTCTCGGATTCGCAATCTTGGGCACAACAGTCTGAGATAAAAAAACAAAACCAAAAGAAGCTCGGACGCAGGCAGAGTAAAAGCAGGGTTCTGAGAGAAGCAGCAGAGACCCGGGGGGTTGGCAGCTCTTCTGTCCAGGCCCCTGCAAATGGGGGGGGTGGGATGCTCAGCCCCAGTGCCAGAGGACCCAGCGTCCCCACCCGCATCCCGCCCATCAGCAGGGAGACTCAGGGAGCAGCACAGCGCCGCCCACTGGAGGCCAGAGGTGCTGACGCCCACCCTGCCTCTGACCCCGCAGTTGCATCTACCACACAGATGTGCACCTGAGAATCAGCACCAAGACCCATCCCGAGACCCTGCACAGACCATTCGCTGCCACCAAGTTGTTGGACCACAGAGGCTGCAGAGCTTCAGCTCTGCCTGGAAAGTAGGGTCTAGCTTCCTTTGTACTTTGTGCTTTATTTTCATGTATTTTCTTTGATTCTATTTTATAAATTGCCTTATTTTAATTTTTATGTATGTACCTTATATATTTCTTATATTTACTTTCATGGTACTTTAATCGTTTTTCTTACTTTGGGATTTATAATCTTTAACAAACAGGCCAAAATAATCTGGTGGGATTTTTTTTGGGGGGGGGCAGTTGCTCTTGTTTTTCTTGTTTTTTCTTTTTCTTCCTTCTTTCTTTTCTGGAAAAAATAATGAGATGGAGAAATTCACCTCAATAAAATAACATGAGGTTCTACTCACAGCCAGGAAGTTCATCAATACACATATATGATGTCTAACTACAGTTTAAAACAATGATTATAAAGATAGCAGCTGGGCTGGAAAAAGAGCACAGAAGAAAACTAGAGAATCCCTTACTGTAGAAATAAAAGAAGTAAAATCTAGTCAGGCCAATGTTAAAAATGCTATAACTGAGATGCAGTCCCAAGTGGAAGCCTTCAAAACAAGAAAGGTTATGGACCACAGAGACAGACGTAGGGAAGTCAGCCACTTATAAATCAATAACATTCATATCATAGGAGACTCAGAAGATGAAGAGAGAGAAAAGGTGGGCCTTGCTCAGACATTAGAAACGACAAATACTCACCATTTGCTTCAAAGTGGATGGAACTGGAAGGTATTATGCTGAGTGAAGTAAGTCAATCGGAGAAGAACAAACATTGCATGTTCTCATTCACTTGGGGAATATAAATAAGAGTGAAAGGGAATATAAGGGAAGAGAGAAGAAATGTGTGGGAAATATCAGAAATAGAGACAGAACATAAAGACTCCTAACTCAGGGAAATGAACTAGGGGTGATGGAAGGGGAGGAGGGCGGGGGTGGGGTGAATCCACGACTGGTACTGACAGGCTGAGCACTGGGTGTTATTCTGTATGTGGGCAAATTGAACACCAATAAAAAGTAAATTTATTATTAAAAAAAAAAAAGAAAGAAAAAGTGGCATCTGTGTGGCTCAGTCTGTTAAGCTTCTGCCTTAGGCTCAGATCATGATCCAGGTCCCAAGGCAGGCTCCCTGTTCAGCAGGGAACCTGATTATCCCTCTCCATCTGCCTCTCCCGCTCATGGTTTATCTCTCCTCTCTCTTTCAAATAAATAAATGATATCTTTTAAAAGAAACAAACTCAGGAGGAAGAGAAATCTCCCATGTAGAAGAATTTCAAAGAAGTTGTGCAGACATTCCACCCTCAAGTTGATTAGCATAGCCTCCCAATCTTATGTATGGAATACACATAGTAACTTCCTTCTACAAAATATAATATGAAAATATTTATATAAAAATGATAATATAATAATAATACTAATAATAATAGGAATCACTTTACTACGGAGAAAGCTGACAAACACTACCTCAGCAAGATGATCAGATCGATACCAAGACTGATAAATCATGTTGATAATATCTATCCTTTATATGATATACTAAAAATGGCATTATATATCTGTATATAATCCACAAAAAGAGTTCAATCATGAGATAAACAACAGTCATTTCCCAACTGAGGTAAATTTTACAAAATACTCTACTTCTCAAAGTGTTCCAGTTCAACGACAACAAGGAAAGGCTGAAAGACTTCACAATCCAGAGGAGCCTAAGAAAACATGAGTACAAATGGAATGTGATATGAGGGATGGTAACTTAGCAAAAACTAAGGAAATCTGAATAAAGTATGGTCTTTGGTTAATGCGAATATTTTAATATTGATTCAAGGCTAATATTTGTACCTTCCTAATATACCACCACCATCATATCCCTACCCCACAACATCCACCCCCACACCATCAGCCCCCAGCAAGGACCCAGTGCAGCTGCCCCCTGTGGGACATGCTCAGCCTCCCCGGGGTTCTCAGGATACCCTGCTCCCATCAGAAGCCCGATTGTCCCATAGAGAACCCAGAGATTGCAGGGAGGAGAGAAGGCAGTGATCCCCGAAAGGCTGGTTGTAGGTGAGTGGTGCAGAGGACACATTGGACCCTGTCTCCGCCCACTGTCCCTCCTGGAGGGCGGCACACCCCGCACAGGACACCAGGCCCTAACCCAGAGTGACCTCGGCTGACCTGGCTCTGTGCTCTGTGGGGGCTAGGTTGATTTGAGCTCCTCCCAGGCCCAACACAAAGACTAATGGGATCCAGGCCCCCAAGGTCCTGGCCAGCCCTGGATTCTGGCCCCAAGCTGAGCGAGCCCTCTCACAGCCGGATGTGGCCTCCTGGGCCCTGGGCATGCCCCAAAGATCCAGGTTGCTAACCTAGGGCAGGCCTTGGGTTCCCGGGACACCCCAGGGTGGGGAGAGGATGGATAGGCCAGTTGGCCCCACCCGACCCCACACCAGGAGGCAGGCTCTTCCAGGTATTGGGGCCCCAGAGGGCCCAAGGCAGGGGTCCAGCTGCCCTGCGGGGGCCCAGTGCAGGAGCCCATAAGCTGCAGGTCCAGGTCATCTCTGCTGTCCTCAGAACAGTCACTCAGGCTGAAATCTCAGGACACACGCCCCCACCCAGAGTCCACACATGCTCCCACGATGTGGACTCTAGCACCCGCCCCTCCACACCGTGTGATTATTGCCCTCCCCTAAAGGACAGAAAGGTCTCCCTCCCCAGGGGAAGGCGCATATTAGGCTCTGAGCCCCTTTGCTGTAGAAAGTCAATAAAGTGTTGTGCGAAAATGCACAGCCAGCCCGTTTCTGTGTCTCCCAGAACTCTATGCATGGAGTGTGGAGAGACACCCAGAGAGGAGGATGGGGCACCATCCAGGCCCCAAACAGCCCCTGCAGGGGCGCCACCAGGTACACAGAGCTGACATCCCCACGTGCCTTCCAGGGGCAGCCAGACGCCAGGGTCAGGACCCCACAGACTTTACTTGATCTCAGGCTGTGTCCCCCGGGCCAGGAGGGGATGGGACAGAGTGACAGCCAGGGAGCTTCAGGTCACCAGGGTCTGTGCACAGCGACCTGGGAGGTCTGTGCTCCCTCTGTCCTGAGGGCCGAGGATGGCCGAGTTCTGGGGCACTTATTACCCTCCCCGCATCCCCATGCCTGTGTGGCTGGGGCACAGAGGGCCTGCGGGGCGTTCAGCGTGCCCCTGGAAGGGATGTCAGGACACCACGCCCTGGTGTTGTGCCCAAGATTGTAAATCAGGGAAACCACCAAGGAGCCCACACCGATGGAAACTCCCGAGGGTTTCTTTACAAGCTGGAGCTTGGGTGTAATTGCACCCAACACAGTGGAGCAGGGACGTGGATCCTGAGACTAAGAGGCATAGCAGCTTTATAGAGGCCAGTGGCCCATGGGATATGCAGAAAGTTGCACAGTCATGTCGGTCCACACGCAGGTGGCCGATTGAATTACACCTTACCCTATAGTATCCACTTGAGCTGGCCTATTACTTTGGTCAGAATTGTCGCACAGTTTTGGGGGGCACAAAGCAGGGTTACATTGTTATGAGCCGATTTCCGAATAGGGTGTGCCCAGTGGCGTGACTAGGGTGGGGCAGCGCCTTAAGCAATAAGCAGCTCATGTGGAGGTCATAGGGGAGGTGGCAGGTGTAGCACAAAATGGAATCAGTCCTGCTCTGCTTGTCCAGGGGTAGGGAATTTTTGTTAACTTTCCTGGGTCCCACACTTACAGCTCACGAGCCTGGGTCACCCTCACCAGGTGGACTCAGCGTGCACACCTTGTGGTTCTGGATCTCACATACCAGTGTGTGGAGGGCACCGTCCTCGCCCTAGTGAGTAGGGGCTGGGTGAGCATGGGACTCGCCAGAAGGCCAGGCAGCACAGGGGACCGAGAACCCCAGCCCTGACCCCAACTCGACTCCCACACACAGGCAGCAACAGGGTTCCCCATCATGGGCAGCCAGCTCCTCAGGCTCTCCCCCCAGGGTGGTGCTGAGGTCTGACTCACAGCTGCAGAGGCATCGGAGAGAAGAGAAACAGCTGGTGCTCAGCGGGATCCCCTGCCGGACATGGGAATTTGGTTGAGAGGGAACTTCCAGCTCAGCTGACCCTCCAGCAGAAAGTCACTGCAGGAGCGAGCCCCGAGTCGGCAAGGAGAGCCCAGCTATCTGCCCAGCGCCAGCACCAGAAATGATGTTGTGCCAACCATTTCGGCGTTTGGGTGACCCAGCCAGAGGATCAGATAGCTGCGTGTGGTAGACACACACACAGCCCAAAACCAACAAAAGTCGGAATCCCCCCAATGTTGTCAAACAGCAGCCGGATGGTTACATACACCACGCTGTGGTCCCCAATAGGATACATGGAAGACGCTATAAACCATGACTGCAGAGGTACTGGAGGCACGGAGATGTGCCTGCTGGGTTTCAAAAAGGAGCACAGAGAGGCAGGAATCATCCTACAGAGGGGGTGCCCCTCCTAGGAAAGGACACCATGTCCCTGTGAAGGCTACAGATGGTGAAATCTGTCCTCCTCTCTTTCAGCTTCTGGCTTTCCTCTTCTTTTGTTCTTCCTAATTCTAGTTTAGCCTCCACCCTGCATCCAAGACAATGACCAAAGGGGCTTCATTATGACATCGCGTCCTAAAAGGAGGCTGAGCTCTGGCTACCGGGTTCAGAAATGGTCATTGCCTAGGTGTATGCTGATCCCCCGAACTTGTGGCTTCGTGGCTCTTCTCTCCCTACAGAACGAGGGGAACCACAGGTCTTACAATGAAAGATGCCCACTTCCCATCGGGCGGGACTATCCCTTGTGGAGGACGTCATCTGGGCCAAGTAGTACAAGCGGGGTGATCAAGAATAGTTCGCAGGTGAGACATAAGCACTTACCTTTGATGTCATGATTTATTTGTTCATCCATTTATTATTTGTTAAATAATTTCGTTTCATGTCCTCTCTATACCCAACATGGAGTTCAAACTCACAACCCTGAGATCAAGATCCCCCAACCAGACCAGCCAGGCACCCCAGTGCCATGTTTCATAACTCTTTGCTTCCTTGCCTATCTCTGCATCGAACTGGAACATTGAGTCCTTGACGGGAAGCTTTAGTTACCTCCGAATCCTAGAACGTTCTCACTGTATCTCAATCCTAGATTGACATTTACCATTGAATAGCACTTTAAATAAATAGTAAAATAACTACTGCAGTAAAGGAAATTATCAACTTTTCACGTGTGTGGGCCCTGCTCCCTGGGCTCCCAGGGAATCTATGGTTTCTTTCACATTGATCAGGTCCAAATGACTCCACCACACCTCAAAGCGTGGGCTCAGTTTCTGCCCTGACACATGTAAGACCCCTGCTTCAATTAACATGTATCAATCAATCAAAGAGAGCCTGAGTGGCTTGGTGTGGTTCGTAAGAACATGGGACTCTTGTTCTTGGGGTAACAAGTTCTAGCCCCATGTTGGCTGTAGAGATTACAGAAAAATAAAATCTTAAAAAAAATCAATCAGTTGATCTTGGGGAGACACAGCCCCGGATCCCACAAGGGCAGAGAGCCAACTGACGGGTCTAAGCACAATATTATAAGCAGCAGTGCACAAAATCTGAACTTTCAGAAGTCTCCTAGAGTGGGGGACACACCAGCCTTAAGGTGTTCAGGTGGAGAAGTGGGGGGCAATCCCTGGAGCGACAGGGTGGGCTCAGGATCCCAGGGGTCCCAAGGACAGTGGCGCCAACTGTTCCCAGGCATAGGAGCAGGAACCTGGCTGAGAGCAGCAGGACTCGGGCCAGCTGTCTGCCCTGTGTGGCCATAAGCTGCAAACCCCTGTGCAGTCACGGGGCCCAGTTCCTGGGACAGGCCAGCAAAGACCAGGAGTGCGAGGAAACCCTCCTGGGCAGGAAGAGCACAGGGCTCCACCAGGGCAGCCCCTAAAATTTAGAGTTTTAAAATTCAGTCACTTGTCTGTGGGGAGGCTGAGAAAATTGAGGCCGTTCCACTTTAAGTTCACTGTTAGCACAAGTACTGCCATCCCAGGACCCTGTGAATAAGAGCTAAAATTTACATTACTTCAGTTACAGGAAAAAAAGAAAAAAACAGCTTACAGCTTAAGGTCCCAGAAAGCCCCATATTAGAATGAGAATAGAGCTCAATGCCCTTGAAGGCCTCATGTCAAAATGTAAACAGAACTTGAGGAATTCCTCCAGCCCTTCTGGAGGTCCCTGAGACCAGCCCTTAAACCTAAGCTAAAACCCACCTTGGGGTCCAAGTCCCTGCTCCGCTGTGTGGGGTATACTTGGACTCAAGCTCGAGTTTGTAAATCAACCCTCGTGTGTTTGCATCGGTGTCGGCTCCTTAGTTGTTTCTCCGATTCGCAATCTTGGGCACAACACCCCCAAGTCCCCTCCCCACCTGGGCTGATCCCCTGTTCCCTCCAACCCAGGCTGACCCTCAGTCACCTCCCGCCCACAGCAGCTCAGCACAGGCCCTCAGAGAGGTCCCACGGCCACGGTTGGCACTCTGTCTGTCCTCGGCCTCCCAGGAGAAGAAAGGAGGTTTCGGTAGGACACACTCCCATGGTGGCCCCAGGGCTCCCTGCCCAGGATGGCAGCTGGTGACAGGCCATGGTCTGTGTCCCTGATGCCGGCTCCTCCTCCTCGGTTTTCCTGCAGGAAATGAAGGAGGAGGCCTCGTCTCCTATAGGGACATCACGCAGATAGACCTGGACATCAACAGGACGTCGGCAGCCAAATCATGTTTTGGGACTGCTAGGGGGTGGGGTGAGGCTGCTGAGTCAGGGGGCTTCAGGGCCCCTGGGGAGGCCCAGGGGCTTCTGGGTAGGGAACACAGGGCTTAAGAGGCCGGGAGAAGCAACAGCAGCCAGCAACACACCACTGTATGGTAGGGTGCCGGGATGACCCCTGTGCCCCAACCCCCAGGGCTTCGGGGATGAGGAGGTCACTACATTGGTGCCTCTAGGAGTTTCCATGGGAGCTGAACTCCAAAGGGGCGAGGGACGGCCCCTTGAAAAGCAGGGGGCTGCAGTGGGGCCCGTGGAGGGCAGTAACCAGACCTGGGGACAGGTGTCATGGCCATGGCTGCAGCAGGACACACATCGATCCGATGAGGGTCAGACAGGTCAGGGTGACACCCACACTTGGTGTTCTATATATATCTAAATTCTATGCATTTAATTTGAGACAATTTGCAATTTGTAAACATACATAGTATGATGACCCCCAGATAATGCCCCCGGTCCAGCCAGCCCCCTGCACTGACCACACGGGGCCCCAGGGGAAGGTGTCACAGCAAACCCCAGACTGGGGTCGCCTTTATCTGTAGACGTATCCGTGTGCGTCCGAGAGAATGTGGATGCCCTGTATCTGCAGGCCCCCCACGCCATCCCCCTCATTCCCCACCCCCACACCATCCCCCTTCATCATCATCCCCAATGGCATCCTACCTATACCACCCCCCTCACACCCACACTATACCACCCACCATCCCCCCCTACACCATCCCCCACACTCCACCACCATCATGCCCCTGCCCCCACAACATCCACCCCCACACCATCTGCCCCCAGCAAGGACCCAGTGCAGCTGCGCCCTGTGGGACATACTCAGCCTCACCAGGGTTCTCTGGATACCCTGCTCTCATCAGAAGACCGGGTTTCCCATAGAGTACCCAGGGGTTGCAGGAAGGAGGGAAGGCAGGGAGCCCCCGACAGGGTGGGTGCAGGTGAGTGGTGCAGAAGACCCACTGTGCCCTGCCTCAACCCACTGTCCCTCCCGGAGAGCGGCACACCCTGCATAGGACACCAGCCCCTAACCCAGAGGGACATGGGCTGGCTTGGCCCCGGGCTCTGTGGGGACTGGGGGGATTTGAGTCCCCCCAGGCCCAACACAAAGACTAACGGGATCCAGCCCCCCATGGCCCTGGCCAGCCCTGGATTCTGGCCCCAGGCTGAGAGAGCCCTCCCACAGCTGATGTATTAGCCCTCCTGGGTGTGCCCAACATGTGCCTAGGTCGCTGACCTAGGGCAGGCCTGGGGATCCCGGGACACCCCAGGTAGGGGAGTGGAGGGGTAGGCTGGTGGGCCCCACCCACACCAACATGAGGAGAGAGGCTCCACCAGTTTCTGGGGCCCCAGGGGGCCCAAGTCCGGGGTCCAGCTTCCCTGCGGGGACCCAGCGCAGGAGTCCATGAGCTGCAGGTCCAGGTCAGCTCTGGTGTCATCAGAACTGTCTCTCATGCTGAAACCTCAGGACACGTCCCCACCCTGAGTCCAAACATGCTCGCAGGTGGGGGACTCCAGCACCAGCCCACGCCCCACATGTGATTCTTGCCCTCCCCTAAAGGACAGAAAGGTCTCCTTCCCCAGGGGAAGGCACGCACCCTTGGCTCTGAGCCCGTTTGCTGTAGAAAGTCAATAAAGAGTTGTGGTGCGAAAATGCACAGCCAGCCCATTTCTGCGTCTCCCAGAACTCTGTGTAGAGGGTGTGGAGAGACCCCGAGAGAGGAGGAGGGGGTACATCCACGCCCCAAACAGCCCCTGCAGAGGCGCTGCCAGGCACACCCAGCTGACGTCCACATGTGCATTCCAGGGCGGCCAGACGCCAGGGTCAGGCCCCACAGACTTACTGGGACTCAGCCTGTGCCCTGCAGGCCAGGAGTGGCTGGAACAGAGTGACAGCCAGGGAGCCTCAGGTCACCAGGGTCTGTGGAAAGCAACCTGGGAGGTCTGTGCTCCCTCTGTCCAGGGAGCCGGGGCTGGCCGGGTTCCGGGGCACTTCCTCCACTCCCTGCATCTCTGTGCCTGTGTGCCTGGGGCACAGAGGGCCTGCGGGGCGGTACCTTGTGTTGTGCCCAAGGTTGCAAATCTGAGAAACCACCAAGGAGCCCACACCGATGCAAACTCCCAAGGGTTTCTTTACAAGCTGGAGCTTGGGTTCAAGTGCACCCGACACAGAGGAATAGGGACTTGGACCCCAAGACTAAGAGGCGTAGCAGCTTTATAGGAGCCAATGGCCCATGGGAATGTTGAAAGATGCGTAGTCATGTCGGTCTACACGCAGGTGGCCGATTGAATTACACTTTACCCTATAGTATCGACTTGAACTGGCCTATTACTTTGGTCAGAATTAGCACGCAGTTTTGTGGGGTACAAAACAGGGTTACATTGTTATGAGCCGATTTCGGATTAGGGAGTGCCCGGCGGCTTGAGTTGGGTGGGGCAGCACCTTAAGCCAAAAGCAAGTCATGTGGGGTCATAGAGGAGATGGCAGGTTGAGCACAAAATGGAATCAGTCCTGCTCTGCTTGTTCAGGGGTAAGGGATTTTTGTTAATTTCCTATATCCCACACTTCAGCTCACGCACGTGGGCCACCCTCACAAGGTGTACTCGGCGTGCACACCTTGTGATGCTAGATCTCTCACACCAGGGTGCGGAGGGCACCCTCCTCGCCCTAGTGAGTAGGGGCTGGGTGAGCATGGGACTCGGCCTGAAGGCCAGGCAGCACAGGGGACCGAGGAACCCCATCCCCATCCCCACCCAGACTCCCAAATACAGGCAGCACCAGGGCTCCCCCCCATGGGCAGCTGGCTCCTCAGGAGCTCCCACCAGGGTGGCCCTGAGGTCTGGTTCCCTGCTGGAGAGGTATTGGGGAGAAGATAAGCAGCCAGCGCATGGCAGGACCCACTGCCCCACATGGGAATATGGCCAAGGCGGACCTTCCAGCTCAGCTGACCCTCCAGCGGAAAGTCACTGCAAGAGCGAGCCCTGGGTCTGCCAGGAGAGCCTAGATAGCCACCCAGTGTCAGCACCAGAAATGATGTTGTGCCAAACATTTGGGCATTTGGGTGACCCAGCCAGAGGATCCGATAGCTGCACGTGATAGCTACATGTGATAGACACACACACACCCCAAAACCAACAAAAGTCAGAATCCCCCCAATGTTGTCTAACAGCAGCCAGATGGTTACATACACGACGCTGTTGTCCCCAATAGGATACATGGAAGACGCAATAAACCATGACTGCAGAGGTGCTAGAGGCACAGAGATGTGCCTGCTGGTTTCAAACAAGGAGCACAGAGGGGCAGGAAGCATCCTACGGAGGGGAGGCCCCTCCGTGGAAAGGACATCATGTCCCTGTGAAGGCTAAGGATGGTGAAATCTGTCCTCCTCTCTTTTAGCTTCTGGTTTTCCTCCTAAATGCCATTTTCCTCAATCATAAGACCAAAAATTTATTTTATGTTTTTAAATTTCTTTTTATTGTAGTCCAGTTTGTATGAATTCTTGCTTCATCAAGGGTGTCATTCAAGAGAGAAGGAGAGAGAAAGATTTTCCAGACAGGCAACATATAAAGGAGTTCATGACCACTTAACCAGTCCAGTAAGGAATTTTATTTTTTTTAATTTTTATTTATTTATGATAGTCAGAGAGAGAGAGAGGCAGAGACATAGGCAGAGGGAGAAGCAGGCTCCATGCACTGGGAGCCCGATGTGGGACTCGATCCCGGGTCTCCAGGATCGCACTCTGGGCCAAAGGCAGGCTATAAACCGCTGCACCACCTAGGGTTCCCCAGTAAGGAATTTTAAAAGGGACTCCTCTAGTGGGGGAAAAAAAGAGACCAAAAGCAACAAAGAGTAGAAAGGACCAGAGAACGTCACCAGAAACACCAACTCTTCCGGTAACACAAAGGCACAAAGTTCATATGTTTAAATAATCACTCTGAATGCTGATAGACTAAATGTTCCAATCAAAAGATAAAGGGTATCAGAGTGGCTTAAAACACAGGATCCGGGATGCCTGAGTGTATCAAGGAGTTGAGCATCTCCCTTTGACTCAGGTTGTGATCCTGGAGTCTGGGATGAAGTCCCATATTGGGCTCCTGGTAGGGAGTCTGCTTCTCTCTCTGCCTAAATTTCTGCCCCCCTCTCTCTCTCTCTCTCACTATCTTAAATAATATTATTAAAAACCAACATCCATCTGTACGCTGCCTACAAGATGCTCACCTTAGACCTATAGACACCAGCAGATTGATAGGGGAGGGAAAATCATCTATCACACTAATGGATATCAAAAGAAAGCTAGAGGACGCATACTTATATCAGACAAACGAGATTTGAAACCAAACCCTGGGGGACACCTGGTGGCTCAGTGGTTGAGCATCTGCAGTCAGCTCAGGGTGTGATCCTGGGATCCCAGGATCGAGTCCCACATCGGCCTCCCTTTGGGGAACCTGCCTCTCCCTGTGCCTATGTTTCTGCCTCTGCTTCTCTGTGTATCTCTCATGAATAAATAAATAAAATACTTAAATCTCAAAAAAAAGAACAAATACTGTAAGAAGAGATGAAGAAGAACATTATTTCATAATTAAAAAGACTATCAAGATCAAACAACTAAATATTTATGCTGCCAACATGGGAGTACCGAAATATAGAAACCAATTAACAACAAACATACAGGAACTCACAGATAATAATACACTGACAGAGGATTTCAACACCCACTTATGGCCATGGACTGATCATCTATGCAGAAAATCAACAAGGGAACAATAGCCTTGACACACTGGACCACAGGGACTCAACAGATACAGTTAGAATATTAGATCCAAAAGCAGAATACACATTCCGTTCAATTGCATATGGGACATTAACCAGAACAGATCATATCAGGGCCCACAAATCAGCCCTCAACAGGTACAACAGGTACAAGAAAGTTGATATCACACCATGTACATTTTCGGACCACGGCGCTATGAAAATGGAAGTCGACAGTAAGAAAAAAATTGGACCAAAAATACGTGGAGTTTATGATCATCCTACTAGAGAATGAATGGAGCAACCAGAAAATTAAAGAGGAAATTTAAAACAAATGAAAATGAAGACATGTTTCTCCAAACCTCTAGGATGTAGCAAAGGCAGTCCTATGAGGGAAGTACATAGCAATACAGGCCTACCTCAAGAAACAAGAAGTCTCCAATACACAACCTAAACCTACACCTGAAGCAGCTAAAAAAGGAATAGCAAACAAAGCCTAAAGCCTACAGAAGAAGGGAAAAAATTAAGATGAGAGCAGAAATAAAAAATACAGAAACAAAAAACAGTAGAATGGAATAACAAAACTAAGAGCTGGTTCTTTAAAATAATTAATAAAATGGATCAAGCCCTAGCCAGCCTTACCAACGAGAAAAGAGAAAAGACCTAAATAAATAAAATCACAAATGAGAGAGATCACAATCAACACCAGAAACATTAGACAATTATAAGGGAATACTATGAAAGATTATACGCTAACAAACTGGGAGACCTGGAAGAAATGGACAAATCCCCAGAAATGTGCAAATGAGCAAAACTGAAATAGGAAGAAATAGAAAATGTGAACAGACCCATAACTAGCAAAGGAATTAAATCACTAAGGCACCTGGGTGCCTCAGTGGTTGAGCATCTCCTTTGGCTCAGGTCATGATCCTGGGGTCCTGGGGGATCAAGTCCCACATCAGGCTCCCCGCATGGAGCCTCATTTTCACTCTGCCTATACCTCTGCCTCTCTGCGTCTCACATGAATACATAAATAAAATCTTTAAAAAAGAAAACAGATACAAAGATGTGAAAGGACCCAAATAAAATCACAAATGAAAAAAGAGAAATAACAACCAACACTAGAGAAATACAAACGATTATAAGAGAACATTATGAAAAATTATATGCCAGCAACCTAAAACCTGGAAGAAATAGATCAATTCTGGAAATATATAACATAGCAAAAATGATAAAGGAAGAAATAAGAAACTTGAACAGATAACCAGCAATGAAATTGAATCAGCAATCAAGAATCTCCCAACAGGAGACGCTTAGATCAATAGAATAGAATGGAAAGCCAAAACAAGATACAAACCTGTAACTCTATGATCCATTAATCGACAAGGCAGGAAGGAATATCCAATGGCACAAAGACAGTCTCTTCAACAAACCCTAACCCTGACCCCAGGATAAGAACAAATAGTGTTGGGAAAACCAGGCAGCCACATGCAGAAGAATGAAACTGGACCATTTTCTTACACCATATATATAAAAAATAAATTCAAAATGGATGAAAGACCTAAATGTGAGACCTGAAACCAATCAAAGAAGAAAAGATGCAGCAACGTCTTTGACATTGGCCACTGGATTTTCTTTCTAGATATGCCTCTGAGGTGAGGGAACAAAAGCAAAAATGCTATTGGGACTTCATCAAAATGAAAAGCTTCCGCAAAGTGAAGGAAACAACCAAAGCTAAAAGGCAACATACAAAATGAAAGGAGATATTGGTAAACAACACATCCAATAAAGAGTTAGTATGCAAAACACATAAAGGAAATATAAATCTCAAGATCCTAAAAACAAATTATCCAACTGCAGATGGGCAGAAAAATGAATGAACTTTGTCTCTGACAAGACAGCCAGATGGCCACCAGACACACGGAAGGACACAAAGCATCACCCATCATCAGGGAAATGCAAACCAAAAGCACAATGATATGTCACCTGACAGCCGTCATAATGGCTAAAATTAACAACACAAGAAACAACAGGTGTTGGTGAGGCAATGGAGAAAGGGTAGCCCCCTTACACTCCTGGTGGGCAGGCGAACAGATGTAGCCACTGTGGAAAACAGTGTGGAAGGTCCTCCAGAAGTTAAAAAAAGGGGATCCTTGGGTGTTGCAGTGGTTTGGTGCCTGTCTTTGGCCCAGGGCGCGATCCTGGAGACCCGGGATCGAATCCCACTTTGGGCTCCCGGTGCATGGAGCCTGCTTCTCCCTCTGCCTGTGTCTCTGCCTCTCTCTCTGTGACTATCATAAAAAAAATTTTTAAAAAAGAAGTTAAAAATAGAGCTACACTACGATTCCAAAATTGCACAGCTAGGTATTTACCCCAAGGATACAGAAGTTGTTTAGTAGATTTGAAGAGGGACACGCAGCCCAGTGTTTGTAGCAGCATTATCAACAAGAGCCAAACTGTGGATACAGCCCAGATGTCTATTGACAGAAAAATGGGCAGAGACGATGTGGTAAATATACACACTGCAACATGACTCGTTCATCAGAAGGGATAAAATGAAGCCATTTACAATGACATGGGAGAAGTGGAAAGGACTTATGCTAAATGAACTCAGTCAGAGAAAGACAGATAAGAAATACCACATAATTGCATTCACATGTGAATTTTAAGAAACCAAACAAATTGGCAAAGGGGCGGAGGGGGGGATGAGAGAGGCAAATAAACACACTCTTAACCACAGAGAATAAACTAATAAATACCAGAGGAAGGTGGGGGGGATGGGGAACCAGGCCATGGGGATAGTGGAGGGCACCTGTGACCAGTACCAGGCGTTGTATCCAAGGGTTGAATCACTATGTGGTAAACCTGAAACTATATCATACTGTGTTTACAAACAGGAATTCAAGTAAAACTTTAAAATAATAATTGGTAGTATTGATGAAACATGTGCGCACTAGAGATAAAATCAGAAAGGCAACTGAAAATCCAAATAAAGAGTCTTTAGAGTCACAAATCCCCTCCTTAGCTCAGCTCGGGAGAAGCCTGCCATGTCTATTCTCACCCCAGCAGAAGCCTGGATTTTGATTCTCTGGGGAGGCCACTGACTTGGTGGAGTCAGGCTATCTTTGAACCCAAAACCTAAATAGAGTGTATAAAACTAAACGGCCCAAGATACTAGGAGTCCCAGGGCAGGCACATGCTAAGACCCAAACTCTAACCATACACAGACATAACCCTAACCCTACACTTAAGCCTAATGTTAACCTAACCCTTAAACAAGACCTATCACTAATCGAAAACCCAACACAAACCCCAAGACCGAAACACATGCACTAAACCTTCCTGCCAACCCTCACCCTAACTCCTAAACCTATTCTAAACCCTTAACCCTGACCCTTACCTTAAATCTAACCCTAACCCTACCCTCTAACCCTAACCTTTTCTTAATGTACTCAAATCCTATTCCAAACCTTAACCTGTACCCTAACCCTAACCCTCTAATACTAATCCCATCTCATACCCCAAACTATACCCTAACCCGTACCCTAAAACTAACCCCTAACCCACTCCCTAAACGTATCTCTTACCCTCTTCTAAACCGTACCCTGACCCTGACCTGTCCCTAACCCTAACCCCTAACCAAACAATAACCCTAACCCTAGCCTTACTCACTATCCTAATTCTAACCCTTGCCCTAACCCTAAAGCTAGCCTTACCTATAAACCTAACCCCTCACCCTAAACCATAACCCTAACTCACACCCTAACCCCTAACCCTAACTGCAAACCTAAGCCCAACCCTAACTCTAACCATAACCCTAACCCCAACTCCTAACCTCCTGCCCTAATCCCTAGAGCCTAAACCCTAAGCCTAACACTAAATCCTGTCCCTTACCCTAACCCCCATCCTAACTCTTAACTATTGACCATTACCCTTATGCCTCAACTAACCTCTAATCCGTAACCATAAGCATAATCACTAACACCTAATATCTAACCTGACGCTAACCACCAACTGCCTCCCCTCCCCTAACCCTACCATTCATTCTACACTTTCACTTACCCTGTGGTTCTGAGGAGTCCCTTCTGATGTAGACGTGGCCCCCAACGGCTCCTCCAGAGTCCTCCAGGTGGTTCAAGTGAGCCGGGCTCCTGTGAGTGTAGACATGGCCCAACGTGTTCCTGAGTCATAGTCAGCGGGTCCTGAGGACGCCGGGTCTCCTGTCACTGTGGACTATGTCTCACATCCTCTGGAAGCCTCACAGCAGTTCCTCAGGAAGCTGGGGGCTCCTGTCAGCCTGGACATGGCCCCACATCCCCCAGAAAACTCACCGCGGGTCCTGAGGGGGCTGTGCGCTCCTGTCAGCATAGACGCAGCCCCATATGTCCTGAAGCCAAAGTGCTGGTCCTGAGGAGGACGGGGTTCCTGTCAGGGTTGACGTGGCCCCTCATTTTCCTCAAGCCTCACCACAAGACCTGAGGAGGCTCGGGGCTCCTGTCAGCATGGATGTGGCCCATAATCTTCCCAAACCTTCACAGTGGGTTCTGAGGAGGCTGGAGACTCCTGTCAGTGTGGATGCGGCACCCACATTTTTCTTAGGCCTCACCACAGGCCCTGACAAGGCTGGGGTCTTCTGTCCGCATGGACGCATCCTCTTATTTCCCCAAGTCTACACCGGAGGTCATGAGGAAGTCAGCGTCCTGCTGTGTCCATGTGGCCCCAAGTCTTCCCGAAGCGTCACAGAGGGTTCTGAGGAGGCTGGGGCTCCTGTAACCATGAATGCGGCCCCACCTTCCAGAAGCCTCAACTTATGTCCTGAGGGGTCCGGGAGCTCCTGCCAGAGTGGACGTGGCACCACATTTCCTGAAGCCTCCCCGCAGGTCCTGAGGCTGCTCAGGGGTTCCTGTCAGCGTGGATGCAGGCCCACAATTTCCTGAAACCTCCCCGCGGGTCCTGAGGTGGCTCAGGGCTCCTGTCAGTGTGGATGTGGGCCCACATCTTCCTGAAGACTCCCCACGGGCCCTGAGGTGGCCCAGGGGCTCCTGTCAGGGTGGATGCGGGCCCACATCTTCCTAAAGCCTCACCGCGGGTCCTGAGGAGACCGGGGCTCCTGTCAGCATGAACGCAACCCAATTTCCCCCTGAAGATTTCCCGCGGGTCCTGTGGAGGCTGCAGCTCATCAGCATAGACGCCTCCCCACTTCCCCCTCAGGCCTCCCCAGCACAGGCTGGCTCCTGATAGTACAGGCAGAGAAGGCCTACTGCGCATGCGTGCCCCATGGGCAGGGCCTGGCCTCGGGCGCCCCTGCGGGACACTCAGGCGCTGCAGGTGGCTGTGCAGGAGGCAGCGGGTGCTCCATTGTCTGCACCTGCCTCCTTTCAGGCTCCAGCTGGGGCCTATTAGCTTTGGAAACCTCTCACTGAAAAGGAGCCCAAACCTGGCTTCCCCAGAAATACTTAAGGACAAGGAATTGGAGCCCACAGGACGCGAAATGAAATGTGGACCAGACTTTTACCACGTCCTGCAAAACTCACTCAACCCTCTTCCACTGTGGGCGGGAACGCGGGTTGGTGCAGCCGCCCTGGAAACAGTGTGGAGGCCCCTCATCAAGTTACAAATAGAGCCGCCCTGCGACCAGCAGGTGAACAGCCTGAAGCTCACTCCGAAGATACAAATGCAGTGAGACATGGGACAACTGCACCCCAATGTCCACAGCAGCCGTTTCCACAGTAGCCACACTGTGGGAGGAGCCTCAGTGCCCTGTGGCAGATGATGGATAAAGAGGATGGGAGATAGATGATGGTCATAGAGAGAGGAATGGTACTCAGCTACAAAGAGAAGGAAATCTTGCCATTTGCAATGATGTGAATAGAACTAAAGGGATCATGTTAAGTGAAGTAAGTCAGTCGGGAAAGAGAATGACGGTGTGGTGTCATTCATAGGTGGAATTAAAGAAGCGAAGCAGATGAACTGTGAAGGGAAGGAAAAACAAATGATCAAAACAGATGCAGGAAATACAGACTCTTAACGATAGGAAACGAACTGAGGGTCGCTGGAGGGGTGGGGGCATAACAGGGGAAATAGGAAAGTGTTGCGTCCTGCTCTGTCCTGCTTATCCAATACTGACCGGCTGTCCGGGGTTATTTGTGGAGGGGGATGGATATTATGGGTTTCTTTTTTCCTATTTCTAAGGTCTGCCACCATGTTTTTGATAGGAATGACATTGAAACTGAGGGTGGCTTCAGGAACTGCGGACAGTTTCACAAGATGAGGCTCCCACCTCACGAGCCCAGGACAGCCTCCCAGAGCCTGGTATGGCTCAGTGCACAAGTCTTGTGCTCCTTTGGTTCAGTCTCATTATTTATTCTCCTTGATGCTCCTGAGAAAGGAGTCACGTCCTTCATTTCCTTCCTGAGTGCTCATTGTCAGGACACAGCAAGGCAACTCTGCTCTGTAGGGTCAGTTTGTGTCCTGTTACTTTACTGAACTAACTCCTTAGTTCTAACAGGTTTTGGTGGAGGCTCTGGGGTTTCCTGTTTCTAGTTCCGCATCTTTAGCATATAAGGACAGTGTGACGTCCCCCTTCCAGGTGTGGAACCTTTGCTGTTTACAGCTTAATGTCCTAGAAAGCCCCACAACTGAATCAAAACTGAGCCCAGGCCAAGGGCAGGAAGCCCCTATTAGAATGAGAACAGAGCTCAATGCCCTTGAAGGCCCCATATCAAAATGTAAACAGACCTTGAGGAATTGCTCCAGCCCTTCTGGAGGTCCCCGAGACCAGCCCTTAAAACTAAGCTGAAACCCACCTCAGGGTCCAAGTCCCTGCTCCGCTCTGTCGGGTATACTTGGACACAAGATCAAGGTGGTAAATAAACCCTCGTGTGTTTGCATCACTGTTGGCTTCTCAGAGGTTTCTCAGATTCGCAATCTTGGGCACAACAGTCTGAGATAAAAATACAAACCAAAGAAGCTCGGACGCAGGTAGAGTGAACGCAGGATTCTGAGAGAAGCGGCGGAGCCCCGGGGGCTTGGGGGCTCTTCTGTGGGGGCCCCTGCAGACTGGGGGGCAGGATATTCAGCCCCAGAGCCAGAGGACCCAGAGAGCCACCCGCATTCCCGCCCATCTGGGCCGGGTGTGAGGGAGCAGCACAGCGCCACCCGCTGGAGGCCAGACGCGCTGACGCCCACCCCTCCTTGACCCCGCAGGTGCATCTCCCAGGCAGATGTGCACCTGACAATCAGCGCCATGGCCATCCTCAGAACCCGCACAAACCACTCGCTGCCACCAAGGTGTCGGACCACAGAGGCTGCAGAGCTTCAGCTCTGCTTGGAAAGTAGCTCTAGCTTCCTTTGTACTTTGGGCTTTATTTTCATTTATTTTATTTGATTCTATTTTATAAATTGCCTTATTTTAATTTTTATGTATGTACCTTACATATTTCTCATTTTTAGTTTCATGGTACTTTAATTGTTTTTCTTATTTTGGGATTTAGAATCTTTTAACAACCAGGCAAAAATAATCTGGTAGTTTTTTTGGGGGGGAGGGCAGTTGTTATTGTTTTTCTTCGTTTTTCTTTTTCTTCCTTCTTTCTTTTCTGGCAAAAAATAATGAGATGGAGAAATTCACCTCCATAAAATAATATGAGGTAGTACTCACAGATAGGAAGTCCATCAATACAAATATATGATGTCTAACTACAGTTTAAAAAAATGATTATAAAGATAGCATCTGGGCTGGAGAAGAGCACAGAAGAAAACTAGAGAATCCCTTACTGTAGAAATAAAAGAAGTAAAATCTAGTCAGGCCAACGTTAAAAATGGTATAACTAAAAAAAATGGTATAACTGAGATGCAGTACCAAGTGGAAGCATTAAAAACAAAGAAGGTTATGGACCACAAAGGAAGACTTCGGAACTCAGCCACTTATTAAAACAATAACATTCATATCATGGGAGACTCAGATGAAGACAGAGGAAAGGTGGGCTTGCTCAGCCATTAGAAACGACAAATAACCACCATTTCCTTCAACGTGGATGGAACTGGAAGGTATTATGCTGAGTGAATTAAGTCAATCAGAGAAAAACAAGTATTGTATGTTCTCATTCACTTGGGGAATATAGATAATAGTGAAAGGGAATATAAGGGAAGGGAGAAGAAATGTGTGAGAAATATCAGAAAGGGAGACAGAACATAAAGACTCCTAACTCAGGGAAATGATCTAGGGGTGATGTAAGGGGAGGAGGGCAGGGGTGGGGGTGAATGTGTGACGGGCACTGAGGGGGGCACTTGACGCGATGAGCACTGGTTGTTATTCTGTATGTTGGCAAATTGAACACCAATAAAAAGTAAATTTATTATTAAGGAAGGAAGGAAGGAAGGAGGGAAGGAAGGAAGGAAGGAAGGAAAGAAAGAAAGAAAGAAAGAAAGAAAGAAAGAAAGAAAGAAAGAAAGAGAGAGAGAGAGAAAGAAGAGTGGCACTTGTGTGGCTCAGTCTGTTAAGCTTCTGCCTTAAGGTCAGATCATGATCCAGGTCCCAAGGAAGGCTCCCTGTTCAGCAGGGAACCAGCTTCTCCCTCGCCCTCTACCCCTCTAGCACATGTTTTTCACTCCTCTCTCTCTGAAATAAATAAATAGCATCTTTGAAAAAGAAACAAACAAACCCAGAGGGAAGAGAAATCTCCCATGTAGAAGATTTTCAAACAATTTGTGCAGACATTCCACCCTCAAGTTCCTGAGCATAGCCTCCCACTCTTAGGTGTGCAATACACATAGTAACTTCCTTCTACAAAATATATTATGAGAAACTTAAAATAATAATGATAATAATAATAACAATAATAATAAAGAATCACTTTACTACGGAGAAACCTGACAAACACTACCTCAGCAAGATGATCAGATCGATACCAAGACTGAAAAATCATGTTGATAGTATCTATCCTTTATATGATATAATAAAAATAGCAGTATATCTCTGTATATAATCCACAAAAACAGTTCAATCATGAGATAAACAACAGACATGTCCCAACTGAGGGAAATTTTACAAAATACTCTACTTCTCAAAGTGTTCCAGTTCAACAACAAGGAAAGGCTGAAAGACTGTCACAATCCAGAGGAGCCTAAGAAAACATGAGGACAAATGGAGTGTGATATGAGGGATGGTGATTTAGCAAAAACTAAGGAAATCTGAATAAAGTATGGTCTTTGGTTATTGCAAAAATTTTAATATTGACTCATTAGCTAATATTTGTACCGTACAGATATAAGATATCAATAATTGGAGAAATTGAGTGCAAGTGCATGAGAATTCTCTGTACTATCTTCTCAATTTCCCTATAAATCTTTGTTTTCTTTCTAAGAAATAAGATTTAATTTGAAAATTGACATAAATGAATCAGGCTCCAGTGTGAAAAGATTTTAAGAATCGTTGAATTATCTTTTGCCTTATTCTTAAAAAGTTCCTTCGATGGGAACAAAGTAAGAATTTTATATCAGAAGGAAATAAAAACACTTATGAACACGTATAATGCCTCTTCAACCTGAAAAGCAGTAAAGGATTATAAATAGCAAAAATCAGATAAAAATACTTCTATTATAATAGACACCATATTGCAAGTGCATTTAAAATTAGCAATGTATAACATTTATTTCCTTGACATTTGTCTTCCAAAGAGTTCACAGTGTTTCAGTGTCAGTTGAAACAGGGGAAGAATCCTTCACATAATAATAGGACCATTGGGTCTAATGTCTCTCAATTATTTCCAAATCCATAAAGATGCATTTCCTGAGGAGTTACTAGGCTGTGAAAAAGAGATGAGAAACCCTCATCCCTTTGAATTACTTGTGTCAGAATATTTTAACCATAGTATTATGGATAGTAAATCATCCTTATAAACAGGAAATACATCTCAGATTAGAATCTGAGCAATCAGATGGGCAGAGAAAAAATGCTTTAACTCGCTCCTGCACTTTTAAAGACAAAGGAGAACTTTTCTATGTACAAAGTCAGTTGTCAAGATAGCCTTAGGGAATAAGAGTCTGCAGCATCGAATCCTGCTGCACTGCCGGGACCCCGTGCCCCAGGTCTTACTGATCTCAAATCCCTGGGCCTGTCCTCCCAACACAGGCTGCCACGCTGAGGTCATTTGCAATTTCTCTCTTAGGAGCTCCAGGGAGGGGGGCATGAGCCAATAGGATGGGACCGGATGCTTGGAGGCTGAGAACATTATGGCCATTCTACCTTAAGTTCAGTATTAGCACAGGTCCAGCAATCCCAGGCCCCTGTGAAGAAGAACTGAAATTTGCATTACTTCACTTACTGGAAAAAAACAAAAGTTTACAGCTTAATGTCTTAGAAAGCCCCACAATAGAATAAAAACTGAGCCTAAGCAAAGGGCTGGAAACCCCAATTAGAATGAGAAGAGAGCTCAATGTCCTTGAAGGCCCCATATCAAAATGTAAACAGAACTTGAGGAATTGCTCCAGCCCTTCTGGAGGTCCCCAAGACCAGCCCTTAAAAGTAAGCTAAAACCCTCCTCGGGGTCCAAGTCCCTGTTCCACTGTGTGGCGTATACTTGAACCCATGCTCGAGTTTGTAAAACAACCCTCGGGTGTTTGCATTCATGTCGGCTCCTTAGTAGTTTCTCGGATTCGCCATCTTGGGCACAACACCCCCATGACCCCTCCCCACCTGGACTGACCTCCTGTCCCCTCCCACCCAAGCTGACCCTCACTCACCTCTCCACCCACAACAACTGGGCACAGGCCCTCACACAGTTCCACGGGCACGGTGGGCACTCCCGCCATCCCCAGCCTCCCAAGGGAAGGAAGGAGGTTTCGGCAGGACACACTCCCATGGTGGCCCCAGGGCTCCCTGCCCAGGAGAGCACCTGGTGACAGGTCGGGGACTGTGTCCCTGAGGCCAGCTCCTCCTCCCCGGTTTTCCCATAGGAAATGAAGGAGGAGGCCCTGGTCTCCTCCAGGGACATCACGCAGGTGGACCTGGACGTCAACAGGACGTTCAGCAGTCATATCATATTTTGGGACTACTACAGGATAGGGTGAAGTTGACAGGCCAGGGGGGATCAGGACCCAGGAGAGGACTGGGGGATTCTGGGTCGGGAAAACGGGGCTTCTGAGGCGGGGGGCAGAACAGCAGCCAACAACACACCGCTCCATGGTAGGGTGTTGGGGATGACCTCTGTGCCCCCACCCCCGGGGCCTCGGGGATGAGTAGGCCACTAGGATGGGGACTCCAGGACTTGCCATGGGATCTGAACCCCAAAGGGGAGAGGGACGACCCCTGAGAAGCAGGGGATGGGTTGGTGGCGTGGGGGGCAGGAACCGGACCTGGGGGCCAGGCAGAATGGGTGCGGCTGGAGCAGGCCACACTTCTATCCCATGAGGGTTGGATGGGTCAGAGTGACACCCACTCTCGGTGCTTTACATGTTTCTAAATTCTATGCATTTAATTTGAGACAATTTGCAATTTGCAACCACACATAGTATGATGAACCTCAGATAATGTCCCCGGTCCAGCCAGGGTCCTGCGCTGACGACACCATGCCCCAGGGGCAGGTGTCACAGCAAACCTCAGCCTGGAGTCACCTTTAAGTGTAGACGTCTCCTAGTGCATCTTAGAGGAAGGGGATGCCCTGTGTCCGCAGGTCCACCACGACATCCCACTCATTCCCTACACCCACTCCATCCCCCTACATCATCATTCCCCATAGCATCCCACCTACACCATCCCCCTCAAACCCACACAGCCCCACACAATCCCCACCCACACTATACCCCAACACCATCCCCCCTACACCATCCCCCACAATCCAACACTATCATACGCCTGCCCCCACACCATCCACCCCCACACCAACGGCCCCCAGCAAGGATGCGGTACAGGTGCCCCCTGTGGGACATGCTCAGCCTCCCCGGGGTTCTCTGGATACCTGCTCCCATCAGAAGCCCGGGTGTCATAAAAAAATAAATAAATAAATAAAAATAAAAGCAATAGCAAATAAAAAAAAAAAAAAAAAGAAGAAGCCCGGGTGTCCCATAGAGTACCCAGGGGTTGCAGGGAGGAGGGAAGACAGGGAGCCCCAACAGGGTGTGTGCAGGTGAGTGATGCAAAAGACGCACTGTGCCCTGTCTCTGCCCACTGTCCCTCCTGGAGTGCGGCACACACTGCACAGGACACCAGCCCCTAACCCAGGGGGATCTGGGCTGGCCTGGCCCCGGGCTCTGTGAGGGCGGGGGTGATTTGAGCCACCGCCCCAGGCCCAATAAAAAGACTAATGGGATCCAGCCCCCCATGGCCCTCTCCAGCCCTGGATTATGGCGCCATGCTGAGCGAGCCCTCTCACAGCTGGATGTGGCCTCCTGGGCTCTGGGCATACCCCACAGATCCAGGTCGCTGACCTAGGGCAGCCCTGGGGATCCCGGGGCACCCAAGGTTGAGGAGAGCAGAGGTGGGCCGGTGGGCCCCACCCACACCCACACCAGGAGGCAGGCTCCTCCAGGTGCTGGGGCCCCAGGGGCCCCGTGGCTGGGGTCCAGCTGCCCTGCGGAGACCCAGCTAGGAACCCATGAGCTGCAGGTCAAGGTCAGCTCTGCTGTCCTCAGAACCGTCTCTCAGGCTGAAACCTCAGGACACACGCCCCCACCCGAGGTCCACACGTGCTCCCAGGTGGGGGACTCCAGCACTCGCACCCCACCCATGTGATTCTTGCCCTCCCCTAAAGGACAGACATTCCCTCCACAGGGGAAGGTGCACACCCTCCACTCTGAGCCCGTTTGCTGTAGAATGTTAATAAAGTGTTGTGGTGCGAAAATGCACAGCCAGACCGTTTCTGTGTCTCCCAGAACTCTGTGCACAGGGCGTGGATAGACCCACAGAGAGGAGGAGGGGGCACCACCCAGTCCCCAAACAGCCCCTGCATGGGCACTGCAAGGCACACACAGCTGACGTCCCCACATTCCTTCCAGGGTCGGCCAGATGCCAGGGTCAGGACCCCACAAACTATCCTGGGACTGAGCCTGTGTCCCACGGGCCAGGAGGGCCTGGGACAGAGTGATGGCCAGGGAGCCTCAGGTCACCAGGGTCTCTGTAAAGCGACCTTGGATGTCTGTGCTCCCTCTGTCAAGGGGGCTCGGGCTGGCTGGTTTCTGGGGTACTTCCTCCCCTCCCCGTATCTCTGTGCCTGTGTGCTTGGGGAACAGAGGGCCTGTGGGCCTGTCAGCGTGACCCTGGAAGGGATGTCAGGAGAGCAGGCCCTTGTGTTGTGCCCAGGATTGCAAATCCAAGAAACCACCGATGAGCCCACACTGATGCAAACTCCCGAGGATTTCTTTACAAGCTGAAGCTTGAGTCCAAGTGCACCCGACACAGCGGAGCAGGGATTTGGACCCTGAGACTAAGAGGCGTAGCAGCTTTATAGGGGCCAGTGGCCCATGGGATACACAGAAAGTTGCACAGTCGTGTCGGTCCACATGCAGGTGGCCGATTGAATTACACCTTACCCTATAGGATCCACTTGACCTGGCCTATTACTTTGGTCAGAATGGGCGTGCAGTTTTGGCGGGCACAAAGCAGGGTTACATTGTTATGAGCCGATTTCCGATTAGGGTATGCCCAGCGGCTTGACTGGGTTGGGGCAGCACCTTATGACATAAGTAGGTCATGTGGGGGTCATATGGGAGGTGGCGGTTGTAGCACAAAATGGAATTAGTCCTGCTCTGCTTGTCCAAGGGTAGGGGATTTTTGTTAACTTTCCTGGGTCCCACACTTGCAGATCACGCACGTGGGCCACCCTCACCAGGTGGACTCAGTGTGCACACCTTGAGGTGCTGGATCTCTCACACCAGCGTGTAGAGGGCACCCTCCTCGCCCTAGTGAGTAAGGGCTGGGTGAGCATGGGACTCGGCTTGAAGGCCAGGCAGCACAGGGGACCGAGGAACCCCAGCCCCATCACCACCCCTACTCCCAAACACAGGCTGACCCATGGCTCCCTGTAATAGTCACCCGGCGCCTCTGGAGATCCCCCCAGGGCAGCCCCGAGGTCCGGCTCCCTGCTGGAGAGGCATCAGGGAGAGGAGAAGCAGGCGGCGCTCGGGGAGACCCACTGCCGGACATGGGAATGTGGCCGAGCCAGACCTTCCACCTCAGCTGACCCTCCAGCTGAAATTCACTACAGGCGCGAGCCCCGGGTCTACACCGGGGGTCCTAAGGACATCAGCGTCCAGTTGTGTGGACGTGGCCCCACGTCCTCCCGAAGCATCACTGCAGGTTCTGAGGTGGCTGAGGCTCCTGTCACTGTGGATGCGACCCCCAGCTTCCAGAAGACTCAACTTATGTCCTGAGGGGCCCTTTAGCTCCTGCCGGAGTGGACGTGGCGCCCCATCTTTCAGAAGCCGCCCCACATGTTCTGAGGCGGCCCAGGGGCTCCTGTCAGCGTGGATGGGGGCCCACATCTTACTGAAGCCTCCCCGCGGGTCCTGAGGCAGCCCAGGGGCTCCTGTCAGGGTGGGTGCGGGCCCACAATTTCCTGAAGCCTCCCCGCAGGTCCTGAAGCGGCCCAAGGGCTCCTGTCAGGGTGGATGTGGGCCCACATCTTCCTGAAGCCTCACTGTGTGTCCTGAGGAGACCGGGGCTCCTGTCAGCGTGAACGCTGCCCAATATCCCCCTGAAGACTCCGCGCAGGTTCTGAGGAGGCTGTGGCTCTTCAGCGTGGACATGTCCCCATGTCTTCCTCAGGCCTCCCCAGCACAGGCTGGCTCCTGTTAGTGCAGGCAGATGAGGCCTACTGCACATGCGTGCCCCTTGGGCGGTGCCTGGGCTTGGGCGCCCCCTGCGGGATCCTCAGGCACTACAGGAGGCTGTGCAGGAGGCCGTGCCCATCCCGGGGCCCACCTCTGCCTCCTTCCAGGCTCCAGCTATGGCCTGTTAGCTTCGGAAACGTCTGACTGAAAAGGAGCCCAACACACAGCTTCACCAAAAATACTTAAGGAGAAGGAATTGGAGCCCAAAGGACGCGAAATGAAATGTGGATCAGACTTTTACCACGTCCTGTAATCTCACTCAACCCTCTTCCACTGTGGGCGGGACTGCGGGCTGGTGCAGACACCATGGAAACAGTGTGGAGGCTCCTCCGGAAGTTACAAATAGAGCCGACCTGCGACCAGCATGTGTAAAGCCTGCAGCTCACTCCGAAGATACAGATGCAGTGAGACGTGGGACAACTGCACCCCAATGTCCACAGCAACCGGGTCCACAGTAGCCACAATGTGGGAGGACCCTCGGTGCCCTCTGCCAGATGATGGATAAAGAGGATGGGAGATAGATGATGGCCATAGAGAGCAGAATGGTACTCAACTATCAAAGAGTAGGAAATCTTGCCATTTGCAATGATGTGGATAGAAGTAGAGGGATCATCTTAAGTGAAATAGGTCAGTCGGAAAAGAGAATGACCATGTGGTGTCATTCATAGGTGGAATTAAAAAAGCAAAGCAGATGAACATCTGTGAAGGGAAGGAAAAACAAATAAGATGAAAACAGATGCAGGAAATACAGACTCATAATTATAGGAAACAAACTGAGTGTCGCTGCAGGGGAGGGGACGGGGGAGAGGATAACAGGGGACCGGCATGAAGGAAGGCACGTGATGTCACTAGCACTGCGGTTTTCTCCAACTGGTGAATTTCTGAATTCTTCCTCTAAAAGTATAATACACTATACGTTAATTAATTGGGTTTAAATTAAATTAAGTTAAAAAATCAGTTGTATCAGAGCACGTTTCCTTCTGGACTCTCTGTTCTGCTCCTTCAGCTTAGGCTGGGACCAACCCTCATGGGTCTGGTTTGTTTAAGTAGGCGTCAGGCCTCGTCCATGGACCAGCCCAGGGCTAGAACTCACGAACCCGAGATCAGGACCGATGGTGAGGTCAGGAGTCAGATGCTTAACCGACGGAGGCAGGCGGGGTCCCGAGGACAACACTGCTTTATCCTGTGTCTCTGTGACATCGTTTGAAATAGGAAAGTGCTGCGTCCCACTCTGTCCTGCTTCTCCAATACTGATTTGCTCTCTGGGGTCATTTGTGGGGGCGGATGGATGTTATGGGTTTTTTTTCCTATTTATAGGATCTGCCACCATGATTTGACAAGAATGACATTGAAATAGAGGGTGGCTTCAGGAACTGCGGACATTTTCACAAGATGAGGCTCCCAAACCACGAGCCCAAGATGGCCTCCCAGAGCCTGGTATGGCTCAGTGCACAAGTCTTGTGCTCCTTTGGTTCAGTCTCATTATTTATTCTCTGTGATGCTCCTGAGAAGGGAGTCACATCCGTCATTTCCTTCCTGAGTGCTCATTGTCAGGACACAGCAAGCCCCACAATAGAATAAAAACTGAGCACAGGCCAAATGCAGGAAGCCCCTATTAGAACAGATCTCAATGCCCTTGAAGGCCCCATATCAAAATGTAAACAGAACTTGAGGAATTGCTCCAGCCCTTCGGGAGTTCCCCAAGACCAGCTCTTAAAACGAAGCTAAAACCCACCTCGGGGTCCAAGTCCCTGCTCCACTGTGTCGGGTATACATGGACACAAGCTCAAGCTTGTAAATAAACCCTCGTGTGTTTGCATCAGTGTCAGCTTCTCGGTGGTTTCTCGGATTCGCAATCTTGGGCACAACAGTCTGAGATAAAAAAACAAAACCAAAAGAACCTCGGACGCAGGTAGAGTGAACACAGGGTTCTGAGAGAAGCGGCGGAGACCCGGGGGCTTGGGAGCTCTTCTGTGGAGGCCCCAGCAGACTGGGGGGCAGGATGCTCAGCCCCAGAGCCAGAGGACCCAGACACCCCACCCGCATCCTGCCCATCAGGGCCGGGTCTCAGGGAGCAGCACAGCACTGCCTGCTGGAGCCCAGAGGCGCTGACGCCCACCCCGCCTCTGACCCCCACAGGTGCAACTCCCAGGCAGATGTGCACCTGACAATCAGCGCCAAGGCCCATGCCCAGACCCCACACAGACCATTCGCTGCACCAAGTTGTCAAACCAGAGAGGCTGCAGAGCTTCAGCTCTGCCTCGAAAGTAGAGTCTAGATTCCTTTGTAGTTTGTGCTCTTTTTTCATTTATTTTCTTTGATTCTATTTCATTAATTGCCTTATTTTAACTTTTATGTATGTACCTTATATATTTCTTATTTTTACTTTCATGGTACTTTAATTGTGTTTCATATTTTGGGATTTAGAATCTTTTAATGAGCAGGCCAAAATAATCTGGTTTTTTTTGGGGGGCGGGGGGGGAGGACAGTTGTTACTGTTTTTCTTGGTTTTTCTTTTTCTTCCTTTTTTCTTTTATGGAATAACTAATGAGATGGAGAAATTCTCCTCCATAAAATAACATGAGGTAGTACTCACAGCCAGGAAGTTCATCAATACACATATATGATGTCTAACTACAGTTTAAAACAATGATATTAAAGATAGCAGCTGGGCTGGAAAAAGAGCACAGAAGAAAACTAGAGAATCCCTTACTGTAGAAATAAAAGAACTAAAATCTAGTCAGGCCAACGTTAAAAATGCTATAACTCTGATGCAGTCCCAAGTGGAAGCCTTAAAAACAAGAAACGTTATGGACCATAGAGGCAGATTTTGGGAACTCATCCACTTATTAAAACAATAACATTCAGGGGATCCCTGGGTGGTGCAGCGGTTTGGCGCCTGCCTTTGGCCCAGGGCGCGATCCTGGAGACCCGGGATCGAATCCCACGTCGGGCTCCCGGTGCATGGAGCCTGTTTCTCCCTCTGCCTGTGTCTCTGCCTCTCTCTCTCTCACTGTGTGCCTATCATAAATAAATAAAAAAAATTAAAAAAAAATAAAAATAAAACAATAACATTCATATCTTAGGAGACTCAGAAGATGAAGAGAGAGAACAGGTGGGCCTTGCTCAGCCATTAGAAACGACAAATAACCACCATTTGCTTCAACATGGATGGAACTGGAAGGTATTATCCTGAGTGATGTAAGTCAATTGGAGAAGGACAAACATTGTATGTTCTCATTCATTTGGGGAATATAGATAATAGTGAAAGGGAATATAAGGGAAGGGAGAAGAAATGAGTGGGAAATATCAGAAAGGGAGACAGAACATAAAGACTCCTAACTCTGGGAAAAGAACTAGGGGTGATTGAAGGGGAAGTGGGCGGTGGGTGGGGGTGAATGGGTGACAGGCACTGAGGGGGCCACTTGACGGGATGAGAACTGGGTGTTATTCTGTATGCTGGCAAATAGAACACTAATAAAAAGTAAATTTATTATTATAAAAAAGAAAGAAACAAAGAGTGGCACCTGGGTTACTCAGTCACTTAAGCTTCTGTCTTAGGCTCGGATCATGATCCAGGTCCCAAGGCAGGCTCTCTGTTCAGCTGGGAACCTGTTTCTCCCTCTCCCTCTGTCCCGCTCGCTCATGCTTTTTCTCTCCTCTCTCTCTCAAATAAATAAATAACATCTTTGAATAAAAACAATCAAACAAACCTAGAGGGAAGAGAAATCTCCCATGTAGAAGAATTTCAAACAATTTGTGAAGATTCCACCGTCAAGTTCATGAGCATATCTTCCCACTCTTATGTGTGCAATACACATAGTAACTTCCTTCTACAAAATATATTATGAGAAACTTAAAATAATAATGATAAAATAATAATAATAATAATAATAATAATCAGTTTACTACGGAGAAAGCTGACAAACCGTACTTCAGCAAGATGATCAGAACGATGCCAAGACTGATAAATCATGTAGATGGTATCTATTCTTTATATGATATAATGAAAATGGCAGTATATCTTTGTATATAATCTACAAAAACAGTTCAATCATGAGATAAACAACAGACATGTCCCAACTGAGGGAAATTTTACAAAATACTCTACTTCTCAGAGTGTTCCAGTTCAACAAAAACAAGGAAAGGCTGAAAGACTGTCACAATCCAGAGGAGCCTAAGAAAACATGAGGACAAATAGAATGTCATATGAGGGGTGGTAACTTAGCAAAAACTAAGGAAATCTGAATAAAGTATGGTCTTTGGTGAATGCGAATATTTTAATATTGGTTCATTAGCTAATATTTGTACCGTACTAATATAAGATATCAATAATTGGAGAAATTGAGTGCAAGTGCATGCAAATGCTCTGTACTATCTTCTCAATTTCCCTATAAATCTTTGTTTTTTTCCTAATAAATAAGATTTATTTTGAAAATTGACTTAAATGAATCAGGCTCCAAGTGTGAAGACATTTTAAGAATCGTTGAATTAACTTTTGCCTTATTCTTAAAGAGTTCCTTCGATGGGAACAAAGTAAGAATTTTATATCAGAAGGAAAGAAAAACACTTAGGAACACGTATAATGCCTCCTCAACCTGAAAAGCAGGAACGGATAATAAATAGCAAAAATCAGATAAAAATAATTCTAGTATAATAGACACCATATTGCTAGTGCATTTAAAATTAGCAATGCATAACATTTATTTCCCTGACATTTGTCTTCCAAAGAGTTCATAGTGTTTCAGTGTCAGTTGAAAAAGGGGAAGAATCTCAGGGAAGAATCCTTCACATAATAATAGGACCATTGGTAATAATGTCTCTCAGTTCTTTCCAAATCCATAAAGATGATGAGTGACTGAGCTGTGAAGAAAGAGAAGACATTCCCTCATCTCTCTGATTTACTTGTGTCAGAATATTTTAACCATAGTACTACGGATAGTAAATTATCCTTATTAACAGGAAATACGTCTCAGATTGGAATCTGAGCAATCAGAAGTGCAGAGAAAAAAACACTTTGACTCGCTCTTCATCTTATAAAGAGAAAGGACAGCTTTTCTATGTACAAAGTCGGTTGTCAAGATAGCCTCAGGGAGTAAGAGTCTGCAGCATCGAATCCCACTACACAGCTGGGACGCCCAGGAGCCAGGTCTTCCTGATTACAAATCCCTGGGCCTGTCCCACAACACACAATGCCAGGCTGAGGTCATTTGCAATTGCTCTCTCAGGAGCTCTGGGGAAGGGGGAAGGAGCTAGATAGGATGGGAATGGATGCAAGGAGGCCGAGAAAATGAAGGCCTTTCCACTTTAAGTTCAGCGTTCGAACACGTCAAGCCATCCCAGAACCCTGTGAAGAAGAGTTGAAATTTACATTACTTCAGTTACAGGAAAAAAACAAAAGTTTACAGCTTATTGCCCTGGAAAGCCCCACAATAGAATAAGAACTGAGCCCTCGCCAAGGGCTGGAAGCGCCTATTAGAATGAGAACAGAGCTCAATGCCAATGAAGGCCCCATATCAAAATGTAAACAGAACTTGAGGAATTGTTCCAGCCCTTCTGGAGGGCCATGAGACAAGGCCTTCAAACTAAGCTAAAACCCAACTCGGGGTCCAGGTCCCTGCTCCGCTGTGTTGGGTTCGGGGGTACTTGAACGCAAGCTCGAGTTTGGAAATCAACCCTCATGTGTTTGCATTGGTGTCAACTCCGTAGTGGTTTCTCAGATTCGCAATCTTGGGCACAACACCCCATGTCCCCTCCCACCTGGGCTGAACCCCTATGCCCTCCCACCCAGGCTGACCCTCAGTCACCTCCCCGCCCACAACAGCTGGTCACAGGCCCTCACACAGTTCCATGGGCACGGTGGGCACTCCCACCATTCCCGGCCTCCCAGAGGAAGGAAGGAGGTTTCTGCAGGACACACTCCCATGGTTGCCCCAGGGCTCCCTGCCCAGCACAGCAGCTTGAGACAGGTCAGGGTCTGTATCCCTGATGCCTGCTCGTCCTCCCCGGTTTTCCCACAGGAAATGAAGGAGGAGGCCCTGGTCTCCTCCTAGGACATCACGCATGTATACCTGGACGTCAACAGGACATTCAGCAGTCACATGTTTTGGTACTACTACAGGGTAGGGTGAGGCTGAGGGGCCAGGGGGGATCGGGCTCCGGGGGAGGACCAGGGGCTTCTGGGTCGGGAACACAGGGCTTCCGAGGCCGGGAGAAGAACAGCAGCCAGCAACACACAGCTGCATGGTAAGGTGCTGGGGATGAACCCCGTGCCCCCTCCCCCGGGGTCTCAGGGATGAGGAGGCCACTAGGATGGGGCCTCCAGGGGTTGCCATGTGAGCTGAACCCCAAAGGTGTGAGGGACGGCCCTCTGAAAAGCAGGGGGCGGGGTTGCGGGCCGTGGGGGGCAGTAAGGGGACCTCGGGGCTGGGTGTATGGCTGTGACTGGAGGAGGACACACATCGATCCGATGAGGGTCGGACGGGTCAGGGTGACACTCCCTCTCAGTGCTTTATATATTTCTAAATTCTATGCATTTAATTTGAGACAATTTGCAATTTGTAAACATACATAGTATGATGACCCGAGATATTGCCCCCAGTCCAGCCAGGGCCCTGCACTGACCACACGGGGCCCCAGGGGAAGGTGTCACAGCAAACCCCAGACTGGGGTCGCCTTTATCTGTAGATGTCTCTCCATGCATCTTCGAGAAAGGGTTTGCCGTGTGTCTACCAGCCCCCCACCCCATCCCCCCATTTCCCAGAAACACATCATCCCCCTACATCATCATCCCCCATGGCATTGCCCCTACACCATCCCCCTCACACACACAAAGCCCCACACAATCCCCACCCACACTATACCTCAACACTATCCCCCCCTACACCAGCCCCCAACCCCACCACCATCATACCCATGCCCCCACACCATCCACCACCACACCATCGGCCCTGAAGTAGGACCCAGTGCAGCTGCCCCCTGTGGGACATGCTCAGCCTCCCCGGGGTTCTCTGGATACCCTGCTCCCATCAGAAGCCCGGGTGTCCCATAGAGTACCCAGGGGTTGCAGGGAGGAGGGAAGACAGGGAGCCCCCGACACGGTGTGTGCAGGTGAGTGGTGCAGAGGACCCACTGTGCCCTGCCTCCGCCCACTGTCTCTCCTGGAGCACGGCAACCCTGCACAGGACACCAGCCCCTAACCTAGAGGGACCTGGGCTGACTGGGCACCAGGCTCTGGGGAGCTGGGTTGATTTGAGCCCCCAACAGGCCCAACACAAAGACTAATGGGATCCAGCCCCCCATGGCCCTGGCCAGCCCTGGATTCTGGCCCCGGGCTGAGCAAGCCTTCTCACAGTTGAATGTAGCCTCCTGGGCACTGGGCGTGCCCCACAGATCCAGGTCACTGACCTAGGGCAGACCAGGGAATCATGGGACACCCCAGGGTGGGGAGAGCAGGGGTAGGCCGGTGAGCCCCACCCACACCCACACCAAGAGGCAGGCTCCTACAGGTGTTGGGGCCCCAGGGGTCCCGAGGCCGGGGTCCAGCTGCCCTGCAGGGACCCAGCACAGGAGCCCATGAGCTGCAGTTCCAGGTCAGCTCTGCTGTCCTCAGAACCGTCACTCAAGCTGAAACCTCAGGACACACGCCCCCAACCAGAGTCCACACATGCTCCCAGGTGGGGACTCCAGCACTCACCCCCCCACCCTGTGTGATTCTTGCCCTTCCCTAAAGACAAAAAGGTCTCCTTCCCCAGGGGATGGCGCACACCCTCTGCTCTGAGCCCATTTCCTGTACAAATTAAATAAAGTGTTGTGGTGCGAAAATGCACAGCCAGCCCGTTTCTGTGTCTCCCAGAACACTGTGCACGGGGCTTGGAGAGACCCCCAGAGAGGAGGAGGGGGCACCACCGAGGCCCCAACCAGCCCATGCAGGGGCGCCGTTAGGCACACACAGCTGACGTCCCCACGTGCCATCCAGGGGTGTCCGGACGCCAGGGTCAGGCCTCACAGACTTTACTGGGACTCAGCCTGTGCCCTGTGGGCCAGAATGGGCGGGAGAGAGTGACAGTCAGGGAACCTCAGGTCACCAGGGTCTGTGCAAAGTGACCTGAGAGGTCACTGCTCCCTCTGTCCAGGGGGCCGGACCTGGCAGGATTCCGGGGCACTTCCTCCGCTCCCCGCATCCCCGTGCCTGGGTGCCTTGGGCACAGAGGGCCTGCGGGGCGGTCAGCGTGGCCGTGGAAGTGATATCAGGACAGCAGGCCCTTGTGTTGTGCCCAAGATTGCGAATCCAAGAAACCACCAAGGAGCCGACACTGATGAAACTTCTGAGGGTCTCTTTACAAGCTGGAGCTTGGGTCCAAGTGCACCAGACACATTGGAGCAGGGACTTGGACCCCGAGACTAAGAGGTGAGGCAGCTTTATAAGGGCCAGTGGACCATGGGATACGCAGAAAGTTGCACAGTCATGTCGGTCCACATGTAGTTGGCCGACTGAATTACACCTTACCCTATAGTATCCACTTGAGCTGGTCTATTACTTTGGTCAGAATTGGTGCACGATTTTGGCGGGCACAAAGCAGGGTTACATTGTTATGAGCCGATTTCCAATTAGGGTGTGCCCAGCGGCCTGACTAGGGTGGGGCAGCGCCTTAAGCTATAAGTAGTAGGTCATTTGGGGGTCATAGGGGAGGTGGCGGGTGTAGCACAAAATGGAATGAGTCCTGCTCTGTTTGTCCAGGGGTAGGGGATTTTTGTTAAATTTCCTGGGTCCCACACTTACAGCTCATGCACCTGGGCCACCCTCACCAGGTGGACTCAGTGTGCACACCTTGTGGTGCTGGATCTCTCACACCAACGTGTGGAGGGCACCCTCCTTGCCCGAGTGAGTAGGGGGTGGGTGAGCATGGAGCTCGGCCTGAAGGCCAGTCAGGACAGGGGACCAACAATCCCAGCCCCATCCACACCCTGACTCCCACATACAGGCAGCCCCATGGCTCCCCGCCATGGACAGCCGGCTCCTCAGGAGCTCCCCCCAAGGGTGGCCCAAATGTCTGGCTCCCTGCTGGAGAGGCGTTGGGGAGAAGAGAAGCAGCCAGCGCTTGGCAGGATCCACTGCCGGACATGGGAATGTGGCCGAGCCAGATCTTCCAGCTCAGCTGACCCTCCAGCGGAAAGTCACTGCATGAGCCAGCCCTGGGGTGGACAGGAGAGCCCAGCTGGCAGCCACCCAGCACCAGCACCAGAAATGAAGTTTTGCCAATCATTTCGGGATTTTGGGTTACCCAGCCATAGGATCCAATAGCTGCACGTGATAGCTGCATGTCATAGAGACACACACACCCCAAAACCAACAAAAGTCGTAATCCCCCAGTGTTGTCTAACAGCAGCCGGATGGTTACATACAAGACGCTGTGATCCCCAATAGGATACATGGAAGACGCTATAAACCATGACTGCAGACATGCTGGAGGCACGGAGATGTGCCTGCTGGGTTCCAACAAGGAGCACAGAGGGGAAGGAAGCATCCTATGGACAGGGGGCACCTCCTAGGAAAGGACACCAGGTCCCTGTGAAGGCGACAGAGGGTAAAATCTCTCCTCTTCTCTTTCTGCTTCTGGTTTTCCTCCTACATGCCATTTATCTCAATCATATTAGAAAGAATTTATTTTATGTTTTTAAATTTATTTTTATTGGAGTCCAATTTGTATGAATTCTTGCTTCAGCAAGGGTGTCATTCAGGAGAGAAGGAGACATAAAGATTTTCCTAGATAGGCAACATATAAAGGAGTTCATGACCACTTAACCAGTCCAGTAAGGAATTTTAAGAGGGACTCTTCTAGTGGGGGGAAAAAAGAGACCAAAAGAAACAAAGACTAGAAAGGCCCAGAGAACATCACCAGAAACACCAACTCTTCCAGAAACACAAAGGCACAAAGTTCATATCTTTGAATAATCACTCTGAATGCTGATAGACTAAATGCTCCAATCAAAAGATATAGAGTATCAGAGTGGCTTAAAAAACAGGATCTGGGATGCCTGGGTGGCTCAGGGGTTGAGCCTCTGCCTTTGACTCAGGGTGTGATCTTGGAGTCTGGGATCAAGTCCCATATTCTGCTCCTGGTGGGGAGCCTGCTTCTCTCTCTGCCTAATTTTCTGCCTCTCTCTCTCTCTCTCATAAATAAAATCATTATTTAAAAAACAAGATCCATCTGTATGCTGCCTACAAGATGCTCACATTAGACTTATAGACACCAGGAGATTGAAAGTCAGGGGATGGAAAATCATCTATCACGCTAATGGATATCAAAAGAAAGCTGGAGGACCCATACTTATATCAGACAAACGAAATTTGAAACCTAACCCTGGGGGACACCTATTGGCTCAGTGGTTGAGCATCTGCCTTCGGCTCAGGGTGTGATCCTGGGATCCCAGGATCAAGTCTCACATCGGCCTCCCTTTGCGGAGCCTGCCTTTCCCTCTACCTATGTTTTGCCTCTACTTCTCTGTGTATCTCTCATGAATAAATAAATAAAATATTTAAATTTCAAAAAAGAAAGAACAAATAGTATAAGAAGAGATGAAGAAGGGCATTATTTCATAATTAAAAAGACTATCAAGATCAAACAACTAAATATTTATGCTGCCAACATGGGAGTACCTAAATATAGAAACCAATTAACAGCAAACGTACAGGAACTCACTGATAATAATACAGTGACAGGGGATTTTAACACCCACTTATGGCAATGGACCGATCATCTATACAGAAAATCAACAGGGGAACAATAGCCTTGATACACTGGACCACAGGGACTCAACAGATATAGTCTGAACATTTCATCCTAAAGCAGAATACACATTCCTTTCATTTTTTATTATTTATGATAGTCACAGAGAGAGAGAGAGTGAGAGAGGGGCAGAGACATTGGCAGAGGGAGAAGCAGGCTCCATTCACCTGGAGGCCGACGTGGGATTCGATCCCGGGTCTCCAGGATCGCGACATGGGCCAAAGGCAGGCGCTAAACTGCTGCACCACCCAGGGATCCCTACACATTCCTTTCAACTGCACATGGGACATTCTACAGAACAGATCATATCATGGCCCACAAATCAGCCCTCAACAGGTACAACAGGTACAAGAAGGTTGATATCACACCGTGTACATTTTCGGACCACGGCGCTATGAAAATGGAAGTCGACAGTAAGAAAAAAAAATTGGACAGACCAAAAATACTTGGAGATTATGAACATCCTACTAGAGAATGAATGGAGCAACCAAGAAATTAAATAGGAAATTTAAAACAAATGAAAATGAAAACATGTTTCTCAAAACATCTGGGATGTAGCAAAGGCAGTCCTAAGAGGGAAGTACATAGCAATACAGGCCTACCTCAAGAAACAAGAAGTCTCCAATACACAACCTAACCCTACACCTAAATGAGCTGGAAAAGGAATAGCAAACATAGCCTGAGGCCTACAGAAGAAGGGAAAAAATAAAGATGAGAGCAGAAATAAACATGCAGAAACAACAAAACAGTAGAATGGAATAATGAAACTAAGATCTGGTTCTTCAAAATAATTAATAAAATAGACAAAGCCCTAGCCAGTCATATCAATGAGAAAAGAGAAAAGACCTATATAAATAAAGTCACAAATGAGAGAAGAGAGATCGCAATCAACACCAGAAAAATAAGACAATTATAAGGGAATACTATGAAAGATTATACGCTAACAAACTGGGAGACCAGGAAGAATTGGAGAGATCCCTAGAAATGTGCAAACAATCAAAACTGAAATAGGAAGAAATAGAAATGTGAACAGACCCATAAGTAGCAAAGGAATTGATTCAGCAAGGCACCTGGGTGCCTCAGTGGTTGAGCACCTGCTTTGGCTCAGGTCACGATCCCAGGATCCCGGGGCATCAAGTCCCACATCAGGCTCCACACATGGAGCCCCATTTTCCCTCTGCCTATACCTCTGCCTCTCTGCGTCTCCCATGAATACATAAATAATGTATAATCTTTAAAAAAGAAAAAGATATAAAGATAAGAAAGGACCCAAATAAAATCACAAACGAGAAAAAAGAAATAACAACCAACACTAGAAATACAAACGTTTATAAGAGAACATTATGAAAAATTATATGCCAGCAACCCCAAACCTGGAAGAAATAGATCAATTCCTGGAAATATATAACATAGCAAAAATGATGAAGAAATAAGAAACTTGAACACACAGATAACCAGCAGAGAAATTGAATCAGCAATCAAGAATCTCCCAACAGGAGATGCTTATATCAATAGAATAGAATGGAAAGCCGAAACAAGATACAAACCTGTAACTCTATGGTCCATTAATCGACAACAAGACAGGAAGGAATATCCAATGGCACAAAGAGAGTGTCTTCAACAAACCCTAACCCTGACCGCAGGATAAGAACAAATGGTGTTGGGAAAACCAGGCAGCCACATGCAGAAGAATGAAACTGGACCACTTTCTTACACCATATATATAAAAAATAAATTCAAAATGGATGAAAGACCTAAATGTGAGACCTGAAACCATACAAAGAAGAAAAGATAGGCAGCAACATCTTTGACATTGGCCATTGGATCTTCTTTCCAAATATGCATCTGAGGTGAGCGAAACAAAAGCAAAAATCCTATTGGGAGTTCATCAAATTGAAAAGCTTCTGCAAAGTGAAGGAAACAAGCAACGCTAAAATGCAACATACAAAATGAGAGGAGATATTTGTAAACAACACGTCCAATAAACAGTTAGTATGCAAAATACGTAAAGCAAATATAAATCTCAGCATCCTAAACACAAATTATCCAACTGCAGATGGGCAGAAGACATGAATGGACTTTGTCTCTGTCAAGACATCCAGATGGCCACCAGACACACGGACAGACACTCAGCGTCACCCATCATCAGGGATATGCAAACCAAAACCACAACGAGATGTCACCTGACAGCCGACAGAATGGCTAAAATTGACAACACAAGAAACAACAGGTGTTGGTGAGGCTATGGGGAAGGGGGAGCCCCCTTACACTCCTCGTGGTCATGTGAACAGGTGCAGCTACTGTGGAAAACAGTGTGGAGGGTCCTCAAGAAGTTAAAAGTAGAAGTACCCTATGATTCCAAAATTGCACAGCTAGGTATTTATCCCGAGGATATAAAAGTAGTCTCTTAGATTCAAAGAGGGACACAGAGCCTAGTGTTTGTAGTGACGTTATCAACAATAGCCAATCTGTGGATACAGCCCAGATGTCCATCGACAGATGAATGGGCAGAGACGATGTGGTAAATATACACACTGCGACATCACTCGGTCATCACAAGGGATGAAATGAAGCCATTTACAATGACGTGGGAGAAATGGAAAGGACTTATGCTCAAGGAACTCAGTCAGTCAGAGAAAGATACCAAATACCATACAATTGCATTCACATGTGAATTTTAAGAAACCAAACAAACTGGCAAGGGGATCGATGGGGTGGGATGAGAGAAGCAAACCAAGAAACTCACTCTTAACCACAGAGAATAAACTAATAGATACCAGAGGAATGTGGGGGGGATGGGGAATCAGGCGATGGGGATAGTGGAGGGCACCTGTGACCAGTACCAGGCGTTGCATCCAAGGGTTGAATCAGTATGTGGTAAACCTGAAACTATATCATACTGTGTTTACAAACAGGAATTCAATAAAAGTTTAAAATAATAATTGTTAGTATTGATGAAACATGTGTGCACAAGAGATAAAATCAGAAAGGCAACTGAAAATCCAAATAAAGAGTATTTAGAGCCACAAATCCCCTCCTTAGCTCAGCTCGGGAGAAGCCTGCCATGTCTTTTCTGACCGCAGCAGAAGCCTGGATTTTGATTCTCTGGGGAGGCCACTGACTTGTTGGAGTCAAGCTATCTTTGAACCCAAAACCTAAATAGTGTGCATAAAACTAAACTGCCCAAGATACTAGGAGTCCCAGTGCACGCACAGGCCAAGACCCAAACTCTAACCATACACAGACATATCCCTAACCCTACACTTAAGCCTAATGTTAACCTAAACCTTAAACAAGACCTATCACTAATCAAAGACCAAACACAAACCCCAAGACCGAAACACATTCACTGAACCTACAGGCCAAGCTTCACCCTAACTCCTAAACCTATTCTTAGGTTTCCTTAACCCTGACCCCTACCTTAAATCTAACTCTAACCCTAACCTCTAACCCTAACCTTAATGTATTCAAATCCTATTCTTAACCTTATCCTGTACCCTAATCCTAACCCTCTAATACTAACCCTATCTCATACCCCAAACTGTACCCTAACCCGTACCCTAAAACTAAACCCTAACCCACTGCCTAACCCTATCTCTTACCATTTTTCTAAAACCGTACACTGACCCTACCCTGACCCTGACCTGACCATTACCCCTAACCAAACACTAACCCTAATCCTAACCCTACCACTCACCCTAACTCTAAACCTAGCACTAACTTTAACCCTAACCCCTAACCCTAACAACTAACCCTAACTCACTCCCTAACCCCTAACCCTAACTGCAAACCTAATCACAACCCTAACACTAACCATAACCCTAACCACAACTCCTAACATCCTGCCCTAATCCCTAAGCCTAAACCCTAACCCTAACTCTAAATCCTGTCCCTAACACTAACCCTAACCCCTTTCCCTAATCCCTAACCCCCATCCAACTCCTAACCACTCACCCTTACCCTTATCCCTCACGCTATCCTCTAATCCGTAACCATAAGCATAATCACTAACACCTAACATCTAACCTAACGTAACCACCAACTGCCTCCCCTCCCCTGACCCTACCATTCATTCTACCCATTCACTTACCCTGTGGTCCTGAGTAGTCCCTTCTGATGTGGACGTGGCCCCCAATGGCGCCTCCAGAGTCCTCCAGGGGGTCCTGTGGAAGCCAGGATCCTGTGCGTGTGGACGTGGCCCCACGTGTTCCTGAGTCATAGTCAGCGGGTCCTGAGGACGCTGGGTCTCCTGTCACTGTGGACTATGCCTCACATCCTCTGGAAGCCTCACAGCAGGTCCTCAGGAGGCCGAGGGCTCCTGTATGCCTGGACATGGCCCCATGTCCCCCAGAAAACTCACCGCGGGTCCTGAGGGGGCTGTGGGCTCCTGTAAGCATAGACACAGCCCCATATATCCGGAAGCCAAAGGGCAGGTCCTGAGGAGGCCAGAGACTCCTCTCAGTGTGGATTCGGCACCCACATCTTTCTTACGCCTCACCACAGGCGCTGACAAGGCTGGGGTCTTCTGTCTGCATGGAAGCATCCCCATATTTCCCGAAGTCTACACCGGGGGTTCTGAGGACATCAGCGTCCTGTTGTGTGGGCGTGGCCCCACGTCCTCCCATAACGTCACTGCGGGTTCTGAGGAGGCCAGGGCTCCTGACACCGTGGATGCGGCCCCCACCTTCCAGATGCCTCAACTTGTCCTGAGCGGCCCGGGAACTCCTGCCAGAGTGGACGCGGCACCACAGCTTCCTGAAGCCTCCCTGCAGGTCCTGAAGCAGCTCAGGTGTTCCTGTCAGGGTGGATGCGGTCCCACATCTTCCTGAAGCCTCACCGCGGTTCCTGAGAAGACCGGGGCTCATCAGCGTGGATGCGTTCCCATATCCTCCTCAGGCCTCCCCAGCACAGGTGGGCTCCTGTTAGTGCAGGTGGACGAGGCCTACTGACCCTCGCGGCCCTTGGACAGTGCCTGGGCTCGGGCGCCTCCTGCGGGACACTCAGGCACTGCAGGAGGCCATGCAGGAGGCAGCGTCCCCGTACACGGGGCCACAACTGCCTCCTTCCAGGCTCCAGCTGAGGCCTATGAGCTTCAGAAATGACTCACTGAAACGGAACCCAATACCCGGCTTCCTCAGAAATACTTAAGGACAATGATTAGAGCCCACAGGACACAAAAAGAAATGTGTACCAGACTTTAACCACGCCCTGAAAAACTCACTCAACCCTCCTCCTCTGTGGGCGGGACCGCAGGCTGGTGCAGCCGCCCTGGAAACAGTGTGGAGGCTCCTCAGGAAGTTACAAATAGAGCCGCCCTGGGACCAGCAGGTGCACGGCCTTAGCTCAGCCCGAAGATACAGATGCATGAGACTCGGGGACACCTGCACCCCAATGTCCACAGCAGCAGGGTCCACAGTAGCCACCTTGTGGGAGGAGCCTTGGTGCCCTCAGGCAGATGATGGATAAAGAGGATGGAAGATAGATGATGGTCATAGATGATAGATAGTTAGATGATAGGAATGGTACTCAGCTATCAAAGAGAAGAAAATATTGCCATTTGCAATGATGTGGATAGAACTAGAGGGATCATGTTAAGTGAAATAAGTCAGTCAGGAAAGAAAATTACCGTATGGTTGCATTCATAGGTGAAATTAAAGAAGCAAAGCAGATGGGCATCTGTGAAGGGAAGGAAAAACAAATAAGATGAAAACAGACATGGAGGAAAAAAAGACTCAATCACAGGAAACAAACTGAGGGTCGCTGGAGGGGAGGGGAGTGGAGGGACAGGGTAACTGGTAGATGGGCATGAAGGAGGGCACGTGATGTCATGAGCCCTGGTGTTATCTCCAACTGGTGAATCCCTGAATTTTACCTCTGAAAGTATAATACACTATACTCTTAATTAATTGGGTTTAAATTAAATTAAGTTTAAAAAATCAGTTGACAGTATCCGAGTGCATTTTCTTCCAGGCTTTCTATTCTGCTCCTTCAGCTTATGCCAGAACCACACCCCTGTGGGTTTGGTTTGTTTAAGTAGGCTCCATGCCTCGTCCACAGTTCAGCACAGGGCTAGAATTCATGACCCCGAGATCAAAACCAAGGGTGAAGTCAGGAGTCAGATGCTTAACCAACGGAGCCAGCCGGGGCCCGAGAACCACACTGCTTTATCCTGTGTCTCTGCGACATTGTTTGAAATAGGAAAGTGGAGGGAGGGGCAAGATGGCGGAAGAGTAGTGTCCCCAAATCACCTGTCCCCACCAAATTACCTAGATAATCTTCATCATCCTGAAAATCTATGAATTCGGCCTGAGATTTAAAGAGAGACCAGCTGGAATGCTACAGTGAGAAGAGTTCATGCTTCTATCAAGGTAGGAAGAGGGGGGAAAAGAAATAAAGAAACAAAAGGCATCCAAGGGGAGGGGCCCCACGAGGTGCCGGGCCCAGGCCGGGGTGAGTGCCCCCAGGACAGGAAAGCTCTGTCCCGGAGAAGCAGGAGCTTCACCAATCTTCCTGGGTGGAAAGGCACTGCAGGGAGTTGGAGCAGGACGCCAGGATGGCGGGGATGCCCTCGGGCTCCCTGGAACACTAACAGACACCTGCGCACCCAGGAGACTGCACCATACCCCGCGGCCGAGCTCCCTAAAAGACTGCAGGGCCCACGGAGCTGCAGGACCCAGAGCAGCTCGGAGGGGCTTGGGTGGCGGCTCCGCATGGAGGGGGCTGCAAGGCCAGGAGCAGCTCGGAGAGGGCTCCAGCAGAGGAAGAGGATCCCTGCGGAGAGGGCTGCGGGGCTCTGGGACCAACTCAGAGGGGCTCGGGCGGCAGCGCCGCGGAGGCGGCTGTGTGGCCGGGAGGGGGAATCCAACAGCGTAGGCACTTGAGCACAGGGTGCCAGGACACAGCCCAGGATTTGGCCTCCCCCTGGGACAGGCAGAGCCCGGGAAGGCCCACGACAGCTAGGACGCTTCTGCCCAGAGCTGAGCAGGTCAGCGTCCCAGCCTTGGCACCTCCAGGTCCTGCAGAGGGAGAGCTCCATAGTTACTGTGGGAGCTGAATCCAGGGTTCCAGAGCTGCCGGCGTCACTGGGATGGTTCCTCCTGGGGCCTCACGGGTTAAACAACCCCCACTGAGCCCTGCACGAGGCAGAGGGCAGAGCAGCTCCCTCAAGAGCTAACACCTGAAAATCAGCACAACAGGCCCCTCCCCCAGAAGACAAGCTAGACGGACAAGTTCCAGGGGAAGTCAACGGACTTAAAGTATACAGAATCAAAAGATACTCTCCCGTGGTTTTTTCTTTTCTTTTCTTTTTTCTTTTCTTTTCTCTTCTCTTCTTTTCTTTTCTTTTCTTTTCTTTTCTTTTCTTTTTTTTTCTTCTTTCTTTTTGATTTGTTGCATCCCCCACCCTTTATTCCTTTCTTTCTTTTTCTTTCTCTTTTTCTTTTTTCTTCCTTTTCTCTTTTTCTCTTTTCTTTCCTTCTTTCTCTCCTCTCTTTTTCTCCTTTTCCCAATACAATTTTTTTTGGCCACTCTGCACTGAGCAAAATGAATAGAAGGAAAACCTCACCTCAAAACAAAGAATCAGAAACAGTCCTCTCTCCTAAGAGTTACAAAATCTAGATTACAATTCAATGTCAGAAAGCCAATTCAGAAGCATGATTATACAGCTACTGGTGGCTCTAGAAAAAAGCATAAAGGGGTCAAGAGACTTCATGACTGCAGAATTTAGATACAATCAGGCAGAAATTAAAAATCAATTGAATGAGATGCAATCCAAACTAGAAGTCCTAACGACGAGGGTTAAGGAGGTGGAAGAACGAGTGAGTGACATAGAAGACAAGTTGATGGCAAAGAAGGAAACTCAGGAAAAAAGAGACAGACAAGAGAGCAAGAAGACAGATTAAGGGAAATAAACAACAGCCTGAGGAAGAAAAACCTACTTGTAATTGGGGTTCCTGAGGGCACCGACAGGGACAGAGGGCCAGAATATGTATTTGAACAAATCCTAGCTGAAAACAAGCCTAATCTGGGAAGGGAAACAGGCATTCAGATCCAGGAAATAGAGAGATCCCCCCCTAAAATCAATAAAAACCGTCCAACACCTCGACATTTAATAGTAAAGCTTGCAAATTCCAAACATAAAGAGAAGATCCTTAAAGCAGCGAGAGACAAGAAATCCCTGACCTTTATGGGGAGGATCATTAGAGTAACAGCAGACCTCTCCACAGCGACCTGGCAGGCCAGAAAGGGCTGGCAGGATATATTCAGGGTCTTCCATGAGAAGAACATGCAACCAAGAATACTTTATCCAGCAAGGCTCTCATTCAAAATGGAAGGAGAGATAAAGAGCTTCCAAGACAGGCAGGAACTGAAAGAATATGTGACCTCCAAACCAGCTCTGCAAGAAATTTTAAGGGGGACTCTTAAAATTCCCCTTTAAGAAGAAGTTCAGTGGAACAATCCACAAAAACAAGGACTGAATAGATATCATGATGACACTAAACTCATATCCGTGAATAGTAACTCTGAACGTGAATGGGCTTAATGACCCCTTCAAAGGCGCAGGGTTTCAGACTGGATAAAAAAGCAGGACCCAACTATTTGCTGTCTACAAGAGACTCATATTAGACAGAAGGACACCTACAATCTGAAAATAATGGGTTGGAGAACCATTTACCATTCAAATGGTCCTCAAAAGAAAGCAGGGGTAGCCATCCTTATATCAGATAAACTAAAATTTACCCCGAAGACTATAGTGAGAGATGAAGACGGACACTAAATCATACTTAAAGGATCTATCCAACAAGAGGACTTAACAATCCTCAATATATATTCCCCGAATATTGGAGCTGCCAAATATTTAAACCAATTAATAACGAAAGTGAAGAAATACTTAGATAATAATTATCTTATACTTGGTGACTTCAATCTAGGTCTTTCTACCCTCGATAGGTCTTCTAAGCACAACATCTCCAAAGAAACGAGAGCTTTATTTATTTTTTTAATTATTTATTTATTTATTTATGATAGTCACAGAGAGAGAGAGAGAGAGGCAGAGACACAGGCAGAGGGAGAAGCAGGCTCCATGCACCGGGAGCCCGATGTGGGATCCGATCCTGGGTCTCCAGGATCGCGCCCTGGGCCAAAGGCAAGCGCCAAACCGCTACGCCACCCAGGGATCCCGAAACGAGAGCTTTAAATGATACACTGGAGCAGATAGATTTCACAGATATCTACAGAACTTTACATCCAAACTGAACTAAATAAACATTCTTCTCAAGTGCACATGGAACTTTCTCCAGAATAGACCACATACTGGATCACAAATCGCGTCTGAACCAATACCAAAAGATTCAGATCATCCCCGGCATATTCTCAGACCATAATGCCTTGAAATTAGAACTAAATCATAACAAGAAGTTTGGAAGGACTTCAAACACGTGGAGGTTAAGGACCATCCTGCTAAAAGATGAAAGGGTCAACCAGGAAATTGAGGAAGAATTAAAAAGATTCATGGAATCTAATGAGAATGAAGATACAAATGTTCAAAATCTTTGGCATGCAACAAAAGCAGTCCTAAGGGGGAAATACATCACAATACAAGCATCCATTCAAAAACTGGAAAGAACTCAAATACAAAAGCTAACCTTACTCATAAAGGAGCTAGAGAAAAAAACAGCAGCTAGATCGTACACCCAAAAGAATAAGAGATTTAATTAGAATTTGAGCAGACCTCAAGGAAATTGAGACCACAATAAATGTGGAACAGATCAACAAAACCAGGAGTTGGTTCTTTAAAAGAATTAATAACATACATAAACCATTAGCCAGTCTTATTAAAAAGAAGAGAGAGAAGACTCAAATTAATAAAATCATGAAAGAGAAAGGAGAGATCACTACCAACACAAGGAAATACAAACGATTTTAAAAACATATTATGAACAGCTATACGGAAATAAATTAGGCAATCTAGAAGAAATGGATGCATTTCTGGAGCCACAAACTACTAAAACTGGAACAGGAAGAAATAGAAAACCTAAACAGGCCAATAACCAGGGAGGAAATTGAAGCAGTCATCCAAAACCTCCCAAGTCACAGAAGTCCAGGGCCAGATGGCTTCCCCGGGGAATCTATCAAACGTTTAAAGAAACCATACCTATCCTACTAAAGCTGTTTGGAAAGATAGAAAGAGATGGAGTACTTACAAATTCGTTCTATGAAGCCAGCATCCCCTTAATTCCAAAACCAGACAAAGACCCCACCAAAGAGGAGAATACAGACCAATATCCTTCATGAACATGGATGCAAAAATTCTCAACAAGATACTAGCCAATAGGATCCAACAATACATTAAGAATATTATTCACCATAACCAAGTAGGATTTATCCCCGGGACACAAGGATGGTTCAACACTCGTAAAACAATCGATGTGATTCATCATATCAGCAAGAGAAAAACCAAGAACCATATGATCATCTCATTAGAAGCAGAGAAAGTATTTGACAAAATAGAGCATCTATACCTGATCAAAACAGTTCAGAGCGTAGGGATAGAGGGAACATTCCTCGACATCTTAAAAGCCATCTACGAGGTATCCCTGGGTGGCGCAGCGGTTTGGTGCCTGCCTTTGGCCCAGGGCGTGATCCTGGAGACCCGGGATCGAATCCCACATCAGGCTCCCTGTGCATGGAGCCTTCTTCTCCCTCTGCCTGTGTCTCTGCCTCTCTCTCTCTCTCTGTGACTATCATAAATAAATTTAAAAAATTAAAAAAAAAGAATTAGGAATTAAAAAAAAAAAGGCCATCTACGAAAAGCCCACAGCAAATATCATTCTCAATGGGACAGCACTGGGAGCCTTTCACCTAAGATCAGGAATAAGACAGGGATATCCACTCTCACCACTGCTATTCAACATAGTACTGCTATTCAACATAGTACTGCTATTCAACATAGTACTGGGAAAAAAAAAAAACATAGTACTGGAAGTCCTAGTCTCAGCAATCAGACAACAAAAGACATTAAAGGCATTCAAATTGGCAAAGAAGAAGTCAAACTCTCCCTCTTTGCTGATGACATGATACTCTACCTAGAAAACTCAAAACCCTCCCCCGCAAGATTGCTAGAACTCATACAGCAATTTGGTAGCGTTGCAGGATACAAAATCAATGCCCAGAAATCAAAGGCATTTCTATACACTAACAATGAGACTGAAGAAAGAGAAATTAAGGAGTCAATCTCATTAACAATTGCACCCAAATCATACGATACCTAGGAATAAACCTAACCAAGGAGGTAAATGATCTATACCCTAAAAACTATAGAAAACTTCTGAAATAAATTGAGGAACACACAAAGAGATGGAAAAATATTCCATGCTCATGGATTGGCAGAATTAATATTGTGAAAATGTCAATGTAACCCAGGCAATGTACACGTTTAATGGCAATCCCTATCAAAATACCATGGACTTTCTTCAGAGAGTTAAAACAAATTATTTTAAGATTTGTGTGGAATCAGAAAAGACCCCGAAAAGCCAGGGGAAATTTATTTTATTTTATTTTATTTTATTTTTTATTTATTTATGATAGTGACACACACAGAGAGAGAGAGGCAGAGACACAGGCAGAGAGAGAAGCAGGCTCCATGCACCGGGAGCCCGATGTGGGACTCTATCCCGGGTCTCTAGGATCGTGCCCTGGGCCAAAGGCAGGTGCCAAACCACTGCGCCACCCAGGGATCCCAAGTCAGGGGAATTTTAAAAAAGAAAACTATATCTGGGGGCACCACATGCCAGATTTCAGCTTGTACTACAAAGCTGTGGTCATCAAGACAGTGTGGTACTGGCACAAAAACAGACACATAGATCAATGGAACAGAATAGAACCCAGAAGTGGACCTTGAACTTTATGGTCAACTAATATTCGATAAAGGAGGAAAGACTATCCATTGGAAGAAAGACAGTCTCTTCAATAGATGGTGCTGGGAAAATTGGACATCCACAGTCAGAAGAATGAAACTAGACCACTCTCTTTCACCATAAACAAAGATAAACTCAAAATGGATGAAAAATCTAAATGTGAGACAAGAGTCTATCAAAATCATAGAGAACACAGGCAACACCCGTTTTAAACTTGGCCACAGCAACTTCTTGCAAGGTACATCCATGAAGGCAAAAGAAACAAAAGCAAAAATGAACTATTGTGACTTCATCAAGATAAGAAGCTTTTGCACAGCAAAGGATACAGTCAACAAAACTAAAAGACAACCTACAGAATGGGAGAAGATATTTGCAAAAGATGTATCAGATAAAGGGCTAGTTTCCAAGATCTATAAAGAACTTCTTAAAATCAACACCAAAGAGACAAACAATCCAATCATGAAATGGGCAAAAGACATGAAGAGAAATCTCACCGAGGAAGACATTGACATGGCCAACATGCACATGAAAACATTCTCTGCATCACTTGCCCTTAGGGATATACAAATCAAAACCACAATGAGATACCATGTCCCACAGTGAGAATGGGGGAAATTAACAAGGCAGGAAACCACAAACGTTGGAGAGGATGCAGAGAAAAGGGAACCCTCTTACACTGCTGGTGGGAATGTGAACTGGTGCAGCCACTCTGGAAAACTGTGTGGAGGTTCCTCAAAGAGTTAAAAATAGACCTGCCCGACGATCAGCAATTGCACTATTGGGGATTTACACCAAAGATTCAGATGCAATGAAATGCCGGGACACCTGCACCCCGACGTTTATAGCAGAATGTCCACAATAGCCAAACTGTGGCAGGAGCCTCGGTGTCCATCGAAAGATGAATAGATAAAGAAGATGTGGTTTATGTATACAATGGAATATTACTCAGCCATTAGAAACGACAAATACCCACCATTATGCTGAGTGAAGTAAGTCAATCGGAGAAGGACAAACAGTGTATGTTCTCATTCCTTCAGGGAATATAAATAATAGTGAAAGGGAACATAAGGGAATAGAGAAGAAACGTTTGCGAAATATCAGAAAGGGAGAGAGATCATAAAGACTCCTAACTCTGGGAAAAGAACTAGGGGTGCTGGAAGGGGAGGAGGGCAGGGGGTGGGGGTGAATGGGTGACGGGCACTGAGGGGGACACTTGACGGGATGAGCACTGCGTGTTATTCTGTATGTTGGTCAATTGAACACCAATAAAAAATAAATTTATTTTTAAAAAATGATCAAACAACTACATATTTATGCTGCCAACATGGGAGTACCGAAATATAGAAACCAATTAACAACAAACGTACAGGAACACACTGATAATAATACAATGACTGGGGATTTTAACACCCACTTATGGCAATGGACCAATCGTCTATGCAGAAAATCAACAGGGAAACAATAGCCTTGACACACTGGACCAAAGAGACTCAACAGATATAGTCTGAACATTTCTTCCTAAAGCAGAATACACATTCTTTTCAAGTGCACATGGGACATTCTCCAGAATAGATTATATCATGGACCACAAATCAGCCCTCAACAGGTACAACAGGTACAAGAAGGATGGTATCACACCATGTACATTTTCGGTCCATGACGCTATGAAACTCGAGGTCGACATTAAGAAAAAATTTGGACAGACCAAAAATTCGTGGAGATTATGATCATCCTACTAGAGAATGAATGGAGCAACCAGGAAATTAAAGAGGAAATTTAAAACAAATGAAAATGAAAACATGTTTCTTCAAACCTCTAGGATGTAGCAAAGACAGTCCTTAGAGGGAAGTAGATAGCAATACAGTCCTACCTCAAGAAACAAGAAGTCTCCAATACACAACCCAACACTACACCTAAAGGAGCTGGAAAAAGAATAGGAAACAAAGCCTAAAGCCTACAGAAGAAGGGAAAAATAAAGATGAAAGCAGAAATAAACAATACAGAAACAACGAAACAGTAGAATGGAATAATGAAACTAAGAACTGGTTCTTCAAAATAACTAAGAAAATGGATCAAGCCCTCGCCAGCCTTATCAACAAGAAAACAGAAAAGAACTAAATAAATAAAATCACAAAAGAGAGAAGAGAGATCACAATCAACACCAGAAAAATAAGACAATTATAAGGGAATACTATGAAAGATTATACACTAACAAACTGGGAGACCTGGAATAAATGGACAAATCCCTAGAAATGTATAAACGAGCAAAACTGAAATAGGAAGAAATAGAAAATGTGAACACACCCATAACTAGCAAAGGAACCTGGGTGCCTCAGTGGTTGAGCATCTGCTTTGGCTCAGGTCATGATCCCGGGGTCCTGGGGAATCATGTCCCACATCAGGCTCCCTGCATGGAGCCTCATTTTCCCCCTGCCTATACCCCTGCCTCTCTGTGTCTCACATGAATACATAAATAAAATCTTTAAAAAAGAAAAAAGATAAATGATGAGAAAGGACCCAAATAAAATCACAAATGAAAAAAAGAGAAATAACAATCAACACTAGAGAAATACAAACATTTATAAGAGAACATTATGAAAAATTATATGCCAGCAACCTAGAACCTGGAAGAAATAGATCAATTCCTGGAAATATATAACATAGCAAAAATGAAAAAGGAAGAAATAAGAAACTTGAACAGACAGATAACCAGCAACGAAATTGAATCAGCAATCAAGAATCTCCCAACAGGAGACGCTAAGATCAATAGAATAGAATGGAATGGAATGCCGAAACAAGAAACAAACCTGTAACTCTAGGATCCATTAATCGACAACAAGGCAGCAAGGAATATCCAATGGCACAAAGACAGTCTCTTCAAAAAACCCTAACCCTGACCCCAGGATAAGAACAAATAGTGTTGGGAAAACCAGGCAGCCACATGCAGAAGAATGAAACGGGACCACTTTCTTACACCATACATATAAAAAATAAATTCAAAATGGATGAAAGACCTAAATGTGAGACCTGAAACCATACAAAGAAGAAAAGATAGGCAGCAACATCTTTGACGTTGGCCATTGGATCTTCTTTCTAGATATGCCTCTGAGGTGAGGGAAACAAAAGCAAAAATACTATTGAGACTTCATCAAATTCAAAACCTTCTGCAAAGTGAAAGAAACAACCAACGCTAAAAGGCAACATACAAAATGAAAGGAGATATTTGTAAACAACACATCCAATAAACAGTATGCAAAATACGTAAAGCAAATATAAATCTCAGCATCCTAAACACAAATTATCCAACTGCAGATGGGCAGAAGACATGAATGGACTTTGTCTCTGACAAGACATCCAGATGGCCACCAGACACCGAAAGACACTCAGCGTCACCCATCATCAGGGAAATGCAAATGAAAACCACAATAAGATGTCACCTGACAGCCGTCAGAATGGCTAAAATTAACAACAGAAGAAACAACAGGTGTTGTTGAGGCTATAGAGAAGAGGGAGCCCCCTTACACTCCTGGTGGACATGTGAACAGGTGCAGCCACTGTGGAAAACACTGTGGGGGGTCCTCGAGACGTTAAAAATAGGGGATCCCTGGGTGGTGCAGCGGTTTGGCACCTGCCTTTGGCCCATGTCGCGATCCTGGTGAACCGGGATCGAATCCCACGTCGGACTCACAGTGCACGGAGCCTGCTTCTCCCTCTGCCTGTGTCTCTGCCTCTCTCTCTGTGACTATCATAAAAAAATTAAAAAAAGAAGTTAAACATAGAGCTACCCTACGATTCCAAAATTGCAGAGCTAGGTATTTACCCCAAGGATACAAAAGTCGTTTAGTAGATTCCAAGTGGGACACGCAGCCCAGTGATTGTAGCAACGTTATCAACAACAGCCAAACTGTGGATACAGCCCAGATGTCCATCGAGTGATGAATGGGCAGTGACGATGTGGTAAATATACCCACTGCGACATCACCGGGTCATCAGAAGCGATGAAATGAAGCCATTTACAATGACGTGGGAGAAGTGGAAAGGACTTATGCTCAAGGAACTCAGTCAGTCAGAGAAAGATACCAAATACCATACAATTGCATTCACATGTGAATTTTAAGAAACCAGACAAACTGGCAAAGGGACACAGGGGGGATGAGAGAAGCAAACAAAAAAACACTTTCTTAACCACAGAGAATAAACTACTAAATACCAGAGGAAGGTGAGGGGGATGGGGAATCAGGGGATGGGGATAGTGGAGGGCACCTGTGGCCAGTACCAGGCGTTGTATCCAAGGGTTGAATCACTATGTGGTAAACCTGAAACTATATCATTCTGTGTATACAAACAGGAATTCAAGTAAAACTATTTTTTTTTAATTTTTATTTATTTATGATAGTCACAGAGAGAGAAAGAGAGGCAGAGACCAGGCAGAGAGAAGCAGGCTCCATGCACCGGGATCCCGACGTGGGAATCGATCCTGGGTCTCCAGGAAGGCGCCCTAGGCCAAAGGCAGCGCCAAACCGCTGCGCCACCCAGGGATCCCCAAGTAAAACTTTAAAATAATAATAGGTAGTATTGATGAAACATGTACGCACTAGAGATAAAATCAGAAAGGCAACTGAAAATCCAAATAAAGAGTCTTTAGAGCCACAAATCCCCTCCTTAGCCCACCTCGGGAGAAGCCTGCTATGTCTATTCTGACCCCATCAGAAGGCTGGATTTTGATTCTCTGGGGAGGCCACTGACTTGGTGGAGTCAGGCTATCTTTGAACCCAAAACCTAAATAGAGTGCATAAAACTAAGCGGCCCAAGATGCTAGGAGTCCCAGTGCAGGCACATGCCAGACCCAAACTCTAACCATACACAGACATAACTCTAACCCTACACTTAATCCTAATGTTAACTTAGCCCTTAAACAAGACCCATCACTAATCAAAAAACAAACAAAAACCCCAAGACCAAAACACATTCACTGAACCTTTCTGCCAACCCTCACCCTAACTCCTAAACGTAGGTTCACCTAAACTTAGGTTTCCTTAATCCTGACCCCTACCTTAAATCTAACCCGAACCCTAACCTCTAACCCTAACCTTAATATAAGGTATTCAAATCCTATTCCTAACCTTAACCTGTACCCTAACCCTAACCCTCTAATACTAATCCTATCTCATACCCCAAACTGTACCCTAACCCGTACCCTAAAACCAACCCCTAACCCACTCCCTAACCCTATATCTTACCCTTTTCCAAAACCGTACCCTGACCCTGACCTGACCCTAACCCTAACCTGTAACCAAACCTTAACCCTAACCCTAGCCCTAACCCCTATCCTAATCCTAACCCTCACTCTAACCCTAAACCTAGCCCTAAGTTTAACTGTAACCCTTAACTCTAACCCCTAACTCTAACCCCTAACCATAACTCACACCCTCACCCCTAACCCTAACTGCAAACCTAAGCCCAACCCTAACTCTAACCATAACCCTAACCCTAACCTCTAACCTCCTGCCCTAATCCCTAGAGCCTAAACCCTAGCCCTAACACTAAATCCTGTCCCTTACCCTAACCCCCATCCTAACTCTTAACACTGACAAATACCCTTATGCCTCACCTAACCTCTAATTCGTAATCATAAGCATAATCACTAACCCCTAACATCTAACCTAAGGCTAACCACCAACTTCCTCCCCTCTCCTCACCCTACCATTCATTCTACACTTTCACTTACCCTGTGGTTCTGAGGAGTCCCTTCTGATGTGGAAGTGGCCCCCAACAGCTCCTCCAGATTCCTCCAAGGGGTCCTGAGGAAGCCAGGCTCCTGTGAGTGCGGACGTGGCCCCACGTGTTCCTGAGTCATAGTCAGCGGGTCCTGAGGACGCTGGGTCTCCTGTCACTGTGGACTATGCCTCACATCCTCTGGAAGCCTCACAGCAGGTCCTCAGGGTGCCGGGGGCTCCTGTCACCCTGGACATGGCCCCATGTCCCCCAGAAAACTCACCGCGGGTCCTGAGGAGGCTGTGGGCTCCTGTCAGCATACACGCAGCCACTTATGTCCCGAAGCCAAAGTGCAGGTCCTGAGGAAGACAGGGTACCTGTCAGCATTGACGTGGCCCCACATTTTCCTCAAGCCTCACCATAAGACCTGAGGAGGCTGGGGGCTCCTGTCAGCATGGATATGGCCCCAAATCTTCCCAAAACTTCACAGTGGGTCCTGAGGAGGCTGGAGACTCCTGTCACTATGGATGCGGCACCCACATTTTTCTTAGGCCTCACCACAGACCCTGACAAAGCTGGGGTCTTCTGTCCCCATGGACGCATCCACACATTTCCCCAAGTCTACACCAGGGGTCCTGAGGAAGTCAGTGTCCTGCTGTGTCCATGTGGCCCCAAATCCTCCCGAAGTGTCGCCGAGGGTTCTGAGGAGGCTGGGGCTCCTGTAACCATGAATGCAGCCCCCAGCTTCCAGAAGCCTCAACTTATGTCCTGAGGGACCCGGGAGCTCCTGCCAGAGTGAACGCGTCGCCACATCTTCCTGAAGCCTCCCCACAGGTCCTGAGGCAGCTCAGGGACTCCTGTCAGTGTGGATGCAGGCCCATATCTTCCTGAAGCCTCCCCGGGGGTCGTGAGGCTGCTCAGGGGTGCCTCTCAGCGTGGATGCGGGCCCACAATTTCCTGATACCTCCCTGCGGGTCCTGAGGTGCTCAGGGCTCCTGTCAGCGTGAATGTGGGCCCACATCTTCCAGAAGCCTCCCTGCGGGTCCTGAGGCGGCCCAGGGACTCCTGTCAGGGTGGATGTGGGCCCACATATTCCTAAAGCCTCATCGCCCGTCCTGAGGAGACCGGGGTTCCTGTCAGCATGAATGTGACCCAATTTCCCCCTGAAGACTCCCCGCGGGTCCTGAGGAGGCTGCAGCTCATCAGCATAGACGCGTCCCCATGTCTTCCGCAGGCCTCCCCAGCACAGGCTGGCTCCTGTTAGTGCAGGCAGAGGAGGCCTACTGCACATGCATGCCCCATGGGAGGGGCCTGGGCTCAGGCACCCCCTGCGGGATGCTCAGGCGCTACAGGAGACTGTGCAGGAGGCAGCGGGTGCTCTCTGTGCTGCACCTGCCTCCTTTCAGGCTTCATCTGGGGCCTGTTAGCTTTGGAAACATCTCACTGAAAAGGAGCCCAACACCCGGCTTCCCCAGAAATACTTAAGGACAAGGAATTGGAGCCCACAGGACGTGAAAGGAAATGTGGACCAGACTTTTACCACATCCTGCAAAACTCACTCAACCCTCTTCCACTGTGGGCGGGACCGCGGGTTGGTGCAGCCGCCCTGGAAACAGTGTGGAGGCCCCTCAGGAAGTTACAAATAGAGCCGCCCTGCGACCAGCAGGTGAACGGCCTGGAGCTCACTCCGAAGATACAGATGCAGTGAGACTTGGGACACCTGCACCCCAATGTCCACAGCAGCCGGGTCCACAGTAACCACACTGTGGGAGGACCCTCGGTGTCCGCTGCCAGATGATGGATAAAGAGGATGGGAGATAGATGATGGTCATAGAGAGAGGAATGGAACTCAGCTATCAAAGAGAAGGAAATCTTGCCATTTGCAATGATGTGGATAGAACTAAAGGGATCATGTTAAGTGAAGTAACTCACTCGGAAAAGAGAATGACGTGTGGTTTCATTCATAGGTGGAATTAAAGAAGCAAAGCAGATGAACAACTGTAAAGGGAAGGAAAAACAAATAAGATGAAAACAGATGCAGGAAATACAGACTCTTAATGATAGGAAACAAACTGAGGGTCGCTGGAGGGGGCGGATAACAGGGGACCGGCATGAAGGAGGTCACGTGATGTCACGAGCACTGCTGTTATCTCCAACTGGTGAATCCCTGAATTCTTCCTCTGAAAGTGTAATACGCTATACGTTAATTAATTGGGTTTAAATTAAGTTAAAAAAATCAGTTCTATCAGAGCACATTTCCTTCTGTACTCTCTGTTTTGCTCATTCAGCTTATGCCGGGACCACCCCCGTGGGTCTGGTTTGTCTAAGTAGGCTCCACGCCTCGTCCATGGCCCAACACAGGCCTAGAACTCACGACCCCTGAGATCAGGACTGGAGGTGAGGTCAGGAGTTGGATGCTTAACCGACGGAGCCAGCCGGGGGCCCGAGAACCACACTGCTTTATCCTGTGTCTCTGTGACATCTTTTGAAATAGGAAAGTGCTGCGTCCCACTCTGTCATGCTTCTCCAATACTGATTTGACCTCCGGGGTCATTTGTTGTGGGGGTTGGATGTTATGGGTTTTGTTTTTTTTTTCCTATTTCTAAGATCTGCCACCATGATTTTGATAGGAATGACATGAAACTGAGGGTGGCTTCAGGAACTGCGGACATTTTCACAAGATGAGGCTCCGACCCCACGAGCCCAGGACGGCCTCCCAGAGCCTGGTATGGCTCAGTGCACAAGACTTGTGCTCCTTTGGTTCAGTCTCATTATTTATTCTCCTTGATGCTCCTGAGAAGGCCTTCACGTCCTTCCTTTCCTTCCTGAGTGCTCATTGTCGGGACACAGCAAGGCTACTCTGCTTTGTAGGGTCAGTTTGTGTCCCTTTACTTTACTGAGCTCACTCCTTAGTTCTAACAGGTTTTGGTGGTGGAGGCTCTTGGGTTTCCTGTTTCTAGTACCGCGTCTTCAGCAAATAGGGACAGTGTGACGTCCCCCTTCCATGTGTGGAACCTTTGCTGTTTACAGCTTAATGTCCTAGAAAGCCCCACAATTGAATCAAAACTGAGCCCAGGCCAAGGGCAGGAAGCCCCTATTAGAATGAGAACAGAGCTCAATGCCCTTGAAGGCCCCATATCAAAATGTAAACAGAACTTGAGGAATTGCTCCAGCCCTTCTTGAGGTCCCCAAGACCAGCCCTTAAAACTAAGCTAAAACCTACCTCGGGTCCAAGTCCCTGATCTGCAATGTCGGGTATACTTGGACACAAGATCGAGCTTGTAAATAATCCCTCGTGTGTTTGCATCGGAATCGGCTTCTTGGTGGTTTCTCATATTCGCAATCTTGGGCACAACAGTCTGAGATAAAAAACAAAACCAAAAGAAACTCAGACGCGGGCAGAGTGAAAGCAGGGTTCTGAGAGAAGCGGCAGGGAACCGGGGGCTTGGCGGCTCTTCTGTGGTGGGCCTGCAGACTGGGGGGCGGAATCCTCAGTCCTAGAGCTAGAGGACCAGCGTCCCCACCCGCCTCCCCCCCATCAGACCCGAGTCTCAGAAAGCAGCACAGCACTGCCCGCTGGAGGCCAGAGGTGCTGATGCCCACCCCGTCACTGATCCCCGCAGGTGCATCTCCCAGGCAGATGTGCACCTGACAATCAGCACCACATCCCATCGCCAGACACCACACAGACCACTCGCTGCCACCAAGTTGTCAGACCACAGAGGCCTGGAGAGGAGGCCCGGAGACACATTTGCCTCTCGCAAAACTTGCGCCCCTATCGAACGAAATCCTTTCAAGCGAAGCTTACAGAAGGTCTGCATGTGGGATGTTCAAGTCCTAAGCTCAAACCAAAGGAGTGTGCATGCCTTGGAGGCAGCTGTCCGCTGGGAGCCAAATTGACAAGGCAGACACTTGGTTCACACTCCGCCACACTCGCGCATACAATGAAATGCTGTGGAAGCAGAACGTACAGGCAGTCAGGATGGGGGAGGTACAGGCCATAAGCTCAACTCTCAGAAGTGTGTATGCTTTGCATCCGATGACTGCTAGACACTTATAGAGATGAGGAATACCCGAGCTACACTCTAATTGAACAAGGACGTTGGCAATCGCTATATTGAACTCAGATACACGTGTACAGTCCTGACACTTCCACTCGCATTTCTCCAACCTCTTTTAGCACCTAATGTAAGGAAGTTAGCAGCTATGACTATGGGTAGGCAGGATGCGGGAGGGTCCTGCCTTGATCTCAGCTCTCACAAAAGACCATGCCTAGAAGCCCGCTTTCAACTAGCTGCGTTCTAATGGCCGTGAGACCATAGCAGTCTTCTAACTCAGGAGGTTTGAAGAATACCACTCTACTGTACCTGGAGACACCTTCCAGGCCTGCACTATTCCACTTGCTTCTCACAAGCTTCTGACAAACGTCTCTGGTGAAGATGTTCAAAACTCATTCTGCAGGCAGTGTGGAACTGTGAGGGACTAGGTGTGAGCTCAACTCTCGGGAGAGAGATGCTTTTGGACTCAGAGTTCAGCTAGCTTCTCACGTATGGAACTTAGTATGTAGCACCTGTCTAAGACAGGAATTACTAGGAAATCGCTGGATTGAGCTTGGAGGCACTAGTCTTGTATGCGGGGATTTTCCACTTACCTCTCACAACACTTCAGTCACGCATCAAGCCTAGGCCTGTTAGCAGCAAAGTGTACCTGCAGGCAGGATGTGGGAAGTACAGGCCATAAGCTCATCTCTCAAAAGTGTGTACAACTGGGAGGCAAATGTCTGCTACCCACTCGTACATGGGAGTTAGAAACTAGCTACACTCTAATTGAACAAGGACGTTGGCAATCACTGTATTGAACTCAGATACACGTGAGTACCATCCTGACACTTCCACTTGCATTTCTCCAACCTCTCCCAGCACCTAAGATAAGGACGTTAGCAGCTATGACTATGGGTAGGCAGGATGCAGGAGGGTCCTGCCCTGAGCTCAGCTTTCAAAAGGAGACCTGCCTCGAAGCAAGCTTTCTACTTACTGCGTTCTGATGGCCATCAGAACGTGGCAGCATTGTAATTCAGGATGTTCCATGAATACCGCTTTACTGCACCTGGAGACACAACCTTGAATCCTGCAGCTTGCCCCTTGCGTCCCATGAGCTTCTGACAAACATGTCTAGTGAGGATGTTCGTAACTGTATCTGCAGGCAGTGTGGAACTGGGAAGGACCACGTTTCAGCTCAACTCAGAGAGGGAAGTTCCCCAGAGAGACAGCTTTCAGCTAGCTACTCAGGTTTGGAAGTTAGTATGTAGCTCCCATCTGAGGGAGGAATTCCTCAGAAGTTGCTGGATTGAACTAACACACATTTGCCTCTCGCAAAACTTGCGTCCCGTATCGAACAAAATCCTTTGGAAGCTAAGCGTAAAGGCGGTCAGCATGTGGGAGGTTCAAGTCCTAAGCTCAATCCAAAGGTGTGTGCATGCCTTGCAGGCAGCTGTCCGCTGGGAGCCAAATTAACAAGGCAGACACTTGGTTCTCACTCCGCTACTCTCTCGCATACAACGAAATGCTGTGGAAGCAGAACGCACAGGCAGTCAGATGGGGGAGGTACAGGCCATAAGCTCAAATCTCAGAAGTGTGTATGCTTTGCAGGCCGACGTTGCTAGACACTTATCGAGGCGAGGTATACCCGAGCTACACTCTAATTGAACAAGGACGTTCGTAATCGCTATATTGAACTCAGATACACATGAGTACAGTTCTGACACTTCCACTCGCATTTCTCCAACATCTCCCAGAACCTCACTTAAGGATGTTAGCAGCTATGACAATGGGCAGGCAGGATGCGGGAGGGTCCTGCCCTGAGCTCAGCTCTCACAAGAGAGCATGCCTAGAAGCCAGCTTTCAACTAGCTGCGTTCTAATGGCCGTGAGACCATAGCAGTCTTCTAACTCAGGAGGTTCGAAGAATACCACTCTACTGCACCTGGAGACACCTTCCAGGCCTGCATGATTCCACTTGTGTCCCACAAGCTTCTGACAAAAGTCTCTGGTGAAGATGTTCAAAACTCATTCTACAGGCAATGTGGAACTGTGAGGGACAGGGTGTGAGCTCAACTCTCGGAAGAGAGATGCTTTTGGATTCGGGGTTCAGCTAGCTTCTCACGTATGGAACTTAGTATGTAGCACCTGTCTACTACAGGAATTACTAGGATATCGCTGGATTGAGCTTGGAGGCACTAGTCTTGTATGCCGGGATTTTCCACTTACCTCTCACAACACTTCAGTCACGCATCGAGCCTAGGCCTGTTAGCAGTGAAGTGTACCTGCAGGCAGGATGTGGAAAGTACAGGCCAAAAGCTCAACTCTCAGAAGTGTGTATGCTTTGCAGGCCGATGTCTGCTAGACAGTTATCGAGGCGAGGTATACCCGAGCTACACTCTAATTGAACAAGGACGTTGGCAATCATTGTATTGAACTCAGATAGACGTGAGTACAGGCCTCATGCTTCCACATGCATTTCTCACAACCTCTCCCAGCACCTAATATAAGGATGTTAGCAGCTATGTCTACAGGCCGGCAGGATGCGGGAGGGTCCTGTCTTGAATTCAGCTCTCAAAAGGAAGCATGCCTCGAAACCGAAAGTCAGGAGGTTCAATGAATACCGCACTACTGCACCTGGAGACACAACCATTGAAGACTTCAACTTGCCCCTTGCATCCCATGAGCTTCTGGCATACATCTCTAGTGAGGATGTTCAAAACTCTATCTGCAGGCAGTGTGGAACTGTGAGGGACTACGTGGGGTCTCACCTCTCAGAATCAAGTTCCCCTGGACACTGCGTTCAACTAGCTTCTCTTGTATGGAATTAGTAGCAATGTATGAGAGGAATTCCTCGGTAGTCGCTGGATTGAGTTTCAAGACACATGTCTCCTGGCCTGCACCTTCCAATTGCCTCTCACACAACTTCTGTCCCGCAACAAACCTAGGCCTGTTAGAAGCGAAGTGTACATGCAGTCAGTGTGGGACCCAGGAAATTTCTTTTTATTTATTTATGATAGTCACACAGCGAGAGAGAGATAGAGAGGCAGAGACATAGGCAGAGTGAGAAGCAGGCTCCATGCACCGGGAGCCCGACATGGGATCGATCCCGGGTCTCCAGGATCACGCCCCTGGCCAAAGGCAGACGCTAAACCGCTGTGCCACCCACGGATCCTGAGACCCAGGAAATTTAACAAAAATCCCCTACTCCTAGACAAGCAGAGGAGGACAGATGCCATTTTGTGCTACAGCTGTCACCCTCTGTATGACCCCTACATAACCTGCTTATTGCTTAAGGTGCTGCCCCACCCTAGTCAAGCTTTTGGGCACACGCTACTCAGAAATCGGCCCATAACAATGTAACCCTGCTTTGTGCCAGCCAAAACTGCGCGCCAATTCTGACCAAAGTAATAGGCCAGCTCAAATGGATACTATAGGGTAAGATGTAATTCAATCGGCCACCTGCGTGTGGACCGACATGACTGTGCAACTTTCTGTGTATCCCATGGGCCACTGCCCCTATAAAGCTGCTATGCCTTAGTCTTGGGGTCCAAGTCCCTGTTCCGCTGTGTCAGGTATACTTAGACCCACGCTCCAGCTTGTGAATAAACCCTCTTGTGTTTGCATCGGTGTCGGCTTCTCGGTGGTTTCTAGGATTCACAATCTTGGCCACAACATTTGGGGGCTCGTCCGGGATCTGAGAGACCTCCAGGACCTTATCCGGAGGATTTCACGCGTGGTGAGTGCACTCGACTTTTTCCACCTTTAGCGTGCAAATTCTCTAAGAGCTCTAACCTGTAGGAATTCCAATCTGTATTAGGTCAGCATTGACTTAGGCGGATGCGCTGGTGGGCCATCAACCGGGGGTCTTGAGGAGACGTCCCTTGCCCCTGCCTGGAGGATGGAGGTCCTATCTGTAAGGAGGATGGAGGTCCTCATCTGTATGGAGGATGAGCGTCCTCATATGTAAGTAGGATGGGGTTGTCATCTGTATGGATGACGGGGGTCCTCATCTGTAAGGAGGACGGGGCTCCTCATCTGTATGGAGCACGGGGTCCTCATCTGTAAGGAGGACAGGGGTCCTCCTCTGTATGGAGGACAGGGGTCCTCATCTGTAAGGAGGACGGGGGTCCTCATCTGTATGGAGGACGGGGTCCTCATCCGTAAGGAGGACGGGGGTCCTCCTCTGTATGGAGGTCGGGGGTCCTCATCTGTAAGGAGGACGGGGGTCCTCATCCGTAAGGAGGACAGGGGGTCCTCATCCGTAAGGAGGATGGGGGTCCTCGTCTGTATGGAGGACGGGGGTCCTCATCTGTAAGGAGGGCTGGCTGCCAGACCTTCGGATTACTTTCTGTCTTGTCTCCGCAGCTGCACTAGAACGTTTGTCTGTTACTGTGCTCTTCTTACCTCTTTGCACGCTGGTCTGTGTTACCTGTTTGTGTGCTGGTCTGTGTTACTGTGTTCTTGTTAACTGTGTGTTTGACTGTGTTATTTGTGAACTGTCATAACTGTCTGTGCCTTGGTGTGGACGGGGGACATAATGGGACAGATGCAAACCATACCCTTGTCTCTTATGCTCTCCCACTTCTCGGATGTTAGGGAAAGAGCTCTTATTGTGAGCATAGACATACAGAGAGAGAGATTCCAAATTTATTGCATATCAGAATGGCCAACCTTTGACGTGGGATGGCCCCGAGAAGGAAATTTTCACCTACCTATTATCTTACAGGTTAAGGCCGTGAACTTCAGGGACAAACCAGATGGCCACCCTGACCAGATGCCCAACATCCTTGCCTGTCAGGACATGATCGAGAATTCCCCTCCTTGGCTAAAACCCGTTTTTACTCCCCAAAGCACACAACTCGCCTGAAGGTAAGGAGAGACTCCGGGTCCACCGCCAGACTCTAATGGCAGGTCTCCAGGCTGCCGCGTGCAAGACTACCAATCTGGCCAAGGTCTATGATGTGAGACAGGGTAAGGATGAGAGTCCAGCAGCCTTCTTAGAGGGAGCAATAGAGGCTTTTAGGCAGTACACCCCTATGAACCCAGAAGCCCCGGAAACAAAGGCCGCAATTATCATGGCTTTTGTTAACCAGGCCGTTCTGAACATTAAAAAGAAATTGCAAAGAGTAGAGAGACTGGGAGAGAAGAGCTTGCAGGACTTAGTGACAATAGCAGAACGAGTCTATAATAGAAAAAGTCCGGAAGAACTGCATGTTACCACCCCACACGCTATTAAAGGGGTACTCAAACAGCCCCCAGACAGCTGGATCAGCAATGCCCATCTGACCCATTATCAGAGCCTACTGCTAAACCCCACCAGAATTTTATTTAAGCCACCGACAACCCTGAATCTGGCAACGCTACTCCCTAACCCAGACTGGGACCCCCCTCTGCATGACTGTCAAGAAATTTTGGCACAGGTGTACGGAATCAGAGCTGATCTCCAGGACCAGCCACTGCCGAACGCCAATGCCACCTGGTACACGGACGACAGCAGTTTTGTCCGAGAAGGAGTCCGATTTGCGGGGGCAGCCATACCATAACCACGGAGACAGAGACCGTCTGGGCGGAGCCATTGACAGCCTAAATGTTGGCTCAATGGGCAGAACTGATCCCACTGGCCAAGGCACTGACCATGGAGGAAGGTAAACGAATAAACATCTACACCAACAGCAGGTACGCCTTTGCCACTGCTCACATTCGTGGAGCCCTTTACAGAGAGAGAGAGAGCTTCTGACAGCAGAGGCAGACTGTTAAAAACAAAACGGAGATTCTTGAACTCCTGAGGACCCTCTGGCTGCCCAAGGCCCTAGCCATCATCCACTGTCCGGGGCACCAAAAGGCAGACACACCAGTAGCCAGGGGAAACCGGCTAGCCGATTTAAAAGCAAAGGAGGTGTCCCTTTTGGTGACCCAGGTCTTAGCAACCACGCTACCTGATCCGGGGGAACGGAACCTGCCGGACACCCCCAACTATAGTGATGCTGACTTACACTGGATCAAACGCTTGCCTATGACCCAGTGATTGTGTGGCTGGTGGAGGGCCACAGACTCCAGCATCATCTTGCCAGAGGAACTGGGACGGCGAGTCCTATCCAAAACGCATCGGAGTACTCACACGGGAACAAGGAAGATGGAAGACCTCGTACGACATGCAAAGATCACTATTAAAGACTCTCGAACAAAGATCGAGCAGATCGTGGCAAGCTGCCACTCATGCCAGTTAACTAATGCCACCGCCCATGGATCTAACCCAGGCACCTGGCTCCGGGGGGACCGACCAGGAGCCTACTGGGAAGTGGACTTCACTGAGGTAAAACCTGGAAAATATGGATACAGGTATTTATTAGTGTTTGTAGATACTTTTTCAGGATGCACAGAGGCATTTCCCACCAAACATGAAACGGCACAGACCGTGACCAAGAAACTACTGGAAAACATCTTACCGAGGTATGGCTTTCCTGTTAAGATTGGGTCAGACAAGGGCCCAGGATTCTTCTCTAAGGTAACACAGGGAGTGGCACTAGTACTTGGGGCAGATTGGAAATTAGATTGTGCATATAGGCCCCAGAGCTCAGGACAGGTAGAGAGGATGAACAGAACATTAAAGGAGACCTTAACTAAATTAGCCCTGGAGACTGGCGGGGACTGGGTGACTCTCCTCCCCTTCACCCTATATCAGGTGAGGAACTCCCCATATAAGATGGGACTGACTCCCTACGAGATCATGTTCGGTCTTCCTCCACCTGTTATCCCCATTTTAAAACTTGAGGTGCTTGCTGAATTTGATGATCACCAACTTCTTTTCTCCCTCCAAATGTCATGAACCCATGAGCAGGTGTGGCCTAAGCTGAGGGCCCTCTATGAGACTGGGCCACCCCCGGATCCCCATCGATATCAGCCAGGTGACTGGGTGTACATGTGTACGTGTGGAGATACCAACACCGGACACTTCAACCTCGCTGCAAGGGACCTACACCCTGATCCTGACCACTCCCAATGCTCTCAAGGTCGACGAGATTACTCCCTGGTCCACTACACCCACGTCCAGCCAGCTGACCCACATACCGTTCTCAAGAACTTTGTTCCAGAATGGAAAAGCCACCCGGACAAGGACAATCCCCTAAAGCTAAGAGTGCACCGTTCTCACTAATTTCACACCTCCAAGACTCCCTAGTCTGAGGTTGTCCTTCAAAATAGAAAGGGATTAGACTTAGTCTTCTTACAACAAAGGGTGTCTGTGTGGTGTGTGGTGGGGGTATGTGCTGCCTTAAACGTAGAATGCTGCTTCTTCACTGGAATATAAATGGCAGCGAGAACAGCAACAAGGTTGGTTAAAATCCTGGTTTAATCATTCCACCTGGCTCACCCTAAGAGCAACCTGGACCCTTGATTGGATCCTGCATAGGATCCTCTGAAAAAGGGGGGAATGTGGGACCCAGGAAATTTAACAAAAATCCCCTACCCCTGGACAAGCAGAGCAGGACTGATTCCATTTTGTGCTACACCTGCCACCTCCTGTATGACCCCCACATAACCTGCTTATTGCTTAAGGCGCTGCCCCACCCTAGTCGAGCCGCTGGGCACACCCTAATCGGAAATCGGCTCAGAACAATGTAACCCTGCTTTGTGCCCGCCAAAAATGCGTGCCAATTCTGACCAAAGTAATAGGCCAGCTAAAATGGATACTATAGGGTAAGATGTAATTCAATCGGCCACCTGCGTGTGGACCGACATGACTGTGCACCTTTCTGTTAATCCCATGGGCCACTGGCCCCTATAAAGCTGATACGCCGCCTCTTAGTCTCGGGGTCCAAGTCCCTGCTCCGCAGTGTCGGGTATATTTGGACCCATGCTGGAGCTTGTAAATAAACCCTCGTGTGTTTGCATCGGTGTCAGCTCCTTGGTGGTTTCTCGTATTTGCAATCTTGGGCACAAGACCAGGGCCTGCTGCCCTGACCTCCCTTCCAGGGCCACACTGACCGCCCCACAGGCCCTCTGTGCCCGAGGCACACAGGCACGGGGATGCGGGGAGGGGAGGAAGTGCCCCGGAACCCGGCCAGCCCGGGCCCCCAGGACAGAGGGAGCACAGACCTCCTAGGTCGCTTTGCACAGACCCTGGTGACCTGAGGCTCCCTGACTGTCACTCTGTCCCAGCCCCTCCTGGCCCGGGGGCACGGGCTGAGTCCCAGTAAAGTCCGTGGGGTCCTGACCCTGGTGTCTGGCCGCCCCTGGTAGGCACGTGGGGACGTCAGCTGTGTGTATGCCTGGCGGCGCCCCTGCAGAGGCTGGTTGGGGCCTGGGTGGTGCCCCTCCTCCTCTCTGGGGGTCTCTCCACGCCCCGTGCACAGAGTTCCTGGAGACACAGAAATGGGCTGGCTGTGCATTTTCGCACCACAACACTTTCTTGACTTGCTACAGCAAACGGGCTCAGAGCCGAGGGTGCCCACCTTCCCCTGGGGAGGAAGCCCTTTCTGTCCTTCAGGCGAGGGCAAGAATCACACGGGGTGGGGGGGCGGGGGCTGGAGTCCCCCACCTGGAAGCATGTGTGGACTCCGTTTGGGGGCGTGTGTCCCCCAAACACAGGTTTCAGCCTGAGAGATGGTTCTGAGGACAGCAGAGCTGACCTGGACCTGCAGCTCATGGGCTCCTGCGCTGGGTCCCTTCAGGGCAGCTGGACCCCGGCCTCGGGCCCCCTGGGGCCCCAGCACCTGGAGGAGCCTGCCTCCTGCTGTGGGTGTTGGTGGGGCCCACCAGCCTACCCCTGTTCTCCCCACCCTCGGGTGTCCCGGGATCCCCAGGGCTGCCCTAGGTCAGCGACCCGGATCTGTGGGGCACGCCCAGGGCCCAGGAGGACACATCCAGCTGTGGGAGGACTCGTTCAGCCTAGAGCCAGAATCCAGGCCCGGCCAGACTAATGGATCCCATTAGTCTTTGTGTTGGGCCTGGGGAGGGCTCAAATCACCCCAGCCCCCACAGAGCCCAGGGCCAGGCCAGCCCAGGTCCCTCTGGGTTAGGGGCTGGTGTCCTGTGCAGGGTGTGCCGCCCTCCAGGACGGACAGTGGGAGGAGGCAGGGCACAGTGCATCCTGTGTTCCATCCACCTGCACCCACCCTGTCAGGGGCTCCCGGCCTTCCCTCTTCCCTGCAACCCCTGGGTACTCTATGGGACACCAGGGCTTCTGATGGGAGTAGGCTGTCCAGAGAACCCCGGGGAGGCTGAGCATGTCCCACAGGGGGCAGCTGCACTGGGTGCTTGCTGGGGGCCGATGGTGTTGGGCAGAGGTATGATGGTGGTGGAGTGTGGGGGATGGTGTAGGGGGGATGGTGTGGGGGTATAGTGTGGTCAGGGATTGTGTGGGGGTGTGAGGGGGATGGTGTAGGGGGGATGGTATGGGGACAATGCCATGGGGGATGATGATGTAGGGGATGGTGTGGAGGTGGGGAATGAGCAGGATGGCTCATGGTGCCTGCAGACACAGGGCATCCTCTTTCTCTAAGATGCACAAGGAGACGTCTACAGATAATGGCGACCCCAGTCTGGGGTTTGCTGTGACACCTGCCCCAGGGGCCCCGTATGGTCAGTGCAGGGCCCTGGCTGGACCGGGGGCATTATCTGGGGGTCATCATACTATGTATGTTTACAAATTGCAAATTGTCTCAAATGAAATGCATAGACTTTAGAAATATATAAAGCATCGAGGGTGGGTGTCACCCTGACCCGTCCGGCCCTCATCGGATCGATGTGTGTCCTGTTCTAGCCACGGCCATGCCGCCTGGCCCCCAGGTCCCCTTACTGCTCCCCACGGCTCCACCCCAGCCCCTTGCCTTTCAGGCGGCTGTCCCTCAACCCTTTGGAGTTCAGCTCACATGGCAACCCTTGGAGGCCCCATCCTAGTGGCCTCCTCATCCCCGAACTCCGGGTGTGGGGGCACGGGGGTCATCCCTAGCACCTTACCATGCGGCGGTGTGTTGTTGGCTGCTGTTGCTACCCCCGGCCTCAGAAGCCCCGTGTTTCCTACACAGAAGCCCCCAGGCCTCCCCTGGGGCCTGGAACCCCCCCGGCCCAGGAGCCTCACCGGACCCCATAGCGGGCCCAAAACATGGTGTGGCTGCCGAACGTCCTGTTGACGTCCAGGCCTATCTGCGTGATGTCCCTGGAGGAGACCAGGGCCTCCTCCTTCATTTCCTGCGGGAAAACCTAGGAGGAGGAGCCGGCATCAGGGACACAGACCCCGACCTGTCACCAGCTGCAGTCCTGGGCAGGGAGCCCTGGGGCCACCATGGGAGTGTGTCCTGCCAAAACCTCCTTCCTTCCCCTGGGAGGCCGGGGATGGCGGCAGTGTGCACCATGCCCATGGGACTTCTGTGAGGGCCTGTGCCCAGCTGTTGTGGGCTGGGAGGTGACTGAGGGTCAGCCTGGGTGGGAGGGGACAGGGGGTCAGCCCAGGTGGGGAGGTGACATGGGGGTGTTGTGCTCAAGATTGTGAATCCGAGAAACCACTAAGGAGCCAACACCGATTCAAACACAGGAGGGTTGATTTACCAACTCGAGCTTGCGTCCAAGTATACCCGACAGGGCGGAGCAAGACTTAGACCCCGAGGTGGGTTTTAGCTTAGTTTTGTTTTTTTGTTGTTTTGGGGTTTTTTTAGCTTAGTTTTAAGGGCTGGTCTCAGGGAACTCCAGAATGGCTGGAGCAATTCCTCAAGTTCTGTTTACATTTTGATATGGGGCCTTGGAGGGCATTGAGCTCTGTTCTTATTCTAATAGGGGCTTCCTGCCCTTGGCTTGGGCTCAGTTTTTATTGTAATGTGGGGCTTTCTAGGACATTAAGCTGTAAACTTTTGTTTTTTTTTCCCGTAACTGAAGTAATGTAAATTTCAGCTCTTATTCACAGGGACCTGGGATGGCTGGACATGTGCTAACGCTGAACATAAAGTGGAATGGCCTTAATTTTCTTGGCCTCCACATGTCCCATCCTATCTAGCTCCTTCCCCCTTCCCCAGAGCTCCTAAGAGAGCAATTGCAAATGACCTCTGGTGCTAGCATGTGTTGGGGGACAGGCCCAGGGATTTGGGATCAAGAAGACCTGGAGCTCGGGCCTCCTGGGTGGCTGTGCAGTGGGATTCCATGCTGCAGACTCTTATTCCCTAAGGCTATTTTGACAACTGACTTTGTACATAGAAAACCTCTCCTTTGTCTTTAAAAGATGAAGAGCCAGTCAAAGCATTTTTTCTCTGCCCATCTGATTGCTCAGATTCCAATGTGAGACGTATTTCCTGTTAATAGGGATAATTTACTATCCGTAGTACTATGGTTAAAATATTCTGACACAAGTAGTTCAGAGGGATGAGGGTTTCTCATCTCTTTCTTCACAGTTGAGTCACTCATAAGGAAATGCATCTTTATGGATTTGGAACGAACTGAGAGACATTATTACCAATGGTCCTATTACTATGTGAAGGATTCTTCCCTGAGATTCTTCCCCTGTTTTAACTGACACTGAAACACTGCGAACTCTTTGGAAGACAAATGTCCAGGAAATAAATGTTATGCATTGCTAATTTTAAATGCACTTGCAATATGGTGTCTAATATAAAAGAAGTATTTTTATCTGATATTTGCTATTTATTATCCTTTCCTGCTTTTCAGGTTGAGGAGGCATTATACGTGCTCATAAGTGTTTTTCTTTCCTTCTGATATAAAATTCTTACTTTGTTCCCATTGAAGGAACTCTTTAAGAATAAGGCAAAAATTAATTAAACTATTCTAAAATCTTCACACTTGGAGCCTGATTCATTTATGTCAATTTTCAAAATAAATCTTATTGATTAGAAAAAAAAAAAGATTTATAGGGAAATTGAGAAGATAGTACAGAGAATTCTCATGCACTCGCACTCAATTTCTCCAATTATCGATATCTTATATTAGTACGGTACAAATATTAGCGAATGAATCAATATTAAAATATTCGCATTAACCAAAGACCATACTTTATTCAGATTTCCTTTTTTTTTTTTTTTGCTAAGTTACCATCCCTCATATCACATTAAACTTATCATGTTTTCTTAGGCTCCTCTGGATTTTGACAGTTTTTCAGCCTTTTCTTCTTGTTGTTGAACTGGAACACTTTGAGAAGTAGAGTATTTTGTAAAATTTCCCTTAGTTGGGACATGTCTGTTGTTTATCTCATGATTGAACTGTGATTGTGGATCATATACAGAGATATACTGCCATTTTTATTATACCATATAGGGGATAGATACTATCAACATGATTTATCAGTCTTGGGAGGCAGATGTCTGCTACCCACTCCTACATGGGAGTTAGAACCTAGCTGCACTCTAATTGAAGAAGGCCATTGGAAATCGCTGTATTCAACTCAGATACACGGGAGTATAGGCCTGACGCTTCCACATGCTTTTCTCACAACCTCTCCCAGCACCTACCATCAGGATGTTAGCAGCTAAGTCTACAGGCAGGCAGGATGTGGGTGGGTCCTGCCCTGAGCTCAGCTCTCAAAAGGAAGCATGCCTCGAAGCCAGCTTTCTACTAGCTGCGTTTTAATGGCCATGAGAACGTAGCAGCATTGTAAGTCAGGAGGTTCCATGTACACCGCTCTACTGCACCTGGAGACACAAGCATTGAAGCCTGAGCTAGGCCCTTGTGTCCTATGAGCTTCTGACAAACTTGTCTAGAGAGGAGGTTCGAATTTCCATCTGAAGGCTGTGAGGAACTGTGAGGGACTGGGGGTGAGCTCAAGTCTCAGAAGCAAGTACCCATTGGACACTGAGTTCAACTAGCTTCTCATGTAAGGAACTTAGTATGTAGCACCAAACTAAGAGAGCAGTTCCTCAAATATCTCTGGATTGGGATATGAGACACTAGCCGTGTGGGCCGGCACCTTCCACTAACCTCTCACAACCCTTCTGCACGCATCAAGGCTAGGCCTGATAGGAGCGAAGTGTATCTGCAGTCAGCATGTGGGAGGTACAGGGCATGAGTTCAACTCTCAGAAGTGTGTATGCTTTGCAGGCAGATGTCTGCTAGACACTTATTGATGGGAGCTAGAAGCCGAGCTACACTCTAATTGAACAAGGACGTTGGCAATCGCTGTATTGAACTGAGATACACGAGAGTACAAGCCTGTCACTTCCACGTGCTTTTCACACAACCTCTGTCAGCACCTAACATAAGGATGCCTGGACCTATGTCTACAGGCAGTTATGATGCGGGAGGGTCCTGCCCTGACCTCAGCTCTCACAACGAAACATGCCTAGAAGCCAGGTTTCAACTAGCTGCATTCTTATGGCAGTGAGAATGTAGCAGTATTCTCAGTCAGGAGGTTCCAAGATTACCACTCTACTGCACCTGGGGACACCTTCCAGGTCGGCATTGTTCCACTTGCGTCTCAGAATCCTCTGACAAACGTCTCTGGTGAAGACGTTCGAAACTCACTCTGCATGCAGTGTACAACTGTGAGGGACTGAGTGTGAGCTCAACTCTCAGAAGTAAGTTGCTTTTGGACAAGGCGTTCAGCTAGCTTCTCACCTATGGAACTTGGTATGTAGCACCAGTCTAAGACAGGAATTACTAAGAAATCGCTGGATTGAGCTTGGAGGCACTACTCTTCTGTGCTGGGACATTCCACTTACCTCTCACAACACTTCAGTCATGCATCGAGCCTAGGCCTTTTAGAAGCGACGTGTACCTGCAGGCAGGATGTGGGAGGTACAGGCCATAAGCTCAACTCTCAGAAGTGTGTATGCCTGGGAGGCAGATGTCTGCTACCCACTCGTACATGGTAGTTAAAACTTACCTACACTCTGAAGAAGGCCATTGAAAATCACTGTATTCAACTCAGATACACGTGAGTTCAGGTCCGACGCTTCCACATGCTTTTCTCACAACCTCTCCCAGCACCTAACATAAGGATGCTAGGACCTATGTCTACAGGCAGTCAGGATGCGGGAGGGTCCTGTCCTGACCTCAGCTCTCACAAGGAAGCATGCCTCGAAGCCAGCTTTCCACTAGCTGCGTTGTTATGGCCGTGAGAACGTAGCAGCAATGTAAGTCAGGACTTTCCGTCAATACCGCTCTACCGCACCTGGAGACGCAACCATTGAAGCCTGCAGCTTGCCCCTTGCGTCCCATGAGCTTCTGACAAACCTGTCTAGTGAGGATGTTCGTAACTCCATGTGCAGGCAGTGTGGAACTGGGAAGGACCGTGTGTCAGCTCACCTCGCAGAAGGAAGTTCCCCAGAGTGACAGCTTTCAACTAGGTACTCAGGTTTGGAAGTTAGTATGTAGCTCCCTTCTGAGGGAGGAATTCCTCCGAAGTCGCTGGATTGAGCTAAGAGACACTTGCCTCTCACAAAACTTGCGTCCCGTATCGAACGAAATCCTTTGGAAGCGAAGCGTACAGGCGTTCAGCATGTGGGAGGTACAAGCCATAAGCTCAATCCAAAGGAGTGTGCATGCCTTGGAGGCAGCTGTCCCCTAGCGCGAAATTGACAAGGCAGACAGTTGGTTCTCACTTCGCTACTGTCCCGCATACAACGAAATGCTGTGGAAGTAGACCGTACAGGCAGTTAGGATGGGGGAGGTCCAGGGCATAAGCTCAACTCTCAGAAATGTGTATGCCTTGCAGGTGATGGCTGCTTGCCACTCGTTCATGGGAGTTAAAACGTAGCATGACTCTAATTGAACAAGGCTGTTGGAAATCCCTGTATTGAACTCAGATACACGTGAGTACAGGCCTGACACTTCCACATGCTTTTCACGCAACCTCTTCCAGCACCTCACTTAAGGATGATAGGAGCTATGTCTACAGGCAGTCAGGATGCGGGAGGGTCCTGCCCTGAGCTCAGCTCTCACAAGAAAGCATCCCTAGAAGCCAGGTTTCAACTAGCTGCATTTTTATGACTGTGGTGTCCTTCTAACCTAATCTATACTTGGTCACTCCAGTCCCCAACTGGGCCTCAGCTGGACCTGGTGCCTCCGGTACTTAGTTTGGTCTCACCTGGACCTGGTGACTGTGTTCCCACCTGGTCCTCAACTGGTCTTATGACTTTTGTCCCCACCTGGGCCTCACCCAGACCAGGTGACTGAGTTCCACCTGGGTCTTACCTGGACCTGGTGAATCTGGTCCCCTCCTGGGTATCACCAGGACCTGGTGACTCTGGTCCTCACGTGCGCCCCACCTGGACCTGGTGACTCTTGTACCCACCTGGGCATCATCGGGATATGTTTAGTCTGTTTCCCAAGTGAGACTCTGGAACATTTAACTTTGGTCCTCACCTGGGCCTCACCTGGACCTGGTGACTCTGTTTCCCACATGAACCTCACCTGTACCTGGTGTCTCTGCTGTTCTTCTAGCCTCACCTGTACCTGGTGACTCCAGTCCCACTCCCCCCGGGCCTCAGCTGGATTTGGTGACTCTGGTCCTCAGCTTGGTTTCATCTGGACCTGGTGACTGTGGTCCCCACCTTGGCCTCACCCAGACCTGCTGACTCTGGTTCCCACCTGCGCCTCACCTGTACCTGGTGATCTGGTTCTCACATGGACCACACCTAGACCTGGTGACCGTGCTGTCCTTCTAGACTCACCTTTAACTGGTAACTCTGGTCTCCACCTGGGCCTCACCTGGACCTGGTGAATCTGGTCCCCACTTGGTCCTCAAGAGGACCTGGTGACTCTGGTCCTGAGGTGGATATCATTGGGACATGGTTATTGTGTTCCCCACCTGGGACTCACCTCGACCTGGTAACTCTGGTCCTTACCTGGGCCTCACCTGGACCTGGTGATTCTGGTCGGCACCTGAGACTACCCTGGATCTGGTGACTGTGGTCCCCACCTGGGCCTCACTTGGACCTGGTGACTCTGATCCCCATCTGGGCCTCACCTGGCTCTGTTGACCATGGTCCTCAACTGGGCATAATTGGGACCCGGTGACTGTGTTCCACAACTGGACCTCACCTGGACCAGGTGACTCTGGTTCCCCTCTGGGTCTCACGCTGACCTGGTGACTGTGAACCCCACTTTGGCCTGACTTGGACCTGCTGACTCTGGTTGCCACCTGCGCCTCACCTCGAACTGTTGACTCTGGTTCTTTCAAGGGCCTCCCCTGTACCTGGTGCTTCTGGTCCCCACCTGGGCCTCACTGGGACCTGCTGAGTGTGGTTGCCACCTGCACCTCACCTGGACCTGGTGATTCTGGTCCCCACCGGAGCCTCACCCATACCTGGTGACTTAGGTCCCCATGTGGACCTCACTTGGACCTGGTGATTCTGGTCCTTGCCTGGTCCTCACCCAGACCTGGTGACTCTGTCCGGGTGTTGGGCTCCATTTCAGTGAGACGTTTCCGAAGCTCACAGGCCTCAGCTGGAGCCCGGAAGGAGGCAGGTGCGGCCCTAGGGACGGGGAGGCCGCCTCCTGCATGGCCTCCTGCAGTGCGTAAGTGTCCCGCAGATGGCGCCCGACTCCAGGCCCCGCCCAAGGAGCGTGCATGCGCAGTAAGCCTCCTCCGCCTGCACTAACAGGAACCCGCCTGTGCTTGCGAGGCCTGAGGAGGACGTGGGGTCGCGTCCACGCTGATGAGCCCCAGCCTCCTCAGGACCCGCGGTGAGGCTTCAGTAGGACATTGGGCTGTGTTCACGCTGTCAGGAGTCCCGGTCTCCTCAGGACCCGCGGTGAGGCTTCAGGAAGCTGTGGGCCGGGATCCCTGGGTGGCGCAGCGGTTTGGCGCCTGCCTTTGGCCCAGGGCGCGATCCTGGAGACCCGGGATCGAATCCCACGTCGGGCTCCCGGTGCATGGAGCCTGCTTCTCCTTCTGCCTGTGTCTCTGCCTCTCTCTCTCTCTCTCTCTCTGTGTGTGACTGTCATAAATAAATAAAAATTTAAAAAAAAAAAAAAAGGAAGCTGTGGGCCCGCATCCACGTGACAGGAGCCCCTGGGCCTCCTCAGGACCCGCGGGGAGGCTTCAGGAAGATGTGGCGCCGCGTCCACTCTGGCAGGAGCTCCCGGGCTCCTCAGGACCCAAGTTGAGGCTTCTGGAAAATGGGGGCTACATCCATGTTGACAGGAGCCCCGGCCTCCTCAGAACCCACGGTGAGGCTTCGGGAGGATGTGGGGCCACGTCCACACTGACAGGACGCTGACCTCCTCAGGACCCCCGGTGTAGACTTCGGGAAATATGGGGATGTGTCCATGCCGACAGAAGACCCCAGCCTTGTCAGGGCCCGTGGTGAGGCCTAAGAAAGATGTGGGGACCGCATCCACACTGACAGGTCTCCGGCCTCCTCAGGACCCCCTCTGAAGTTTTGGGAAGCTTTGGGGCCACGTCCATGCTGACAGGAGCCCCCAACCTCCTCAGGTCTTATGGTGAGGCTTGAGGAAAATGTGGGGCCACATCAACACTGACAGGACCCCCGTTCTCCTCAGGACATGCACTTGGCTTCGGGACATATGGGGCTGCGTCTATGCTGCCAGGAGCCCACAGCCTCCTCAGGACCCGCAGTGAGTTTTCGGGGGTACGTGGGGCCATGTCCAGGGTGACAGGAGCCCCCGGCCTCCTGAGGACCTGCTGTGAGGCTTCCAGAGGATGTGAGGCATAGTCCACAGTGACAGGAGTCCCGTCGTCCTCAGGACCCGCTGACTATGACTCAGGAACACATGGAGCCGCGTCCGCACTCACAGGAGCCCGGCTTCCTCAGGACATCCTGGAGGACTCTGGAGGCGCCGTTGGGGGCCACGTCCACATCAGAAGGGACTACTCAGAACCACAGGGTAAGTGAATGGGTAGAATGAATGGTAGGGTCAGGGGAAGGGAGGCAGTTAGTGGTTAGGGTTAAGTTAGATGTTAGGGGTTAGTGATTAGGCTTATGGTTACAGATTAGAGGTTAGGGTGAGGGATAAGGGTAAGGGTCAGTGGTTAGGAGTTAGGATGGGGGTTAGGGATTAGGGAAAGGGGTTAGGGTTAGGACAGGATTTAGAGTTAGGGTTAGGGTTTAGGCTTTAGGGATTAGGGCAGGAGGTTAGGAGTTGGGGTTAGGGTTATGGTTAGAGTTAGGGTTGGGCTTAGGTTTGCAGTTAGGGTTAGGGGTAGAAGCAGGCTCCCCAAAGGGAGGGCAATGTGGGACTCGATCCTGGGATCCCAGGATCACACCCTGAGCCGAAGACAGATGCTCAACCACTGAGCCACCAGGTGTCCCCCAGGGTTTGGTTTCAAATCTAGTTTGTCTGATATAAGTACGGGTCCTCCAGCTTTCTTTTGCTGTCCATTAGCGTGATAGATGATTTTCCATCCCCTGGCTTTCAATCTGCTGGTGTCTATAGGTCTAAGGTGAGCATCTTGTAGGCAGCATACAGATGGATCTTGTTTTTTTAATAAAGATTTTATTTAAGAGAGAGAGAAGCAGAAAATTAGGCAGAGAGAGAAGCAGGCTCCCCACCAGGAGCCCAATATGGGACTCAATCCCAGACTCCAGGATCACACCCTGAGTCAAAGGCAGAGGCTCAACCCCTGAGCCACCCAGGCATCCCGGATCATGTTTTTTAAGCCACTCTGATACCCTATATCTTTTGATTGGAGCATTTAGTCTATCAACATTCAGAGTGATTATTGAAAGATATGAACTTAGTGCCTTTGTGTTACCTGTAGAGTTGGTGTTGCTGGTGATGTTCTCTGGTCCTTTCTAGTTTTTTGCTTTTCGTCTCTTTTTTTCCCCCACTAGAAGAGTCCCTCTTAAAATTCCTTACTGGACTGGTTTAGTGGTCATGAACTGCTTTATTTTTTGCCTGTCTGAGAAACTCTTTATCTCTCCTTCTATGCTGAATGACAGCCTTGCTGGAGAAAGAATTCTTACAAATTGAACTCCAATTTAAAAAAAATTAAAAACATAAAATAAATTTTTGCTATTATGATTGAGGAAAACGGCATTTTATGTTCAGAAATTTTTAATTTCTTCCTAGGGAGATTAAATAAATTTTGATGATTATTCTTAAAAGAAAACAAAAGAAAGGATTCTTGGCTGCATACTTTTCCTATTCAGCATATTGAATATTTCCTTCCACTTCCTTCTGGATTGCCAAGTTTGTGGACAGATCTGCTGCAAACTGATTCATCTTCCCTTGTAGGTTAAGGACTACCTCCCCCAAGCCCCACCTCCACTGCTTTCAGGATTCTTTTCTTGTCTGTGTATTTTGTGACTTTGACTCTGAGGTGCCTGGGTGATGGTCAGCTTCTGTAGAATTTATTGGGAGTTCTCTGTCTCTCGATTTCAGTGTCTGTGTCCTTCCTCAGGTTATAGAAGTTTACATAATTCATTCAAATAAAACTTCTACCCCCTTTTCTCTCTCTTCATCTTCTGAGTCTCCTATGATATGAATGTTATTGTTTTAATAAGTGGCTGAGTTCCCTCAGTCGGCCTCTGTGGTCCATAACCTTTCTTGTTTTTAAGGCTTCCACTTGGGACTGCATCTCAGTTATAGCATTTTTAACGTTGGCCTGACTAGATTTTAGTTCTTTTAGTTCTACAGTAAGGGATTCTCTAGTTTTCTTCTATGCTCTTTTTCCAGCCCAGCTGCTATCTTTCTTTCTTTTTTTTTAAAAATTTTTATTTATTTATGATAGTCACAGAGAGAGAGGCAGAGACATAGGCAGAGGGAGAAGCAGGCTCCATGCACCGGAAGCCCGATGTGGGATTCGATCCCGGGTCTCCAGGATCGTGCCCTAGGCCAAGGGCAGGCCCCAAACAGCTGCGCCACCCAGGGATCCCTAGCTGCTATCTTTCTAATCATTGTTTTAAACTGTAGTTAGACATCATATATGTGTATTGATGAACTTCCTGGCTGTGAGTACTACCTCATGTTATTTTATGGAGGTGAATTTCTCCATCTCATTATTTTTTCCAGAAAAGAAAGAAGGAAGAAAAAGAAAAAACAAGAAAAACAATAACAACTGCCCTCCCCCAAAAAACACCAGATTATTTTGGCCTGGTTGTTAAAAGATTCTAAATCCCAAAATAAGAAACACAATTAAAGTACCATGAAAGTAAAAATAAGAAATATATAAGGTACATAAATAAAAATTAAAATAAAGCAATTAATAAAAAAGAATCAAAGTAAATAAATGAAAATAAAGCACAAAGTGCAAAGGAAGCTAAACCCTACTTTCCAGGCAGAGCTGAAGCTCTGCAGCCTCTGTGGTCCGACAACTTGGTGGCAGCGAGTGGTCTGTGCGGGGTCTGGGGATGGGCCTTGGCACTGATTCTCAGGTGCACATCTGTGGGCTCAGAGGCGGGGTGGGCGTCAGCGCCTCTGACCTCCAGCGGGTGGCGCTGTGCTGCTCCCTGAGACTCGGCGCTGATGGGCGGGATGCGAGTGGGGACACTGGGTCCTCTGGCTCTGGGGCTGAGCATCCCGCCCCCCCAGTCTGCAGGGGCCTCCACAGAAGAGCCCCCAAGCCCCCGGGTCTCTGCCGCTTCTCTCAGAACCCTGCGTTCACTCTGCCTGCTTCCGAGCTTCTTTTGGTTTTGTTTTTTTTATCTCAGACTGTTGTGCCCAAGATTGCGAATCCGAGAAACCACTGAGAAGCCGACACCGATGCAAACGCACCAGGGTTTATTTACAAGCTCAAGCTTGCGTCCAAGTACACCCGACACAACGGAGCAGGGACTTGGACCCCGAAGTGGGTTTTAGCTGAGTTTTAAGGGCTGGTCTCAGGGACCTCCAGAAGGGCTGGAGCAATTCCTCAAGTTCTGTTTACATTTTGATATGGGGCCTTCAAGGGCATTGAGCTCTGTTCTCATTCTAATAGGGGCTTCCTGCCCTAGGCCTGGGCTCAGTTCTTATGCTAATGTGGGGCTTTCAAAGACATTAAGCTGTAAACTTTTGTTTTTTTGCTGTAACTGAAGTAATGGAAATTTCAGCTCTTCTTTGCAGGGGCGTGGGATGGCTGGACGTGTGCTAACACTGGACTTAAAGTGGAATGGCCTTAATTTTCTCGGCCTCCACGCATCCCGTCTTCCTATCTAGCTCCTTCCCCCTTCCCTGGAGCTCCTAAGAGAGCAATTGCAAATGACCTCTGGTGGCAGCCTGTGTTGGGGGACAGGCCCAGGGATTTGGGATCAGGAAGACCTGGAGCTCAGGCATCCAGGCTGTGCAGCCAGATTAGATGCTGCAGACTCTTATTCCCTAAGGCTATCTTGACAACTGACTTCGTACATAGAAAAGCTCTCCTTTGTCTTTAAAAGATGAAAGCAAGTCAAAGCAGTTTTTCTCTGCCCATCTGATTGCTCAGATTCCAAACTGAGACATATTTCCTGTTAATAAGGATAATTTACTATCCATAGTATATGGTTAAAATATTCTGACACGAGTAATTCAGAGGGATGAGGGTTTCTCATCTCTTTCTTCACAGCTCAGTCACTCATCAGGAAATGCATCTTTATGGATTTGGAAAGAACCAAGAGACATTATTACCAATGGTCATATTATTAGATTAAGGATTCTTCCCTGAGATCCCAAGAAGGCAATTTTTCCTCGGGCTTGAGGAGGCCTCTTGGAGTGAGGTTAAAATCAGAAATTGTGAGTTTGGGTTTCAGATAATGAACTGGTTAGCTACATAAACACGGACAGGCACTTAGGTTCTTTTTGAATTTCAATTCTCTTAAAAGCTATAGAATAGGGATCCCTGGGTGGCGCAGTGGTTTAGCGCCTGCCTTTGGCCCAGGGCGCGATCCTGGAGACCCGGGATCCTGGAGACCCGGGATCGAATCCCACATCGGGCTCCCGGGCATGGAGCCTGCTTCTCCCTCTGTCTGTGTCTCTGCCTCTCTCTCTCTCTCTCTCTCTCTCTCTCTCTCTCTGTGACTATCATAAATAAATAAAAATTTAAAAAAAAAAGGAAAAAAAAAAGCTATAGAATAATTTCTAAACACCTCATTAGACTGTTGTAGGATTTCTTTATTGCTAATATAGGTTAACATTCATATGGCACATATTATGTGCCAAGAATTGTGTCATGTTTCACATAAAAGAACTCATGGGATCCTCCAACAACCCTATGGGCAGATACTGTTGTCTTGATGGGCCAACTAAAGGATTCGAACTCAGGAAGCCTGGCTCCAGGCCGTTATGGCCACCAGAAAATATTTATTAAGTACTTACTAACGTCCTAGGTATTGTACAAATAAAGTCCAACTCTTTACTCATTAGAGCTCTATGGCACAGGCATTATTACTGTCACAGTTTTGCAGAGAAAGAAGTAGGTTCAGAGCCTAAGCTCAAGGGACTTGTCCAGAGCCCTACAATTCAGAGGCAGAAACCTTCCTTTTCCTCATAATATTCTCCTTCCACCACTTACCTTCTCCTTTCTCTAAGTCTTAATATAAATGTTGCTTCTTCTAGTCAACTTCTCTGAGGCCCCAGTTAGACTAAGCCTTCTTATATATGTACTTGTAGTAAGCTGTATATTTACCTTTATATTGGCTACTATAATCTTGTTTAGTTGTCTTTCGGTCACTTTTTGGTTAGTATCCGTCTCTCCCACCAGCATGGCCTGGAGGGAGCTAGGGACTGCATCTGTGTCTGGTTAACTTGGTATTCCTAGCACCTTGCACATAGTAGCTATGGACCAAATACTTAATAAATTAATGGATCCCTAACCTTCTTGAGTTGATGTTGATAAACATTAGAACATGAAATGGACAAAGATAAGAATGAAATTGCTGAATGAAATGGTAAAAAGCAATTTTATCCATTCACTCATTCAGTATTTTATCAGGTGCCTACTGTGTGCCATATCTGAGCGAAGGAAAACGATACGTGATTCCATTAGGGTATTATAATAGCAACTTAAAAATTGGCCTTCTAAGGCATTTGCTATAGTTGAAAGCTCTAACTAAAAGGCTCAGTGATTAGGAAGGAACTCAATAAAATCAAAATAAAGTATTATCTGGGCAGTAATTTCCCAGTCAATTTGGTTTAATAAAAATTTCACATGAATCATTTCTTAACTGACACTGAAGCACTGTGAACTCTTTGGAAGACAAATGTCAAGAAAATAAATGTTATGCATTGCTAATTTTAAATGCACTTGCAATATGGTGTCTAATATAAAAGAAGTATTTTTATCTGATTTTGCTATTTATTATCCTTTCCTGCTTTTCAGGTTGAAGAGGCATTATACGTGTTCATAAGTGTTTTTCTTTCCTTCTGATATAAAATTCTTACTTTGTTCTCATCTAAGGAACTCTTTAAGAATAAGGCAAAAATTAATTAAACTATTCTAAAAATGTTTTCACACTTGGAGCCTGATTCATTTAAGTCAATTTTCAAAATAAATCTTATTTATTAGAAAAAAACACACAAAGATTTATAGGGAAATTGAGAAGATAGTACAGAGAATTCTCATGGACTCGCACTCAGTTTCTCCAATTATCAATATCTTATATTAGTATGGTACAAATATTAGCTAATGAATCAATATTAAAATATTCGCATTAACCAAAGACCATACTTTATTCAGATGTCCTTAGTTTTTGCTAAGTTACCATCCCTCACATCACATTACACTTGTCCTCATGTTTTCTTAGGCTCCTCTGGATTGTGACAGTTTTTCAGTCTTTCCTTATTGTTGTTGAACTGGAACACTTTGAGAAGTAGAGTATTTTGTAAAATTTCCCTCAGTTGGGACATGTCTGTTTATCTCATGATTGAACTGTGATTGTGAATCATATACAGAGTTATACTGCCATTTTTATTATATCATATAGGGGATAGATACTATCAACATGATTTATCAGTCTTGGGCGGCAGATGTCTGCTACCCACTCCTACATGGGAGTTAGAACCTAGCTGCACTCTAATTGAAGAAGGCCATTGGAAATCGCTGTATTCAACTCAGATACACGGGAGTATAGGCCTGACGCTTCCACATGCTTTTCTCACAACCTCTCCCAGCACCTACCATCAGGATGTTAGCAGCTAAGTCTACAGGCAGGCAGGATGCGGGTGGGTCCTGCCCTGAGCTCAGCTCTCAAAAGGAAGCATGCCTCGAAGCCAGCTTTCTACTAGCTGCGTTTTTATGGCCATGAGAACATAGCAGCATTGTAAGTCAGGAGGTTCCATGTACACCGCTCTACTGCACCTGGAGACACAAGCATTGAAGCCTGAGCTAGGCCCTTGTGTCCTATGAGCTTCTGACAAACTTGTCTAGTGAGGAGGTTCGAAATTCCATCTGAAGGCTGTGTGGAACTGTAGGGACTGGAGGTGAGCTCAAGTCTCAGAAGCAAGTACCCATTGGACACTGCGTTCAACTAGCTTCTCATGTAAGGAACTTAGTATGTAGCACCAAACTAAGAGAGCAGTTCCTCAAATATCTCTGGATTGGGATATGAGATACTAGTCGTGTGGGCCGGCACCTTCCACTAACCTCTCACAACCCTTCTGTCACACATCTAGGCTAGGCCTGATAGGAGCGAAGTGTATCTGCAGTCAGCATGTGGGAGGTACAGGGCATGAGTTCAACTCTCAGAAGTGTGTATGCTTTGCAGGCAGATGTCTGCTAGACACTTATTGATGGGAGCTAGAAGCCGAGCTACACTCTAATTGAACAAGGACGTTGGCAATCGCTGTATTGAACTGAGATACACGAGAGTACAAACCCGTCACTTCCACATGCTTTTCACACAACCTCTGCCAGCACCTAACATAAGGATGCTAGGACCTATGTCTACAGGCAGTTATGATGCGGGAGGGTCATGCCCTGACCTCAGCTCTCACAACGAAGCATGTCTAGAAGCCAGGTTACAACTAGCTGCGTTCTTATGGCAGTGAGAACATAGCAGCATTCTGAGTCAGGAGGTTCCAAGAATACCACTCTACTGCACCTGGAGACACTTTCCAGGCCTGCATTATTCCACTTGCGTCTCACCAGCTTCTGACAAACGTCTCTGGTCAAGATGTTCGAAACTCATTCTGCAGGCAGTGTGGAACTGTGGGACTGGGTGTGAGCTGAACTCTCAGAAGTAAGTTGCCTTTGGACACGGGGTTCAGATAGCTTCTGACGTATGGAACTTAGTATGTAGCACCAGTCTAAGACAGGAATTACTAGGAAATCGCTGGATTGAGCTTGGAGGCACTAGTCTTGTGGGCCGGCACCTTCCACTTAACCTCTCACAACACTTCAGTCATGCATCGAGCCTAGGCTTGTAAAGAGCGAAGTGTACCTGCAGGCAGGATGTGGGAGGTACAGGCCATAAGCCCAACTCTCATAAGTGTGTATGCCTGGGAGGCAGATGTCTGCTACCCACTCATACATGGGAGTTAGAACCTAGCTACAGGGATCCCTGGGTGGCGCAGTGGTTTAGCGCCTGCCTTTGGCCCAGGGTGGGATCCTGGAGACCCGGGATCAAATCCCACATCGGGCTCCCAGTGCATGGAGCCTGCTTCTCCCTCTGCCTATGTCTCTGCCTCTCTCTCTCTCTCTCTGTGTGTGTGTATGTGTGTGTGTGTGTGACTATCATAAATTAATTAATTAAAAAAAAAAGAACCTAGCTACACTCTGATTGAAGAAGGCCGTTGGACATCGCCGTATTCAACGCAGATACACGTGAGTACAGGCCTGTCGCTTCCACATGCTTTTCTTACAACCGCTCCCAGCACCTAACATTAGGAGGTTAGCAGCTACATCTACAGGCAGGCAGGATGCGGGAGGGTCCTGTCTTGAGCTCAGGTCTCAAAAGGAAGCATGGCTCAAAGCTGTAGTTCAGGAGGTTCAATGAATACTGCTCTACTGCACCTGGAGACACAACCACTGAAGCCTTCGACTTGCCCCCTGCGTACCATGAGCTTCTGGCATACATCTCTAGTGAGGATGTTCGAAACTGTATCTGCAGTCAGTGTGGAACTGTGAGTGACTGCGTGTGGTCTCACCTCTCAGAATCAAGTTCCCCTGGACACTGCTTTCAACTAGCTTCTCTTGTATAGAAGTTAGTATGTAGTGCCAATGTATGAGAGGAATTCCTCGGTAGTCGCTGGATTGAGCTTCAAGACACTTGTCCCCTGACCTGCACCTTCCAATTGCCTCTCACACCACTTCTGTCATGCAACGAACCTAGGCCTCTTAGAAGCGCAGTGTACATGCAGTGTGGGACCCAGGAAATTTCTTTTTATTTATGATAGTCACACTGCAAGAGAGATATAGAGAGGCAGAGACATAGGCAGAGGGAGAAGCAGGCTCCATGCACCGGGAGCCCGACATGGGATCGATCCCGGGTCTCCAGGATCACGCCCCTGGCCAAAGGCAGGCGCTAAACCGCTGCGCCACCCACGGATCCTGGGACCCAGGAAATTTAACGAAAATCCCCTACTCCTGGGGATTAGCAGAGGAGGACAGATGCCATTTTGTGCTACACCTGTCACCCCCTGTATGACCCCTACATAAACTGCTTATTGCTTAAGGTGCTGCCCCACCCTAGTCAAGCTTTTGGGCACACGCTACTCAGAAATCAGCCCATAACAACGTAACCCTGCTTTGTGCCCGCCAAAACTGCGCGCCAATTCTGACCAAAGTAATAGGCCAGCTCAAATGGATACTATAGGGTAAGATGTAATTCAATCGGCCACCTGCGTGTGGACCGACATGTCTGAGCAACTTTCTGTGTATCCCATGGGCCACTGGCCCCTATAAAGCTGCAATGCCTCTTAGTCTCAGGGTCCAAGTCCCTGCTCCGCTGTGTCAGGTATACTTAGACCCACGCTCCAGCTTGTAAATAAACCCTCTTGTGTTTGCATCGGTGTCGGCTTCTCGGTGGTTTCTAGGATTCACAATCTTGGCCACAACATTTGGGGGCTCGTCCGGGATCTGAGAGACCTCCAGGACCTTATCCGGAGGATTTCACGCGTGGTGAGTGCACTCAACTTTTTCCACCTTTTGCATGTATATTCTCTGAGAGCTCCAACCTGTAGGAATTCCAATCTGTATTAGGTCAGCATTGGCTTAGGCGGACGCGCTGGTGGGCCATCAACCGGGGGTCTTGAGGAGACGTCCCTTGCCCCTGCCTGGAGGATGAAGGTCCTATCTGTAAGGAGGACGGAGGTCCACATCTGTATGGAAGACGGGGGTCCTCATCAGTAAGGAGGACGGGGGTCCTCATCTGTATGGAGGATAGGGTCCTCATCTGTAAGGAGGACGGGGGTCCTCATCCATAAGGAGGATGTGGTCCTCATCCGTAATGACGACAGAAGTCCTCATCCATAAGGAGGTCTGGGGGTCCTCATCCGTAAGGAGGATGGGGGTCCTCGTCTGTATGGAGGACGGGGGTCCTCATCTGTAAGGAGGGCTGGCTGCCAGACCTTCGGATTACTTTCTGTCTTGTCTCCGCAGCCGCACTAGAACGTTTGTCTGTTACTGTGCTCTTCTTACCTCTTTGCACGCTGGTCTGTTACCTGTTTGTGTGCTGGTCTGTGTTACTGTGTTCTTGTTAACTGTGTGTTTGACTGTGTTACTTGTGAACTGTCGTAACTGTCTGTGCCTTGGTGTGGACAGGGGACATAATGAGGCAGATGCAAACCATACCCTTGTCTCTTATGCTCTCCCACTTCTCGGATGTTAGGGAAAGAGCTCTTATTGTGAGCATAGACATACAGAGAGAGAGATTCCAAATTTATTGCATATCAGAATGGCCAACCTTTGACGTGGGATGGCCCCGAGAAGGAAATTTTCACCTACCTATTATCTTACAGGTTAAGGCCGTGAACTTCAGGGACAAACCAGATGGCCACCCTGACCAGATGCCCAACATCCTTGCCTGTCAGGACATGATCGAGAATTCCCCTCCTTGGCTAAAACCCGTTTTTACTCCCCAAAGCACACAACTCGCCTGAAGGTAAGGAGAGACTCCGGGTCCACCGCCAGACTCTAATGGCAGGTCTCCAGGCTGCCGCGTGCAAGACTACCAATCTGGCCAAGGTCTATGATGTGAGACAGGGTAAGGATGAGAGTCCAGCAGCCTTCTTAGAGGGAGCAATAGAGGCTTTTAGGCAGTACACCCCTATGAACCCAGAAGCCCCGGAAACAAAGGCCGCAATTATCATGGCTTTTGTTAACCAGGCCGTTCTGAACATTAAAAAGAAATTGCAAAGAGTAGAGAGACTGGGAGAGAAGAGCTTGCAGGACTTAGTGACAATAGCAGAACGAGTCTATAATAGAAAAAGTCCGGAAGAACTGCATGTTACCACCCCACACGCTATTAAAGGGGTACTCAAACAGCCCCCAGACAGCTGGATCAGCAATGCCCATCTGACCCATTATCAGAGCCTACTGCTAAACCCCACCAGAATTTTATTTAAGCCACCGACAACCCTGAATCTGGCAACGCTACTCCCTAACCCAGACTGGGACCCCCCTCTGCATGACTGTCAAGAAATTTTGGCACAGGTGTACGGAATCAGAGCTGATCTCCAGGACCAGCCACTGCCGAACGCCAATGCCACCTGGTACACGGACGACAGCAGTTTTGTCCGAGAAGGAGTCCGATTTGCGGGGGCAGCCATACCATAACCACGGAGACAGAGACCGTCTGGGCGGAGCCATTGACAGCCTAAATGTTGGCTCAATGGGCAGAACTGATCCCACTGGCCAAGGCACTGACCATGGAGGAAGGTAAACGAATAAACATCTACACCAACAGCAGGTACGCCTTTGCCACCGCTCACATTCGTGGAGCCCTTTACAGAGAGAGAGAGAGCTTCTGACAGCAGAGGCAGACTGTTAAAAACAAAACGGAGATTCTTGAACTCCTGAGGACCCTCTGGCTGCCCAAGGCCCTAGCCATCATCCACTGTCCGGGGCACCAAAAGGCAGACACACCAGTAGCCAGGGGAAACCGGCTAGCCGATTTAAAAGCAAAGGAGGTGTCCCTTTTGGTGACCCAGGTCTTAGCAACCACGCTACCTGATCCGGGGGAACGGAACCTGCCGGACACCCCCAACTATAGTGATGCTGACTTACACTGGATCAAACGCTTGCCTATGACCCAGTGATTGTGTGGCTGGTGGAGGGCCACAGACTCCAGCATCATCTTGCCAGAGGAACTGGGACGGCGAGTCCTATCCAAAACGCATCGGAGTACTCACACGGGAACAAGGAAGATGGAAGACCTCGTACGACATGCAAAGATCACTATTAAAGACTCTCGAACAAAGATCGAGCAGATCGTGGCAAGCTGCCACTCATGCCAGTTAACTAATGCCACCGCCCATGGATCTAACCCAGGCACCTGGCTCCGGGGGGACCGACCAGGAGCCTACTGGGAAGTGGACTTCACTGAGGTAAAACCTGGAAAATATGGATACAGGTATTTATTAGTGTTTGTAGATACTTTTTCAGGATGCACAGAGGCATTTCCCACCAAACATGAAACGGCACAGACCGTGACCAAGAAACTACTGGAAAACATCTTACCGAGGTATGGCTTTCCTGTTAAGATTGGGTCAGACAAGGGCCCAGGATTCTTCTCTAAGGTAACACAGGGAGTGGCACTAGTACTTGGGGCAGATTGGAAATTAGATTGTGCATATAGGCCCCAGAGCTCAGGACAGGTAGAGAGGATGAACAGAACATTAAAGGAGACCTTAACTAAATTAGCCCTGGAGACTGGCGGGGACTGGGTGACTCTCCTCCCCTTCACCCTATATCAGGTGAGGAACTCCCCATATAAGATGGGACTGACTCCCTACGAGATCATGTTCGGTCTTCCTCCACCTGTTATCCCCATTTTAAAACTTGAGGTGCTTGCTGAATTTGATGATCACCAACTTCTTTTCTCCCTCCAAATGTCATGAACCCATGAGCAGGTGTGGCCTAAGCTGAGGGCCCTCTATGAGACTGGGCCACCCCCGGATCCCCATCGATATCAGCCAGGTGACTGGGTGTACATGTGTACGTGTGGAGATACCAACACCGGACACTTCAACCTCGCTGCAAGGGACCTACACCCTGATCCTGACCACTCCCAATGCTCTCAAGGTCGACGGGATTACTCCCTGGTCCACTACACCCACGTCCAGCCAGCTGACCCACATACCGTTCTCAAGAACTTTGTTCCAGAATGGAAAAGCCACCCGGACAAGGACAATCCCCTAAAGCTAAGAGTGCACCGTTCTCACTAATTTCACACCTCCAAGACTCCCTAGTCTGAGGTTGTCCTTCAAAATAGAAAGGGATTAGACTTAGTCTTCTTACAACAAAGGGTGTCTGTGTGGTGTGTGTGGGGGGGTATGTGCTGCCTTAAACGTAGAATGCTGCTTCTTCACTGGAATATAAATGGCAGCGAGAACAGCAACAAGGTTGGTTAAAATCCTGGTTTAATCATTCCACCTGGCTCACCCTAAGAGCAACCTGGACCCTTGATTGGATCCTGCATAGGATCCTCTGAAAAAGGGGGGAATGTGGGACCCAGGAAATTTAACAAAAATCCCCTACCCCTGGACAAGCAGAGCAGGACTGATTCCATTTTGTGCTACACCTGCCACCTCCTGTATGACCCCCACATAACCTGCTTATTGCTTAAGGCGCTGCCCCACCCTAGTCGAGCCGCTGGGCACACCCTAATCGGAAATCGGCTCAGAACAATGTAACCCTGCTTTGTGCCCGCCAAAAATGCGTGCCAATTCTGACCAAAGTAATAGGCCAGCTAAAATGGATACTATAGGGTAAGATGTAATTCAATCGGCCACCTGCGTGTGGACCGACATGACTGTGCACCTTTCTGTTAATCCCATGGGCCACTGGCCCCTATAAAGCTGATACGCCGCCTCTTAGTCTCGGGGTCCAAGTCCCTGCTCCGCAGTGTCGGGTATATTTGGACCCATGCTGGAGCTTGTAAATAAACCCTCGTGTGTTTGCATCGGTGTCAGCTCCTTGGTGGTTTCTCGTATTTGCAATCTTGGGCACAAGACCAGGGCCTGCTGCCCTGACCTCCCTTCCAGGGCCACACTGACCGCCCCACAGGCCCTCTGTGCCCGAGGCACACAGGCACGGGGATGCGGGGAGGGGAGGAAGTGCCCCGGAACCCGGCCAGCCCGGGCCCCCAGGACAGAGGGAGCACAGACCTCCTAGGTCGCTTTGCACAGACCCTGGTGACCTGAGGCTCCCTGACTGTCACTCTGTCCCAGCCCCTCCTGGCCCGGGGGCACGGGCTGAGTCCCAGTAAAGTCCGTGGGGTCCTGACCCTGGTGTCTGGCCGCCCCTGGTAGGCACGTGGGGACGTCAGCTGTGTGTATGCCTGGCGGCGCCCCTGCAGAGGCTGGTTGGGGCCTGGGTGGTGCCCCTCCTCCTCTCTGGGGGTCTCTCCACGCCCCGTGCACAGAGTTCCTGGAGACACAGAAATGGGCTGGCTGTGCATTTTCGCACCACAACACTTTCTTGACTTGCTACAGCAAACGGGCTCAGAGCCGAGGGTGCCCACCTTCCCCTGGGGAGGAAGCCCTTTCTGTCCTTCAGGCGAGGGCAAGAATCACACGGGGTGGGGGGGCGGGGGCTGGAGTCCCCCACCTGGAAGCATGTGTGGACTCCGTTTGGGGGCGTGTGTCCCCCAAACACAGGTTTCAGCCTGAGAGATGGTTCTGAGGACAGCAGAGCTGACCTGGACCTGCAGCTCATGGGCTCCTGCGCTGGGTCCCTTCAGGGCAGCTGGACCCCGGCCTCGGGCCCCCTGGGGCCCCAGCACCTGGAGGAGCCTGCCTCCTGCTGTGGGTGTTGGTGGGGCCCACCAGCCTACCCCTGTTCTCCCCACCCTCGGGTGTCCCGGGATCCCCAGGGCTGCCCTAGGTCAGCGACCCGGATCTGTGGGGCACGCCCAGGGCCCAGGAGGACACATCCAGCTGTGGGAGGACTCGTTCAGCCTAGAGCCAGAATCCAGGCCCGGCCAGACTAATGGATCCCATTAGTCTTTGTGTTGGGCCTGGGGAGGGCTCAAATCACCCCAGCCCCCACAGAGCCCAGGGCCAGGCCAGCCCAGGTCCCTCTGGGTTAGGGGCTGGTGTCCTGTGCAGGGTGTGCCGCCCTCCAGGACGGACAGTGGGAGGAGGCAGGGCACAGTGCATCCTGTGTTCCATCCACCTGCACCCACCCTGTCAGGGGCTCCCGGCCTTCCCTCTTCCCTGCAACCCCTGGGTACTCTATGGGACACCAGGGCTTCTGATGGGAGTAGGCTGTCCAGAGAACCCCGGGGAGGCTGAGCATGTCCCACAGGGGGCAGCTGCACTGGGTGCTTGCTGGGGGCCGATGGTGTTGGGCAGAGGTATGATGGTGGTGGAGTGTGGGGGATGGTGTAGGGGGGATGGTGTGGGGGTATAGTGTGGTCAGGGATTGTGTGGGGGTGTGAGGGGGATGGTGTAGGGGGGATGGTATGGGGACAATGCCATGGGGGATGATGATGTAGGGGATGGTGTGGAGGTGGGGAATGAGCAGGATGGCTCATGGTGCCTGCAGACACAGGGCATCCCCTTTCTCTAAGATGCACACGGAGACGTGTACAGATAAAGGCGACCCCAGTCTGGGGTTTGCTGTGACACCTGCCCCTCGGGCCCCGTATGGTCAGTGCAGGGCCCTGGCTGGACCGGGGGCATTATCTGGGGGTCATCATACTATGTATGTTTACAAATTGCAAATTGTCTCAAATGAAATGCATAGACTTTAGAAATATATAAAGCATCGAGGGTGGGTGTCACCCTGACCCGTCCGGCCCTCATCGGATCGATGTGTGTCCTGTTCTAGCCACGGCCATGCCGCCTGGCCCCCAGGTCCCCTTACTGCTCCCCACGGCTCCACCCCAGCCCCTTGCCTTTCAGGCGGCTGTCCCTCAACCCTTTGGAGTTCAGCTCACATGGCAACCCTTGGAGGCCCCATCCTAGTGGCCTCCTCATCCCCGAACTCCGGGTGTGGGGGCACGGGGGTCATCCCCAGCACCTTACCATGCGGCGGTGTGTTGTTGGCTGCTGTTGCTACCCCCGGCCTCAGAAGCCCAGTGTTTCCTACCCAGAAGCCCCCGGGCCTCCCCTCGGGCCCCAACTCCCCCCCCCCCCCCGGCCCAGGAGCCTCACCCGACCCCATAGCGGTCCCAAAACATGGTGTGGCTGCCGAACGTCCTGTTGACGTCCAGGCCTATCTGCGTGATGTCCCTGGAGGAGACCAGGGCCTCCTCCTTCATTTCCTGCGCGAAAACTGGGGAGGAGGAGCCGGCATCAGGGACACAGACCCCGACCTGTCACCAGCTGCAGTCCTGGGCAGGGAGCCCTGGGGCCACCATGGGAGTGTGTCCTGCCAAAACCTCCTTCCTTCCCCTGGGAGGCCGGGGATGGCGGCAGTGCGCACCATGCCCATGGGACTTCTGTGAGGGCCTGTGCCCAGCTGTTGTGGGCTGGGAGGTGACTGAGGGTCAGCCTGGGTGGGAGGGGACAGGGGGTCAGCCCAGGTGGGGAGGTGACATGGGGGTGTTGTGCTCAAGATTGTGAATCCGAGAAACCACTAAGGAACCGACACCGATTCAAACACAGGAGGGTTGATTTACCAACTCGAGCTTGCCTCCAAGTATACCCGACAGGGCAGAGCAGAGACTTAGACCCCGAGGTGGGTTTTAGCTTAGTTTTGTTTTTTGTTTTTTGTTTTATGTTTTTAGCTTAGTTTTAAGGGCTGGTCTCAGGTACCTCCAGAAGGGCTGGAGCAATTCCTCAAGTTCTGTTTACATTTTGATATGGGGCCCTGGAGGGCATTGAGCTCTGTTCTTATTCTAATAGGGGCTTCCTGCCCTTGGCTTGGGCTCAGATTTTATTGTAATGTGGGGCTTTCTAGGACATTAAGCTGTAAACTTTTGTTTTTTTTCCTGTAACTGAAGTAATGTAAATTTCAGCTCTTATTCACAGGGGCCTGGGATGGCTGGACATGTGCTAACGCTGAACATAAAGTGAAATGGCCTTAATTTTCTTGGCCTCCACATGTCCCATCCTATCTAGCTCCTTCCCCCTTCCCCAGAGCTCCTAAGAGAGCAATTGCAAATGACCTCTGGTGCTAGCATATGTTGGGGGACAGGCCCAGGGATTTGGGATCAAGAAGACCTCGGTGGTTGTGCAGTGGGATTCCATGCTGCAGACTCTTATTCCCTAAGGCTATCTTGAAAACTGACTTTGTACATAGAACAGCTCTCCTTTGTATTTAAAAGATGAAGAGCCAGTCAAAGCGGTTTTTCTCTGCCCATCTGATTGCTCAGATTCCAATGTGAGACGTATTTCCTGTTAATAAGGATAATTTACTATCCGTAGTACTATGGTTAAAATATTCTGACACAAGTAATTCTGATGGATGAGGGTTTCTCATCTCTTTCTTCACAGCTCAGTCACTCATCAAGAAATGCATCTGTATGGATTTGGAAAGAAGTGAGACACACTATTACCTATGATCATGTTATTATGTAAAGGATTCTTCCTTGAGATTCTTCCTCTGGTTTAACTGACCCTGAAACACTGTGAACTCTTTGGAAGACAAATGTCAGGAAATAAATGTTATGCATTGCTAATTTTAAATGCACTTGCAGTATGGTGTCTAATATAAAAGAAGTATTTTTATCTGATATTTGCTCTTTATTATCCTTTCCTGCTTTTCAGGTTGAGGAGGCATTATACGTGTTCATAATCGCTGTATTGAAATGAGATACAGGAGAGTACAAGCCTGTCACTTCCACATGCTTTTCACACATCCTCTGCCAACACCTAACATAAGGATGCTAGGACTTATGTCTACAGGCAGTTATGATGCAGGAGGGTCATGCCCTGACCTCAGTTCTCACAACGAAACATGCCTAGAAGCCAGGTATCAAATAGCTGCGTTCTTATGGCAGTGAGAACATAGCAGCATTCTGAGTCAGGAGGTTCCAAGATTACCACTCTACTGCACCGGGAGACACTTTCCATGCCTGCATTATTCCACTTGCTTCTCTCCAGTATCTGACAAACGTCTCTGGTCAAGATGTTTGAAACTCATTCTGCAGGCAGTGGGTGTGAGTTCAACTCTCAGAAGTAAGATGCCTTTGGACACGGGGTTCAGATAGCTTCTGACGTATGGAACTTAGTATGTAAGCACCAGTCTAAGACAGGAATTACTAGGAAATCGCTGGATTGAGCTTGGAGGCACTAGTCTTGTGGGCCGGCACCTTCCACTTACCTCTCACAACTCTTCAGTAACGCATCGAGCCTAGGCTTGTTAAGAGCGAAGTGTACCTGCAGGCAGAATGTGGGAGATACAGGCCATAAGCTCAACGATCAGAAGTCTGTAAGCCTGGGAGGTAGATGTCTGCTATCCACACATATATGGGAGTTAGAACCTAGCTACAGGGATCCCTGGGTGATGCAGGGGTTTAGCGACTGACTTTGGCCCAGGGCGCACTCCTGGAGACCCGGGATCGAATCCCACATCGGGCTCCCGGTGCATGGAGCCTGCTTCTCCCTTTGCCTATGTCTCTGCCTCTCTCTCTCTCTCTCTCTCTCGGTGACTATCATAAATAAATAAAAAATTAAAAAAAAAAAAAGAAGGCCATAGGACAACGCCATATTCAACACAGATAGACATGAGTACAGGCTTGTCGCTTCCACATGCGTTTCTAACAACTTCTCCCAGCACCTAACATTAGGATATTAGCAGCTACGTCTACAGGCAGGCAGGATGCCGGAGAGTTCTGCCCTGTCCTCAGCTGTCACAGGGAATCATGCCTAGAAGCCAGCTTTCAACTAGCTGCGTTCTTACGGCAATGAGAAGGTAGCAGTATTCTGAGTCAGGAGGTTCCAAGATTACCACTCTACTGCACCTGGAGATACCGTCAGGTCTGCATTGTTCCACTTGTGACTCAGAAGCCTCTGGCAAACGTCTCTGGTGAAGATGTGCGAAACTCACTCTGCAGGCAGTGTGGAACTGTGAGGGACTGAGGGTGAGCTCAACTCTCAGAAATATGTTGATTTTGGACAAGGCGTTCAGCTACTTTCTCACGTATGGAACATAGTATGTAGCACCAGTATACCACAGGAATTACTAGGAAATCGCTGGATTGAGCTTGGACGCACTAGTCTTGTGTGCCGGGACATTCCACTTACCTCTCCCAACACTTCCGTCACACAGTGAGACTAGGCCTTTTAGAAGCAAAGGGTACCTGAAGGCAGGATGTGGGGATACAGGACATAAGTTCAACTCTCAGAAGTTGGTCCGGTTTGCAGGCAGATGTCTGCCAGACACTTACTCAGGGGAGCTAGAACCGAGCTACTCTCTGATTGAACAAGGATGTTAGCAATCGCTATATTGACCTAGGATGCACGTGAGAACGGGCCTGTCACTTCGACAGGCTTTTCACACAACCTCTTCCAGCACCTAACATAACGATGCCAGGACGAATGTCTACAGTCAGTATGCGAGAGGGTCCTGCCCTAACCTCAGCTCTCACAGGGAAGCATGCCTGGAAGCCAACTCTCAACTAGCTGCGCTCTTATGGCAGTGAGAAGGTAGCAGTATTGTGAGTCAGGAGATACCAAGATTACCACTCTACTGCACCTGGAGATACCGACCAGGTTTTCATTGTTCCACTTGCGTCTCAAAAAACTCTGGCAAACGTCTCTGGTGAAGACGTGTGAAACTCACTCTGCAGGCAGTGTGGAACTGTGAGGGACTGAGGGTGGGCTCAACTCTCAGAAGTAAGGTGTTTATGGACCAGGCTTTGAACTACCTTCTCACATATGGAACTTAGTATGTAGCACCAGTCTACCACAGGAATTACTAGGAAATCGCTGGATTGAGCTTGGAGGCACTGGTCTTGTGTGCCCGGAGATTCCAATTACCTCTCACAAAACTTCCGTCAAGCAGCGAGCCTAGGCCTTTTAGAAGCGAAGGGTACCAGCAGGCTGGATATGGAGGAACAGGCCATAAGCTCAACTCTCAGAACTGTGTATTCATTGGAGGCAGAAGTCTGCTACCCACTCGTACATGTGAGTTGGAACCTAGCTACACTATGATTGAAGAAGGTCTTGGAAATCGCTGTATTCAACTCAGATACACGTAAGGTCAGGAAATACGATTCCACATGCTTTTCTCACAACTTCTCCCAGCCACTACCATGAGGATGTTAGCAGCTACTTCTACAGAGGCACGATGCGGGATGGTTCTGCCCTGAACTAAGCTCTCACAGGGAAGCATGCCTGGAAGCCAGCTCTCAACTAGCTGCGTTCCAATGGCAGAGTAAAGGTAACAGTATTCTGAGTCAGGAGGTTTCAAGATTACCACTCTTCTGCACCTGGAGATACCGCCCAGGTCTGCATTGTTAACTTGCGTCTCAGAAGCCTCTGGCAAACGTCTCTTCTGAAGACGTTCGAAACTCACTCTGCAGGCACTGTGGAACTGTGAGGGACTGAGGGTGAGCTCAACTCTCAGAAGTAAAATGCTTTTGGACAAGGCGTTCAACTACCTACTCACGTATGGAACTTAGTATGTAGCACCAGTCTACCCCAGGAATTACTAGGAAATCGCTGGATTGAGCTTGGAGGCACTAGTCTTGTGTGCCTGGAGACTCCACTTACCTTTCCCAACACTGCCGTCACGCAGCAGGTCTAGGCCTTTTAGAAGCGAAGGGTAACTGCAGGCAGGATGTGGAGGTACAGGCCGTAAGCTCAACTCTCAGAAGTAAGCATGGGAGGCAGATGTCTGCTACCCACTAGTACATGGGAGTAGGAACGTAGCTACACTCTGATTGGAGATGGCCGTTTGAAAACGCTGTATTCAACTCAGGTACACGTGAGTTCAGGCTCAATGGTTACACATACTATTCCCCCAAACTCCCCAGCAACTAACATAAGGATGTTAGCAGCTACGTCTACAGTCAGGCAGGATGCGGGAGGGTTCTGCCCTGACCTCAGCTCTCACAGGGAAGCATGCCTAGAAGCCAGCTCTCATCTAGCTGCGTTCTTAAGGCAGTGAGAAGGTAGCAGTATTCTGAATCAGTTGGTTCCAAGATTACCACTGTACTGCACCTGGAGAAACCGGCCAGGTCTGCATTGTTAAGTTGCGTCTCACAAGCCTCTGGGAAGCGTCTCTGGTGAAGACGTGCGAAACTCACTCTGCAGGCAGTGTGGAACTGTGAGGGACTGAGGATGAGCTCAACTCTCAGAAGTAAAATGCTTTTGGACAAGGCGTTCAACTACCTACTCACGTATGGAACTTAGTATGTAGCACCAGTCTACCCCAGGAATTACTAGGAAATCGCTGGATTGAGCTTGGAGGCACTAGTCTTGTGTGCCTGGAGACTCCACTTACCTTTCCCAACACTGCCGTCACGCAGCAGGTCTAGGCCTTTTAGAAGCGAAGGGTAACTGCAGGCAGGATGTGGAGGTACAGGCCGTAAGCTCAACTCTCAGAAGTAAGCATGGGAGGCAGATGTCTGCTACCCACTAGTACATGGGAGTAGGAACGTAGCTACACTCTGATTGGAGATGGCCGTTTGAAAACGCTGTATTCAACTCAGGTACACGTGAGTTCAGGCTCAATGGTTACACATACTATTCCCCCAAACTCCCCAGCAACTAACATAAGGATGTTAGCAGCTACGTCTACAGTCAGGCAGGATGCGGGAGGGTTCTGCCCTGACCTCAGCTCTCACAGGGAAGCATGCCTAGAAGCCAGCTCTCATCTAGCTGCGTTCTTAAGGCAGTGAGAAGGTAGCAGTATTCTGAATCAGTTGGTTCCAAGATTACCACTGTACTGCACCTGGAGAAACCGGCCAGGTCTGCATTGTTAAGTTGCGTCTCACAAGCCTCTGGGAAGCGTCTCTGGTGAAGACGTGCGAAACTCACTCTGCAGGCAGTGTGGAACTGTGAGGGACTGAGGATGAGCTCAGCTCTCAGAAGTAAGATGCTTTTGGACAAGGCGTTCAACTACCTACTCACGTATGGAACTTAGTATGTAGCACCAGTCTACCCCAGGAATTACTAGGAAATCGCTTGATTGAGCTTGGAGGCACTCGTCTTGTGTCCCGGGAGATTCCAGTTACCTCTCCCAACACTTGCGTCAAGCAGCGACCCTAGGCCTTTTGGAAGCGAAAGGTAGCGGCAGGCAGGATGTAGGGTTACAGGCCATAAGCTCAACTCTCAGAAGTGTGTATGCATGGGAGCCAGATGTCTGCTACCCACTCGGACATGGGAGTTGGAACCTAGCTACACTCCTATTGAAGAAGGATGTTGGAAATCGCTGTACTCAACTCAGGTACACGGGAGTTCAGGCCCAATGCTTACACATGCTTTTCCCACAACCCATCCCAGCCACTAACATAAGGAGGTTAGCAGGTACGTCTACAGTCAGGCAGGATGCGGGAGGGTTCTGCCCTGTCCTCAGCTCTCACAGGGAAGCATGCCTAGAAGCCAGCTCTCAACTAGCTGCATTCTTATGACAGTGTGAAGGTAGCAGTATTCTGAGTAAGGAGGTTCCCAGATTACCACTCTATTGCACCTGGAGATACCGTCCAGGTGTGCATTGTTAACTTGCGTCTCAGAAGCTTCTGGCAAAAGTCTCTGGTGAAGACGTGGGCAACTCACTCTGCAGGCAGTGTGGAACTGTGAGGGACTGAGGATGAGGTCAGCTCTCAGAAGTAAGATGCTTTTGGACAAGGCGTTAGCTACATTCTCACATATATGGAACTTAGTATGTAGCACCAGTCTACCACAGGAATTACTAGGAAATCGCTGGATTGAGCTTGGAGGCACTAGTCTTGTGTGCCTGGAGACTCCACTTACCTTTCCCAACACTGCCGTCACGCAGCAGGTCTAGGCCTTTTAGAAGCGAAGGGTAACTGCAGGCAGGATGTGGAGGTACAGGCCGTAAGCTCAACTCTCAGAAGTAAGCATGGGAGGCAGATGTCTGCTACCCACTAGTACATGGGAGTAGGAACGTAGCTACACTCTGATTGGAGATGGCCGTTTGAAAACGCTGTATTCAACTCAGGTACACGTGAGTTCAGGCTCAATGGTTACACATACTATTCCCCCAAACTCCCCAGCAACTAACATAAGGATGTTAGCAGCTACGTGTACAGTCAGGCAGGATGCGGGAGGGTTCTGCCCTGACCTCAGCTCTCACAGGGAAGCATGCCTAGAAGCCAGCTCTCATCTAGCTGCGTTCTTAAGGCAGTGAGAAGGTAGCAGTATTCTGAATCAGTTGGTTCCAAGATTACCACTGTACTGCACCTGGAGAAACCGGCCAGGTCTGCATTGTTAAGTTGCGTCTCACAAGCCTCTGGGAAGCGTCTCTGGTGAAGACGTGCGAAACTCACTCTGCAGGCAGTGTGGAACTGTGAGGGACTGAGGATGAGCTCAGCTCTCAGAAGTAAGATGCTTTTGGACAAGGCGTTCAACTACCTACTCACGTATGGAACTTAGTATGTAGCACCAGTCTACCCCAGGAATTACTAGGAAATCGCTTGATTGAGCTTGGAAGCACTCGTCTTGTGTGCCGGGAGATTCCAATTACCTCTCCCAACACTTGCGTCAAGCAGCGAGCCTAGGCCTTTTGGAAGCGAAAGGTAGCGGCAGGCAGGATGTAGGGTTACAGGCCATAAGCTCAACTCTCAGAAGTGTGTATGCATGGGAGGCAGATGTCTGCTACCCACTCGGACATGGGAGTTGGAACCTAGCTACACTCCTATTGAAGAAGGATGTTGGAAATCGCTGTATTCAACTCAGATACACGGGAGTTCAGGCCCAATGCTTACACATGCTTTTCCCACAACCCATCCCAGCCACTAACATAAGGAGGTTAGCAGGTACGTCTACAGTCAGGCAGGATGCGGGAGGGTTCTGCCCTGTCCTCCGCTCTCACAGGGAAGCATGCCTAGAAGCCAGCTCTCAACTAGCTGCATTCTTATGACAGTGTGAAGGTAGCAGTATTCTGAGTAAAGAGGTACCCAGACTACCACTCTACTGCACCTGGAGATACTGTCCAGGTCTGCATTGCTAACTTGCGTCTCAGAAGCCTCTGGCAAAAGTCTCTGGTGAAGACGTGCGAAACTCACTCTGCAGGCAGTGTGGAACTGTGAGGGACTGAGGGTGAGCTCAACTCTCAGCAGTAAGATGATTTTGGACAAGGCGTTCAGCTACCTTCTCACATATGGAACTTAGTATGTAGCACCAGTCTACCCCAGGAATTACTGGGAAATCGCTGGATTGAGCTTGGAGGCACTAGTCTTGTGTGCCAGGAGATTCCTTTTACCTCTCCCAACACTTCGGTGAAGCAGCGAGCCTAGGCCTTTTGGAAGCGAAAGGTAGCTGCAGGCAGGAGGTAGGGTTACAGGCCATAAACTCAACTCTCAGAAGTGTGTATGCATGGGAGGCAGATGTCTGCTACCCACTCGGACATGCGAGTGGGAACCTAGCTACACTCTGATGAAGAAGGACTTTGGAAATCGCTGTATTCAACTCAGATACACGTGGGTTCAGGCACAACGATTCCACATGCTTTTCTCACAACCTTTCCCTGCCACTAACATGAGGACGTTAGCAGCTCCTTCTACAGTCAAGCAGGATGCGGGAGGGTTCTGCCCTGTCCTTAGCTCTCACAGGGAAGCATGCCTTGAAGCCAGCTGTCAACTAGCTGCATTCTTAGGGCAGGGTGAAGGTAGCAGTATTCTGAGACAGGAGGTTCCCAGATTACCAATCTACTGCACCTGGAGATACCCTCCAGGTCTGCATTGTTAACTTGCGTCTCATAGCCTCTGGCAACGTCTCTGGTGAAGACGTGCGAAACTCACTCTGCAGGCAGTGTGGAACTGTGAGGGACTGAGGATGAGCTCAGCTCTCAGAAGTAAGATGCTTTTGGACAAGGCGTTAGCTACATTCTCACATATATGGAACTTAGTATGTAGCACCAGTCTACCACAGGAATTACTAGGAAATCGCTGGATTGAGCTTGGAGGCACTAGTCTTGTGTGCCTGGAGACTCCACTTACCTTTCCCAACACTGCCGTCACGCAGCAGGTCTAGGCCTTTTAGAAGCGAAGGGTAACTGCAGGCAGGATGTGGAGGTACAGGCCGTAAGCTCAACTCTCAGAAGTAAGCATGGGAGGCAGATGTCTGCTACCCACTAGTACATGGGAGTAGGAACGTAGCTACACTCTGATTGGAGATGGCCGTTTGAAAACGCTGTATTCAACTCAGGTACACGTGAGTTCAGGCTCAATGGTTACACATACTATTCCCCCAAACTCCCCTGCAACTAACATAAGGATGTTAGCAGCTACGTGTACAGTCAGGCAGGATGCGGGAGGGTTCTGCCCTGACCTCAGCTCTCACAGGGAAGCATGCCTAGAAGCCAGCTCTCATCTAGCTGCGTTCTTAAGGCAGTGAGAAGGTAGCAGTATTCTGAATCAGTTGGTTCCAAGATTACCACTGTACTGCACCTGGAGAAACCGGCCAGGTCTGCATTGTTAAGTTGCGTCTCACAAGCCTCTGGGAAGCGTCTCTGGTGAAGACGTGCGAAACTCACTCTGCAGGCAGTGTGGAACTGTGAGGGACTGAGGATGAGCTCAGCTCTCAGAAGTAAGATGCTTTTGGACAAGGCGTTCAACTACCTACTCACGTATGGAACTTAGTATGTAGCACCAGTCTACCCCAGGAATTACTAGGAAATCGCTTGATTGAGCTTGGAGGCACTCGTCTTGTGTCCCGGGAGATTCCAGTTACCTCTCCCAACACTTGCGTCAAGCAGCGACCCTAGGCCTTTTGGAAGCGAAAGGTAGCGGCAGGCAGGATGTAGGGTTACAGGCCATAAGCTCAACTCTCAGAAGTGTGTATGCATGGGAGCCAGATGTCTGCTACCCACTCGGACATGGGAGTTGGAACCTAGCTACACTCCTATTGAAGAAGGATGTTGGAAATCGCTGTACTCAACTCAGGTACACGGGAGTTCAGGCCCAATGCTTACACATGCTTTTCCCACAACCCATCCCAGCCACTAACATAAGGAGGTTAGCAGGTACGTCTACAGTCAGGCAGGATGCGGGAGGGTTCTGCCCTGTCCTCAGCTCTCACAGGGAAGCATGCCTAGAAGCCAGCTCTCAACTAGCTGCATTCTTATGACAGTGTGAAGGTAGCAGTATTCTGAGTAAGGAGGTTCCCAGATTACCACTCTATTGCACCTGGAGATACCGTCCAGGTGTGCATTGTTAACTTGCGTCTCAGAAGCTTCTGGCAAAAGTCTCTGGTGAAGACGTGGGCAACTCACTCTGCAGGCAGTGTGGAACTGTGAGGGACTGAGGATGAGGTCAGCTCTCAGAAGTAAGATGCTTTTGGACAAGGCGTTAGCTACATTCTCACATATATGGAACTTAGTATGTAGCACCAGTCTACCACAGGAATTACTAGGAAATCGCTGGATTGAGCTTGGAGGCACTAGTCTTGTGTGCCTGGAGACTCCACTTACCTTTCCCAACACTGCCGTCACGCAGCAGGTCTAGGCCTTTTAGAAGCGAAGGGTAACTGCAGGCAGGATGTGGAGGTACAGGCCGTAAGCTCAACTCTCAGAAGTAAGCATGGGAGGCAGATGTCTGCTACCCACTAGTACATGGGAGTAGGAACGTAGCTACACTCTGATTGGAGATGGCCGTTTGAAAACGCTGTATTCAACTCAGGTACACGTGAGTTCAGGCTCAATGGTTACACATACTATTCCCCCAAACTCCCCAGCAACTAACATAAGGATGTTAGCAGCTACGTGTACAGTCAGGCAGGATGCGGGAGGGTTCTGCCCTGACCTCAGCTCTCACAGGGAAGCATGCCTAGAAGCCAGCTCTCATCTAGCTGCGTTCTTAAGGCAGTGAGAAGGTAGCAGTATTCTGAATCAGTTGGTTCCAAGATTACCACTGTACTGCACCTGGAGAAACCGGCCAGGTCTGCATTGTTAAGTTGCGTCTCACAAGCCTCTGGGAAGCGTCTCTGGTGAAGACGTGCGAAACTCACTCTGCAGGCAGTGTGGAACTGTGAGGGACTGAGGATGAGCTCAGCTCTCAGAAGTAAGATGCTTTTGGACAAGGCGTTCAACTACCTACTCACGTATGGAACTTAGTATGTAGCACCAGTCTACCCCAGGAATTACTAGGAAATCGCTGGATTGAGCTTGGAGGCACTAGTCTTGTGTGCCTGGAGACTCCACTTACCTTTCCCAACACTGCCGTCACGCAGCAGGTCTAGGCCTTTTAGAAGCGAAGGGTAACTGCAGGCAGGATGTGGAGGTACAGGCCGTAAGCTCAACTCTCAGAAGTAAGCATGGGAGGCAGATGTCTGCTACCCACTAGTACATGGGAGTAGGAACGTAGCTACACTCTGATTGGAGATGGCCGTTTGAAAACGCTGTATTCAACTCAGGTACACGTGAGTTCAGGCTCAATGGTTACACATACTATTCCCCCAAACTCCCCAGCAACTAACATAAGGATGTTAGCAGCTACGTCTACAGTCAGGCAGGATGCGGGAGGGTTCTGCCCTGACCTCAGCTCTCACAGGGAAGCATGCCTAGAAGCCAGCTCTCATCTAGCTGCGTTCTTAAGGCAGTGAGAAGGTAGCAGTATTCTGAATCAGTTGGTTCCAAGATTACCACTGTACTGCACCTGGAGAAACCGGCCAGGTCTGCATTGTTAAGTTGCGTCTCACAAGCCTCTGGGAAGCGTCTCTGGTGAAGACGTGCGAAACTCACTCTGCAGGCAGTGTGGAACTGTGAGGGACTGAGGATGAGCTCAGCTCTCTGAAGTAAGATGCTTTTGGACAAGGCGTTCAACTACCTACTCACGTATGGAACTTAGTATGTAGCACCAGTCTACCCCAGGAATTACTAGGAAATCGCTTGATTGAGCTTGGAGGCACTCGTCTTGTGTCCCGGGAGATTCCAGTTACCTCTCCCAACACTTGCGTCAAGCAGCGACCCTAGGCCTTTTGGAAGCGAAAGGTAGCGGCAGGCAGGATGTAGGGTTACAGGCCATAAGCTCAACTCTCAGAAGTGTGTATGCATGGGAGCCAGATGTCTGCTACCCACTCGGACATGGGAGTTGGAACCTAGCTACACTCCTATTGAAGAAGGATGTTGGAAATCGCTGTACTCAACTCAGGTACACGGGAGTTCAGGCCCAATGCTTACACATGCTTTTCCCACAACCCATCCCAGCCACTAACATAAGGAGGTTAGCAGGTACGTCTACAGTCAGGCAGGATGCGGGAGGGTTCTGCCCTGTCCTCAGCTCTCACAGGGAAGCATGCCTAGAAGCCAGCTCTCAACTAGCTGCATTCTTATGACAGTGTGAAGGTAGCAGTATTCTGAGTAAGGAGGTTCCCAGATTACCACTCTATTGCACCTGGAGATACCGTCCAGGTGTGCATTGTTAACTTGCGTCTCAGAAGCTTCTGGCAAAAGTCTCTGGTGAAGACGTGGGCAACTCACTCTGCAGGCAGTGTGGAACTGTGAGGGACTGAGGATGAGGTCAGCTCTCAGAAGTAAGATGCTTTTGGACAAGGCGTTAGCTACATTCTCACATATATGGAACTTAGTATGTAGCACCAGTCTACCACAGGAATTACTAGGAAATCGCTGGATTGAGCTTGGAGGCACTAGTCTTGTGTGCCTGGAGACTCCACTTACCTTTCCCAACACTGCCGTCACGCAGCAGGTCTAGGCCTTTTAGAAGCGAAGGGTAACTGCAGGCAGGATGTGGAGGTACAGGCCGTAAGCTCAACTCTCAGAAGTAAGCATGGGAGGCAGATGTCTGCTACCCACTAGTACATGGGAGTAGGAACGTAGCTACACTCTGATTGGAGATGGCCGTTTGAAAACGCTGTATTCAACTCAGGTACACGTGAGTTCAGGCTCAATGGTTACACATACTATTCCCCCAAACTCCCCAGCAACTAACATAAGGATGTTAGCAGCTACGTCTACAGTCAGGCAGGATGCGGGAGGGTTCTGCCCTGACCTCAGCTCTCACAGGGAAGCATGCCTAGAAGCCAGCTCTCATCTAGCTGCGTTCTTAAGGCAGTGAGAAGGTAGCAGTATTCTGAATCAGTTGGTTCCAAGATTACCACTGTACTGCACCTGGAGAAACCGGCCAGGTCTGCATTGTTAAGTTGCGTCTCACAAGCCTCTGGGAAGCGTCTCTGGTGAAGACGTGCGAAACTCACTCTGCAGGCAGTGTGGAACTGTGAGGGACTGAGGATGAGCTCAGCTCTCAGAAGTAAGATGCTTTTGGACAAGGCGTTCAACTACCTACTCACGTATGGAACTTAGTATGTAGCACCAGTCTACCCCAGGAATTACTAGGAAATCGCTGGATTGAGCTTGGAGGCACTAGTCTTGTGTGCCTGGAGACTCCACTTACCTTTCCCAACACTGCCGTCACGCAGCAGGTCTAGGCCTTTTAGAAGCGAAGGGTAACTGCAGGCAGGATGTGGAGGTACAGGCCGTAAGCTCAACTCTCAGAAGTAAGCATGGGAGGCAGATGTCTGCTACCCACTAGTACATGGGAGTAGGAACGTAGCTACACTCTGATTGGAGATGGCCGTTTGAAAACGCTGTATTCAACTCAGGTACACGTGAGTTCAGGCTCAATGGTTACACATACTATTCCCCCAAACTCCCCAGCAACTAACATAAGGATGTTAGCAGCTACGTCTACAGTCAGGCAGGATGCGGGAGGGTTCTGCCCTGACCTCAGCTCTCACAGGGAAGCATGCCTAGAAGCCAGCTCTCATCTAGCTGCGTTCTTAAGGCAGTGAGAAGGTAGCAGTATTCTGAATCAGTTGGTTCCAAGATTACCACTGTACTGCACCTGGAGAAACCGGCCAGGTCTGCATTGTTAAGTTGCGTCTCACAAGCCTCTGGGAAGCGTCTCTGGTGAAGACGTGCGAAACTCACTCTGCAGGCAGTGTGGAACTGTGAGGGACTGAGGATGAGCTCAGCTCTCTGAAGTAAGATGCTTTTGGACAAGGCGTTCAACTACCTACTCACGTATGGAACTTAGTATGTAGCACCAGTCTACCCCAGGAATTACTAGGAAATCGCTTGATTGAGCTTGGAGGCACTCGTCTTGTGTCCCGGGAGATTCCAGTTACCTCTCCCAACACTTGCGTCAAGCAGCGACCCTAGGCCTTTTGGAAGCGAAAGGTAGCGGCAGGCAGGATGTAGGGTTACAGGCCATAAGCTCAACTCTCAGAAGTGTGTATGCATGGGAGCCAGATGTCTGCTACCCACTCGGACATGGGAGTTGGAACCTAGCTACACTCCTATTGAAGAAGGATGTTGGAAATCGCTGTACTCAACTCAGGTACACGGGAGTTCAGGCCCAATGCTTACACATGCTTTTCCCACAACCCATCCCAGCCACTAACATAAGGAGGTTAGCAGGTACGTCTACAGTCAGGCAGGATGCGGGAGGGTTCTGCCCTGTCCTCAGCTCTCACAGGGAAGCATGCCTAGAAGCCAGCTCTCAACTAGCTGCATTCTTATGACAGTGTGAAGGTAGCAGTATTCTGAGTAAGGAGGTTCCCAGATTACCACTCTATTGCACCTGGAGATACCGTCCAGGTGTGCATTGTTAACTTGCGTCTCAGAAGCTTCTGGCAAAAGTCTCTGGTGAAGACGTGGGCAACTCACTCTGCAGGCAGTGTGGAACTGTGAGGGACTGAGGATGAGGTCAGCTCTCAGAAGTAAGATGCTTTTGGACAAGGCGTTAGCTACATTCTCACATATATGGAACTTAGTATGTAGCACCAGTCTACCACAGGAATTACTAGGAAATCGCTGGATTGAGCTTGGAGGCACTAGTCTTGTGTGCCTGGAGACTCCACTTACCTTTCCCAACACTGCCGTCACGCAGCAGGTCTAGGCCTTTTAGAAGCGAAGGGTAACTGCAGGCAGGATGTGGAGGTACAGGCCGTAAGCTCAACTCTCAGAAGTAAGCATGGGAGGCAGATGTCTGCTACCCACTAGTACATGGGAGTAGGAACGTAGCTACACTCTGATTGGAGATGGCCGTTTGAAAACGCTGTATTCAACTCAGGTACACGTGAGTTCAGGCTCAATGGTTACACATACTATTCCCCCAAACTCCCCAGCAACTAACATAAGGATGTTAGCAGCTACGTCTACAGTCAGGCAGGATGCGGGAGGGTTCTGCCCTGACCTCAGCTCTCACAGGGAAGCATGCCTAGAAGCCAGCTCTCATCTAGCTGCGTTCTTAAGGCAGTGAGAAGGTAGCAGTATTCTGAATCAGTTGGTTCCAAGATTACCACTGTACTGCACCTGGAGAAACCGGCCAGGTCTGCATTGTTAAGTTGCGTCTCACAAGCCTCTGGGAAGCGTCTCTGGTGAAGACGTGCGAAACTCACTCTGCAGGCAGTGTGGAACTGTGAGGGACTGAGGATGAGCTCAGCTCTCAGAAGTAAGATGCTTTTGGACAAGGCGTTCAACTACCTACTCACGTATGGAACTTAGTATGTAGCACCAGTCTACCCCAGGAATTACTAGGAAATCGCTTGATTGAGCTTGGAGGCACTCGTCTTGTGTCCCGGGAGATTCCAGTTACCTCTCCCAACACTTGCGTCAAGCAGCGACCCTAGGCCTTTTGGAAGCGAAAGGTAGCGGCAGGCAGGATGTAGGGTTACAGGCCATAAGCTCAACTCTCAGAAGTGTGTATGCATGGGAGGCAGATGTCTGCTACCCACTCGGACATGGGAGTTGGAACCTAGCTACACTCCTATTGAAGAAGGATGTTGGAAATCGCTGTACTCAACTCAGGTACACGGGAGTTCAGGCCCAATGCTTACACATGCTTTTCCCACAACCCATCCCAGCCACTAACATAAGGAGGTTAGCAGGTACGTCTACAGTCAGGCAGGATGCGGGAGGGTTCTGCCCTGTCCTCAGCTCTCACAGGGAAGCATGCCTAGAAGCCAGCTCTCAACTAGCTGCATTCTTATGACAGTGTGAAGGTAGCAGTATTCTGAGTAAGGAGGTTCCCAGATTACCACTCTATTGCACCTGGAGATACCGTCCAGGTGTGCATTGTTAACTTGCGTCTCAGAAGCTTCTGGCAAAAGTCTCTGGTGAAGACGTGGGCAACTCACTCTGCAGGCAGTGTGGAACTGTGAGGGACTGAGGATGAGGTCAGCTCTCAGAAGTAAGATGCTTTTGGACAAGGCGTTAGCTACATTCTCACATATATGGAACTTAGTATGTAGCACCAGTCTACCACAGGAATTACTAGGAAATCGCTGGATTGAGCTTGGAGGCACTAGTCTTGTGTGCCTGGAGACTCCACTTACCTTTCCCAACACTGCCGTCACGCAGCAGGTCTAGGCCTTTTAGAAGCGAAGGGTAACTGCAGGCAGGATGTGGAGGTACAGGCCGTAAGCTCAACTCTCAGAAGTAAGCATGGGAGGCAGATGTCTGCTACCCACTAGTACATGGGAGTAGGAACGTAGCTACACTCTGATTGGAGATGGCCGTTTGAAAACGCTGTATTCAACTCAGGTACACGTGAGTTCAGGCTCAATGGTTACACATACTATTCCCCCAAACTCCCCAGCAACTAACATGAGGATGTTAGCAGCTACGTGTACAGTCAGGCAGGATGCGGGAGGGTTCTGCCCTGACCTCAGCTCTCACAGGGAAGCATGCCTAGAAGCCAGCTCTCATCTAGCTGCGTTCTTAAGGCAGTGAGAAGGTAGCAGTATTCTGAATCAGTTGGTTCCAAGATTACCACTGTACTGCACCTGGAGAAACCGGCCAGGTCTGCATTGTTAAGTTGCGTCTCACAATCCTCTGGGAAGCGTCTCTGGTGAAGACGTGCGAAACTCACTCTGGAGGCAGTGTGGAACTGTGAGGGACTGAGGGTGAGCTCAACTCTCAGCAGTAAGATGATTTTGGACAAGGCGTTCAGCTACCTTCTCACATATGGAACTTAGTATGTAGCACCAGTCTACCCCAGGAATTACTGGGAAATCGCTGGATTGAGCTTGGAGGCACTAGTCTTGTGTGCCAGGAGATTCCTTTTACCTCTCCCAACACTTCGGTGAAGCAGCGAGCCTAGGCCTTTTGGAAGCGAAAGGTAGCTGCAGGCAGGAGGTAGGGTTACAGGCCATAAACTCAACTCTCAGAAGTGTATATGCATGGGAGGCAGATGTCTGCTACCCACCCGGACATGCGAGTGGGTACCTAGCTACACTCTGATGAAGAAGGACTTTGGAAATCGCTGCATTCAACTCAGATACACGTGGGTTCAGGCACAACGATTCCACATGCTTTTCTCACAACCTTCCCCTGCCACTAACATGAGGACGTTAGCAGCTCCTTCTACAGTCAAGCAGGATGCGGGAGGGTTGTGCCCTGTCCTTAGCTCTCACAGGGAAGCACGCCTTGAAGCCAGCTGTCAACAAGCTGCATTCTTAGGGCAGGGTGAAGGTAGCAGTATTCTGAGACAGGAGGTTCCCAGATTACCACTCTACTGCACCTGGAGATACCCTCCAGGTCTGCATTGTTAACTTGCGTCTCAGAAGCCTCTGGCAAACGTCTCTGTTGAAGACGTGCGAAACTCACTCTGCAGGCAGTGTGGAACTGTGAGGGACTGAGGGTGAGATCAACTCTCAGCAATAAGATGATTTTGGACAAGGCGTTCAGCTACCTTCTCACATATGGAACTTAGTATGTAGCACCAGTCTACCCCATAATTACTGGGAAATTCCTGGATGGAGCTTGGAGGCACTTGTCTTGTGTGCCGGGAGATTCCAGTTACCTCTCCCAACACTTGCGTCAAGCAGCGACCCTAGGCCTTTTGGAAGCGAAAGGTAGCGGCAGGCAGTATGTAGGGTTACAGGCCATAAGCTCAACTCTCAGAAGTGTGTATGCATAGGAGGCAGATGTCTGCTACCCACTCGGACATGGGAGTTGGAACCTAGCTACACTCCTATTGAAGAAGGATGTTGGAAATCGCTGTATTCAACTCAGATACACGGGAGTTCAGTCCCAATGCTTACACATGCTTTTCCCACAACCTTTCCCTGCCACTAACATGAGGACGTTAGCAGCTCCTTCTACAGTCAAGCAGGATGCGGGAGGGTTGTGCCCTGTCCTTAGCTCTCACAGGGAAGCATGCCTTGAAGCCAGCTGTCAACTAGCTGCATTCTTATGGCAGGGTCAAGGTAGCAGTATTCTGAGACAGGAGGTTCCCAAATTACCACTCTACTGCACCTGGAGATACCCTCCAGGTCTGCCTTGTTAACTTGCGTCAGAAGCCTCTGGCAAACGTCTCTGGTGATGACGTGCGAAACTCACTCTGCAGGCAGTGTGGAACTGTGAGGGACTGAGGGTGAGCTCAACTCTCAGCAGTAAGATGATTTTGGACAAGGCGTTCAGCTACCTTCTCACATATGGAACTTAGTATGTAGCACCAGTCTACCCCAGGAATTACTGGGAAATCGCTGGATTGAGATTGGAGGCACTAGTCTTGTGTGCCGGCAGATTCCAGTTACCTCTCCCAACACTTCGGTGAAGCAGCGAACCTAGGCCTTTTGGAAGCGAAAGGTAGCTGCAGGCAGGAGGTAGGGTTACAGGCCATAAGCTCAACTCTCAGAAGTGGGTATGCATGGGAGGCAGATGTCTGCTACCCACTCGGACATGCGAGTGGGAACCTAGCTACACTCTGATGAAGAAGGACTTTGGAAATCGCTGTATTCAACTCAGATACACGTGGGTTCAGGCACAACGATTCCACATGCTTTTCTCACAACCTTTCCCTGCCACTAACATGAGGACGTTAGCAGCTCCTTCTACAGTCAAGCAGGATGCTGGAGGGTTCTGCCCTGTCCTTAGCTCTCACAGGGAAGCATGCCTTGAAGCCAGCTGTCAACTAGCTGCATTCTTAGGGCAGGGTGAAGGTAGCAGTATTCTGAGACAGGAGGTTCCCAGATTACCACTCTACTGCACCTGGAGATACCGTCCAGGTCTGCATTGTTAACTTGCGTCTCATAGCCTCTGGCAAACGTCTCTGGTGAAGACGTGCGAAACTCACTCTGCAGGCAGTGTGGAACTGTGAGGGACTGAGGGTGAGCTCAACTCTCAGAAGTAAGATGATTTTGGACCAGGCGTTCAGCTACCTTCTCACATATGGAACTTAGTATGTAGCACCAGTCTACCCCAGGAATTACTGGGAAATCGCTGGATTGAGCTTGGAGGCACTAGTCTTGTGTGCCGGCAGATTCCAGTTACCTCTCCCAACACTTGCGTCAAGCAGCGAGCCTAGGCCTTTTGGAAGCGAAAGTTAGCGGCAGGCACGATGTAGGGTTACAGGCCATGAGCTCAACTCTCAGAAGTGTGTATGCATGGGAGGCAGATGTCTGCTACCCACTCGGACATGGGAGTTGGAACCTAGCTACACTCCTATTGAAGAAGGATGTTGGAAATCGCTGTATTCAACTCAGATACACGGGAGTTCAGGCCCAATGCTTACACATGCTTTTCCCACAACCTATCCCAGCCACTAACATAAGGAGGTTAGCAAGTACGTCTACAGTCAGGCAGGATGCGGGAGGGTTTTGCCCTGTCCTCAGCTCGCACAGGGAAGCATGCCTAGAAGCCAGCTCTCAACTAGCTGCATTCTTATGACAGTGTGAAGGTAGCAGTATTCTGAGTAAGGAGGTTCCCAGATTACCACTCTACTGCACCTGGAGATACCGTCCAGGTCTGCATTGTTAACTTGCGTCTCAGAGGCCTCTGGCAAAAGTCTCTGGTGAAGACGTGGGAAACTCACTCTGCAGGCAGTGTGGAACTGTGAGGGACTGAGGGTAGCTCAACTCTCAGCAGTAAGATGATTTTGGACAAGGCGTTCAGCTACCTTCTCACATATGGAACTTAGTATGTAGCACCAGTCTACCCCACGAATTACTGGGAAATCGCTGGATTGAGATTGGAGGCACTAGTCTTGTGTGCCGGCAGATTCCAGTTACCTCTCCCAACACTTCGGTGAAGCAGCGAGCCTAGGCCTTTTGGAAGCGAAAGGTAGCTGCAGGCAGGAGGTAGGGTTACAGGCCATAAGCTCAACTCTCAGAAGTGGGTATGCATGGGAGGCAGATGTCTGCTACCCACTCGGACATGCGAGTGGGAACCTAGCTACACTCTGATGAAGAAGGACTTTGGAAATCGCTGTATTCAACTCAGATACACGTGGGATCAGGCACAAAGATTCCACATGCTTTTCTCACAACCTTTCCGTTCCACTAACATGAGGACGTTAGCAGCTCCTTCTACAGTCAAGCAGGATGCGGGAGGGTTCTGCCCTGTCCTTAGCTCTCACAGGGAAGCATGCCTTGAAGCCAGCTGTCAACTAGCTGCATTCTTAGGGCAGGGTGAAGGTAGCAGTATTCTGAGACAGGAGGTTCCCAGATTACCACTCTACTGCACCTGGAGATACCCTCCAGGTCTGCATTGTTAACTTGCGTCTCATAGCCTCTGGCAAACGTCTCTGGTGAAGACGTGCTTAACTCACTCTGCAGGCAGTGTGGAACTGTGAGGGACTGAGGGTGTGCTCAACTCTCAGAAGTAAGATGTTTTTGGACAAGGCGTTCAGCTACCTTCTCACATATGGAACTTAGTATGTAGCACCAGTCTACCCCATGAATTACTAGGAAATCTCTTGATTGAGCTTGGAGGCACTAGTCTTGTGTGCAGGCAGATTCCAGTTACCTCTCCCAACACTTGCGTCAAGCAGCGAGCTTAGGCCTTTTGGAAGCGAAAGGTAGCGGCAGGCACGATGTAGGGTTACAGGCCATGAGCTCAACTCTCAGAAGTGGGTATGCATGGGAGGCAGATGTCTGCTACCCACTCGGACATGCGAGTGGGAACCTAGCTACACTCTGATGAAGAAGGACTTTGGAAATCGCTGTATTCAACTCAGATACACGTGGGTTCAGGCACAACGATTCCACATGCTTTTCTCACAACCTTTCCTGCCACTAACATGAGGACGTTAGCAGCTCCTTCTACAGTAAAGCAGGATGCGGGAGGGTTGTGCCCTGTCCTTAGCTCTCACAGGGAAGCATGCCTTGAAGCCAGCTGTCAACTAGGTGCATTCTTATGGCAGGGTGAAGGTAGCAGTATTCTGAGACAGGAGGTTCCAGATTACCACTCTACTGCACCTGGAGATACTGTCCAGGTCTGCATTGTTAACTTGCGTCTCATAGCCTCTGGCAAACGTCTCTGGTGAAGACGTGCGAAACTCACTCCGCAGGCAGTGTGGAACTGTGAGGGACTGAGGGTGAGCTCAACTCTCAGAAGTAAGATGTTTTTGGACAAGGCGTTCAGCTACCTTCTCACATATGGAACTTAGTATGTAGCACCAGTCTACCCCAGGAATTACTAGGAAATCGCTTGATTGAGCTTGGAGGCACTAGTCTTGTGTGCCGGGAGATTCCAGTTACCTCTCCCAACACTTGCGTCAAGCAGCGAGCCTAGGCCTTTTGGATGCGAAAGGTAGCGGCAGGCACGATGTAGGGTTACAGGCCATGAGCTCAACTCTCAGAAGTGTGTATGCATGGGAGGCAGATGTCTGCTACCCACTCGGACATGGGAGTTGGAACCTAGCTACACTCCTATTGAAGAAGGATGTTGGAAATCGCTGTATTCAACTCAGATACACGGGAGTTCAGGCCCAATGCTTACACATGCTTTTCCCACAACCTATCCCAGCCACTAACATAAGGAGGTTAGCAGGTACGTCTACAGTCAGGCAGGATGCTGGAGGGTTCTGCCCTGTCCTCAACTCTCACAGGGAAGCATGCCTAGAAGCCAGCTCTCAACTAGCTGCATTCTTATGACAGTGTGAAGGTAGCAGTATTCTGAGTAAGGAGGTTCCCAGATTACCACTCCCCGGCATCTGGAGATACCATCCAGGTCTGCATTGTTAACTTGCGTCTCAGAGACCTCTGGCAAAAGTCTCTGGTGAAGACGTGGGAAACTCACTCTGCAGGGAGTGTGGAACTGTGAGGGACTGAGGGTGAGCTCAACTCTCAGCAGTAAGATGATTTTGGACAAGGCGTTCAGCTACCTTCTCACATATGGAACTTAGTATGTAGCACCAGTCTACCCCAGGAATTACTAGGAAATCGCTTGATTGAGCTTGGAGGCACTAGTCTTGTGTGCCGGCAGATTCCAGTTACCTCTCCCAACACTTCGGTGAAGCAGCGAGCCTAGGCCTTTTGGAAGCGAAAGGTAGCTGCAGGCAGGAGGTAGGGTTACAGGCCATAAGCTCAACTCTCAGAAGTGGGTATGCATGGGAGGCAGATGTCTGCTACCCACTCGGACATGCGAGTGGGAACCTAGCTACACTCTGATGAAGAAGGACTTTGGAAATCGCTGTATTCAACTCAGATACACGTGGGTTCAGGCACAACGATTCCACATGCTTTTCTCACAACCTTTCCCTGCCACTAACATGAGGACGTTAGCAGCTCCTTCTACAGTCAGGCAGGATGCTGGAGGGTTCTGCCCTGTCCTTAGCTCTCACAGGGAAGCATGCCTTGAAGCCAGCTGTCAACTAGCTGCATTCTTAGGGCAGGGTGAAGGTAGCAGTATTCTGAGACAGGAGGTTCCCAGATTACCACTCTACTGCACCTGGAGATACCCTCCAGGTCTGCATTGTTAACTTGCGTCTCATAGCCTCTGGCAAACGTCTCTGGTGAAGACGTGCTAAACTCACTCTGCAGGCAGTGTGGAACTGTGAGGGACTGAGGGTGAGCTCAACTCTCAGAAGTAAGATGTTTTTGGACAAGGCGTTCAACAACCTACTCACGTATGGAACTTAGTATGTAGCACCAGTCTACCCCAGGAATTACTAGGAAATCGCTTGATTGAGCTTGGAGGCACTAGTCTTGTGTGCCGGCAGATTCCAGTTACCTCTCCCAACACTTGCGTCAAGCAGCGAGCCTAGGCCTTTTGGAAGCGAAAGGTAGCGGCAGGCACGATGTAGGGTTACAGGCCATGAGCTCAACTCTCAGAAGTGTGTATGCATGGGAGGCAGATGTCTGCTACCCACTCGGACATAGGAGTTGGAACCTAGCTACACTCCTATTGAAGAAGGATGTTGGAAATCGCTGTATTCAACTCAGATACACGGGAGTTCAGGCCCAATGCTTACACATGCTTTTCCCACAACCTATCCCAGCCACTAACATAAGGAGGTTAGCAGGTACGTCTACAGTCAGGCAGGATGCGGGAGGGTTCTGCCCTGTCCTCAGCTCGCACAGGGAAGCATGCCTAGAAGCCAGCTCTCAACTAGCTGCATTCTTATGACAGTGTGAAGGTAGCAGTATTCTGAGTCAGGAGGTTCCCAGATTACCACTCTACTGCACCTGGAGATACCGTCCAGGTCTGCATTGTTAACTTGCGTCTCAGAGGCCTCTGGCAAAAGTCTCTGGTGAAGACGTGGGAAACTCACTCTGCAGGCAGTGTGGAACTGTGAGGGACTGAGGGTGAGCTCAACTCTCAGCAGTAAGATGATTTTGGACAAGGCGTTCAGCTACCTTCTCACATATGGAACTTAGTATGTAGCACCAGTCTACCCCAGGAATTACTGGGAAATCGCTGGATTGAGCTTGGAGGCACTAGTCTTGTGTGCCGGCAGATTCCAGTTACCTCTCCCAACACTTCGGTGAAGCAGCGAGCCTAGGCCTTTTGGAAGCGAAAGGTAGCGGCAGGCACGATGTAGGGTTACAGGCCATGAGCTCAACTCTCAGAAGTGTGTATGCATGGGAGGCAGATGTCTGCTACCCACTCGGACATGCGAGTGGGAACCTAGCTACACTCTGATGAAGAAGGACTTTGGAAATCGCTGTATTCAACTCAGATACACGTGGGTTCAGGCACAACGATTCCACATGCTTTTCTCACAACCTTTCCCTGCCACTAACATGAGGACGTTAGCAGCTCCTTCTACAGTCAGGCAGGATGCGGGAGGGTTCTGCCCTGTCCTTAGCTCTCACAGGGAAGCATGCCTTGAAGCCAGCTGTCAACTAGCTGCATTCTTATGGCAGGGTGAAGGTAACAGTATTCTGAGACAGGAGGTTCCCAGATTACCACTCTACTGCACCTGGAGATACCCTCCAGGTCTGCATTGTTAACTTGCGTCTCATAGCCTCTGGCAAACGTCTCTGGTGAAGACGTGCTAAACTCACTCTGCAGGCAGTGTGGAACTGTGAGGGACTGAGGGTGAGCTCAACTCTCAGAAGTAAGATGTTTTTGGACAAGGCGTTCAACTACCTACTCACGTATGGAACTTAGTATGTAGCACCAGTCTACCCCAGGAATTACTAGGAAATCGCTTGATTGAGCTTGGAGGCACTAGTCTTGTGTGCCGGCAGATTCCAGTTACCTCTCCCAACACTTGCGTCAAGCAGCGAGCCTAGGCCTTTTGGAAGCGAAAGGTAGCTGCAGGCAGGATGTAGGGTTACAGGCCATAAGCTCAACTCTCAGAAGTGGGTATGCATGGGAGGCAGATGTCTGCTACCCACTCGGACATGGGAGTTGGAACCTAGCTACACTCCTATTGAAGAAGGACTTTGGAAATCGCTATATTCAACTCAGATACACGTGGGTTCAGGCACAACGATTCCACATGCTTTTCCCACAACCTATCCCAGCCACTAACATGAGGACGTTAGCAGCTCCTTCTACAGTCAAGCAGGATGCGGGAGGGTTGTGCCCTGTCCTTAGCTCTCACAGGGAAGCATGCCTTGAAGCCAGCTGTCAACTAGCTGCATTCTTATGGCAGGGTGAAGGTAACAGTATTCTGAGACAGGAGGTTCCCAGATTACCACTCTACTGCACCTGGAGATACCGTCCAGGTCTGCATTGTTAACTTGCGTCTCATAGCCTCTGGCAAACGTCTCTGGTGAAGACGTGCGAAACTCACTCTGCAGGCAGTGTGGAACTGTGTGGGACTGAGGGTGAGCTCAACTCTCAGAAGTAAGATGATTTTGGACAAGGCGTTCAGCTACCTTCTCACATATGGAACTTAGTATGTAGCACCAGTCTACCCCAGGAATTACTGGGAAATCGCTGGATTGAGCTTGGAGGCACTAGTCTTGTGTGCCGGGAGATTCCAGTTACCTCTCCCAACACTTGCGTCAAGCAGCGAGCCTAGGCCTTTTGGAAGCGAAAGTTAGCGGCAGGCACGATGTAGGGTTACAGGCCATGAGCTCAACTCTCAGAAGTGTGTATGCATGGGAGGCAGATGTCTGCTACCCACTCGGACATGGGAGTTGGAACATAGCTACACTCCTATTGAAGAAGGATGTTGGAAATCGCTGTATTCAACTCAGATACACGGGAGTTCAGGCCCAATGCTTACACATGCTTTTCCCACAACCTATCCCAGCCACTAACATAAGGAGGTTAGCAGGTACGTCTACAGTCAGGCAGGATGCGGGAGGGTTCTGCCCTGTCTCAGCTCGCACAGGGAAGCATGCCTAGAAGCCAGCTCTCAACTAGCTGCATTCTTATGACAGTGTGAAGGTAGCAGTATTCTGAGTAAGGAGGTTCCCAGATTACCACTCTACTGCACCTGGAGATACCGTCCAGGTGTGCATTGTTAACTTGCGTCTCAGAGGCCTCTGGCAAAAGTCTCTGGTGAAGACGTGGGAAACTCACTCTGCAGGCAGTGTGGAACTGTGAGGGACTGAGGGTGAGCTCAACTCTCAGCAGTAAGATGATTTTGGACAAGGCGTTCAGCTACCTTCTCACATATGGAACTTAGTATGTAGCACCAGTCTACCCCAGGAATTACTGGGAAATCGCTGGATTGAGATTGGAGGCACTAGTCTTGTGTGCCGGCAGATTCCAGTTACCTCTCCCAACACTTGCGTCAAGCAGCGAGCCTAGGCCTTTTGGAAGCGAAAGGTAGCTGCAGGCAGGAGGTAGGGTTACAGGCCATAAGCTCAACTCTCAGAAGTGGGTATGCATGGAAGGCAGTAGTCTGCTACCCACTCGGACATGGGAGTTGGAACCTAGCTACACTCCTATTGAAGAAGGACTTTGGAAATCGCTGTATTCAACTCAGATACACGTGGGTTCAGGCACAACGATTCCACATGCTTTTCCCACAACCTATCCCAGCCACTAACATGAGGACGTTAGCAGCTCCTTCTACAGTCAAGCAGGATGCGGGAGGGTTGTGCCCTGTCCTTAGCTCTCACAGGGAAGCATGCCTTGAAGCCAGCTGTCAACTAGCTGCATTCTTATGGCAGGGTGAAGGTAGCAGTATTCTGAGACAGGAGGTTCCCAGATTACCACTCTACTGCACCTGGAGATACCCTCCAGGTCTGCATTGTTAACTTGCGTCTCATAGCCTCTGGCAAACGTCTCTGGTGAAGACGTGCGAAACTCACTCTGCAGGCCGTGTGGAACTGTGAGGGACTGAGGGTGAGCTCAACTCTCAGAAGTAAGATGATTTTGGACAAGGCGTTCAGCTACATTCTCACATATGGAACTTACTATGTAGCACCAGTCTACCCCAGGAATTACTGGGAAATCGCTGGATTGAGCTTGGAGGCACTAGTCTTGTGTGCCGGCAGATTCCAGTTCCCTCTCCCAACACTTCGGTGAAGCAGTGAGCCTAGGCCTATTGGAAGCGAAAGGTAGCTGCAGGCAGGAGGTAGGGTACCAGGCCATAAGCTCAACTCTCAGAAGTGGGTATGCATTGGAGGCAGATGTCTGCTACCCACTCGGACATGCGAGTGGGAACCTAGCTACACTCTGATGAAGAAGGACTTTGGAAATCGCTGTATTCAACTCAGATACACGTGGGTTCAGGCACAACGATTCCACATGCTTTTCTCACAACCTTTCCCTGCCACTAACATGAGGACGTTAGCAGCTCCTTCTACAGTCAAGCAGGATGCGGGAGGGTTCTGCCCTGTCCTTAGCTCTCACAGGGAAGCATGCCTTGAAGCCAGCTGTCAACTAGCTGCATTCTTAGGGCAGGGTGAAGGTAGCAGTATTCTGAGACAGGAGGTTCCCAGATTACCACTCTACTGCACCTGGAGATACCCTCCAGGTCTGCATTGTTAACTTGCGTCTCATAGCCTCTGGCAAACGTCTCTGGTGAAGACGTGCTAAACTCACTCCGCAGGCAGTGTGGAACTGTGAGGGACTGAGGGTGAGCTCAACTCTGAGAAGTAAGATGTTTTTGGACAAGGCGTTCAACTACCTACTCACGTATGGAACTTAGTATGTAGCACCAGTCTACCCCAGGAATTACTAGGAAATCGCTTGATTGAGCTTGGAGGCACTAGTCTTGTGTGCCGGCAGATTCCAGTTACCTCTCCCAACACTTCGGTGAAGCAGCGAGCCTAGGCCTTTTGGAAGCGAAAGGTAGCTGCAGGCAGGAGGTAGGGTTACAGGCCATAAGCTCAACTCTCAGAAGTGGGTATTCATTGGAGGCAGATGTCTGCTACCCACTCGGACATGCGAGTGGGAACCTAGCTACACTCTGATGAAGAAGGACTTTGGAAATCGCTGCATTCAACTCAGATACACGTGGGTTCGGCCACAACGATTCCACATGCTTTTCTCACAACCTTTCCCTGCCACTAACATGAGGACGTTAGCAGCTCCTTCTACAGTCAAGCAGGATGCGGGAGGGTTGTGCCCTGTCCTTAGCTCTCACAGGGAAGCATGTCTTGAAGCCAGCTGTCAACTAGCTGCATTCTTATGGCAGGATGAAGGTCGCAGTATTCGGAGACAGGAGTTTCCCAGATTACCACTCTACTGCACCTGGAGATACCGTCCAGGTCTGCATTGTTAACTTGCGTCTCATAGCCTCTGGCAAACGTCTCTGGTGAAGACGTGCGAAACTCACTCTGCAGGCAGTGTGGAACTGTCAGGGACTGAGGGTGAGCTCAACTCTCAGAAGTAAGATGATTTTGGACAAGGCGTTCAGCTACCTTCTCACATATGGAACTTAGTATGTAGCACCAGTCTACCCCAGGAATTACTGGGAAATCGCTGGATTGAGCTTGGAGGCACTAGTCTTGTGTGCCGGCAGATTCCAGTTCCCTCTCCCAACACTTCGGTGAAGCAGCGAGCCTAGGCCTTTTGGAAGCGAAAGGTAGCTGCAGGCAGGATGTAGGGTTACAGGCCATAAGCTCAACTCTCAGAAGTGGGTATGCATGGGAGGCAGATGTCTGCTACCCACTCGGACATGCGAGTGGGAACCTAGCTACACTGTGATGAAGAAGGACTTTGGAAATCGCTGTATTCAACTCAGATACACGTGGGTTCGGCCACAACGATTCCACATGCTTTTCTCACAACCTTTCCCTGCCACTAACATGAGGACGTTAGCAGCTCCTTCTACAGTCAAGCAGGATGCGGGAGGGTTGTGCCCTGTCCTTAGCTCTCACAGGGAAGCATGTCTTGAAGCCAGCTGTCAACTAGCTGCATTCTTATGGCAGGGTGAAGGTCGCAGTATTTTGAGACAGGAGGTTCCCAGATTACCACTCTACTGCACCTGGAGATACTGTCCAGGTCTGCATTGTTAAATTGCGTCTCATAGCCTCTGGCAAACGTCTCTGGTGAAGACGTGCGAAACTCACTCTGCAGGCAGTGTGGAACTATGAGGGACTGAGGGTGAGCTCAACTCTCAGAAGTAAGATGATTTTGGACAAGGCGTTCAGCTACCTTCTCCCATATGGAACTTAGTATGTAGCACCAGTCTACCCCAGGAATTACTAGGAAATCGCTTGATTGAGCTTGGAGGCACTAGTCTTGTGTGCCGGCAGATTCCAGTTACCTCTCCCAACACTTGCGTCAAGCAGCGAGCCTAGGCCTTTTCGAAGCGAAAGGTAGCGGCAGGCACGATGTAGGGTTACAGGCCATGAGCTCAACTCTCAGAAGTGTGTATGCATGGGAGGCAGATGTCTGCTACCCACTCGGACATGGGAGTTGGAACCTAGCTACACTCCTATTGAAGAAGGATGTTGGAAATCGCTGTATTCAACTCAGATACACGGGAGTTCAGGCCCAATGCTTACACATGCTTTTCCCACAACCTATCCCAGCCACTAACATAAGGAGGTTAGCAGGTACGTCTACAGTCAGGCAGGATGCGGGAGGGTTCTGCCCTGTCCTCAGCTCGCACAGGGAAGCATGCCTAGAAGCCAGCTCTCAACTAGCTGCATTCTTATGACAGTGTGAAGGTAGCAGTATTCTGAGTCAGGAGGTTCCCAGATTACCACTCTACTGCACCTGGAGATACCGTCCAGGTCTGCATTGTTAACTTGCGTCTCAGAGGCCTCTGGCAAAAGTCTCTGGTGAAGACGTGGGAAACTCACTCTGCAGGCAGTGTGGAACTGTGAGGGACTGAGGGTGAGCTCAACTCTCAGCAGTAAGATGATTTTGGACAAGGCGTTCAGCTACCTTCTCACATATGGAACTTAGTATGTAGCACCAGTCTACCCCAGGAATTACTGGGAAATCGCTGGATTGAGCTTGGAGGCACTAGTCTTGTGTGCCGGCAGATTCCAGTTACCTCTCCCAACACTTCGGTGAAGCAGCGAGCCTAGGCCTTTTGGAAGCGAAAGGTAGCTGCAGGCAGGAGGTAGGGTTACAGGCCATAAGCTCAACTCTCAGAAGTGGGTATGCATGGGAGGCAGATGTCTGCTACCCACTCGGACATGCGAGTGGGAACGTAGCTACACTCTGATGAAGAAGGACTTTGGAAATCGCTGTATTCAACTCAGATACACGTGGGTTCAGGCACAACGATTCCACATGCTTTTCTCACAACCTATCCCAGCCACTAACATGAGGACGTTAGCAGCTCCTTCTACAGTCAAGCAGGATGCGGGAGGGTTGTGCCCTGTCCTTAGCTATCACAGGGAAGCATGCCTTGAAGCCAGCTGTCAACTAGCTGCATTCTTATGGCAGGGTGAAGGTAGCAGTATTCTGAGACAGGAGGTTCCCAGATTACCACTCTACTGCACCTGGAGATACCCTCCAGGTCTGCATTGTTAACTTGCGTCTCATAGCCTCTGGCAAACGTCTCTGGTGAAGACGTGCGAAACTCACTCCGCAGGCAGTATGGAACTGTGAGGGACTGAGGGTGAGCTCAACTCTCAGAAGTAAGATGTTTTTGGACAAGGCGTTCAGCTACCTTCTCACATATGGAACTTAGTATGTAGCACCAGTGTACCCCAGGAATTACTAGGAAATCGCTTGATTGAGCTTGGAGGCACTAGTCTTGTGTGCCGGGAGATTCCAGTTACCTCTCCCAACACTTGCGTCAAGCAGCGAGCCTAGGCCTTTTGGATGCGAAAGGTAGCGGCAGGCACGATGTAGGGTTACAGGCCATGAGCTCAACTCTCAGAAGTGTGTATGCATGGGAGGCAGATGTCTGCTACCCACTTGGACATGGGAGTTGGAACCTTGCTACAGTCCTATTGAAGAAGGATGTTGGAAATCGCTGTATTCAACTCAGATACACGGGAGTTCAGGCCCAATGCTTACACATGCTTTTCCCACAACCTATCCCAGCCACTAACATAAGGAGGTTAGCAGGTACGTCTACAGTCAGGCAGGATGCTGGAGGGTTCTGCCATGTCCTCAACTCTCACAGGGAAGCATGCCTAGAACCCAGCTCTCAACTAGCTGCATTCTTATGACAGTGTGAAGGTAGCAGTATTCTGAGTAAGGAGGTTCCCAGATTACCACTCCCCGGCATCTGGAGATACCATCCAGGTCTGCATTGTTAACTTGCGTCTCAGAGGCCTCTGGCAAAAGTCTCTGGTGAAGACGTGGGAAACTCACTCTGCAGGGAGTGTGGAACTGTGAGGGACTGAGGGTGAGCTCAACTCTCAGCAGTAAGATGATTTTGGACAAGGCGTTCAGCTACCTTCTCACATATGGAACTTAGTATGTAGCACCAGTCTACCCCAGCAATTACTAGGAAATCGCTTGATTGAGCTTGGAGGCACTAGTCTTGTGTGCCGGCAGATTCCAGTTACCTCTCCCAACACTTCGGTGAAGCAGCGAGCCTAGGCCTTTTGGAAGTGAAAGGTAGCTGCAGGCAGGAGGTAGGGTTACAGGCCATAAGCTCAACTCTCAGAAGTGGGTATGCATGGGAGGCAGATGTCTGCTACCCACTCGGACATGCGAGTGGGAACCTAGCTACACTTTGATGAAGAAGGACTTTGGAAATCGCTGTATTCACCTCAGATACACGTGGGTTCAGGCACAACGATTCCACATGCTTTTCTCACAACCTTTCCCTGCCACTAACATGAGGACGTTAGCAGCTCCTTCTACAGTCAAGCAGGATGCGGGAGGGTTCTGCCCTGTCCTTAGCTCTCACAGGGAAGCATGCCTTGAAGCCAGCTGTCAACTAGCTGCATTCTTAGGGCAGGGTGAAGGTAGCAGTATTCTGAGACAGGAGGTTCCCAGATTACCACTCTACTGCACCTGGAGATACCCTCCAGGTCTGCATTGTTAACTTGCGTCTCATAGCCTCTGGCAAACGTCTCTGGTGAAGACGTGCTAAACTCACTCTGCAGGCAGTGTGGAACTGTGAGGGACTGAGGGTGAGCTCAACTCTCAGAAGTAAGATGTTTTTGGACAAGGCGTTCAACTACCTACTCACGTATGGAACTTAGTATGTAGCACCAGTCTACCCCAGGAATTACTAGGAAATCGCTTGATTGAGCTTGGAGGCACTAGTCTTGTGTGCCGGCAGATTCCAGTTACCTCTCCCAACACTTGCGTCAAGCAGCGAGCCTAGGCCTTTTGGAAGCGAAAGGTAGCGGCAGGCAGGATGTAGGGTTACAGGCCATAAGGTCAACTCTCAGAAGTGGGTATGCATGGAAGGCAGATGTCTGCTACCCACTCGGACATGGGAGTTGGAACCTAGCTACACTCCTATTGAAGAAGGACTTTGGAAATCGCTGTATTCAACTCAGATACACGTGGGTTCAGGCACAACGATTCCACATGCTTTTCCCACAACCTATCCCAGCCACTAACATGAGGACGTTAGCAGCTCCTTCTACAGTCAAGCAGGATGCGGGAGGGTTGTGCCCTGTCCTTAGCTCTCACAGGGAAGCATGCCTTGAAGCCAGCTGTCAACTAGCTGCATTCTTATGGCAGGGTGAAGGTAGCAGTATTCTGAGACAGGAGGTTCCCAGATTACCACTCTACTGCACCTGGAGATACCGTCCAGGTGTGCATTGTTAACTTGCGTCTCATAGCCTCTGGCAAACGTCTCTGGTGAAGACGTGCGAAACTCACTCTGCAGGCAGTGTGGAACTGTGAGGGACTGAGAGTGAGCTCAACTCTCAGAAGTAAGATGTTTTTGGACAAGGCGTTCAGCTACCTTCTCACATATGGAACTTAGTATGTAGCACCAGTCTACCCCAGGAATTACTAGGAAATCGCTTGATTGAGCTTGGAGGCACTAGTCTTGTGTGCCGGCAGATTCCAGTTACCTCTCCCAACACTTGCGTCAAGCAGCGAGCCTAGGCCTTTTCGAAGCGAAAGGTAGCGGCAGGCACGATGTAGGGTTACAGGCCATGAGCTCAACTCTCAGAAGTGTGTATGCATGGGAGGCAGATGTCTGCTACCCACTCGGACATGGGAGTTGGAACCTAGCTACACTCCTATTGAAGAAGGATGTTGGAAATCGCTGTATTCAACTCAGATACACGGGAGTTCAGGCCCAATGCTTACACATGCTTTTCCCACAACCTATCCCAGCCACTAACATAAGGAGGTTAGCAGGTACGTCTACAGTCAGGCAGGATGCGGGAGGGTTCTGCCTTGTCCTCAACTCTCACAGGGAAGCATGCCTAGAAACCAGCTCTCAACTAGCTGCATTCTGATGACAGTGTGAAGGTAGCAGTATTCTGAGTAAGGAGGTTCCCAGATTGCCACTCTCCGGCACCTGGAGATACCGTCCAGGTGTGCATTGTTAACTTGCGTCTCAGAGGCCTCTGGCAAAAGTCTCTGGTTAAGACGTGGGAAACTCACTCTGCAGGCAGTGTGGAACTGTGAGGGACTGAGGGTGAGCTCAACTCTCAGCAGTAAGATGATTTTGGACAAGGCGTTCAGCTACCTTCTCACATATGGAACTTAGTATGTAGCACCAGTCTACCCCAGGAATTACTGGGAAATCGCTGGATTGAGCTTGGAGGCACTAGTCTTGTGTGCCGGCAGATTCCAGTTACCTCTCCCAACACTTCGGTGAAGCAGCGAGCCTAGGCCTTTTGGAAGTGAAAGGTAGCTGCAGGCAGGAGGTAGGGTTACAGGCCATAAGCTCAACTCTCAGAAGTGGGTATGCATGGGAGGCAGATGTCTGCTACCCACTCGGACATGCGAGTGGGAACCTAGCTACACTCTGATGAAGAAGGACTTTGGAAATCGCTGTATTCAACTCAGATACACGTGGGTTCAGGCACAACGATTCCACATGCTTTTCTCACAACCTTTCCCTGCCACTAACATGAGGACGTTAGCAGCTCCTTCTACAGTCAAGCAGGATGCGGGAGGGTTCTGCCCTGTCCTTAGCTCTCACAGGGAAGCATGCCTTGAAGCCAGCTGTCAACTAGCTGCATTCTTAGGGCAGGGTGAAGGTAGCAGTATTCTGAGACAGGAGGTTCCCAGATTACCACTCTACTGCACCTGGAGATACCCTCCAGGTCTGCATTGTTAACTTGCGTCTCATAGCCTCTGGCAAACGTCTCTGGTGAAGACGTGCGAAACTCACTCCGCAGGCAGTGTGGAACTGTGAGGGACTGAGGGTGAGCTCAACTCTCAGAAGTAAGATGTTTTTGGACAAGGCGTTCAGCTACCTTCTCACATATGGAACTTAGTATGTAGCACCAGTCTACCCCAGGAATTACTAGGAAATCGCTTGATTGAGCTTGGAGGCACTAGTCTTGTGTGCCGGCAGATTCCAGTTACCTCTCCCAACACTTGCGTCAAGCAGCGAGCCTAGGCCTTTTGGATGCGAAAGGTAGCGGCAGGCACGATGTAGGGTTACAGGCCATGAGCTCAACTCTCAGAAGTGTGTATGCATGGGAGGCAGATGTCTGCTACCCACTCGGACATGGGAGTTGGAACCTTGCTACACTCCTATTGAAGAAGGATGTTGGAAATCTCTGTATTCAACTCAGATACGCGGGAGTTCAGGCCCAATGCTTACACATGCTTTTCCCACAACCTATCCCAGCCACTAACATAAGGAGGTTAGCAGTACGTCTACAGTCAGGCAGGATGCTGGAGGGTTCTGCCCTGTCCTCAACTCTCACAGGGAAGCATGCCTAGAAGCCAGCTCTCAACTAGCTGCATTCTTATGACAGTGTGAAGGTAGCAGTATTCTGAGTAAGGAGGTTCCCAGATTACCACTCCCCGGCATCTGGAGATACCATCCAGGTCTGCATTGTTAACTTGCGTCTCAGAGGCCTCTGGCAAAAGTCTCTGGTGAAGACGTGGGAAACTCACTCTGCAGGGAGTGTGGAACTGTGAGGGACTGAGGGTGAGCTCAACTCTCAGCAGTAAGATGATTTTGGACAAGGCGTTCAGCTACCTTCTCACATATGGAACTTAGTATGTAGCACCAGTCTACCCCAGGAATTACTAGGAAATCGCTTGATTGAGCTTGGAGGCACTAGTCTTGTGTGCCGGCAGATTCCAGTTACCTCTCCCAACACTTCGGTGAAGCAGCGAGCCTAGGCCTTTTGGAAGCGAAAGGTAGCTGCAGGCAGGAGGTAGGGTTACAGGCCATAAGCTCAACTCTCAGAAGTGGGTATGCATGGGAGGCAGATGTCTGCTACCAACTCGGACATGCGAGTGGGAACCTAGCTACACTCTGATGAAGAAGGACTTTGGAAATCGCTGTATTCAACTCAGATACACGTGGGTTCAGGCACAACGATTCCACATGCTTTTCTCACAACCTTTCCCTGCCACTAACATGAGGACGTTAGCAGCTCCTTCTACAGTCAAGCAGGATGCGGGAGGGTTCTGCCCTGTCCTTAGCTCTCACAGGGAAGCATGCCTTGAAGCCATCTGTCAACTAGCTGCATTCTTAGGGCAGGGTGAAGGTAGCAGTATTCTGAGACAGGAGGTTCCCAGATTACCACTCTACTGCACCTGGAGATACCCTCGAGGTCTGCATTGTTAACTTGCGTCTCATAGCCTCTGGCAAACGTCTCTGGTGAAGACGTGCGAAACTCACTCTGCAGGCAGTGTGGAACTGTAAGGGACTGAGGGTGAGCTCAACTCTCAGAAGTAAGATGTTTTTGGACAAGGCGTTCAACTACCTACTCACGTATGGAACTTAGTATGTATCACCAGTCTACCCCAGGAATTACTAGGAAATCGCTTGATTGAGCTTGGAGGCACTAGTCTTGTGTGCCGGCAGATTCCAGTTACCTCTCCCAACACTTGCGTCAAGCAGCGAGCCTAGGCCTTTTGGAAGCGAAAGGTAGCGGCAGGCAGGATGTAGGGTTACAGGACATAAGGTCAACTCTCAGAAGCGGGTATGCATGGAAGGCAGATGTCTGCTACCCACTCGGACATGGGAGTTGGAACCTAGCTACACTCCTATTGAAGAAGGACTTTGGAAATCGCTGTATTCAACTCAGATACACGTGGGTTCAGGCACAACGATTCCACATGCTTTTCCCACAACCAATCCCAGCCACTAACATGAGGACGTTAGCAGCTCCTTCTACAGTCAAGCAGGATGCGGGAGGGTTGTGCCCTGTCCTTAGCTCTCACAGGGAAGCATGCCTTGAAGCCAGCTGTCAACTAGCTGCATTCTTATGGCAGGGTGAAGGTAGCAGTATTCTGAGACAGGAGGTTCCCAGATTACCACTCTACTGCACCTGGAGATACCGTCCAGGTGTGCATTGTTAACTTGCGTCTCATAGCCTCTGGCAAACGTCTCTGGTGAAGACGTGCGAAACTCACTCTGCAGGCAGTGTGGAACTGTGAGGGACTGAGAGTGAGCTCAACTCTCAGAAGTAAGATGTTTTTGGACAAGGCGTTCAGGTACCTTCTCACATATGGAACTTAGTATGTAGCACCAGTCTACCCCAGGAATTACTAGGAAATCGCTTGATTGAGCTTGGAGGCACTAGTCTTGTGTGCCGGCAGATTCCAGTTACCTCTCCCAACACTTGCGTCAAGCAGCGAGCCTAGGCCTTTTCGAAGCGAAAGGTAGCGGCAGGCACGATGTAGGGTTACAGGCCATGAGCTCAACTCTCAGAAGTGTGTATGCATGGGAGGCAGATGTCTGCTACCCACTCGGACATGGGAGTTGGAACCTAGCTACACTCCTATTGAAGAAGGATGTTGGAAATCGCTGTATTCAACTCAGATACACGGGAGTTCAGGCCCAATGCTTACACATGCTTTTCCCACAACCTATCCCAGCCACTAACATAAGGAGGTTAGCAGGTACGTCTACAGTCAGGCAGGATGCGGGAGGGTTCTGCCTTGTCCTCAACTCTCACAGGGAAGCATGCCTAGAAACCAGCTCTCAACTAGCTGCATTCTGATGACAGTGTGAAGGTAGCAGTATTCTGAGTAAGGAGGTTCCCAGATTGCCACTCTCCGGCACCTGGAGATACCGTCCAGGTGTGCATTGTTAACTTGCGTCTCAGAGGCCTCTGGCAAAAGTCTCTGGTGAAGACATGGGAAACTCACTCTGCAGGCAGTGTGGAACTGTGAGGGACTGAGGGTGAGCTCAACTCTCAGCAGTAAGATGATTTTGGACAAGGCGTTCAGCTACCTTCTCACATATGGAACTTAGTATGTAGCACCAGTCTACCCCAGGAATTACTGGGAAATCGCTGGATTGAGCTTGGAGGCACTAGTCTTGTGTGCCGGCAGATTCCAGTTACCTCTCCCAACAATTCGGTGAAGCAGCGAGCCTAGGCCTTTTGGAAGTGAAAGGTAGCTGCAGGCAGGAGGTAGGGTTACAGGCCATAAGCTCAACTCTCAGAAGTGGGTATGCATGGGAGGCAGATGTCTGCTACCCACTCGGACATGCGAGTGGGAACCTAGCTACACTCTGATGAAGAAGGACTTTGGAAATCGCTGTATTCAACTCAGATACACGTGGGTTCAGGCACCACCATTCCACATGCTTTTCTCACAACCTTTCCCTGCCACTAACATGAGGACGTTAGCAGCTCCTTCTACAGTCAAGCAGGATGCGGGAGGGTTGTGCCCTGTCCTTAGCTCTCACAGGGAAGCATGCCTTGAAGCCAGCTGTCAACTAGCTGCATTCTTATGGCAGGGTGAAGGTAGCAGTATTCTGAGACAGGAGGTTCCCAGATTACCACTCTACTGCACCTGGAGATACCCTCCAGGTCTGCATTGTTAACTTGCGTCTCATAGCCTCTGGCAAACGTCTCTGGTGAAGACGTGCGAAACTCACTCCGCAGGCAGTGTGGAACTGTGAGGGACTGAGGGTGAGCTCAACTCTCAGAAGTAAGATGTTTTTGGACAAGGCGTTCAGCTACCTTCTCACATATGGAACTTAGTATGTAGCACCAGTCTACCCCAGGAATTACTAGGAAATCGCTTGATTGAGCTTGGAGGCACTAGTCTTGTGTGCCGGGAGATTCCAGTTACCTCTCCCAACACTTGCGTCAAGCAGCGAGCCTAGGCCTTTTGGATGCGAAAGGTAGCGGCAGGCACGATGTAGGGTTACAGGCCATGAGCTCAACTCTCAGAAGTGTGTATGCATGGGAGGCAGATGTCTGCTACCCACTCGGACATGGGAGTTGGAACCTTGCTACACTCCTATTGAAGAAGGATGTTGGAAATCGCTGTATTCAACTCAGATACACGGGAGTTCAGGCCCAATGCTTACACATGCTTTTCCCACAACCTATCCCAGCCACTAACATAAGGAGGTTAGCAGGTACGTCTACAGTCATGCAGGATGCTGGAGGGTTCTGCCCTGTCCTCAACTCTCACAGGGAAGCATGCCTAGAAGCCAGCTCTCAACTAGCTGCATTCTTATGACAGTGTGAAGGTAGCAGTATTCTGAGTAAGGAGGTTCCCAGATTACCACTCCCCGGCATCTGGAGATACCATCCAGGTCTGCATTGTTAACTTGCGTCTCAGAGGCCTCTGGCAAAAGTCTCTGGTGAAGACGTGGGAAACTCACTCTGCAGGCAGTGTGGAACTGTGAGGGACTGAGGGTGAGCTCAAATCTCAGCAGTAAGATGATTTTGGACAAGGCGTTCAGCTACCTTCTCACATATGGAACTTAGTATGTAGCACCAGTCTACCCCAGGAATTACTAGGAAATCGCTTGATTGAGCTTGGAGGCACTAGTCTTGTGTGCCGGCAGATTCCAGTTACCTCTCCCAACACTTGCGTCAAGCAGCGAGCCTAGGCCTTTTGGAAGCGAAAGGTAGCTGCAGGCAGGAGGTAGGGTTACAGGCCATAAGCTCAACTCTCAGAAGTGGGTATGCATGGGAGGCAGATGTCTGCTACAAACTCGGACATGCGAGGGGGAACCTAGCTACACTCTGATGAAGAAGGACTTTGGAAATCGCTGTATTCAACTCAGATACACGTGGGTTCAGGCACAACGATTCCACATGCTTTTCTCACAACCTTTCCCTGCCACTAACATGAGGACGTTAGCAGCTCCTTCTACAGTCAAGCAGGATGCGGGAGGGTTCTGCCCTGACCTTAGCTCTCACACGGAAGCATGCCTTGAAGCCAGCTGTCAACTAGCTGCATTCTTAGGGCAGGGTGAAGGTAGCAGTATTCTGAGACAGGAGGTTCCCAGATTACCACTCTACTGCACCTGGAGATACCCTCCAGGTCTGCATTGTTAACTTGCGTCTCATAGCCTCTGGCAAACGTCTCTGGTGAAGACGTGCTAAACTCACTCTGCAGGCAGTGTGGAACTGTAAGGGACTGAGGGTGAGCTCAACTCTCAGAAGTAAGATGTTTTTGGACAAGGCGTTCAACTACCTACTCACGTATGGAACTTAGTATGTAGCACCAGTCTACCCCAGGAATTACTAGGAAATCGCTTGATTGAGCTTGGAGGCACTAGTCTTGTGTGCCGGCAGATTCCAGTTACCTCTCCCAACACTTGCGTCAAGCAGCGAGCCTAGGCCTTTTGGAAGCGAAAGGTAGCGGCAGGCAGGATGTAGGGTTACAGGCCATAAGGTCAACTCTCAGAAGTGGGTATGCATGGAAGGCAGATGTCTGCTACCCACTCGGACATGGGAGTTGGAACCTAGCTACACTCCTATTGAAGAAGGACTTTGGAAATCGCTGTATTCAACTCAGATACACGTGGGTTCAGGCACAACGATTCCACATGCTTTTCCCACAACCTATCCCAGCCACTAACATGAGGACGTTAGCAGCTCCTTCTACAGTCAAGCAGGATGCGGGAGGGTTGTGCCCTGTCCTTAGCTCTCACAGGGAAGCATGCCTTGAAGCCAGCTGTCAACTAGCTGCATTCTTATGGCAGGGTGAAGGTAGCAGTATTCTGAGACAGGAGGTTCCCAGATTACCACTCTACTGCACCTGGAGATACCGTCCAGGTGTGCATTGTTAACTTGCGTCTCATAGCCTCTGGCAAACGTCTCTGGTGAAGACGTGCGAAACTCACTCTGCAGGCAGTGTGGAACTGTGAGGGACTGAGAGTGAGCTCAACTCTCAGAAGTAAGATGTTTTTGGACAAGGCGTTCAGCTACCTTCTCACATATGGAACTTAGTATGTAGCACCAGTCTACCCCAGGAATTACTAGGAAATCGCTTGATTGAGCTTGGAGGCACTAGTCTTGTGTGCCGGCAGATTCCAGTTACCTCTCCCAACACTTGCGTCAAGCAGCGAGCCTAGGCCTTTTCGAAGCGAAAGGTAGCGGCAGGCACGATGTAGGGTTACAGGCCATGAGCTCAACTCTCAGAAGTGTGTATGCATGGGAGGCAGATGTCTGCTACCCACTCGGACATGGGAGTTGGAACCTAGCTACACTCCTATTGAAGAAGGATGTTGGAAATCGCTGTATTCAACTCAGATACACGGGAGTTCAGGCCCAATGCTTACACATGCTTTTCCCACAACCTATCCCAGCCACTAACATAAGGAGGTTAGCAGGTACGTCTACAGTCAGGCAGGATGCGGGAGGGTTCTGCCTTGTCCTCAACTCTCACAGGGAAGCATGCCTAGAAACCAGCTCTCAACTAGCTGCATTCTGATGACAGTGTGAAGGTAGCAGTATTCTGAGTAAGGAGGTTCCCAGATTGCCACTCTCCGGCACCTGGAGATACCGTCCAGGTGTGCATTGTTAACTTGCGTCTCAGAGGCCTCTGGCAAAAGTCTCTGGTTAAGACGTGGGAAACTCACTCTGCAGGCAGTGTGGAACTGTGAGGGACTGAGGGTGAGCTCAACTCTCAGCAGTAAGATGATTTTGGACAAGGCGTTCAGCTACCTTCTCACATATGGAACTTAGTATGTAGCACCAGTCTACCCCAGGAATTACTGGGAAATCGCTGGATTGAGCTTGGAGGCACTAGTCTTGTGTGCCGGCAGATTCCAGTTACCTCTCCCAACACTTCGGTGAAGCAGCGAGCCTAGGCCTTTTGGAAGTGAAAGGTAGCTGCAGGCAGGAGGTAGGGTTACAGGCCATAAGCTCAACTCTCAGAAGTGGGTATGCATGGGAGGCAGATGTCTGCTACCCACTCGGACATGCGAGTGGGAACCTAGCTACACTCTGATGAAGAAGGACTTTGGAAATCGCTGTATTCAACTCAGATACACGTGGGTTCAGGCACAACGATTCCACATGCTTTTCTCACAACCTTTCCCTGCCACTAACATGAGGACGTTAGCAGCTCCTTCTACAGTCAAGCAGGATGCGGGAGGGTTGTGCCCTGTCCTTAGCTCTCACAGGGAAGCATGCCTTGAAGCCAGCTGTCAACTAGCTGCATTCTTATGGCAGGGTGAAGGTAGCAGTATTCTGAGACAGGAGGTTCCCAGATTACCACTCTACTGCACCTGGAGATACCCTCCAGGTCTGCATTGTTAACTTGCGTCTCATAGCCTCTGGCAAACGTCTCTGGTGAAGACGTGCGAAACTCACTCCGCAGGCAGTGTGGAACTGTGAGGGACTGAGGGTGAGCTCAACTCTCAGAAGTAAGATGTTTTTGGACAAGGCGTTCAGCTACCTTCTCACATATGGAACTTAGTATGTAGCACCAGTCTACCCCAGGAATTACTAGGAAATCGCTTGATTGAGCTTGGAGGCAGTAGTCTTGTGTGCCGGGAGATTCCAGTTACCTCTCCCAACACTTGCGTCAAGCAGCGAGCCTAGGCCTTTTGGATGCGAAAGGTAGCGGCAGGCACGATGTAGGGTTACAGGCCATGAGCTCAACTCTCAGAAGTGTGTATGCATGGGAGGCAGATGTCTGCTACCCACTCGGACATGGGAGTTGGAACCTTGCTACACTCCTATTGAAGAAGGATGTTGGAAATCGCTGTATTCAACTCAGATACACGGGAGTTCAGGCCCAATGCTTACACATGCTTTTCCCACAACCTATCCCAGCCACTAACATAAGGAGGTTAGCAGGTACGTCTACAGTCAGGCAGGATGCTGGAGGGTTCTGCCCTGTCCTCAACTCTCACAGGGAAGCATGCCTAGAAGCCAGCTCTCAACTAGCTGCATTCTTATGACAGTGTGAAGGTAGCAGTATTCTGAGTAAGGAGGTTCCCAGATTACCACTCCCCGGCATCTGGAGATACCATCCAGGTCTGCATTGTTAACTTGCGTCTCAGAGGCCTCTGGCAAAAGTCTCTGGTGAAGACGTGGGAAACTCACTCTGCAGGGAGTGTGGAACTGTGAGGGACTGAGGGTGAGCTCAACTCTCAGCAGTAAGATGATTTTGGACAAGGCGTTCAGCTACCTTCTCACATATGGAACTTAGTATGTAGCACCAGTCTACCCCAGGAATTACTAGGAAATCGCTTGATTGAGCTTGGAGGCACTAGTCTTGTGTGCCGGCAGATTCCAGTTACCTCTCCCAACACTTCGGTGAAGCAGCGAGCCTAGGCCTTTTGGAAGCGAAAGGTAGCTGCAGGCAGGAGGTAGGGTTACAGGCCATAAGCTCAACTCTCAGAAGTGGGTATGCATGGGAGGCAGATGTCTGCTACCCACTCGGACATGCGAGTGAGAACCTAGCTACACTCTGATGAAGAAGGACTTTGGAAATCGCTGTATTCAACTCAGATACACGTGGGTTCAGGCACCACCATTCCACATGCTTTTCTCACAACCTTTCCCTGCCACTAACATGAGGACGTTAGCAGCTCCTTCTACAGTCAAGCAGGATGCGGGAGGGTTGTGCCCTGTCCTTAGCTCTCACAGGGAAGCATGCCTTGAAGCCAGCTGTCAACTAGCTGCATTCTTATGGCAGGGTGAAGGTAGCAGTATTCTGAGACAGGAGGTTCCCAGATTACCACTCTACTGCACCTGGAGATACCCTCCAGGTCTGCATTGTTAACTTGCGTCTCATAGCCTCTGGCAAACGTCTCTGGTGAAGACGTGCGAAACTCACTCCGCAGGCAGTGTGGAACTGTGAGGGACTGAGGGTGAGCTCAACTCTCAGAAGTAAGATGTTTTTGGACAAGGCGTTCAGCTACCTTCTCACATATGGAACTTAGTATGTAGCACCAGTCTACCCCAGGAATTACTAGGAAATCGCTTGATTGAGCTTGGAGGCACTAGTCTTGTGTGCCGGGAGATTCCAGTTACCTCTCCCAACACTTGCGTCAAGCAGCGAGCCTAGGCCTTTTGGATGCGAAAGGTAGCGGCAGGCACGATGTAGGGTTACAGGCCATGAGCTCAACTCTCAGAAGTGTGTATGCATGGGAGGCAGATGTCTGCTACCCACTCGGACACGGGAGTTGGAACCTTGCTACACTCCTATTGAAGAAGGATGTTGGAAATCGCTGTATTCAACTCAGATACACGGGAGTTCAGGCCCAATGCTTACACATGCTTTTCCCACAACCTATCCCAGCCACTAACATAAGGAGGTTAGCAGGTACGTCTACAGTCAGGCAGGATGCTGGAGGGTTCTGCCCTGTCCTCAACTCTCACAGGGAAGCATGCCTAGAAGCCAGCACTCAACTAGCTGCATTCTTATGACAGTGTGAAGGTAGCAGTATTCTGAGTAAGGAGGTTCCCAGATTACCACTCCCCGGCATCTGGAGATACCATCCAGGTCTGCATTGTAAACTTGCGTCTCAGAGGCCTCTGGCAAAAGTCTCTGGTGAAGAAGTGGGAAACTCACTCTGCAGGCAGTGTGGAACTGTGAGGGACTGAGGGTGAGCTCAAATCTCAGCAGTAAGATGATTTTGGACAAGGCGTTCAGCTACCTTCTCACATATGGAACTTAGTATGTAGCACCAGTCTACCCCAGGAATTACTAGGAAATCGCTTGATTGAGCTTGGAGGCACTAGTCTTGTGTGCCGGCAGATTCCAGTTACCTCTCCCAACACTTGCGTCAAGCAGCGAGCCTAGGCCTTTTGGAAGCGAAAGGTAGCTGCAGGCAGGAGGTAGGGTTACAGGCCATAAGCTCAACTCTCAGAAGTGGGTATGCATGGGAGGCAGATGTCTGCTACCCACTCGGACATGCGAGTGGGAACCTAGCTACACTCTGATGAAGAAGGACTTTGGAAATCGCTGTATTCAACTCAGATACACGTGGGTTCAGGCACAACGATTCCACATGCTTTTCTCACAACCTTTCCCTGCCACTAACATGAGGACGTTAGCAGCTCCTTCTACAGTCAAGCAGGATGCGGGAGGGTTCTGCCCTGTCCTTAGCTCTCACAGGGAAGCATGCCTTGAAGCCAGCTGTCAACTAGCTGCATTCTTAGGGCAGGGTGAAGGTAGCAGTATTCTGAGACAGGAGGTTCCCAGATTACCACTCTACTGCACCTGGAGATACCGTCCAGGTCTGCATTGTTAACTTGTGTCTCATAGCCTCTGGCAAACGTCTCTGGTGAAGACGTGCGAAACTCACTCTGCAGGCAGTGTGGAACTGTAAGGGACTGAGGGTGAGCTCAACTCTCAGAAGTAAGATGTTTTTGGACAAGGCGTTCAACTACCTACTCACGTATGGAACTTAGTATGTAGCACCAGTCTACCCCAGGAATTACTAGGAAATCGCTTGATTGAGCTTGGAGGCACTAGTCTTGTGTGCCGGCAGATTCCAGTTACCTCTCCCAACACTTGCGTCAAGCAGCGAGCCTAGGCCTTTTGGAAGCGAAAGGTAGCGGCAGGCAGGATGTAGGGTTACAGGCCATAAGGTCAACTCTCAGAAGTGGGTATGCATGGAAGGCAGATGTCTGCTACCCACTCGGACATGGGAGTTGGAACCTAGCTACACTCCTATTGAAGAAGTACTTTGGAAATCGCTGTATTCAACTCAGATACACGTGGGTTCAGGCACAACGATTCCACATGCTTTTCCCACAACCTATCCCAGCCACTAACATAAGGACGTTAGCAGCTCCTTCTACAGTCAAGCAGGATGCGGGAGGGTTGTGCCCTGTCCTTAGCTCTCACAGGGAAGCATGCCTTGAAGCCAGCTGTCAACTAGCTGCATTCTTATGGCAGGGTGAAGGTAGCAGTATTCTGAGACAGGAGGTTCCCAGATTACCACTCTACTGCACCTGGAGATACCGTCCAGGTGTGCATTGTTAACTTGCGTCTCATAGCCTCTGGCAAACGTCTCTGGTGAAGACGTGCGAAACTCACTCTGCAGGCAGTGTGGAACTGTGAGGGACTGAGAGTGAGCTCAACTCTCAGAAGTAAGATGTTTTTGGACAAGGCGTTCAGCTACCTTCTCACATATGGAACTTAGTATGTAGCACCAGTCTACCCCAGGAATTACTAGGAAATCGCTTGATTGAGCTTGGAGGCACTAGTCTTGTGTGCCGGGAGATTCCAGTTACCTCTCCCAACACTTGCGTCAAGCAGCGAGCCTAGGCCTTTTGGATGCGAAAGGTAGCGGCAGGCACGATGTAGGGTTACAGGCCATGAGCTCAACTCTCAGAAGTGTGTATGCATGGGAGGCAGATGTCTGCTACCCACTCGGACATGGGAGTTGGAACCTTGCTACACTCCTATTGAAGAAGGATGTTGGAAATCGCTGTATTCAACTCAGATACACGGGAGTTCTGGCCCAATGCTTACACATGCTTTTCCCACAACCTATCCCAGCCACTAACATAAGGAGGTTAGCAGGTACGTCTACAGTCAGGCAGGATGCTGGAGGGTTCTGCCCTGTCCTCAACTCTCACAGGGAAGCATGCCTAGAAGCCAGCTCTCAACTAGCTGCATTCTTATGACAGTGTGAAGGTACCAGTATTCTGAGACAGGAGGTTCCCAGATTACCACTCTACTGCACCTGGAGATACCCTCCAGGTCTGCATTGTTAACTTGCGTCTCATAGCCTCTGGCAAACGTCTCTGGTGAAGACGTGCTAAACTCACTCTGCAGGCAGTGTGGAACTGTAAGGGACTGAGGGTGAGCTCAACTCTCAGAAGTAAGATGTTTTTGGACAAGGCGTTCAACTACCTACTCACGTATGGAACTTAGTATGTAGCACCAGTCTACCCCAGGAATTACTAGGAAATCGCTTGATTGAGCTTGGAGGCACTAGTCTTGTGTGCCGGCAGATTCCAGTTACCTCTCCCAACACTTGCGTCAAGCAGCGAGCCTAGGCCTTTTGGAAGCGAAAGGTAGCGGCAGGCACGATGTAGGGTTACAGGCCATGAGCTCAACTCTCAGAAGTGTGTATGCATGGGAGGCAGATGTCTGCTACCCACTCGGACATGGGAGTTGGAACCTAGCTACACTCCTATTGAAGAAGGATGTTGGAAATCGCTGTATTCAACTCAGATACACGGGAGTTCAGGCCCAATGCTTACACATGCTTTTCCCACAACCTATCCCAGCCACTAACATAAGGAGGTTAGCAGGTACGTCTACAGTCAGGCAGGATGCGGGAGGGTTCTGCCTTGTCCTCAACTCTCACAGCGAAGCATGCCTAGAAACCAGCTCTCAACTAGCTGCATTCTGATGACAGTGTGAAGGTAGCAGTATTCTGAGTAAGGAGGTTCCCAGATTGCCACTCTCCAGCACCTGGAGATACCGTCCAGGTGTGCATTGTTAACTTGCGTCTCAGAGGCCTCTGGCAAAAGTCTCTGGTTAAGACGTGGGAAACTCACTCTGCAGGCAGTGTGGAACTGTGAGGGACTGAGGGTGAGCTCAACTCTCAGCAGTAAGATGATTTTGGACAAGGCGTTCAGCTACCTTCTCACATATGGAACTTAGTATGTAGCACCAGTCTACCCCAGGAATTACTGGGAAATCGCTGGATTGAGCTTGGAGGCACTAGTCTTGTGTGCCGGCAGATTCCAGTTACCTCTCCCAACACTTCGGTGAAGCAGCGAGCATAGGCCTTTTGGAAGTGAAAGGTAGCTGCAGGCAGGAGGTAGGGTTACAGGCCATAAGCTCAACTCTCAGAAGTGGGTATGCATGGGAGGCAGATGTCTGCTACCCACTCGGACATGCGAGTGGGAACCTAGCTACACTCTGATGAAGAAGGACTTTGGAAATCGCTGTATTCAACTCAGATACACGTGGGTTCAGGCACAACGATTCCACATGCTTTTCTCACAACCTTTCCCTGCCACTAACATGAGGACGTTAGCAGCTCCTTCTACAGTCAAGCAGGATGCGGGAGGGTTGTGCCCTGTCCTTAGCTCTCACAGGGAAGCATGCCTTGAAGCCAGCTGTCAACTAGCTGCATTCTTATGGCAGGGTGAAGGTAGCAGTATTCTGAGACAGGAGGTTCCCAGATTACCACTCTACTGCACCTTGAGATACCCTCCAGGTCTGCATTGTTAACTTGCATCTCATAGCCTCTGGCAAACGTCTCTGGTGAAGACGTGCGAAACTCACTCCGCAGGCAGTGTGGAACTGTGAGGGACTGAGGGTGAGCTCAACTCTCAGAAGTAAGATGTTTTTGGACAAGGCGTTCAGCTACCTTCTCACATATGGAACTTAGTATGTAGCACCAGTCTACCCCAGGAATTACTAGGAAATCGCTTGATTGAGCTTGGAGGCACTAGTCTTGTGTGCCGGGAGATTCCAGTTACCTCTCCCAACACTTGCGACAAGCAGCGAGCCTAGGCCTTTTGGATGCGAAAGGTAGCGGCAGGCACGATGTAGGGTTACAGGCCATGAGCTAAACTCTCAGAAGTGTGTATGCATGGGAGGCAGATGTCTGCTACCCACTCGGACATGGGAGTTGGAACCTTGCTACACTCCTATTGAAGAAGGATGTTGGAAATCGCTGTATTCAACTCAGATACACGGGAGTTCAGGCCCAATGCTTACACATGCTTTTCCCACAACCTATCCCAGCCACTAACATAAGGAGGTTAGCAGGTACGTCTACAGTCAGGCAGGATGCTGGAGGGTTCTGCCCTGTCCTCAACTCTCACAGGGAAGTATGCCTAGAAGCCAGCTCTCAACTAGCTGCATTCTTATGACAGTGTGAAGGTAGCAGTGTTCTGAGTAAGGAGGTTCCCAGATTACCACTCCCCGGCATCTGGAGATACCATTCAGGTCTGCATTGTTAACTTGCGTCTCAGAGGCCTCTGGCAAAAGTCTCTGGTGAAGACGTGGGAAACTCACTCTGCAGGGAGTGTGGAACTGTGAGGGACTGAGGGTGAGCTCAACTCTCAACAGTAAGATGATTTTGGACAAGGAGTTCAGCTACCTTCTCACATATGGAACTTAGTATGTAGCACCAGTCTACCCCAGGAATTACTAGGAAATCGCTTGATTGAGCTTGGAGGCACTAGTCTTGTGTGCCGGCAGATTCCAGTTACCTCTCCCAACACTTCGGTGAAGCAGCGAGCCTAGGCCTTTTGGAAGCGAAAGGTAGCTGCAGGCAGGAGGTAGGGTTACAGGCCATAAGCTCAACTCTCAGAAGTGGGTATGCATGGGAGGCAGATGTCTGCTACCAACTCGGACATGCGAGTGGGAACCTAGCTACACTCTGATGAAGAAGGACTTTGGAAATCGCTGTATTCAACTCAGATACACGTGGGTTCAGGCACAACGATTCCACATGCTTTTCTCACAACCTTTCCCTGCCACTAACATGAGGACGTTAGCAGCTCCTTCTACAGTCAAGCAGGATGCGGGAGGGTTCTGCCCTGTCCTTAGCTCTCACAGGGAAGCATGCCTTGAAGCCAGCTGTCAACTAGCTGCATTCTTAGGGCAGGGTGAAGGTAGCAGTATTCTGAGACAGGAGGTTCCCAGATTACCACTCTACTGCACCTGGAGATACCCTCCAGGTCTGCATTGTTAACTTGCGTCTCATAGCCTCTGGCAAACGTCTCTGGTGAAGACGTGCGAAACTCACTCTGCAGGCAGTGTGGAACTGTAAGGGACTGAGGGTGAGCTCAACTCTCAGAAGTAAGATGTTTTTGGACAAGGCGTTCAACTACCTACTCACGTATGGAACTTAGTATGTAGCACCAGTCTACCCCAGGAATTACTAGGAAATCGCTTGATTGAGCTTGGAGGCACTAGTCTTGTGTGCCGGCAGATTCCAGTTACCTCTCCCAACACTTGCGTCAAGCAGCGAGCCTAGGCCTTTTGGAAGCGAAAGGTAGCGGCAGGCAGGATGTAGGGTTACAGGCCATAAGGTCAACTCTCAGAAGTGGGTATGCATGGAAGGCAGATGTCTGCTACCCACTCGGACATGGGAGTTGGAACCTAGCTACACTCCTATTGAAGAAGGACTTTGGAAATCGCTGTATTCAACTCAGATACACGTGGGTTCAGGCACAACGATTCCACATGCTTTTCCCACAACCTATCCCAGCCACTAACATTAGGACGTTAGCAGCTCCTTCTACAGTCAAGCAGGATGCGGGAGGGTTGTGCCCTGTCCTTAGCTGTCACAGGGAAGCATGCCTTGAAGCCAGCTGTCAACTAGCTGCATTCTTATGGCAGGATGAAGGTAGCAGTATTCTGAGACAGGAGGTTCCCAGATTACCACTCTACTGCACCTGGAGATACCGTCCAGGTGTGCATTGTTAACTTGCGTCTCATAGCCTCTGGCAAACGTCTCCGGTGAAGACGTGCGAAACTCACTCTGCAGGCAGTGTGGAACTGTGAGGGACTGAGAGTGAGCTCAACTCTCAGAAGTAAGATGTTTTTGGACAAGGCGTTCAGCTACCTTCTCACATATGGAACTTAGTATGTAGCACCAGTCTACCCCAGGAATTACTAGGAAATCGCTTGATTGAGCTTGGAGGCACTAGTCTTGTGTGCAGGCAGATTCCAGTTACCTCTCCCAACACGTGCGTCAAGCAGCGAGCCTAGGCCTTTTGGAAGCGAAAGGTAGCGGCAGGCACGATGTAGGGTTACAGGCCATGAGCTCAACTCTCAGAAGTGTGTATGCATGGGAGGCAGATGTCTGCTACCCACTCGGACATGGGAGTTGGAACCTAGCTACACTCCTATTGAAGAAGGATGTTGGAAATCGCTGTATTCAACTCAGATACACAGGAGTTCAGGCCCAATGCTTACACATGCTTTTCCCACAACCTATCCCAGCCACTAACATAAGGAGGTTAGCAGGTACGTCTACAGTCAGGCAGGATGCGGGAGGGTTCTGCCTTGTCCTCAACTCTCACAGGGAAGCATGCCTAGAAACCAGCTCTCAACTAGCTGCATTCTGATGACAGTGTGAAGGTAGCAGTATTCTGAGTAAGGAGGTTCCCAGATTGCCACTCTCCGGCACCTGGAGATACCGTCCAGGTGTGCATTGTTAACTTGCGTCTCAGAGGCCTCTGGCAAAAGTCTCTGGTTAAGACGTGGGAAACTCACTCTGCAGGGAGTGTGGAACTGTGAGGGACTGAGGGTGAGCTCAACTCTCAGAAGTAAGATGATTTTGGACAAGGCGTTCAGCTACCTTCTCACATATGGAACTTAGTATGTAGCACCAGTCTACCCCAGGAATTACTGGGAAATCGCTGGATTGAGCTTGGAGGCACTAGTCTTGTGTGCCGGCAGATTCCAGTTACCTCTCCCAACACTTCGGTGAAGCAGCTAGCCTAGGCCTTTTGGAAGTGAAAGGTAGCTGCAGGCAGGAGGTAGGGTTACAGGCCATAAGCTCAACTCTCAGAAGTGGGTATGCATGGGAGGCAGATGTCTGCTACCCACTCGGACATGCGAGTGGGAACCTAGCTACACTCTGATGAAGAAGGACTTTGGAAATCGCTGTATTCAACTCAGATACACGTGGGTTCAGGCACAATGATTCCACATGCTTTTCTCACAACCTTTCCCTGCCACTAACATGAGGACGTTAGCAGCTCCTTCTACAGTCAAGCAGGATGCGGGAGGGTTGTGCCCTGTCCTTAGCTCTCACAGGGAAGCATGCCTTGAAGCCAGCTGTCAACTAGCTGCATTCTTAGGGCAGGGTGAAGGTAGCAGTATTCTGAGACAGGAGGTTCCCAGATTACCACTCTACTGCACCTGGAGATACCGTCCAGGTGTGCATTGTTAACTTGCGTCTCATAGCCTGTGGCAAACGTCTCTGGTGAAGACGTGCGAAACTCACTCTGCAGGCAGTGTGGAACTGTGAGGGACTGAGGGTGAGCTCAACTCTCAGAAGTAAGATGTTTTTGGACAAGGCGTTCAACTACCTACTCACGTATGGAACTTAGTATGTAGCACCAGTCTACCCCAGGAATTACTAGGAAATCGCTTGATTGAGCTTGGAGGCACTAGTCTTGTGTGCCGGCAGATTCCAGTTACCTCTCCCAACACTTGCGTCAAGCAGCGAGCCTAGGCCTTTTGGAAGCGAAAGGTAGCTGCAGGCAGGATGTAGGGTTACAGGCCATAAGCTCAACTCTCAGAAGTGGGTATGCATGGGAGGCAGATGTCTGCTACCCACTCGGACATGGGAGTTGGAACCTAGCTACACTCCTATTGAAGAAGGACTTTGGAAATCGCTGTATTCAACTCAGATACACGTGGGTTCAGGCACAACGATTCCACATGCTTTTCCCACAACCTATCCCAGCCACTAACATGAGGACGTTAGCAGCTCCTTCTACAGTCAAGCAGGATGCGGGAGGGTTGTGCCCTGTCCTTAGCTCTCACAGGGAAGCATGCCTTGAAGCCAGCTGTCAACTAGCTGCATTCTTATGGCAGGGTGAAGGTAGCAGTATTCTGAGACAGGAGGTTCCCAGATTACCAGTCTACTGCACCTGGAGATACCCTCCAGGTCTGCATTGTTAACTTGCGTCTCATAGCCTCTGGCAAACGTCTCTGGTGAAGACGTGCGAAACTCACTCTGCAGGCAGTGTGGAACTGTGAGGGACTGAGGGTGAGCTCAACTCTCAGAAGTAAGATGATTTTGGACAAGGCGTTCAGCTACCTTCTCACATATGGAACTTAGTATGTAGCACCAGTCTACCCCAGGAATTACTGGGAAATCGCTGGATTGAGCTTGGAGGCACTAGTCTTGTGTGCCGGCAGATTCCAGTTCCCTCTCCCAACACTTCGGTGAAGCAGCGAGCCTAGGCCTTTTGGAAGCGAAAGGTAGCTGCAGGCAGGAGGTAGGGTTACAGGCCATAAGCTCAACTCTCAGAAGTGGGTATGCATGGGAGGCAGATGTCTGCTACCCACTCGGACATGCGAGTAGGAACCTAGCTACACTCTGATGAAGAAGGACTTTGGAAATCGCTGTATTCAACTCAGATACACGTGGGTTCAGGCACAACGATTCCACATGCTTTTCTCACAACCTTTCCCTGCCACTAACATGAGGACGTTAGCAGCTCCTTCTACAGTCAAGCAGGATGCGGGAGGGTTGTGCCCTGTCCTTAGCTCTCACAGGGAAACATGCCTTGAAGACAGCTGTCAACTAGCTGCATTCTTATGGCAGGGTGAAGGTAGCAGTATTCTGAGACAGGAGGTTCCCAGATTACCACTCTACTGCACCTGGAGATACCGTCCAGGTCTGCATTGTTAACTTGCGTCTCATAGCCTCTGGCAAACGTCTCTGGTGAAGACGTGCGAAACTCACTCTGCAGGCAGTGTGGAACTGTGAGGGACTGAGGGTGAGCTCAACTCTCAGAAGTAAGATGTTTTTGGACAAGGCGTTCAGCTACCTTCTCACATATGGAACTTAGTATGTAGCACCAGTCTACCCCAGGAATTACTAGGAAATCGCTTGATTGAGCTTGGAGGCACTAGTCTTGTGTGCCGGCAGATTCCAGTTACCTCTCCCAACACTTGCGTCAAGCAGCGAGCCTAGGCCTTTTGGAAGCGAAAGGTAGCGGCAGGCACGATGTAGGGTTATAGGCCATGAGCTCAACTCTCAGAAGTGTGTATGCATGGGAGGCAGATGTCTGCTACCCACTCGGACATGGGAGTTGGAACCTTGCTACACTCCTATTGAAGAAGGATGTTGGAAATCGCTGTATTCAACTCAGATACACGGGAGTTCAGGCCCAATGCTTACACATGCTTTTCCCACAACCTATCCCAGCCACTAACATAAGGAGGTTAGCAGGTACGTCTACAGTCAGGCAGGATGCTGGAGGGTTCTGCCCTGTCCTCAACTCTCACAGGGAAGCATGCCTAGAAGCCAGCTCTCAACTAGCTGCATTCTTATGACAGTGTGAAGGTAGCAGTATTCTGAGTAAGGAGGTTCCCAGATTATCACTCTCCGGCACCTGGAGATACCATCCAGGTCTGCATTGTTAACTTGCGTCTCAGAGGCCTCTGGCAAAAGTCTCTGGTGAAGACGTGGGAAACTCACTCTGCAGGCAGTGTGGAACTGTGAGGGACTGAGGGTGAGCTCAACTCTCAGCAGTAAGATGATTTTGGACAAGGCGTTCAGCTACCTTCTCACATATGGAACTTAGTATGTAGCAACAGTCTACCCCAGGAATTACTGGGAAATCGCTGGATTGAGCTTGGAGGCACTAGTCTTGTGTGCCGGCAAATTCCAGTTCCCTCTCCCAACGCTTCGGTGAAGTAGCGAGCCTAGGCCTTTTGGAAGAGAAAGGTAGCTGCAGGCAGGAGGTAGGGTTACAGGCCATAAGCTCAACTCTCAGAAGTGGGTATGCATTGGAGGCAGATGTCTGCTACCCACTCGGACATGCGCGTGGGAACCTAGCTACACTCTGATGAAGAAGGACTTTGGAAATCGCTGTATTCAACTCAGATACACGTGGGTTCAGGCACAACGATTCCACATGCTTTTCTCACAACCTTTCCCTGCCACTAACATGAGGACGTTAGCAGCTCCTTCTACAGTCAAGCAGGATGCGGGAAGGTTGTGCCCTGTCCTTAGCTCTCACAGGGAAGCATGCCTTGAAGCCAGCTGTCAACTAGCTGCATTCTTAGGGCAGGGTGAAGGTAGCAGTATTCTGAGACAGGAGGTTCCCAGATTACCACTCTACTGCACCTGGAGATACCGTCCAGGTGTGCATTGTTAACTTGCGTCTCATAGACTCTGGCAAACGTCTCTGGTGAAGACGTGCGAAACTCACTCTGCAGGCAGTGTGGAACTGTGAGGGACTGAGAGTGAGCTCAACTCTCAGAAGTAAGATGATTTTGGACAAGGCGTTCAGCTACCTTCTCACATATGGAACTTAGTATGTAGCACCAGTCTACCCCAGGAATTACTAGGAAATCGCTTGATTGAGCTTGGAGGCACTAGTCTTGTGTGCCGGGAGATTCCAGTTACCTCTCCCAACACTTGCGTCAAGCAGCGAGCCTAGGCCTTTTCGAAGCGAAAGGTAGCGGCAGGCACGATGTAGGGTTACAGGCCATGAGCTCAACTCTCACAAGTGTGTATGCATGGGAGGCAGATGTCTGCTACCCACTCGGACATGGGAGTTGGAACCTAGCTACACTCCTATTGAAGAAGGATGTTGGAAATCGCTGTATTCAACTCAGATACACGGGAGTTCAGGCACAATGCTTACACATGCTTTTCCCACAACCTATCCCAGCCACTAACATAAGGAGGTTAGCAGGTACGTCTACATTCAGGCAGGATGCGGGAGGGTTCTGCCTTGTCCTCAACTCTCACAGGGAAGCATGCCTAGAAACCAGCTCTCAACTAGCTGCATTCTTATGACATTGTGAAGGTAGCAGTATTCTGAGTAAGGAGGTTCCCAGATTGCCACTCTCCGGCACCTGGAGATACCGTCCAGGTGTGCATTGTTAACTTGCGTCTCAGAGGCCTCTGGCAAAAGTCTCTGGTGAAGACGTGGGAAACTCACTCTGCAGGCAGTGTGGAACTGTGAGGGACTGAGGGTGAGCTCAACTGTCAGCAGTAAGATGATTTTGGACAAGGCGTTCAGCTACCTTCTCACATATGGAACTTAGTATGTAGCACCAGTCTACCCCAGGAATTACTGGGAAATCGCTGGATTGAGCTTGGAGGCACTAGTCTTGTGTGCCGGCAGATTCCAGTTACCTCTCCCAACACTTTGGTGAAGCCGGGAGCCTAGGCCTTTTGGAAGCGAAAGGTAGCTGCAGGCAGGAGGTCGGGTTACAGGCCATAAGCTCAACTCTCAGAAGTGGGTATGCATGGGAGGCAGATGTCTGCTACCCACTCGGACATGCGAGTGGGAACCTAGCTACACTCTGATGAAGAAGGACTTTGGAAATCGCTGTATTCAACTCAGATACACGTGGGTCCAGGCACAATGATTCCACATGCTTTCCTCACAACCTTTCCCTGCCACTAACATGAGGACGTTAACAGCTCCTTCTACAGTCAAGCAGGATGCGGGAGGGTTCTGCCCTGTCCTTAGCTCTCACAGGGAAGCATGCCTTGAAGCCAGCTGTCAACTAGCTGCATTCTTAGGGCAGGGTGAAGGTAGCAGTATTCTGAGACAGGAGGTTCCCAGATTACCACTCTACTGCACCTGGAGATACCCTCCAAGTCTGCATTGTTAACTTGCGTCTCATAGCCTCTGGCAAACGTCTCTGGTGAAGACATGCTAAACTCACTCTGCAGGCAGTGTGGAACTCTGAGGGACTGAGAGTGAGGTCAACTCTCAGAAGTAAGATGATTTTGGACAAGGCGTTCAGCTACCTTCTCACATATGGAACTTAGTATGTAGCACCAGTCTACCCCAGGAATTACTAGGAAATCGCTTGATTGAGCTTGGAGGCACTAGTCTTGTGTGCCGGGAGATTCCAGTTACCTCTCCCAACACTTGCGTCAAGCAGCGAGCCTAGGCCTTTTGGAAGCGAAAGGTAGCTGCAGGCAGGATGTAGGGTTACATGCCATAAGCTCAACTCTCAGAAGTGGGTATGCATGGGAGGCAGATGTCTGCTACCCACTCGGACATGGGAGTTGGAACCTAGCTACACTCCTATTGAAGAAGGACTTTGGAAATCGCTGTATTCAACTCAGATACACGTGGGTTCAGGCACAACGATTCCACATGCTTTTCCCACAACCTATCCCAGCCACTAACATGAGGACGTTAGCAGCTCCTTCTACAGTCAAGCAGGATGCGGGAGGGTTGTGCCCTGTCCTTAGCTCTCACAGGGAAGCATGCCTTGAAGCCAGCTGTCAACTAGCTGCATTCTTATGGCAGGGTGAAGGTAGCAGTATTCTGAGACAGGAGGTTCCCAGATTACCACTCTACTGCACCTGGAGATACCGTCCAGGTCTGCATTGTTAACTTGCGTCTCATAGCCTCTGGCAAACGTCTCTGGTGAAGACGTGCTAAACTCACTCTGCAGGCAGTGTGGAACTGTGAGGGACTGAGAGTGAGCTCAACTCTCAGAAGTAAGATGATTTTGGACAAGGCGTTCAGCTACCTTCTCACATATGGAACTTAGTATGTAGCACCAGTCTACCCCAGGAATTACTAGGAAATCGCTTGATTGAGCTTGGAGGCACTAGTCTTGTGTGCCGGCAGATTCCAGTTACCTCTCCCAACACTTGCGTCAAGCAGCGAGCCTAGGCCTTTTGGAAGCGAAAGGTAGCGGCAGGCACGATGTAGGGTTACAGGCCATGACCTCAACTCTCAGAAGTGTGTATGCATGGGAGGCAGATGTCTGCTACCCACTCGGACATGGGAGTTGGAATCTAGCTACACTCCTATTGAAGAAGGATGTTGGAAATCGCTGTATTCAACTCAGATACACGGGAGTTCAGGCCCAATGCTTACACATGTTTTTCCCACAACCTATCCCAGCCACTAACATGAGGACGATAGCAGGTACGTCTACAGTCAGGCAGGATGCGGGAGGGTTGTGCCCTGTCCTTAGCTCTCACAGGGAAGCATGCCTTGAAGCCAGCTGTCAACTAGCTGCATTCTTATGGCAGGGTGAAGGTAGCAGTATTCTGAGACAGGAGGTTCCCAGATTACCACTCTACTGCACCTGGAGATACCGTCCAGGTCTGCATTGTTAACTTGCGTCTCATAGCCTGTGGCAAACGTCTCTGGTGAAGACGTGCGAAACTCACTCTGCAGGCAGTGTGGAACTGTGAGGGACTGAGAGTGAGCTCAACTCTCAGAAGTAAGATGATTTTGGACAAGGCGTTCAGCTACCTTCTCACATATGGAACTTAGTATGTAGCACCAGTCTACCCCAGGAATTACTAGGAAATCGCTTGATTGAGCTTGGAGGCACTAGTCTTGTGTGCCGGCAGATTCCAGTTACCTCTCCCAACACTTGCGTCAAGCAGCGAGCCTAGGCCTTTTGGAAGCGAAAGGTAGCGGCAGGCACGATGTAGGGTTACAGGCCATGAGCTCAACTCTCAGAAGTGTGTATGCATGGGAGGCAGATGTCTGCTACCCACTCGGACATGGGAGTTGGAACCTAGCTACACTCCTATTGAAGAAGGATGTTGGAAATCGCTGTATTCAACTCAGATACACGGGAGTTCAGGCCCAATGCTTACACATGCTTTTCCCACAACCTATCCCAGCCACTAACATAAGGAGGTTAGCAGGTACGTCTACAGTCAGGCAGGATGCGGGAGGGTTCTGCCTTGTCTTCAACTCTCACAGGGAAGCATGCATAGAAACCAGCTCTCAACTAGCTGCATTCTTATGACAGTGTGAAGGTAGCAGTATTCTGAGTAAGGAGGTTCCCAGATTACCACTCTACGGCACCTGGAGATACCGTCCAGGTGTGCATTGTTAACTTGCGTCTCAGAGGCCTCTGGCAAAAGTCTCTGGTGAAGACGTGGGAAACTCACTCTGCAGGCAGTGTGGAACTGTGAAGGACTGAGGGTGAGCTCAACTCTCAGCAGTAAGATGATTTTGGACAAGGCGTTCAGCTACCTTCTCACATATGGAACTTAGTATGTAGCACCAGTCTACCCCAGGAATTACTGGGAAATCGCTGGATTGAGCTTGGAGGCACTAGTCTTGTGTGCCGGCAGATTCCAGTTACCTCTCCCAACACTTCGGTGAAGCAGCGAGCCTAGGCCTTTTGGAAGCGAAAGGTAGCTGCAGGCAGGAGGTAGGGTTACAGGCCATAAGCTCAACTCTCAGAAGTGGGTATGCATGGGAGGCAGATGTCTGCTACCCACTCGGACATGCGAGTGGGAACCTAGCTACACTCTGATGAAGAAGGACTTTGGAAATCGCTGTATTCAACTCAGATACACGTGGGTTCAAGCACAACGATTCCACATGCTTTTCTCACAACCTTTCCCTGCCACTAACATGAGGACGTTAGCAGCTCCTTCTACAGTCAAGCAGGATGCAGGAGGGTTCTGCCCTGTCCTTAGCTCTCACAGGGAAGCATGCCTTGAAGCCAGCTGTCAACTAGCTGCATTCTTAGGGCAGGGTGAAGGTAGCAGTATTCTGAGACAGGAGGTTCCCAGATTACCACTCTACTGCACCTGGAGATACCCTCCAGGTCTGCATTGTTAACTTGCGTCTCATAGCCTCTGGCAAACGTCTCTGGTGAAGACGTGCGAAACTCACTCTGCAGGCAGTGTGGAACTGTGAGGGACTGAGAGTGAGCTCAACTCTCAGAAGTAAGATGATTTTGGACAAGGCGTTCAGCTACCTTCTCACATATGGAACTTAGTATGTAGCACCAGTCTACCCCAGGAATTACTAGGAAATCGCTTGATTGAGCTTGGAGGCACTAGTCTTGTGTGCCGGCAGATTCCAGTTACCTCTCCCAACACTTGCGTCAAGCAGCGAGCCTAGGCCTTTTGGAAGCGAAAGGTAGCTGCAGGCAGGATGTAGGGTTACAGGCCATAAGCTCAACTCTCAGAAGTGGGTATGCATGGGAGGCAGATGTCTGCTACCCACTCGGACATGGGAGTTGGAACCTAGCTACACTCCTATTGAAGAAGGACTTTGGAAATCGCTGTATTCAACTCAGATACACGTGGGTTCAGGCACAACGATTCCACATGCTTTTCCCACAACCTATCCCAGCCACTAACATGAGGACGTTAGCAGCTCCTTCTACACTCAAGCAGGATGCGGGAGGGTTGTGCCCTGTCCTTAGCTCTCACAGGGAAGCATGCCTTGAAGCCAGCTGTCAACTAGCTGCATTCTTATGGCAGGGTGAAGGTAGCAGTATTCTGAGACGGGAGGTTCCCAGATTACCACTCTACTGCACCTGGAGATACCGTCCAGGTCTGCATTGTTAACTTGCGTCTCATAGCCTGTGGCAAACGTCTCTGGTGAAGACGTGCGAAACTCACTCTGCAGGAAGTGTGGAACTGTGAGGGACTGAGAGTGAGCTCACCTCTCAGAAGTAAGATGATTTTGGACAAGGCGTTCAGCTACCTTCTCACATATGGAACTTAGTATGTAGCACCAGTCTACCCCAGGAATTACTAGGAAATCGCTTGATTGAGCTTGGAGGCACTAGTCTTGTGTGCCGGGAGATACCAGTTACCTCTCCCAACACTTGCGTCAAGCAGCGAGCCTAGGCCTTTTGGAAGCGAAAGGTAGCGGCAGGCACGATGTAGGGTTACAGGCCATGAGCTCAACTCTCAGAAGTGTGTATGCATGGGAGGCAGATGTCTGCTACCCACTCGGACATGGGAGTTGGAACCTAGCTACACTCCTATTGAAGAAGGATGTTGGAAATCGCTGTATTCAACTCAGATACACGGGAGTTCAGGCCCAATGCTTACACATGCTTTTCCCACAACCTATCCCAGCCACTAACATAAGGAGGTTAGCAGGTATGTCTACAGTCAGGCAGGATGCGGGAGGGTTCTGCCTTGTCTTCAACTCTCACAGGGAAGCATGCCTAGAAACCAGCTCTCAACTAGCTGCATTCTTATGCCAGTGTGAAGGTAGCAGTATTCTGAGTAAGGAGGTTCCCAGATTGCCACTCTCCGGCACCTGGAGATACCGTCCAGGTGTGCATTGTTAACTTGCGTCTCAGAGGCCTCTGGCAAAAGTCTCTGGTGAAGACGTGGGAAACTCACTCTGCAGGCAGTGTGAAACTGTGAGGGACTGAGGGTGAGCTCAACTCTCAGCAGTAAGATGATTTTGGACAAGGCGTTCAGCTACCTTCTCACATATGGAACTTAGTATGTAGCACCAGTCTACCCCAGGAATTACTGGGAAATCGCTGGATTGAGCTTGGAGGCACTAGTCTTGTGTGCCCGCAGATTCCAGTTCCCTCTCCCAACACTTCGGTGAAGCAGCGAGCCTAGGCCTTTTGGAAGGGAAAGGTAGCTGCAGGCAGGAGGTAGGGTTACAGGCCATAAGCTCAAGTCTCAGAAGTGGGTATGCATGGGAGGCAGATGTCTGCTACCCACTCGGACATGCGAGTGGGAACCTAGCTACACTCTGATGAAGAAGGACTTTGGAAATCGCTGTATTCAACTCAGATACACGTGGGTTCAGGCACAACGATTCCACATGCTTTTGTCACAACCTTTCCCTGCCACTAACATGAGGACGTTAGCAGCTCCTTCTACAGTCAAGCAGGATGCAGGAGGGTTCTGCCCTGTCCTTAGCTCTCACAGGGAAGCATGCCTTGAAGCCAGCTGTCAACTAGCTGCATTCTTAGGGCAGGGTGAAGGTAGCAGTATTCTGAGACAGGAGGTTCCCAGATTACCACTCTACTTCACCTGGAGATACCGTCCAGGTCTGCATTGTTAACTTGCGTCTCATAGCCTCTGGCAAACGTCTCTGGTGAAGACGTGCGAAACTCACTCTGCAGGCAGTGTGGAACTGTGAGGGACTGAGGGTGAGCTCAACTCTCAGCAGTAAGATGATTTTGGACAAGGCGTTCAGCTACCTTCTCACATATGGAACTTAGTATGTAGCACCAGTCTACCCCAGGAATTACTGGGAAATCGCTGGATTGAGCTTGGAGGCACTAGTCTTGTGTGCCGGCAGATTCCAGTTCCCTCTCCCAACACTTGCGTCAAGCAGCGAGCCTAGGCCTTTTGGAAGCGAAAGGTAGCTGCAGGCAGGAGGTAGGGTTACAGGCCATAAGCTCAACTCTCAGAAGTGGGTATGCATGGGAGGCAGATGTCTGCTACCCACTCGGACATGCGAGTGGGAACCTAGCTACACTCTGATGAAGAAGGACTTTGGAAATCGCTGTATTCAACTCAGATACACGTGGGTTCAGGCACAACGATTCCACATGCTTTTCTCACAACCTTTCCCTGCCACTAACATGAGGACGTTAGCAGCTCCTTCTACAGTCAAGCAGGATGCGGGAGGGTTCTGCCCTGTCCTTAGCTCTCACAGGGAAGCATGCCTTGAAGCCAGCTGTCAACTAGCTGCATTCTTAGGGCAGGGTGAAGGTAGCAGTATTCTGAGACAGGAGGTTCCCAGATTACCACTCTACTGCACCTGGAGATACCGTCCAGGTCTGCATTGTTAACTTGCGTCTCATAGCCTCTGGCAAACGTCTCTGGTGAAGACGTGCGAAACTCACTCTGCAGGCAGTGTGGAACTGTAAGGGACTGAGGGTGAGCTCAACTCTCAGAAGTAAGATGTTTTTGGACAAGGCGTTCAACTACCTACTCAAGTATGGAACTTAGTATGTAGCAACCGTCTACCCCAGGAATTACTAGGAAATCGCTTGATTGAGCTTGGAGGCACTAGTCTTGTGTGCCGGCAGATTCCAGTTACCTCTCCCAACACTTGCGTCAAGCAGCGAGCCTAGGCCTTTTGGAAGCGAAAGGTAGTGGCAGGAAGGATGTAGGGTTACAGGCCATAAGCTCAACTCTCAGAAGTGGGTATGCATGGGAGGCAGATGTCTGCTACAAACTCGGACATGGGAGTTGGAACCTAGCTACACTCCTATTGAAGAAGGACTTTGGAAATCGCTGTATTCAACTCAGATACACGTGGGTTCAGGCACAACGATTCCACATGCTTTTCCCACAACCTTTCCCCGCAACTAACATGAGGACGTTAGCAGCTCCTTCTACAGTCAAGCAGGATGCGGGAGGGTTGTGCCCTGTCCTTAGCTCTCACAGGGAAGCATGCCTTGAAGACAGCTGTCAACTAGCTGCATTCTTATGGCAGGGTGAAGGTAGCAGTATTCTGAGACAGGAGGTTCCCAGATTACCACTCTACTGCACCTGGAGATACCGTCCAGGTCTGCATTGTTAACTTGCGTCTCCTAGCCTCTGGCAAACGTCTCTGGTGAAGACGTGGGAAACTCACTCTGCAGGCAGTGTGGAACTGTGAGGGACTGAGGGTGAGCTCAACTCTCAGAAGTAAGATGAATTTGGACAAGGCGTTCAGCTACCTTCTCACATATGGAACTTAGTATGTAGCACCAGTCTACCCCAGGAATTACTGGGAAATCGCTGGATTGAGCTTGGAGGCACTAGTCTTGTGTGCCGGCAGATTCCAGTTCCCTCTCCCAACACTTCGGTGAAGCAGCGAGCCTAGGCCTTTTGGAAGAGAAAGGTAGCTGCAGGCAGGAGGTAGGGTTACAGGCCATAAGCTCAACTCTCAGAAGTGGGTATGCATTGGAGGCAGATGTCTGCTACCCACTCGGACATGCGAGTGGGAACCTAGCTACATTCTGATGAAGAAGGACTTTGGAAATCGCTGTATTCAACTCAGATACACGTGGGTTCAGGCACAACGATTCCACATGCTTTTCCCACAACCTATCCCAGCAACTAACATGAGGACGTTAGCAGCTCCTTCTACAGTCAAGCAGGATGCGGGAGGGTTGTGCCCTGTCCTTAGCTCTCACAGGGAAGCATGCCTTGAAGACAGCTGTCAACTAGCTGCATTCTTATGGCAGGGTGAAGGTAGCAGTATTCTGAGACAGGAGGTTCCCAGATTACCACTCTACTGCACCTGGAGATACCGTCCAGGTCTGCATTGTTAACTTGCGTCTCATAGCCTCTGGCAAACGTCTCTGGTGAAGACGTGCGAAACTCACTCTGCAGGCAGTGTGGAACGGTGAGGGACTGAGGGTGAGCTCAACTCTCAGAAGTAAGATGATTTTGGACAAGGCGTTCAGCTACCTTCTCACATATGGAACTTAGTATGTAGCAACAGTCTACCCCAGGAATTACTGGGAAATCGCTGGATTGAGCTTGGAGGCACTAGTCTTGTGTGCCGGCAGATTCCAGTTCCCTCTCCCAACGCTTCGGTGAAGCAGCGAGCCTAGGCCTTTTGGAAGAGAAAGGTAGCTGCAGGCAGGAGGTAGGGTTACAGGCCATAAGCTCAACTCTCAGAAGTGGGTATGCATTGGAGGCAGATGTCTGCTACCCACTCGGACATGCGCGTGGGAACCTAGCTACACTCTGATGAAGAAGGACTTTGGAAATCGCTGTATTCAACTCAGATACACGTGGGTTCAGGCACAACGATTCCACATGCTTTTCTCACAACCTTTCCCTGCCACTAACATGAGGACGTTAGCAGCTCCTTCTACAGTCAAGCAGGATGCGGGAGGGTTGTGCCCTGTCCTTAGCTCTCACAGGGAAGCATGCCTTGAAGCCAGCTGTCAACTAGCTGCATTCTTATGGCACGGTGAAGGTAGCAGTATTCTGAGACAGGAGGTTCCCAGATTACCACTCTACTGCACCTGGAGATACCGTCCAGGTCTGCATTGTTAACTTGCGTCTCATAGCCTGTGGCAAACGTCTCTGGTGAAGACGTGCGAAACTCACTCTGCAGGCAGTGTGGAACTGTGAGGGACTGAGAGTGAGCTCAACTCTCAGAAGTAAGATGATTTTGGACAAGGCGTTCAGCTACCTTCTCACATATGGAACTTAGTATGTAGCACCAGTCTACCCCAGGAATTACTAGGAAATCGCTTGATTGAGCTTGGAGGCACTTGTCTTGTGTGCCGGCAGATTCCAGTTACCTCTCCCAACACTTGCGTCAAGCAGCGAGCCTAGGCCTTTTGGAAGCGAAAGGTAGCGGCAGGCACGATGTAGGGTTACAGGCCATGAGCTCAACTCTCAGAAGTGTGTATGCATGGGAGGCAGATGTCTGCTACCCACTCGGACATGGGAGTTGGAATCTAGCTACACTCCTATTGAAGAAGGATGTTGGAAATCGCTGTATTCAACTCAGATACACGGGAGTTCAGGCCTAATGCTTACACATGCTTTTCCCACAACCTATCCCAGCCACTAACATGAGGACGTTAGCAGGTACGTCTACAGTCAGGCAGGATGCGGGAGGGTTGTGCCCTGTCCTTAGCTCTCACAGGGAAGCATTCCTTGAAGCCAGCTGTCAACTAGCTGCATTCTTATGGCAGGGTGAAGGTAGCAGTATTCTGAGACAGGAGGTTCCCAGATTACCACTCTACTGCACCTGGAGATACCGTCCAGGTCTGCATTGTTAACTTGCGTCTCATAGCCTGTGGCAAACGTCTCTGGTGAAGACGTGCGAAACTCACTCTGCAGGCAGTGTGGAACTGTGAGGGACTGAGAGTGAGCTCAACTCTCAGAAGTAAGATGATTTTGGACAAGGCGTTCAGCTACCTTCTCACATATGGAACTTAGTATGTAGCACCAGTCTACCCCAGGAATTACTAGGAAATCGCTTGATTGAGCTTGGAGGCACTAGTCTTGTGTGCCGGCAGATTCCAGTTACCTCTCCCAACACTTGCGTCAAGCAGCGAGCCTAGGCCTTTTGGAAGCGAAAGGTAGCGGCAGGCACGATGTAGGGTTACAGGCCATGAGCTCAACTCTCAGAAGTGTGTATGCATGGGAGGCAGATGTCTGCTACCCACTCGGACATGGGAGTTGGAACCTAGCTACACTCCTATTGAAGAAGGATGTTGGAAATCGCTGTATTCAACTCAGATACACGGGAGTTCAGGCCCAATGCTTACACATGCTTTTCCCACAACCTATCCCAGCCACTAACATAAGGAGGTTAGCAGGTACGTCTACAGTCAGGCAGGATGCGGGAGGGTTCTGCCTTGTCTTCAACTCTCACAGGGAAGCATGCCTAGAAACCAGCTCTCAACTAGCTGCATTCTTATGACAGTGTGAAGGTAGCAGTATTCTGAGTAAGGAGGTTCCCAGATTACCACTCTACGGCACCTGGAGATACCGTCCAGGTGTGCATTGTTAACTTGCGTCTCAGAGGCCTCTGGCAAAAGTCTCTGGTGAAGACGTGGGAAACTCACTCTGCAGGCAGTGTGGAACTGTGAAGGACTGAGGGTGAGCTCAACTCTCAGCAGTAAGATGATTTTGGACAAGGCGTTCAGCTACCTTCTCACATATGGAACTTAGTATGTAGCACCAGTCTACCCCAGGAATTACTGGGAAATCGCTGGATTGAGCTTGGAGGCACTAGTCTTGTGTGCCGGCAGATTCCATTTACCTCTCCCAACACTTGCGTCAAACAGCGAGCCTAGGCCTTTTGGAAGCGAAAGGTAGCTGCAGGCAGGATGTAGGGTTACAGGCCATAAGCTCAACTCTCAGAAGTGGGTATGCATGGGAGGCAGATGTCTGCTACCCACTCGGACATGGGAGTTGGAACCTAGCTACACTCCTATTGAAGAAGGACTTTGGAAATCGCTGTATTCAACTCAGATACACGTGGGTTCAGGCACAACGATTCCACATGCTTTTCCCACAACCTATCCCAGCCACTAACATGAGGACGTTAGCAGCTCCTTTTAGAGTCAAGCAGGATGCGGGAGGGTTGTGCCCTGTCCTTAGCTCTCACAGGGAAGAATGCCTTGAAGACAGCTGTCAACTAGCTGCATTCTTATGGCAGGGTGAAGGTAGCAGTATTTGAGACAGGAGGTTCCCAGATTACCACTCTACTGCACCTGGAGATACCGTCCAGGTCTGCATTGTTAACTTGCGTCTCATAGCCTCTGGCAAACGTCTCTGGTGAAGACGTGCGAAACTCACTCTGCAGGCAGTGTGGAACTGTGAGGGACTGAGGGTGAGCTCAACTCTCAGAAGTAAGATGTTTTTGGACAAGGCGTTCAGCTACCTTCTCACATATGGAACTTAGTATGTAGCACCAGTCTACCCCAGGAATTACTAGGAAATCGCTTGATTGAGCTTGGAGGCACTAGTGTTGTGTGCCGGGAGATTCCAGTTACCTCTCCCAACACTTGCGTCAAGCAGCGAGCCTAGGCCTTTTGGAAGCGAAAGGTAGCGGCAGGCACGATGTAGGGTTACAGGCCATGAGCTCAACTCTCAGAAGTGGGTATGCATGGGAGGCAGATGTCTGCTACCCACTCGGACATGGGAGTTGGAACCTTGCTACACTCCTATTGAAGAAGGATGTTGGAAATCGCTGTATTCAACTCAGATACACGGGAGTTCAGGCCCAATGCTTACACATGCTTTTCCCACAACCTATCCCAGCCACTAACATAAGGAGGTTAGCAGGTACGTCTACAGTCAGGCAGGATGCTGGAGGGATCTGCCCTGTCCTCAACTCTCACAGGGAAGCATGCCTAGAAGCCAGCTCTCAACTAGCTGCATTCTTAAGACAGTGTGAAGGTAGCAGTATTCTGAGTAAGGAGGTTCCCAGATTACCACTCTCCGGCACCTGGAGATACCGTCCGGGTCTGCATTGTTAACTTGCGTCTCAGAGGCCTCTGGCAAAAGTCTCTGGTGAAGACGTGGGAAACTCACTCTGCAGGCAGTGTGGAACTGTGAGGGACTGAGCGTGAGCTCAACTCTCAGCAGTAAGATGATTTTGGACAAGGCGTTCAGCTACCTTCTCACATATGGAACTTAGTATGTAGCACCAGTCTACCCCAGGAATTACTGGGAAATCGCTGGATTGAGCTTGGAGGCACTAGTCTGTGTGCCGGCAGATTCCAGTTACCTCTCCCAACACTTGCGTCAAGCAGCGAGCCTAGGCCTTTTGGAAGCGAAAGGTAGCGGCAGGCACGATGTAGGGTTACAGGCCATGAGCTCAACTCTCAGAAGTGTGTATGCATGGGAGGCAGATGTCTGCTACCCACTCGGACATGGGAGTTGGAATCTAGCTACACTCCTATTGAAGAAGGATGTTGGAAATCGCTCTATTCAACTCAGATACACGGGAGTTCAGGCCCAATGCTTACACATGCTTTTCCCACAACCTATCCCAGCCACTAACATAAGGAGGTTAGCAGGTACGTCTACAGTCAGGCAGGATGCGGGAGGGTTCTGCCTTGTCTTCAACTCTCACAGGGAAGCATGCCTAGAAACCAGCTCTCAACTAGCTGCATTCTTATGACAGTGTGAAGGTAGCAGTATTCTGAGTAAGGAGGTTCCCAGATTGCCACTCTCCGGCACCTGGAGATACCGTCCAGGTGTGCATTGTTAACTTGCGTCTCAGAGGCCTCTGGCAAAAGTCTCTGGTGAAGACGTGTAAAACTCACTCTGCAGGCAGTGTGGAACTGTGAGGGACTGAGGGTGAGCTCAACTCTCAGCAGTAAGATGATTTTGGACAAGGCGTTCAGCTACCTTCTCACATATGGAACTTAGTATGTAGCACCAGTCTACCCCAGGAATTACTGGGAAATCGCTGGATTGAGCTTGGAGGCACTAGTCTTGTGTGCCGGCAGATTCCAGTTCCCTCTCCCAACACTTCGGTGAAGCAGCGAGCCTAGGCCTTTTGGAAGCGAAAGGTAGCTGCAGGCAGGAGGTAGGGTTACAGGCCATAAGCTCAACTCTCAGAAGTGGGTATGCATGGAAGGCAGATGTCTGCTACCCACTCGGACATGGGAGTTGGAACCTAGCTACACTCCTATTGAAGAAGGACTTTGGAAATCGCTGTATTCAACTCAGATACACGTGGGTTCAGGCACAACGATTCCACATGCTTTTCCCACAACCTATCCCAGCCACTAACATGAGGACGTTAGCAGCTCCTTCTACAGTCAAGCAGGATGCGGGAGGGTTGTGCCCTGTCCTTAGCTCTCACAGGGAAGCATGCCTTGAAGCCAGCTGTCAACTAGCTGCATTCTTATGGCAGGGTGAAGGTAGCAGTATTCTGAGACAGGAGGTTCCCAGATTACCACTCTACTGCACCTGGAGATACCGTCCAGGTCTGCATTGTTAACTTGCGTCTCATAGCCTCTGGCAAACGTCTCTGGTGAAGACGTGCGAAACTCACTCTGCAGGCAGTGTGGAACTGTGAGGGACTGAGGGTGAGCTCAACTCTCAGAAGTAAGATGTTTTTGGACAAGGCGTTCAGCTACCTTCTCACATATGGAACTTAGTATGTAGCACCAGTCTACCCCAGGAATTACTAGGAAATCGCTTGATTGAGCTTGGAGGCACTAGTGTTGTGTGCCGGGAGATTCCAGTTACCTCTCCCAACACTTGCGTCAAGCAGCGAGCCTAGGCCTTTTGGAAGCGAAAGGTAGCGGCAGGCACGATGTAGGGTTACAGGCCATGAGCTCAACTCTCAGAAGTGTGTATGCATGGGAGGCAGATGTCTGCTACCCACTCGGACATGGGAGTTGGAACCTAGCTACACTCCTATTGAAGAAGGATGTTGGAAATCGCTGTATTCAACTCAGGTACACGGGAGTTCAGGCCCAATGCTTACACATGCTTTTCCCACAACCTATCCCAGCCACTAACATAAGGAGGTTAGCAGGTACGTCTACAGTCAGGCAGGATGCGGGAGGGTTCTGCCTTGTCTTCAACTCTCACAGGGAAGCATGCCTAGAAACCAGCTCTCAACTAGCTGCATTCTTATGACAGTGTGAAGGTAGTAGTATTCTGAGTAAGGAGGTTCCCAGATTGCCACTCTCCGGCACCTGGAGATACCGTCCAGGTGTGCATTGTTAACTTGCGTCTCAGAAGCCTCTGGCAAAAGTCTCTGGTGAAGACGTGGGAAACTCACTCTGCAGGCAGTGTGGAACTGTGAGGGACTGAGGGTGAGCTCAACTCTCAGCAGTAAGATGATTTTGGACAAGGCGTTCAGCTACCTTCTCACATATGGAACTTAGTATGTAGCACCAGTCTACCCCAGGAATTACTGGGAAATCGCTGGATTGAGCTTGGAGGCACTAGTCTTGTGTGCCGGCAGATTCCAGTTACCTCTCCCAACACTTCGGTGAAGCAGCGAGCCTAGGCCTTTTGGAAGCGAAAGGTAGCTGCAGGCAGGAGGTAGGGTTACAGGCCATAAGCTCAAGTCTCAGAAGTGGGTATGCATGGGAGGCAGATGTCTGCTACCCACTCGGACATGCGAGTGGGAACCTAGCTACACTCTGATGAAGAAGGACTTTGGAAATCGCTGTATTCAACTCAGATACACGTGGGTTCAGGCACAACGATTCCACATGCTTTTCTCACAACCTTTCCCTGCCACTAACATGAGGACGTTAGCAGCTCCTTCTACAGTCAAGCAGGATGCGGGAGGGTTCTGCCCTGTCCTTAGCTCTCACAGGGAAGCATGCCTTGAAGCCAGCTGTCAACTAGCTGCATTCTTAGGGCAGGGTGAAGGTAGCAGTATTCTGAGACAGGAGGTTCCCAGATTACCACTCTACTGCACCTGGAGATACCCTCCAGGTCTGCATTGTTAACTGGCGTCTCATAGCCTCTGGCAAACGTCTCTGGTGAAGACGTGCTAAACTCACTCTGCAGGCAGTGTGGAACTGTAAGGGACTGAGGGTGAGCTCAACTCTCAGAAGTAAGATGTTTTTGGACAAGGCGTTCAACTACCTACTCACGTATGGAACTTAGTATGTAGCACCAGTCTACCCCAGGAATTACTGGGAAATCGCTAGATTGAGCTTGGAGGCACTAGTCTTGTGTGCCGGCAGATTCCAGTTCCCTCTCCCAACACTTCGGTGAAGCAGCGAGCCTAGGCCTTTTGGAAGCGAAAGGTAGCTGCAGGCAGGAGGTAGGGTTACAGGCCATAAGCTCATCTCTCAGAAGTGGGTATGCATGGGAGGCAGATGTCTGCTACCCACTCGGACATGCGAGTGGGAACCTAGCTACACTCTGATGAAGAAGGACTTTGGAAATCGCTGTATTCAACTCAGATACACGTGGGTTCAGGCACAACGATTCCACATGCTTTTCTCACAACCTTTCCCTGCCACTAACATGAGGACGTTAGCAGCTCCTTCTACAGTCAAGCAGGATGCGGGAGGGTTGTGCCCTGTCCTTAGCTCTCACAGGGAAGCATGCCTTGAATCCAGCTGTCAACTAGCTGCATTCTTATGGCAGGGTGAAGGTAGCAGTATTCTGAGACAGGAGGTTCCCAGATTACCACTCTACTACACCTGGAGATACCGTCCAGGTGTGCATTGTTAACTTGCGTCTCATAGCCTCTGGCAAACGTCTCTGGTGAAGACGTGCGAAACTCACTCTGCAGGCAGTGTGGAACTGTGAGGGACTGAGAATGAGCTCAACTCTCAGAAGTAAGATGATTTTGGACAAGGCGTTCAGCTACCTTCTCACATATGGAACTTAGTATGTAGCACCAGTCTACCCCAGGAATTACTAGGAAATCGCTTGATTGAGCTTGGAGGCACTAGTCTTGTGTGCCGGGAGATTCCAGTTACCTCTCCCAACACTTGCGTCAAGCAGCGAGCCTAGGCCTTTTGGAAGCGAAAGATAGCGGCAGGCACGATGTAGGGTTACAGGCCATGAGCTCAACTCTCAGAAGTGTGTATGCATGGGAGGCAGATGTCTGCTACCCACTCGGACATGGGAGTTGGAACCTAGCTACACTCCTATTGAAGAAGGATGTTGGAAATCGCTGTTTTCAACTCAGATACACGGGAGTTCAGGCCCAATTTTTACACATGCTTTTCCCACAACCTATCCCAGCCACTAACATAAGGAGGTTAGCAGATACGTCTACAGTCAGGCAGGATGCGGGAGGGTTCTGCCCTGTCCTCAGCTCGCACAGGGAAGCATGCCTAGAAGCCAGCTCTCAACTAGCTGCATTCTTATGACAGTGTGAAGGTAGCAGTATTCTGAGTCAGGAGGTTCCCAGATTACCACTCTACTGCACCTGGAGATACCGTCCGGGTCTGCATTGTTAACTTGCGTCTCAGAGGCCTCTGGCAAAAGTCTCTGGTGAAGACGTGGGAAACTCACTCTGCAGGCAGTGTGGAACTGTGAGGGACTGAGCGTGAGCTCAACTCTCAGCAGTAAGATGATTTTGGACAAGGCGTTCAGCTACCTTCTCACATATGGAACTTAGTATGTAGCACCAGTCTACCCCAGGAATTACTGGGAAATCGCTGGATTGAGCTTGGAGGCACTAGTCTGTGTGCCGGCAGATTCCAGTTACCTCTCCCAACACTTGCGTCAAGCAGCGAGCCTAGGCCTTTTGGAAGCGAAAGGTAGCGGCAGGCACGATGTAGGGTTACAGGCCATGAGCTCAACTCTCAGAAGTGTGTATGCATGGGAGGCAGATGTCTGCTACCCACTCGGACATGGGAGTTGGAACCTAGCTACACTCCTATTGAAGAAGGATGTTGGAAATCGCTGTATTCAACTCAGATACACGGGAGTTCAGGCCCAATGCTTACACATGCTTTTCCCACAACCTATCCCAGCCACTAACATAAGGAGGTTAGCAGGTACGTCTACAGTCAGGCAGGATGCGGGAGGGTTCTGCCTTGTCTTCAACTCTCACAGGGAAGCATGCCTAGAAACCAGCTCTCAACTAGCTGCATTCTTATGACAGTGTGAAGGTAGCAGTATTCTGAGTAAGGAGGTTCCCAGATTGCCACTCTCCGGCACCTGGAGATACCGTCCAGGTGTGCATTGTTAACTTGCGTCTCAGAGGCCTCTGGCAAAAGTCTCTGGTGAAGACGTGTAAAACTCACTCTGCAGGCAGTGTGGAACTGTGAGGGACTGAGGGTGAGCTCAAATCTCAGCAGTAAGATGATTTTGGACAAGGCGTTCAGCTACCTTCTCACATATGGAACTTAGTATGTAGCACCAGTCTACCCCAGGAATTACTGGGAAATCGCTGGATTGAGCTTGGAGGCACTAGTCTTGTGTGCCGGCAGATTCCAGTTCCCTCTCCCAACACTTCGGTGAAGCAGCGAGCCTAGGCCTTTTGGAAGCGAAAGGTAGCTGCAGGCAGGAGGTAGGGTTACAGGCCATAAGCTCAACTCTCAGAAGTGGGTATGCATGGAAGGCAGATGTCTGCTACCCACTCGGACTTGGGAGTTTGAACCTAGCTACACTCCTATTGAAGAAGGACTTTGGAAATCGCTGTATTCAACTCAGATACACGTGGGTTCAGGCACAACGATTCCACATGCTTTTCCCACAACCTATCCCAGCCACTAACATGAGGACGTTAGCAGCTCCTTCTACAGTCAAGCAGGATGCGGGAGGGTTGTGCCCTGTCCTTAGCTCTCACAGGGAAGCATGCCTTGAAGCCAGCTGTCAACTAGCTGCATTCTTAGGGCAGGGTGAAGGTAGCAGTATTCTGAGACAGGAGGTTCCCAGATTACCACTCTACTGCACCTGGAGATACCGTCCAGGTCTGCATTGTTAACTTGCATCTCATAGCCTGTGGCAAACGTCTCTGGTGAAGACGTGCGAAACTCACTCTGCAGGCAGTGTGGAACTGTGAGGGACTGAGGGTGAGCTCAACTCTCAGAAGTAAGATGATTTTGGACAAGGCGTTCAGCTACCTTCTCACATATGGAACTTAGTATGTAGCACCAGTCTACCCCAGGAATTACTAGGAAATCGCTTGATTGAGCTTGGAGGCACTAGTCTTGTGTGCCGGCAGATTCCAGTTACCTCTCCCAACACTTGCGTCAAGCAGCGAGCCTAGGCCTTTTGGAACCTAAAGGTAGCGTCAGGCACGATGTAGGGTTACAGGCCATGACCTCAACTCTCAGAAGTGTGTATGCATGGGAGGCAGATGTCTGCTACCCACTCGGACATGGGAGTTGGAACATAGCTACACTCCTATTGAAGAAGGATGTTGGAAATCGCTGTATTCAACTCAGATACACGGGAGTTCAGGCCCAATGCTTACACATGCTTTTCCCACAACCTATCCCAGCCACTAACATAAGGAGGTTAGCAGGTACGTCTACAGTCAGGCAGGATGCGGGAGGGTTCTGCCTTGTCTTCAACTCTCACAGGGAAGCATGCCTAGAAACCAGCTCTCAACTAGCTGCATTCTTATGACAGTGTGAAGGTAGCAGTATTCTGAGTAAGGAGGTTCCCAGATTGCCACTCTCCGGCACCTGGAGATACCGTCCAGGTGTGCATTGTTAACTTGCGTCTCAGAGGCCTCTGGCAAAAGTCTCTGGTGAAGACGTGGGAAACTCACTCTGCAGGCAGTGTGGAACTGTGAGGGACTGAGGGTGAGCTCAACTCTCAGCAGTAAGATGATTTTGGACAAGGCGTTCAGCTACCTTCTCACATATGGAACTTAGTATGTAGCACCAGTCTACCCCAGGAATTACTGGGAAATCGCTGGATTGAGCTTGGAGGCACTAGTCTTGTGTGCCGGCAGATTCCAGTTCCCTCTCCCAACACGTCGGTGAAGCAGCGAGCCTAGGCCTTTTGGAAGCGAAAGGTAGCTGCAGGCAGGAGGTAGGGTTACAGGCCATAAGCTCAACTCTCAGAAGTGGGTATGCATGGGAGGCAGATGTCTGCTACCCACTCGGACATGCGAGTGGGAACCTAGCTACACTCTGATGAAGAAGGACTTTGGAAATCGCTGTATTCAACTCAGATACACGTGGGTTCAGGCACAACGATTCCACATGCTTTACCCACAACCTATCCCAGCCACTAACATGAGGACGTTAGCAGCTCCTTCTACAGTCAAGCAGGATGCGGGAGGGTTGTGCCCTGTCCTTAGCTCTCACAGGGAAGCATGCCTTGAAGACAGCTGTCAACTAGCTGCATTCTAATGGCAGGGTGAAGGTAGCAGTATTCTGAGACAGGAGGTTCCCAGATTACCACTCTACTGCACCTGGAGATACCGTCCAGGTCTGCATTGTTAACTTGCGTCTCATAGCCTCTGGCAAACGTCTCTGGTGAAGACGTGCGAAACTCACTCTGCAGGCAGTGTGGAACTGTGAGGGACTGAGGGTGAGCTCAACTCTCAGAAGTAAGATGTTTTTGGACAAGGCGTTCAGCTACCTTCTCACATATGGAACTTAGTATGTAGCACCAGTCTACCCCAGGAATTACTAGGAAATCGCTTGATTGAGCTTGGAGGCACTAGTCTTGTGTGCCGGCAGATTCCAGTTACCTCTCCCAACACTTCCGTCAAGCAGCGAGCCTAGGCCTTTTGGAAGCGAAAGGTAGCGGCAGGCACGATGTAGGGTTACAGGCCATGAGCTCAACTCTCAGAAGTGTGTATGCATGGGAGGCAGATGTCTGCTACCCACTCGGACATGGGAGTTGGAACCTAGCTACACTCCTATTGAAGAAGGATGTTGGAAATCGCTGTATTCAACTCAGGTACACGGGAGTTCAGGCCCAATGCTTACACATGCTTTTCCCACAACCTATCCCAGCCACTAACATAAGGAGGTTAGCAGGTACGTCTACAGTCAGGCAGGATGCGGGAGGGTTCTGCGTTGTCTTCAACTCTCACAGGGAAGCATGCCTAGAAACCAGCTCTCAACTAGCTGCATTCTTAGGGCAGGGTGAAGGTAGCAGTATTCTGAGACAGGAGGTTCCCAGATTACCACTCTACTGCACCTGGAGATACCGTCCAGGTCTGCATTGTTAACTTGTGTCTCATAGCCTCTGGCAAACGTCTCTGGTGAAGACGTGCTAAACTCACTCTGCAGGCAGTGTGGAACTGTAAGGGACTGAGGGTGAGCTCAACTCTCAGAAGTAAGATGTTTTTGGACAAGGCGTTCAACTACGTACTCACGTATGGAACTTAGTATGTAGCACCAGTCTACCCCAGGAATTACTGGGAAATCGCTGGATTGAGCTTGGAGGCACTAGTCTTGTGTGCCGGCAGATTCCAGTTCCCTCTCCCAACACTTCGGTGAAGCAGCGAGCCTAGGCCTTTTGGAAGCGAAAGGTAGCTGCAGGCAGGAGGTAGGGTTACAGGCCATAAGCTCAACTCTCAGAAGTGGGTATGCATGGGAGGCAGATGTCTGCTACCCACTCGGACATGCGAGTGGGAACCTAGCTACACTCTGATGAAGAAGGACTTTGGAAATCGCTGTATTCAACTCAGATACACGTGGGTTCAGGCACAACGATTCCACATGCTTTTCTCACAACCTTTCCCTGCCACTAACATGAGGACGTTAGCAGCTCCTTCTACAGTCAAGCAGGATGCGGGAGGGTTGTGCCCTGTCCTTAGCTCTCACAGGGAAGCATGCCTTGAATCCAGCTGTCAACTAGCTGCATTCTTATGGCAGGGTGAAGGTAGCAGTATTCTGAGACAGGAGGTTCCCAGATTACCACTCTACTGCACCTGGAGATACCGTCCAGGTGTGCATTGTTAACTTGCGTCTCATAGCCTCTGGCAAACGTCTCTGGTGAAGACGTGCGAAACTCACTCTGCAGGCAGTGTGGAACTGTGAGGGACTGAGAATGAGCTCAACTCTCAGAAGTAAGATGATTTTGGACAAGGCGTTCAGCTACCTTCTCACATATGGAACTTAGTATGTAGCACCAGTCTACCCCAGGAATTACTAGGAAATCGCTTGATTGAGCTTGGAGGCACTAGTCTTGTGTGCCGGGAGATTCCAGTTACCTCTCCCAACACTTGCGTCAAGCAGCGAGCCTAGGCCTTTTGGAAGCGTAAGGTAGCGGCAGGCACGATGTAGGGTTACAGGCCATGAGCTCAACTCTCAGAAGTGTGTATGCATGGGAGGCAGATGTCTGCTACCCACTCGGACATGGGAGTTGGAACCTTGCTACACTCCTATTGAAGAAGGATGTTGGAAATCGCTGTATTCAACTCAGATACACGGGAGTTCAGGCCCAATGCTTACACATGCTTTCCCCACAACCTATCCCAGCCACTAACATAAGGAGGTTAGGAGGTACGTCTACAGTCAGGCAGGATGCTGGAGGGTTCTGCCCTGTCCTCAACTCTCACAGGGAAGCATGCCTAGAAGCCAGCTCTCAACTAGCTGCATTCTTATGACAGTGTGAAGGTAGCAGTACTCTGAGTCAGGAGGTTCCAAGATTACCACTCTACTGCACCTGGAGATACCGTCCAGGTCTGCATTGTTAACTTGCGTCTCATAGCCTCTGGCAAACGTCTCTGGTGAAGACGTGCGAAACTCACTCTGCAGGCAGTGTGGAACTGTGAGGGACTGAGGGTGAGCTCAACTCTCAGAAGTAAGATGATTTTGGACAAGGCGTTCAGCTACCTTCTCACATATGGAACTTAGTATGTAGCACCAGTCTACCCCAGGAATTACTGGGAAATCGCTGGATTGAGCTTGGAGGCACTAGTCTTTTGTGCCGGCAGATTCCAGTTCCCTCTCCCAACACTTCGGTGAAGCAGCGAGCCAAGGCCTTTTGGAAGCGAAAGGTAGCTGCAGGCAGGAGGTAGGGTTACAGGCCATAAGCTCAACTCTCAGAAGTGGGTATGCATGGGAGGCAGATGTCTGCTACCCACTCGGACATGCGAGTGGGAACCTAGCTACACTCTGATGAAGAAGGACTTTGGAAATCGCTGTATTCAACTCAGATACACGTGGGTTCAGGCACAACGATTCCACATGCTTTTCTCACAACCTTTCCCTGCCACTAACATGAGGACGTTAGCAGCTCCTTCTACAGTCAAGCAGGATGCTGGAGGGTTCTGCCCTGTCCTTAGCTCTCACAGGGAAGCATGCCTTGAAGCCAGCTGTCAACTAGCTGCATTCTTAGGGCAGGGTGAAGGTAGCAGTATTCTGAGACAGGAGGTTCCCAGATTACCACTCTACTGCACCTGGAGATACCCTCCAGGTCTGCATTGTTAACTTGGGTCTCATAGCCTCTGGCAAACGTCTCTGGTGAAGACGTGCGAAACTCACTCTGCAGGCAGTGTGGAACTGTGAGGGACTGAGGGTGAGCTCAACTCTCAGAAGTAAGATGATTTTGGACAAGGCGTTCAGCTACCTTCTCACATATGGAACTTAGTATGTAGCACCAGTCTACCCCAGGAATTACTAGGAAATCGCTTGATTGAGCTTGGAGGCAGTAGTCTTGTGTGCCGGCAGATTCCAGTTACCTCTCCCAACACTTGCGTCAAGCAGCGAGCCTAGGCCTTTTGGAAGCGAAAGGTAGCGGCAGGCACGATGTAGGGTTACAGGCCATGAGCTCAACTCTCAGAAGTGTGTATGCATGGGAGGCAGATGTCTGCTACCCACTCGGACATGGGAGTTGGAACCTTGCTACACTCCTATTGAAGAAGGATGTTGGAAATCGCTGTATTCAACTCAGATACACGGGAGTTCAGGCCCAATGCTTACACATGCTTTTCCCACAACCTATCCCAGCCACTAACATAAGGAGGTTAGCAGGTACGTCTACAGTCAGGCAGGATGCTGGAGGGTTCTGCCCTGTCCTCAACTCTCACAGGGAAGCATGCCTAGAAGCCAGCTCTCAACTAGCTGCATTCTTATGACAGTGTGAAGGTAGCAGTACTCTGAGTCAGGAGGTTCCAAGATTACCACTCTACTGCACCTGGAGATACCGTCCAGGTCTGCATTGTTAACTTGCGTCTCATAGCCTCTGGCAAACGTCTCTGGTGAAGACGTGCGAAACTCACTCTGCAGGCAGTGTGGAACTGTGAGGGACTGAGGGTGAGCTCAACTCTCAGAAGTAAGATGATTTTGGACAAGGCGTTCAGCTACCTTCTCACATATGGAACTTAGTATGTAGCACCAGTCTACCCCAGGAATTACTGGGAAATCGCTGGATTGAGCTTGGAGGCACTAGTCTTGCGTGCCGGCAGATTCCAGTTCCCTCTCCCAACACTTCGGTGAAGCAGCGAGCCTAGGCCTTTTGGAAGCGAAAGGTAGCTGCAGGCAGGATGTAGGGTTACAGGCCATAAGCTCAACTCTCAGAAGTGGGTATGCATGGGAGGCAGATGTCTGCTACCCACTCGGACATGCGAGTGGGAACCTAGCTACACTCTGATGAAGAAGGACTTTGGAAATCGCTGTATTCAACTCAGATACACGTGGGTTCAGGCACAACGATTCCACATGCTTTTCTCACAACCTTTCCCTGCCACTAACATGAGGACGTTAGCAGCTCCTTTTACAGTCAAGCAGGATGCGGGAGGGTTCTGCCCTGTCCTTAGCTCTCACAGGGAAGCATGCCTTGAAGCCAGCTGTCAACTAGCTGCATTCTTAGGGCAGGGTGAAGGTAGCAGTATTCTGAGACAGGAGGTTCCCAGATTACCACTCTACTGCACCTGGAGATACCCTCCAGGTCTGCATTGTTAACTTGCGTCTCATAGCCTCTGGCAAACGTCTCTGGTGAAGACGTGCTAAACTCACTCTGCAGGCAGTGTGGAACTGTGAGGGCCTGAGGGTGAGCTCAACTCTCAGAAGAAAGATGTTTTTGGACAAGGCGTTCAACTACCTACTCACGTATGGAACTTAGTATGTAGCACCAGTCTACCCCAGGAATTACTAGGAAATCGCTTGATTGAGCTTGGAGGCACTAGTCTTGTGTGCCGGCAGATTCCAGTTACCTCTCCCAACACTTGCGTCAAGCAGCGAGCCTAGGCCTTTTGAAGCGAAAGGTAGCGGCAGGCAGGATGTAGGGTTACAGGCCATAAGCTCAACTCTCAGAAGTGGGTATGCATGGGAGGCAGATGTCTGCTACCCACTCGGACATGGGAGTTGGAACATAGCTACACTCCTATTGAAGAAGGATGTTGGAAATCGCTGTATTCAACTCAGATACACGGGAGTTCAGGCCCAATGCTTACACATGCTTTTCCCACAACCTATCCCAGCCACTAACATAAGGAGGTTAGCAGGTACGTCTACAGTCAGGCAGGATGCGGGAGGGTTCTGCCTTGTCTTCAACTCTCACAGGGAAGCATGCCTAGAAACCAGCTCTCAACTAGCTGCATTCTTATGACAGTGTGAAGGTAGCAGTATTCTGAGACAGGAGGTTCCCAGATTACCACTCTACTGCACCTGGAGATACCGTCCAGGTCTGCATTGTTAACTTGCGTCTCATAGCCTGTGGCAAACGTCTCTGGTGAAGACGTGCGAAACTCACTCTGCAGGCAGTGTGGAACTGTGAGGGACTGAGAGTGAGCTCAACTCTCAGAAGTAAGATGATTTTGGACAAGGCGTTCAGCTACCTTCTCACATATGGAACTTAGTATGTAGCACCAGTCTACCCCAGGAATTACTAGGAAATCGCTTGATTGAGCTTGGAGGCACTAGTCTTGTGTGCCGGCAGATTCCAGTTACCTCTCCCAACACTTGCGTCAAGCAGCGAGCCTAGGCCTTTTGGAAGCGAAAGGTAGCAGCAGGCACGATGTAGGGTTACAGGCCATGAGCTCAACTCTCAGAAGTGTGTATGCATGGGAGGCAGATGTCTGCTACCCACTCGGACATGGGAGTTGGAACCTAGCTACATTCCTATTGAAGAAGGATGTTGGAAATTGCTGTATTCAACTCAGATACACGGGAGTTCAGGCCCAATGCTTACACATGCTTTTCCCACAACCTATCCCAGCCACTAACATAAGGAGGTTAGCAGGTACGTCTACAGTCAGGCAGGATGCGGGAGGGTTCTGCCTTGTCTTCAATTCTCACAGGGAAGCATGCCTAGAAACCAGCTCTCAACTAGCTGCATTCTTATGACAGTGTGAAGGTAGCAGTATTCTGAGTAAGGAGGTTCCCAGATTGCCACTCTCCGGCACCTGGAGATACCGTCCAGGTGTGCATTGTTAACTTGCGTCTCAGAGGCCTCTGGCAAAAGTCTCTGGTGAAGACGTGGGAAACTCACTCTGCAGGCAGTGTGGAACTGTGAGGGACTGAGGGTGAGCTCAACTCTCAGCAGTAAGATGATTTTGGACAAGGCGTTCAGCTACCTTCTCACATATGGAACTTAGTATGTAGCACCAGTCTACCCCAGGAATTACTGGGAAATCGCTGGATTGAGCTTGGAGGCACTAGTCTTGTGTGCCGGCAGATTCCAGTTCCCTCTCCCAACACTTCGGTGAAGCAGCGAGCCTAGGCCTTTTGGAAGCGAAAGGTAGCTGCAGGCAGGAGGTAGGGTTACAGGCCATAAGCTCAACTCTCAGAAGTGGGTATGCATGGGAGGCAGATGTCTGCTACCCACTCGGACATGCGAGTGGGAACCTAGCTACACTCTGATGAAGAAGGACTTTGGAAATCGCTGTATTCAACTCAGATACACGTGGGTTCAGGCACAACGATTCCACATGCTTTTCCCACAACCTATTCCCGCAACTAACATGAGGACGTTAGCAGCTCCTTCTACAGTCAAGCAGGATGCGGGAGGGTTGTGCCCTGTCCTTAGCTCTCACAGGGAAGCATGCCTTGAAGACAGCTGTCAACTAGCTGCATTCTTATGGCAGGGTGAAGGTAGCAGTATTCTGAGACAGGAGGTTCCCAGATTACCACTCTACTGCACCTGGAGATACCCTCCAGGTCTGCATTGTTAACTTGCGTCTCATAGCCTCTGGCAAACGTCTCTGGTGAAGACGTGGGAAACTCACTCTGCAGGCAGTGTGGAACTGTGAGGGACTGAGGGTGAGCTCAACTCTCAGAAGTAAGATGAATTTGGACAAGGCGTTCAGCTACCTTCTCACATATGGAACTTAGTATGTAGCACCAGTCTACCCCAGGAATTACTGGGAAATCGCTGGATTGAGCTTGGAGGCACTAGTCTTGTGTGCCGGCAGATTCCAGTTACCTCTCCCAACACTTCGGTGAAGCAGCGAGCCTAGGCCTTTTGGAAGAGAAAGGTAGCTGCAGGCAGGAGGTAGGGTTACAGGCCATAAGCTCAACTCTCAGAAGTGGGTATGCATTGGAGGCAGATGTCTGCTACCCACTCGGACATGCGAGTGGGAACCTAGCTACATTCTGATGAAGAAGGACTTTGGAAATCGCTGTATTCAACTCAGATACACGTGGGTTCAGGCACAACGATTCCACATGCTTTTCCCACAACCTATCCCAGCAACTAACATGAGGACGTTAGCAGCTCCTTCTACAGTCAAGCAGGATGCGGGAGGGTTGTGCCCTGTCCTTAGCTCTCACAGGGAAGCATGCCTTGAAGACAGCTGTCAACTAGCTGCATTCTTATGGCAGGGTGAAGGTAGCAGTATTCTGAGACAGGAGGTTCCCAGATTACCACTCTACTGCACCTGGAGATACCGTCCAGGTCTGCATTGTTAACTTGCGTCTCATAGCCTCTGGCAAACGTCTCTGGTGAAGACGTGTGAAACTCACTCTGCAGGCAGTGTGGAACGGTGAGGGACTGAGGGTGAGCTCAACTCTCAGAAGTAAGATGATTTTGGACAAGGCGTTCAGCTACCTTCTCACATATGGAACTTAGTATGTAGCACCAGTCTACCCCAGGAATTACTGGGAAATCGCTGGATTGAGCTTGGAGGCACTAGTCTTGTGTGCCGGCAGATTCCAGTTCCCTCTCCCAACGCTTCGGTGAAGCAGCGAGCCTAGGCCTTTTGGAAGAGAAAGGTAGCTGCAGGCAGGAGGTAGGGTTACAGGCCATAAGCTCAACTCTCAGAAGTGGGTATGCATTGGAGGCAGATGTCTGCTACCCACTCGGACATGCGCGTGGGAACCTAGCTACACTCTGATGAAGAAGGACTTTGGAAATCGCTGTATTCAACTCAGATACACGTGGGTTCAGGCACAACGATTCCACATGCTTTTCTCACAACCTTTCCCTGCCACTAACATGAGGACGTTAGCAGCTCCTTCTACAGTCAAGCAGGATGCGGGAAGGTTGTGCCCTGTCCTTAGCTCTCACAGGGAAGCATGCCTTGAAGCCAGCTGTCAACTAGCTGCATTCTTATGGCAGGGTGAAGGTAGCAGTATTCTGAGACAGGAGGTTCCCAGATTACCACTCTACTGCACCTGGAGATACCGTCCAGGTGTGCATTGTTAACTTGCGTCTCATAGACTCTGGCAAACGTCTCTGGTGAAGACGTGCGAAACTCACTCTGCAGGCAGTGTGGAACTGTGAGGGACTGAGAGTGAGCTCAACTCTCAGAAGTAAGATGATTTTGGACAAGGCGTTCAGCTACCTTCTCACATATGGAACTTAGTATGTAGCACCAGTCTACCCCAGGAATTACTAGGAAATCGCTTGATTGAGCTTGGAGGCACTAGTCTTGTGTGCCGGCAGATTCCAGTTACCTCTCCCAACACTTGCGTCAAGCAGCGAGCCTAGGCCTTTTGGAAGCGAAAGGTAGCGGCAGGCACGATGTAGGGTTACAGGCCATGAGCTCAACTCTCACAAGTGTGTATGCATGGGAGGCAGATGTCTGCTACCCACTCGGACATGGGAGTTGGAACCTAGCTACACTCCTATTGAAGAAGGATGTTTGAAATCGCTGTATTCAACTCAGATACACGGGAGTTCAGGCCCAATGCTTACACATGCTTTTCCCACAACCTATCCCAGCCACTAACATAAGGAGGTTAGCAGGTACGTCTACAGTCAGGCAGGATGCGGGAGGGTTCTGCCTTGTCCTCAACTCTCACAGGGAAGCATGCCTAGAAACCAGCTCTCAACTAGCTGCATTCTTATGACAGTGTGAAGGTAGCAGTATTCTGAGTCAGGAGGTTCCCAGATTGCCACTCTCCGGCACCTGGAGATACCGTCCAGGTGTGCATTGTTAACTTGCGTCTCAGAGGCCTCTGGCAAAAGTCTCTGGTGAAGACGTGGGAAACTCACTCTGCAGGCAGTGTGGAACTGTGAGGGACTGAGGGTGAGCTCAACTGTCAGCAGTAAGATGATTTTGGACAAGGCCTTCAGCTACCTTCTCACATATGGAACTTAGTATGTAGCACCAGTCTACCCCAGGAATTACTGGGAAATCGCTGGATTGAGCTTGGAGGCACTAGTCTTGTGTGCCGGCAGATTCCAGTTACCTCTCCCAACACTTTGGTGAAGCCGCGAGCCTAGGCCTTTTGGAAGCGAAAGGTAGCTGCAGGCAGGAGGTAGGGTTACAGGCCATAAGCTCAACTCTCAGAAGTGGGTATGCATGGGAGGCAGATGTCTGCTACCCACTCGGACATGCGAGTGGGAACCTAGCTACACTCCTATTGAAGAAGGACTTTGGAAATCGCTGTATTCAACTCAGATACACGTGGGTCCAGGCACAATGATTCCACATGCTTTTCTCACAACCTTTCCCTGCCACTAACATGAGGATGTTAGCAGCTCCTTCTACAGTCAAGCAGGATGCGGGAGGGTTCTGCCCTGTCCTTAGCTCTCACAGGGAAGCATGCCTTGAAGCCAGCTGTCAACTAGCTGCATTCTTAGGGCAGGGTGAAGGTAGCAGTATTCTGAGACAGGAGGTTCCCAGATTACCACTCTACTGCACCTGGAGATACCCTCCAGGTCTGCATTGTTAACTTGCGTCTCATAGCCTCTGGCAAACGTCTCTGGTGAAGACGTGCTAAACTCACTCTGCAGGCAGTGTGGAACTCTGAGGGACTGAGAGTGAGCTCAACTCTCAGAAGTAAGATGATTTTGGACAAGGCGTTCAGCTACCTTCTCACGTATGGAAATTAGTATGTAGCACCAGTCTACCCCAGGAATTACTAGGAAATCGCTTGATTGAGCTTGGAGGCACTAGTCTTGTGTGCCGGCAGATTCCAGTTACCTCTCCCAACACTTGCGTCAAGCAGCGAGCCTAGGCCTTTTGGAAGCGAAAGGTAGCTGCAGGCAGGATGTAGGGTTACAGGCCATAAGCTCAACTCTCAGAAGTGGGTATGCATGGGAGGCAGATGTCTGCTACCCACTCGGACATGGGAGTAGGAACCTAGCTACACTCCTATTGAAGAAGGACTTTGGAAATCGCTGTATTCAACTCAGATACACGTGGGTTCAGGCACAACGATTCCACATGCTTTTCCCACAACCTATCCCAGCCACTAACATGAGGACGTTAGCAGCTCCTTCTACAGTCAAGCAGGATGCGGGAGGGTTGTGCCCTGTCCTTAGCTCTCACAGGGAAGCATGCCTTGAAGCCAGCTGTCAACTAGCTGCATTCTTATGGCACGGTGAAGGTAGCAGTATTCTGAGACAGGAGGTTCCCAGATTACCACTCTACTGCACCTGGAGATACCGTCCAGGTCTGCATTGTTAACTTGCGTCTCATAGCCTGTGGCAAACGTCTCTGGTGAAGACGTGCGAAACTCACTCTGCAGGCAGTGTGGAACTGTGAGGGACTGAGAGTGAGCTCAACTCTCAGAAGTAAGATGATTTTGGACAAGGCGTTCAGCTACCTTCTCACATATGGAACTTAGTATGTAGCACCAGTCTACCCCAGGAATTACTAGGAAATCGCTTGATTGAGCTTGGAGGCACTAGTCTTGTGTGCCGGCAGATTCCAGTTACCTCTCCCAACACTTGCGTCAAGCAGCGAGCCTAGGCCTTTTGGAAGCGAAAGGTAGCGGCAGGCACGATGTAGGGTTACAGGCCATGAGCTCAACTCTCAGAAGTGTGTATGCATGGGAGGCAGATGTCTGCTACCCACTCGGACATGGGAGTTGGAACCTAGCTACACTCCTATTGAAGAAGGATGTTGGAAATCGCTGTATTCAACTCAGATACACGGGAGTTCAGGCCCAATGCTTACACATGCTTTTCCCACAACCTATCCCAGCCACTAACATAAGGAGGTTAGCAGGTACGTCTACAGTCAGGCAGGATGCTGGAGGGTTCTGCCCTGTCCTCAACTCTCACAGGGAAGCATGCCTAGAAGCCAGCTCTCAACTAGCTGCATTCTTATGACAGTGTGAAGGTAGCAGTACTCCGAGTCAGGAGGTTCCAAGATTACCACTCTACTGCACCTGGAGATACCGTCCAGGTCTGCATTGTTAACTTGCGTCTCATAGCCTCTGGCAAACGTCTCTGGTGAAGACGTGCGAAACTCACTCTGCAGGCAGTGTGGAACTGTGAGGGACTGAGGGTGAGCTCAACTCTCAGCAGTAAGATGATTTTGGACAAGGCGTTCAGCTACCTTCTCACATATGGAACTTAGTATGTAGCACCAGTCTACCCCAGGAATTACTGGGAAATCGCTGGATTGAGCTTGGAGGCACTAGTCTTGTGTGCCGGCAGATTCCAGTTCCCTCTCCCAACACTTCGGTGAAGCAGCGAGCCTAGGCCTTTTGGAAGCGAAAGGTAGCTGCAGGCAGGAGGTAGGGTTACAGGCCATAAGCTCAACTCTCAGAAGTGGGTATGCATGGGAGGCAGATGTCTGCTACCCACTCGGACATGCGAGTGGGAACCTAGCTACACTCTGATGAAGAAGGACTTTGGAAATCGCTGTATTCAACTCAGATACACGTGGGTTCAGGCACAACGATTCCACATGCTTTTCTCACAACCTTTCCCTGCCACTAACATGAGGACGTTAGCAGCTCCTTCTACAGTCAAGCAGGATGCGGGAGGGTTGTGCCCTGTCCTTAGCTCTCACAGGGAAGCATGCCTTGAAGCCAGCTGTCAACTAGCTGCATTCTTAGGGCAGGGTGAAGGTAGCAGTATTCTGAGACAGGAGGTTCCCAGATTACCACTCTACTGCACCTGGAGATACCCTCCAGGTCTGCATTGTTAACTTGCGTCTCATAGCCTCTGGCAAACGTCTCTGGTGAAGACGTGCTAAACTCACTCTGCAGGCAGTGTGGAACTGTCAGGGACTGAGGCTGAGCTCAACTCTCAGAAGTAAGATGTTTTTGGACAAGGCGTTCAACTACCTACTCACGTATGGAACTTAGTATGTAGCACCAGTCTACCCCAGGAATTACTAGGAAATCGCTTGATTGAGCTTGGAGGCACTAGTCTTGTGTGCCGGCAGATTCCAGTTACCTCTCCCAACACTTGCGTCAAGCAGCGAGCCTAGGCCTTTTGAAGCGAAAGGTAGCGGCAGGCAGGATGTAGGGTTACAGGCCATAAGCTCAACTCTCAGAAGTGGGTATGCATGGGAGGCAGATGTCTGCTACCCACTCGGACATGGGAGTTGGAACCTAGCTACACTCCTATTGAAGAAGGACTTTGGAAATCGCTGTATTCAACTCAGATACACGTGGGTTCAGGCACAACGATTCCACATGCTTTTCCCACAACCTATCCCAGCCACTAACATGAGGACGTTAGCAGCTCCTTCTACAGTCAAGCAGGATGCGGGAGGGTTGTGCCCTGTCCTTAGCTCTCACAGGGAAGCATGCCTTGAAGCCAGCTGTCAACTAGCTGCATTCTTATGGCAGGGTGAAGGTAGCAGTATTCTGAGACAGGAGGTTCCCAGATTACCACTCTACTGCACCTGGAGATACCGTCCAGGTCTGCATTGTTAACTTGCGTCTCATAGCCTCTGGCAAACGTCTCTGGTGAAGACGTGCGAAACTCACTCTGCAGGCAGTGTGGAACTGTGAGGGACTGAGGGTGAGCTCAACTCTCAGAAGTAAGATGATTTTGGACAAGGCGTTCAGCTACCTTCTCACATATGGAACTTAGTATGTAGCACCAGTCTACCCCAGGAATTACTAGGAAATCGCTTGATTGAGCTTGGAGGCACTAGTCTTGTGTGCCGGGAGATTCCAGTTACCTCTCCCAACACTTGCGTCAAGCAGCGAGCCTAGGCTTTTTGGAAGCGAAAGGTAGCGGCAGGCACGATGTACGGTTACAGGCCATGAGCTCAACTCTCAGAAGTGTGTATGCATGGGAGGCAGATGTCTGCTACCCACTCGGACATGGGAGTTGGAACCTTGCTACACTCCTATTGAAGAAGGATGTTGGAAATCGCTGTATTCAACTCAGATACACGGGAGTTCAGGCCCAATGCTTACACATGCTTTTCCCACAACCTATCCCAGCCACTAACATAAGGAGATTAGCAGGTACGTCTACAGTCAGGCAGGATGCTGGAGGGTTCTGCCCTGTCCTCAACTCTCACAGGGAAGCATGCCTAGAAGCCAGCTCTCAACAAGCTGCATTCTTATGACAGTGTGAAGGTAGCAGTACTCTGAGTCAGGAGGTTCCAAGATTACCACTCTACTGCACCTGGAGATACCGTCCAGGTCTGCATTGTTAACTTGCGTCTCATAGCCTCTGGCAAACGTCTCTGGTGAAGACGTGCGAAACTCACTCTGCAGGCAGTGTGGAACTGTGAGGGACTGAGGGTGAGCTCAACTCTCAGAAGTAAGATGATTTTGGACAAGGCGTTCAGTTACCTTCTCACATATGGAACTTAGTATGTAGCACCAGTCTACCCCAGGAATTACTAGGAAATCGCTTGATTGAGCTTGGAGGCACTAGTCTTGTGTGCCGGGAGATTCCAGTTACCTCTCCCAACACTTGCGTCAAGCAGCGAGCCTAGGCCTTTTGGAAGCGAAAGGTAGCGGCAGGCACGATGTACGGTTACAGGCCATGAGCTCAACTCTCAGAAGTGTGTATGCATGGGAGGCAGATGTCTGCTACCCACTCGGACATGGGAGTTGGAACCTTGCTACACTCCTATTGAAGAAGGATGTTGGAAATCGCTGTATTCAACTCAGATACACGGGAGTTCAGGCCCAATGCTTACACATGCTTTTCCCACAACCTATCCCAGCCACTAACATAAGGAGGTTAGCAGGTACGTCTACAGTCAGGCAGGATGCTGGAGGGTTCTGCCCTGTCCTCAACTCTCACAGGGAAGCATGCCTAGAAGCCAGCTCTCAACTAGCTGCATTCTTATGACAGTGTGAAGGTAGCAGTACTCTGAGTCAGGAGGTTCCAAGATTACCACTCTACTGCACCTGGAGATACCGTCCAGGTCTGCATTGTTAACTTGCGTCTCATAGCCTCTGGCAAACGTCTCTGGTGAAGACGTGCGAAACTCACTCTGCAGGCAGTGTGGAACTGTGAGGGACTGAGGGTGAGCTCAACTCTCAGAAGTAAGATGATTTTGGACAAGGCGTTCAGCTACCTTCTCACATATGGAACTTAGTATGTAGCACCAGTCTACCCCAGGAATTACTGGGAAATCGCTGGATTGAGCTTGGAGGCACTAGTCTTGTGTGCCGGCAGATTCCAGTTCCCTCTCCCAACACTTCGGTGAAGCAGCGAGCCTAGGCCTTTTGGAAGCGAAAGGTAGCTGCAGGCAGGAGGTAGGGTTACAGGCCATAAGCTCAACTCTCAGAAGTGGGTATGCATGGGAGGCAGATGTCTGCTACCCACTCGGACATGCGAGTGGGAACCTAGCTACACTCCTATTGAAGAAGGACTTTGGAAATCGCTGTATTCAACTCAGATACACGTGGGTTCAGGCACAACGATTCCACATGCTTTTCTCACAACCTTTCCCTGCCACTAACATGAGGACGTTAGCAGCTCCTTCTACAGTCAAGCAGGATGCGGGAGGGTTGTGCCCTGTCCTTAGCTCTCACAGGGAAGCATGCCTTGAAGCCAGCTGTCAACTAGCTGCATTCTTAGGGCAGGGTGAAGGTAGCAGTATTCTGAGACAGGAGGTTCCCAGATTACCACTCTACTGCACCTGGAGATACCCTCCAGGTCTGCATTGTTAACTTGCGTCTCATAGCCTCTGGCAAACGTCTCTGGTGAAGACGTGCTAAACTCACTCTGCAGGCAGTGTGGAACTGTCAGGGACTGAGGCTGAGCTCAACTCTCAGAAGTAAGATGTTTTTGGACAAGGCGTTCAACTACCTACTCACGTATGGAACTTAGTATGTAGCACCAGTCTACCCCAGGAATTACTAGGAAATCGCTTGATTGAGCTTGGAGGCACTAGTCTTGTGTGCCGGCAGATTCCAGTTACCTCTCCCAACACTTGCGTCAAGCAGCGAGCCTAGGCCTTTTGAAGCGAAAGGTAGCGGCAGGCAGGATGTAGGGTTACAGGCCATAAGCTCAACTCTCAGAAGTGGGTATGCATGGGAGGCAGATGTCTGCTACCCACTCGGACATGGGAGTTGGAACCTAGCTACACTCCTATTGAAGAAGGACTTTGGAAATCGCTGTATTCAACTCAGATACACGTGGGTTCAGGCACAACGATTCCACATGCTTTTCCCACAACCTATCCCAGCCACTAACATGAGGACGTTAGCAGCTCCTTCTACAGTCAAGCAGGATGCGGGAGGGTTGTGCCCTGTCCTTAGCTCTCACAGGGAAGCATGCCTTGAAGCCAGCTGTCAACTAGCTGCATTCTTAGGGCAGGGTGAAGGTAGCAGTATTCTGAGACAGGAGGTTCCCAGATTACCACTCTACTGCACCTGGAGATACCGTCCAGGTCTGCATTGTTAACTTGCGTCTCATAGCCTCTGGCAAACGTCTCTGGTGAAGACGTGCTAAACTCACTCTGCAGGCAGTGTGAAACTGTGAGGGACTGAGGGTGAGCTCAACTCTCAGAAGTAAGATGATTTTGGACAAGGCGTTCAGCTACCTTCTCACATATGGAACTTAGTATGTAGCACCAGTCTACCCCAGGAATTACTAGGAAATCGCTTGATTGAGCTTGGAGGCACTAGTCTTGTGTGCCGGGAGATTCCAGTTACCTCTCCCAACACTTGCGTCAAGCAGCGAGCCTAGGCCTTTTGGAAGCGAAAGGTAGCGGCAGGCACGATGTACGGTTACAGGCCATGAGCTCAACTCTCAGAAGTGTGTATGCATGGGAGGCAGATGTCTGCTACCCACTCGGACATGGGAGTTGGAACTTTGCTACACTCCTATTGAAGAAGGATGTTGGAAATCGCTGTATTCAACTCAGATACACGGGAGTTCAGGCACAACGATTCCACATGCTTTTCCCACAACCTATCCCAGCCACTAACATAAGGAGGTTAGCAGGTACGTCTACAGTCAGGCAGGATGCTGGAGGGTTCTGCCCTGTCCTCAACTCTCCCAGGGAAGCATGCCTAGAAGCCAGCTCTCAACTAGCTGCATTCTTATGACAGTGTGAAGGTAGCAGTACTCTGAGTCAGGAGGTTCCAAGATTACCACTCTACTGCACCTGGAGATACCGTCCAGGTCTGCATTGTTAACTTGCGTCTCATAGCCTCTGGCAAACGTCTCTGGTGAAGACGTGCGAAACTCACTCTGCAGGCAGTGTGGAACTGTGAGGGACTGAGGGTGAGCTCAACTCTCAGAAGTAAGATGATTTTGGACAAGGCGTTCAGCTACCTTCTCACATATGGAACTTAGTATGTAGCACCAGTCTACCCCAGGAATTACTGGGAAATCGCTGGATTGAGCTTGGAGGCACTAGTCTTGTGTGCCGGCAGATTCCAGTTCCCTCTCCCAACACTTCGGTGAAGCAGCGAGCCTAGGCCTTTTGGAAGCGAAAGGTAGCTGCAGGCAGGAGGTAGGGTTACAGGCCATAAGCTCAACTCTCAGAAGTGGGTATGCATGGGAGGCAGATGTCTGCTACCCACTCGGACATGCGAGTGGGAACCTAGCTACACTCCTATTGAAGAAGGACTTTGGAAATCGCTGTATTCAACTCAGATACACGTGGGTTCAGGCACAACGATTCCACATGCTTTTCTCACAACCTTTCCCTGCCACTAACATGAGGACGTTAGCAGCTCCTTCTACAGTCAAGCAGGATGCGGGAGGGTTCTGCCCTGTCCTTAGCTCTCACAGGGAAGCATGCCTTGAAGCCAGCTGTCAACTAGCTGCATTCTTAGGGCAGGGTGAAGGTAGCAGTATTCTGAGACAGGAGGTTCCCAGATTACCACTCTACTGCACCTGGAGATACCCTCCAGGTCTGCATTGTTAACTTGCGTCTCATAGCCTCTGGCAAACGTCTCTGGTGAAGACGTGCTAAACTCACTCTGCAGGCAGTGTGGAACTGTCAGGGACTGAGGCTGAGCTCAACTCTCAGAAGTAAGATGTTTTTGGACAAGGCGTTCAACTACCTACTCACGTATGGAACTTAGTATGTAGCACCAGTCTACCCCAGGAATTACTAGGAAATCGCTTGATTGAGCTTGGAGGCACTAGTCTTGTGTGCCGGCAGATTCCAGTTACCTCTCCCAACACTTGCGTCAAGCAGCGAGCCTAGGCCTTTTGAAGCGAAAGGTAGCGGCAGGCAGGATGTAGGGTTACAGGCCATAAGCTCAACTCTCAGAAGTGGGTATGCATGGGAGGCAGATGTCTGCTACCCACTCGGACATGGGAGTTGGAACCTAGCTACACTCCTATTGAAGAAGGACTTTGGAAATCGCTGTATTCAACTCAGATACACGTGGGTTCAGGCACAACGATTCCACATGCTTTTCCCACAACCTATCCCAGCCACTAACATGAGGACGTTAGCAGCTCCTTCTACAGTCAAGCAGGATGCGGGAGGGTTGTGCCCTGTCCTTAGCTCTCACAGGGAAGCATGCCTTGAAGCCAGCTGTCAACTAGCTGCATTCTTATGGCAGGGTGAAGGTAGCAGTATTCTGAGACAGGAGGTTCCCAGATTACCACTCTACTGCACCTGGAGATACCGTCCAGGTCTGCATTGTTAACTTGCGTCTCATAGCCTCTGGCAAACGTCTCTGGTGAAGACGTGCGAAACTCACTCTGCAGGCAGAGTGGAACTGTGAGGGACTGAGGGTGAGCTCAACTCTCAGAAGTAAGATGATTTTGGACAAGGCGTTCAGCTACCTTCTCACATATGGAACTTAGTATGTAGCACCAGTCTACCCCAGGAATTACTAGGAAATCGCTTGATTGAGCTTGGAGGCACTAGTCTTGTGTGCCGGGAGATTCCAGTTACCTCTCCCAACACTTGCGTCAAGCAGCGAGCCTAGGCCTTTTGGAAGCGAAAGGTAGCGGCAGGCACGATGTACGGTTACAGGCCATGAGCTCAACTCTCAGAAGTGTGTATGCATGGGAGGCAGATGTCTGCTACCCACTCGGACATGGGAGTTGGAACCTTGCTACACTCCTATTGAAGAAGGATGTTGGAAATCGCTGTATTCAACTCAGATACACGGGAGTTCAGGCCCAATGCTTACACATGCTTTTCCCACAACCTATCCCAGCCACTAACATAAGGAGGTTAGCAGGTACGTCTACAGTCAGGCAGGATGCTGGAGGGTTCTGCCCTGTCCTCAACTCTCACAGGGAAGCATGCCTAGAAGCCAGCTCTCAACTAGCTGCATTCTTATGACAGTGTGAAGGTAGCAGTACTCTGAGTCAGGAGGTTCCAAGATTACCACTCTACTGCACCTGGAGATACCGTCCAGGTCTGCATTGTTAACTTGCGTCTCATAGCCTCTGGCAAACGTCTCTGGTGAAGACGTGCGAAACTCACTCTGCAGGCAGTGTGGAACTGTCAGGGACTGAGGGTGAGCTCAACTCTCAGAAGAAAGATGATTTTGGACAAGGCGTTCAGCTACCTTCTCACATATGGAACTTAGTATGTAGCACCAGTCTACCCCAGGAATTACTGGGAAATCGCTGGATTGAGCTTGGAGGCACTAGTCTTGTGTGCCGGCAGATTCCAGTTCCCTCTCCCAACACTTCGGTGAAGCAGCGAGCCTAGGCCTTTTGGAAGCGAAAGGTAGCTGCAGGCAGGAGGTAGGGTTACAGGCCATAAGCTCAACTCTCAGAAGTGGGTATGCATGGGAGGCAGATGTCTGCTACCCACTCGGACATGCGAGTGGGAACCTAGCTACACTCTGATGAAGAAGGACTTTGGAAATCGCTGTATTCAACTCAGATACACGTGGGTTCAGGCACAACGATTCCACATGCTTTTCTCACAACCTTTCCCTGCCACTAACATGAGGACGTTAGCAGCTCCTTCTACAGTCAAGCAGGATGCGGGAGGGTTCTGCCCTGTCCTTAGCTCTCACAGGGAAGCATGCCTTGAAGCCAGCTGTCAACTAGCTGCATTCTTAGGGCAGGGTGAAGGTAGCAGTATTCTGAGACAGGAGGTTCCCAGATTACCACTCTACTGCACCTGGAGATACCCTCCAGGTCTGCATTGTTAACTTGCGTCTCATAGCCTCTGGCAAACGTCTCTGGTGAAGACGTGCTAAACTCACTCTGCAGGCAGTGTGGAACTGTCAGGGACTGAGGCTGAGCTCAACTCTCAGAAGTAAGATGTTTTTGGACAAGGCGTTCAACTACCTACTCACGTATGGAACTTAGTATGTAGCACCAGTCTACCCCAGGAATTACTAGGAAATCGCTTGATTGAGCTTGGAGGCACTAGTCTTGTGTGCCGGCAGATTCCAGTTACCTCTCCCAACACTTGCGTCAAGCAGCGAGCCTAGGCCTTTTGAAGCGAAAGGTAGCGGCAGGCAGGATGTAGGGTTACAGGCCATAAGCTCAACTCTCAGAAGTGGGTATGCATGGGAGGCAGATGTCTGCTACCCACTCGGACATGGGAGTTGGAACCTAGCTACACTCCTATTGAAGAAGGACTTTGGAAATCGCTGTATTCAACTCAGATACACGTGGGTTCAGGCACAACGATTCCACATGCTTTTCCCACAACCTATCCCAGCCACTAACATGAGGACGTTAGCAGCTCCTTCTACAGTCAAGCAGGATGCGGGAGGGTTGTGCCCTGTCCTTAGCTCTCACAGGGAAGCATGCCTTGAAGCCAGCTGTCAACTAGCTGCATTCTTATGGCAGGGTGAAGGTAGCAGTATTCTGAGACAGGAGGTTCCCAGATTACCACTCTACTGCACCTGGAGATACCGTCCAGGTCTGCATTGTTAACTTGCGTCTGATAGCCTCTGGCAAACGTCTCTGGTGAAGACGTGCGAAACTCACTCTGCAGGCAGTGTGAAACTGTGAGGGACTGAGGGTGAGCTCAACTCTCAGAAGTAAGATGATTTTGGACAAGGCGTTCAGCTACCTTCTCACATATGGAACTTAGTATGTAGCACCAGTCTACCCCAGGAATTACTAGGAAATCGCTTGATTGAGCTTGGAGGCACTAGTCTTGTGTGCCGGGAGATTCCAGTTACCTCTCCCAACACTTGCGTCAAGCAGCGATCCTAGGCCTTTTGGAAGCGAAAGTAGCGGCAGGCACGATGTACGGTTACAGGCCATGAGCTCAACTCTCAGAAGTGTGTATGCATGGGAGGCAGATGTCTGCTACCCACTCGGACATGGGAGTTGGAACCTTGCTACACTCCTATTGAAGAAGGATGTTGGAAATCGCTGTATTCAACTCAGATACACGGGAGTTCAGGCCCAATGCTTACACATGCTTTTCCCACAACCTATCCCAGCCACTAACATAAGGAGGTTAGCAGGTACGTCTACAGTCAGGCAGGATGCTGGAGGGTTCTGCCCTGTCCTCAACTCTCACAGGGAAGCATGCCTTGAAGCCAGCTCTCAACTAGCTGCATTCTTATGACAGTGTGAAGGTAGCAGTACTCTGAGTCAGGAGGTTCCAAGATTACCACTCTACTGCACCTGGAGATACCGTCCAGGTCTGCATTGTTAACTTGCGTCTCATAGCCTCTGGCAAACGTCTCTGGTGAAGACGTGCGAAACTCACTCTGCAGGCAGTGTGGAACTGTGAGGGACTGAGGGTGAGCTCAACTCTCAGAAGTAAGATGATTTTGGACAAGGCGTTCAGCTACGTTCTCACATATGGAACTTAGTATGTAGCACCAGTCTACCCCAGGAATTACTGGGAAATCGCTGGATTGAGCTTGGAGGCACTAGTCTTGTGTGCCGGCAGATTCCACTTCCCTCTCCCAACACTTGCGTCAAGCAGCGAGCCTAGGCCTTTTGGAAGCGAAAGGTAGCTGCAGGCAGGAGGTAGGGTTACAGGCCATAAGCTCAACTCTCAGAAGTGGGTATGCATGGGAGGCAGATGTCTGCTACCCACTCGGACATGCGAGTGGGAACCTAGCTACACTCTGATGAAGAAGGACTTTGGAAATCGCTGTATTCAACTCAGATACACGTGGGTTCAGACACAACGATTCCACATGCTTTTCTCACAACCTTTCCCTGCCACTAACATGAGGACGTTAGCAGCTCCTTCTACAGTCAAGCAGGATGCGGGAGGGTTCTGCCCTGTCCTTAGCTCTCACAGGGAAGCATGCCTTGAAGCCAGCTGTCAACTAGCTGCATTCTTAGGGCAGGGTGAAGGTAGCAGTATTCTGAGACAGGAGGTTCCCAGATTACCACTCTACTGCACCTGGAGATACCCTCCAGGTCTGCATTGTTAACTTGCGTCTCATAGCCTCTGGCAAACGTCTCTGGTGAAGACGTGCGAAACTCACTCTGCAGGCAGTGTGGAACTGTGAGGGACTGAGGGTGAGCTCAACTCTCAGAAGTAAGATGATTTTGGACAAGGCGTTCAGCTACCTTCTCACATATGGAACTTAGTATGTAGCACCAGTCTACCCCAGGAATTACTAGGAAATCGCTTGATTGAGCTTGGAGGCACTAGTCTTGTGTGCCGGCAGATTCCAGTTACCTCTCCCAACACTTGCGTCAAGCAGCGAGCCTAGGCCTTTTGGAAGCGAAAGGTAGCGGCAGGCACGATGTACGGTTACAGGCCATGAGCTCAACTCTCAGAAGTGTGTATGCATGGGAGGCAGATGTCTGCTACCCACTCGGACATGGGAGTTGGAACCTTGCTACACTCCTATTGAAGAAGGATGTTGGAAATCGCTGTATTCAACTCAGATACACGGGAGTTCAGGCCCAATGCTTACACATGCTTTTCCCACAACCTATCCCAGCCACTAACATAAGGAGGTTAGCAGGTACGTCTACAGTCAGGCAGGATGCTGGAGGGTTCTGCCCTGTCCTCAACTCTCACAGGGAAGCATGCCTAGAAGCCAGCTCTCAACTAGCTGCATTCTTATGGCAGGGTGAAGGTAGCAGTACTCTGAGTCAGGAGGTTCCAAGATTACCACTCTACTGCACCTGGAGATACCGTCCAGGTCTGCATTGTTAACTTGCGTCTCATAGCCTCTGGCAAACGTCTCTGGTGAAGACGTGCGAAACTCACTCTGCAGGCAGTGTGGAACTGTCAGGGACTGAGGGTGAGCTCAACTCTCAGAAGTAAGATGATTTTGGACAAGGCGTTCAGCTACCTTCTCACATATGGAACTTAGTATGTAGCACCAGTCTACCCCAGGAATTACTGGGAAATCGCTGGATTGAGCTTGGAGGCACTAGTCTTGTGTGCCGGCAGATTCCAGTTCCCTCTCCCAACACTTCGGTGAAGCAGCGAGCCTAGGCCTTTTGGAAGCGAAAGGTAGCTGCAGGCAGGAGGTAGGGTTACAGGCCATAAGCTCAACTCTCAGAAGTGGGTATGCATGGGAGGCAGATGTCTGCTACCCACTCGGACATGCGAGTGGGAACCTAGCTACACTCTGATGAAGAAGGACTTTGGAAATCGCTGTATTCAACTCAGATACACGTGGGTTCAGGCACAACGATTCCACATGCTTTTCTCACAACCTTTCCCTGCCACTAACATGAGGACGTTAGCAGCTCCTTCTACAGTCAAGCAGGATGCGGGAGGGTTCTGCCCTGTCCTTAGCTCTCACAGGGAAGCATGCCTTGAAGCCAGCTGTCAACTAGCTGCATTCTTAGGGCAGGGTGAAGGTAGCAGTATTCTGAGACAGGAGGTTCCCAGATTACCACTCTACTGCACCTGGAGATACCCTCCAGGTCTGCATTGTTAACTTGCGTCTCATAGCCTCTGGCAAACGTCTCTGGTGAAGACGTGCTAAACTCACTCTGCAGGCAGTGTGGAACTGTCAGGGACTGAGGCTGAGCTCAACTCTCAGAAGTAAGATGTTTTTGGACAAGGCGTTCAACTACCTACTCACGTATGGAACTTAGTATGTAGCACCAGTCTACCCCAGGAATTACTAGGAAATCGCTTGATTGAGCTTGGAGGCACTAGTCTTGTGTGCCGGGAGATTCCAGTTACCTCTCCCAACACTTGCGTCAAGCAGCGAGCCTAGGCCTTTTGGAAGCGAAAGGTAGCGGCAGGCACGATGTACGGTTACAGGCCATGAGCTCAACTCTCAGAAGTGTGTATGCATGGGAGGCAGATGTCTGCTACCCACTCGGACATGGGAGTTGGAACCTTGCTACACTCCTATTGAAGAAGGATGTTGGAAATCTCTGTATTCAACTCAGATACACGGGAGTTCAGGCCCAATGCTTACACATGCTTTTCCCACAACCTATCCCAGCCACTAACATAAGGAGGTTAGCAGGTACGTCTACAGTCAGGCAGGATGCTGGAGGGTTCTGCCCTGTCCTCAACTCTCACAGGGAAGCATGCCTAGAAGCCAGCTCTCAACTAGCTGCATTCTTATGACAGTGTGAAGGTAGCAGTACTCTGAGTCAGGAGGTTCCAAGATTACCACTCTACTGCACCTGGAGATACCGTCCAGGTCTGCATTGTTAACTTGCGTCTCATAGCCTCTGGCAAACGTCTCTGGTGAAGACGTGCGAAACTCACTCTGCAGGCAGTGTGGAACTGTGAGGGACTGAGGGTGAGCTCAACTCTCAGAAGTAAGATGATTTTGGACAAGGCGTTCAGCTACCTTCTCACATATGGAACTTAGTATGTAGCACCAGTCTACCCCAGGAATTACTGGGAAATCGCTGGATTGAGCTTGGAGGCACTAGTCTTGTGTGCCGGCAGATTCCAGTTCCCTCTCCCAACACTTCGGTGAAGCAGCGAGCCTAGGCCTTTTGGAAGCGAAAGGTAGCTGCAGGCAGGAGGTAGGGTTACAGGCCATAAGCTCAACTCTCAGAAGTGGGTATGCATGGGAGGCAGATGTCTGCTACCCACTCGGACATGCGAGTGGGAACCTAGCTACACTCTGATGAAGAAGGACTTTGGAAATCGCTGTATTCAACTCAGATACACGTGGGTTCAGGCACAACGATTCCACATGCTTTTCTCACAACCTTTCCCTGCCACTAACATGAGGACGTTAGCAGCTCCTTCTACAGTCAAGCAGGATGCGGGAGGGTTCTGCCCTGTCCTTAGCTCTCACAGGGAAGCATGCCTTGAAGCCAGCTGTCAACTAGCTGCATTCTTAGGGCAGGGTGAAGGTAGCAGTATTCTGAGACAGGAGGTTCCCAGATTACCACTCTACTGCACCTGGAGATACCCTCCAGGTCTGCATTGTTAACTTGCGTCTCATAGCCTCTGGCAAACGTGTCTGGTGAAGACGTGCTAAACTCACTCTGCAGGCAGTGTGGAACTGTGAGGGCCTGAGGGTGAGCTCAACTCTCAGAAGTAAGATGATTTTGGACAAGGCGTTCAGCTACCTTCTCACATATGGAACTTAGTATGTAGCACCAGTCTACCCCAGGAATTACTGGGAAATCGCTGGATTGAGCTTGGAGGCACTAGTCTTGTGTGCCGGCAGATTCCAGTTCCCTCTCCCAACACTTCGGTGAAGCAGCGAGCCTAGGCCTTTTGGAAGCGAAAGGTAGCTGCAGGCAGGAGGTAGGGTTACAGGCCATAAGCTCAACTCTCAGAAGTGGGTATGCATGGGAGGCAGATGTCTGCTACCCACTCGGACATGCGAGTGGGAACCTAGCTACACTCTGATGAAGAAGGACTTTGGAAATCGCTGTATTCAACTCAGATACACGTGGGTTCAGGCACAACGATTCCACATGCTTTTCTCACAACCTTTCCCTGCCACTAACATGAGGACGTTAGCAGCTCCTTCTACAGTCAAGCAGGATGCGGGAGGGTTCTGCCCTGTCCTTAGCTCTCACAGGGAAGCATGCCTTGAACCAGCTGTCAACTAGCTGCATTCTTAGGGCAGGGTGAAGGTAGCAGTATTCTGAGACAGGAGGTTCCCAGATTACCACTCTACTGCACCTGGAGATACCCTCCAGGTCTGCATTGTTAACTTGCGTCTCATAGCCTCTGGCAAACGTCTCTGGTGAAGACGTGCTAAACTCACTCTGCAGGCAGTGTGGAACTGTCAGGGACTGAGGCTGAGCTCAACTCTCAGAAGTAAGATGTTTTTGGACAAGGCGTTCAACTACCTACTCACGTATGGAACTTAGTATGTAGCACCAGTCTACCCCAGGAATTACTAGGAAATCGCTTGATTGAGCTTGGAGGCACTAGTCTTGTGTGCCGGCAGATTCCAGTTACCTCTCCCAACACTTGCGTCAAGCAGCGAGCCTAGGCCTTTTGAAGCGAAAGGTAGCGGCAGGCAGGATGTAGGGTTACAGGCCATAAGCTCAACTCTCAGAAGTGGGTATGCATGGGAGGCAGATGTCTGCTACCCACTCGGACATGGGAGTTGGAACCTAGCTACACTCCTATTGAAGAAGGACTTTGGAAATCGCTGTATTCAACTCAGATACACGTGGGTTCAGGCACAACGATTCCACATGCTTTTCCCACAACCTATCCCAGCCACTAACATGAGGACGTTAGCAGCTCCTTCTACAGTCAAGCAGGATGCGGGAGGGTTGTGCCCTGTCCTTAGCTCTCACAGGGAAGCATGCCTTGAAGCCAGCTGTCAACTAGCTGCATTCTTATGGCAGGGTGAAGGTAGCAGTATTCTGAGACAGGAGGTTCCCAGATTACCACTCTACTGCACCTGGAGATACCGTCCAGGTCTGCATTGTTAACTTGCGTCTCATAGCCTCTGGCAAACGTCTCTGGTGAAGACGTGCGAAACTCACTCTGCAGGCAGTGTGGAACTGTGAGGGACTGAGGGTGAGCTCAACTCTCAGAAGTAAGATGATTTTGGACAAGGCGTTCAGCTACCTTCTCACATATGGAACTTAGTATGTAGCACCAGTCTACCCCAGGAATTACTAGGAAATCGCTTGATTGAGCTTGGAGGCACTAGTCTTGTGTGCCGGGAGATTCCAGTTACCTCTCCCAACACTTGCGTCAAGCAGCGAGCCTAGGCTTTTTGGAAGCGAAAGGTAGCGGCAGGCACGATGTACGGTTACAGGCCATGAGCTCAACTCTCAGAAGTGTGTATGCATGGGAGGCAGATGTCTGCTACCCACTCGGACATGGGAGTTGGAACCTTGCTACACTCCTATTGAAGAAGGATGTTGGAAATCGCTGTATTCAACTCAGATACACGGGAGTTCAGGCCCAATGCTTACACATGCTTTTCCCACAACCTATCCCAGCCACTAACATAAGGAGGTTAGCAGGTACGTCTACAGTCAGGCAGGATGCTGGAGGGTTCTGCCCTGTCCTCAACTCTCACAGGGAAGCATGCCTAGAAGCCAGCTCTCAACAAGCTGCATTCTTATGACAGTGTGAAGGTAGCAGTACTCTGAGTCAGGAGGTTCCAAGATTACCACTCTACTGCACCTGGAGATACCGTCCAGGTCTGCATTGTTAACTTGCGTCTCATAGCCTCTGGCAAACGTCTCTGGTGAAGACGTGCGAAACTCACTCTGCAGGCAGTGTGGAACTGTGAGGGACTGAGGGTGAGCTCAACTCTCAGAAGTAAGATGATTTTGGACAAGGCGTTCAGTTACCTTCTCACATATGGAACTTAGTATGTAGCACCAGTCTACCCCAGGAATTACTAGGAAATCGCTTGATTGAGCTTGGAGGCACTAGTCTTGTGTGCCGGGAGATTCCAGTTACCACTCCCAACACTTGCGTCAAGCAGCGAGCCTAGGCCTTTTGGAAGCGAAAGGTAGCGGCAGGCACGATGTACGGTTACAGGCCATGAGCTCAACTCTCAGAAGTGTGTATGCATGGGAGGCAGATGTCTGCTACCCACTCGGACATGGGAGTTGGAACCTTGCTACACTCCTATTGAAGAAGGATGTTGGAAATCGCTGTATTCAACTCAGATACACGGGAGTTCAGGCCCAATGCTTACACATGCTTTTCCCACAACCTATCCCAGCCACTAACATAAGGAGGTTAGCAGGTACGTCTACAGTCAGGCAGGATGCTGGAGGGTTCTGCCCTGTCCTCAACTCTCACAGGGAAGCATGCCTAGAAGCCAGCTCTCAACTAGCTGCATTCTTATGACAGTGTGAAGGTAGCAGTACTCTGAGTCAGGAGGTTCCAAGATTACCACTCTACTGCACCTGGAGATACCGTCCAGGTCTGCATTGTTAACTTGCGTCTCATAGCCTCTGGCAAACGTCTCTGGTGAAGACGTGCGAAACTCACTCTGCAGGCAGTGTGGAACTGTGAGGGACTGAGGGTGAGCTCAACTCTCAGAAGTAAGATGATTTTGGACAAGGCGTTCAGCTACCTTCTCACATATGGAACTTAGTATGTAGCACCAGTCTACCCCAGGAATTACTGGGAAATCGCTGGATTGAGCTTGGAGGCACTAGTCTTGTGTGCCGGCAGATTCCAGTTCCCTCTCCCAACACTTCGGTGAAGCAGCGAGCCTAGGCCTTTTGGAAGCGAAAGGTAGCTGCAGGCAGGAGGTAGGGTTACAGGCCATAAGCTCAACTCTCAGAAGTGGGTATGCATGGGAGGCAGATGTCTGCTACCCACTCGGACATGCGAGTGGGAACCTAGCTACACTCTGATGAAGAAGGACTTTGGAAATCGCTGTATTCAACTCAGATACACGTGGGTTCAGGCACAACGATTCCACATGCTTTTCTCACAACCTTTCCCTGCCACTAACATGAGGACGTTAGCAGCTCCTTCTACAGTCAAGCAGGATGCGGGAGGGTTCTGCCCTGTCCTTAGCTCTCACAGGGAAGCATGCCTTGAAGCCAGCTGTCAACTAGCTGCATTCTTAGGGCAGGGTGAAGGTAGCAGTATTCTGAGACAGGAGGTTCCCAGATTACCACTCTACTGCACCTGGAGATACCCTCCAGGTCTGCATTGTTAACTTGCGTCTCATAGCCTCTGGCAAACGTCTCTGGTGAAGACGTGCTAAACTCACTCTGCAGGCAGTGTGGAACTGTCAGGGACTGAGGCTGAGCTCAACTCTCAGAAGTAAGATGTTTTTGGACAAGGCGTTCAACTACCTACTCACGTATGGAACTTAGTATGTAGCACCAGTCTACCCCAGGAATTACTAGGAAATCGCTTGATTGAGCTTGGAGGCACTAGTCTTGTGTGCCGGCAGATTCCAGTTACCTCTCCCAACACTTGCGTCAAGCAGCGAGCCTAGGCCTTTTGAAGCGAAAGGTAGCGGCAGGCAGGATGTAGGGTTACAGGCCATAAGCTCAACTCTCAGAAGTGGGTATGCATGGGAGGCAGATGTCTGCTACCCACTCGGACATGGGAGTTGGAACCTAGCTACACTCCTATTGAAGAAGGACTTTGGAAATCGCTGTATTCAACTCAGATACACGTGGGTTCAGGCACAACGATTCCACATGCTTTTCCCACAACCTATCCCAGCCACTAACATGAGGACGTTAGCAGCTCCTTCTACAGTCAAGCAGGATGCGGGAGGGTTGTGCCCTGTCCTTAGCTCTCACAGGGAAGCATGCCTTAAAGCCAGCTGTCAACTAGCTGCATTCTTAGGGCAGGGTGAAGGTAGCAGTATTCTGAGACAGGAGGTTCCCAGATTACCACTCTACTGCACCTGGAGATACCGTCCAGGTCTGCATTGTTAACTTGCGTCTCATAGCCTCTGGCAAACGTCTCTGGTGAAGACGTGCGAAACTCACTCTGCAGGCAGTGTGAAACTGTGAGGGACTGAGGGTGAGCTCAACTCTCAGAAGTAAGATGATTTTGGACAAGGCGTTCAGCTACCTTCTCACATATGGAACTTAGTATGTAGCACCAGTCTACCCCAGGAATTACTAGGAAATCGCTTGATTGAGCTTGGAGGCACTAGTCTTGTGTGCCGGGAGATTCCAGTTACCTCTCCCAACACTTGCGTCAAGCAGCGAGCCTAGGCCTTTTGGAAGCGAAAGGTAGCGGCAGGCACGATGTACGGTTACAGGCCATGAGCTCAACTCTCAGAAGTGTGTATGCATGGGAGGCAGATGTCTGCTACCCACTCGGACATGGGAGTTGGAACCTTGCTACACTCCTATTGAAGAAGGATGTTGGAAATCGCTGTATTCAACTCAGATACACGGGAGTTCAGGCACAACGATTCTACATGCTTTTCCCACAACCTATCCCAGCCACTAACATAAGGAGGTTAGCAGGTACGTCTACAGTCAGGCAGGATGCTGGAGGGTTCTGCCCTGTCCTCAACTCTCACAGGGAAGCATGCCTAGAAGCCAGCTCTCAACTAGCTGCATTCTTATGACAGTGTGAAGGTAGCAGTACTCTGAGTCAGGAGGTTCCAAGATTACCACTCTACTGCACCTGGAGATACCGTCCAGGTCTGCATTGTTAACTTGCGTCTCATAGCCTCTGGCAAACGTCTCTGGTGAAGACGTGCGAAACTCACTCTGCAGGCAGTGTGGAACTGTCAGGGACTGAGGGTGAGCTCAACTCTCAGAAGTAAGATGATTTTGGACAAGGCGTTCAGCTACCTTCTCACATATGGAACTTAGTATGTAGCACCAGTCTACCCCAGGAATTACTGGGAAATCGCTGGATTGAGCTTGGAGGCACTAGTCTTGTGTGCCGGCAGATTCCAGTTCCCTCTCCCAACACTTCGGTGAAGCAGCGAGCCTAGGCCTTTTGGAAGCGAAAGGTAGCTGCAGGCAGGAGGTAGGGTTACAGGCCATAAGCTCAACTCTCAGAAGTGGGTATGCATGGGAGGCAGATGTCTGCTACCCACTCGGACATGCGAGTGGGAACCTAGCTACACTCTGATGAAGAAGGACTTTGGAAATCGCTGTATTCAACTCAGATACACGTGGGTTCAGGCACAACGATTCCACATGCTTTTCTCACAACCTTTCCCTGCCACTAACATGAGGACGTTAGCAGCTCCTTCTACAGTCAAGCAGGATGCGGGAGGGTTCTGCCCTGTCCTTAGCTCTCACAGGGAAGCATGCCTTGAAGCCAGCTGTCAACTAGCTGCATTCTTAGGGCAGGGTGAAGGTAGCAGTATTCTGAGACAGGAGGTTCCCAGATTACCACTCTACTGCACCTGGAGATACCCTCCAGGTCTGCATTGTTAACTTGCGTCTCATAGCCTCTGGCAAACGTCTCTGGTGAAGACGTGCTAAACTCACTCTGCAGGCAGTGTGGAACTGTCAGGGACTGAGGCTGAGCTCAACTCTCAGAAGTAAGATGTTTTTGGACAAGGCGTTCAACTACCTACTCACGTATGGAACTTAGTATGTAGCACCAGTCTACCCCAGGAATTACTAGGAAATCGCTTGATTGAGCTTGGAGGCACTAGTCTTGTGTGCCGGCAGATTCCAGTTACCTCTCCCAACACTTGCGTCAAGCAGCGAGCCTAGGCCTTTTGAAGCGAAAGGTAGCGGCAGGCAGGATGTAGGGTTACAGGCCATAAGCTCAACTCTCAGAAGTGGGTATGCATGGGAGGCAGATGTCTGCTACCCACTCGGACATGGGAGTTGGAACCTAGCTACACTCCTATTGAAGAAGGACTTTGGAAATCGCTGTATTCAACTCAGATACACGTGGGTTCAGGCACAACGATTCCACATGCTTTTCCCACAACCTATCCCAGCCACTAACATGAGGACGTTAGCAGCTCCTTCTACAGTCAAGCAGGATGCGGGAGGGTTGTGCCCTGTCCTTAGCTCTCACAGGGAAGCATGCCTTGAAGCCAGCTGTCAACTAGCTGCATTCTTATGGCAGGGTGAAGGTAGCAGTATTCTGAGACAGGAGGTTCCCAGATTACCACTCTACTGCACCTGGAGATGCCGTCCAGGTCTGCATTGTTAACTTGCGTCTCATAGCCTCTGGCAAACGTCTCTGGTGAAGACGTGCGAAACTCACTCTGCAGGCAGTGTGGAACTGTGAGGGACTGAGGGTGAGCTCAACTCTCAGAAGTAAGATGATTTTGGACAAGGCGTTCAGCTACCTTCTCACATATGGAACTTAGTATGTAGCACCAGTCTACCCCAGGAATTACTAGGAAATCGCTTGATTGAGCTTGGAGGCACTAGTCTTGTGTGCCGGGAGATTCCAGTTACCTCTCCCAACACTTGCGTCAAGCAGCGAGCCTAGGCCTTTTGGAAGCGAAAGGTAGCGGCAGGCACGATGTACGGTTACAGGCCATGAGCTCAACTCTCAGAAGTGTGTATGCATGGGAGGCAGATGTCTGCTACCCACTCGGACATGGGAGTTGGAACCTTGCTACACTCCTATTGAAGAAGGATGTTGGAAATCGCTGTATTCAACTCAGATACACGGGAGTTCAGGCCCAATGCTTACACATGCTTTTCCCACAACCCATCCCAGCCACTAACATAAGGAGGTTAGCAGGTACGTCTACAGTCAGGCAGGATGCTGGAGGGTTCTGCCCTGTCCTCAACTCTCACAGGGAAGCATGCCTAGAAGCCAGCTCTCAACTAGCTGCATTCTTATGACAGTGTGAAGGTAGCAGTACTCTGAGTCAGGAGGTTCCAAGATTACCACTCTACTGCACCTGGAGATACCGTCCAGGTCTGCATTGTTAACTTGCGTCTCATAGCCTCTGGCAAACGTCTCTGGTGAAGACGTGCGAAACTCACTCTGTAGGCAGTGTGGAACTGTCAGGGACTGAGGGTGAGCTCAACTCTCAGAAGTAAGATGATTTTGGACAAGGCGTTCAGCTACCTTCTCACATATGGAACTTAGTATGTAGCACCAGTCTACCCCAGGAATTACTGGGAAATCGCTGGATTGAGCTTGGAGGCACTAGTCTTGTGTGCCGGCAGATTCCAGTTCCCTCTCCCAACACTTGCGTCAAGCAGCGAGCCTAGGCCTTTTGGAAGCGAAAGGTAGCTGCAGGCAGGAGGTAGGGTTACAGGCCATAAGCTCAACTCTCAGAAGTGGGTATGCATGGGAGGCAGATGTCTGCTACCCACTCGGACATGCGAGTGGGAACCTAGCTACACTCTGATGAAGAAGGACTTTGGAAATCGCTGTATTCAACTCAGATACACGTGGGTTCAGGCACAACGATTCCACATGCTTTTCTCACAACCTTTCCCTGCCACTAACATGAGGACGTTAGCAGCTCCTTCTACAGTCAAGCAGGATGCGGGAGGGTTCTGCCCTGTCCTTAGCTCTCACAGGGAAGCATGCCTTGAAGCCAGCTGTCAACTAGCTGCATTCTTAGGGCAGGGTGAAGGTAGCAGTATTCTGAGACAGGAGGTTCCCAGATTACCACTCTACTGCACCTGGAGATACCCTCCAGGTCTGCATTGTTAACTTGCGTCTCATAGCCTCTGGCAAACGTCTCTGGTGAAGACGTGCTAAACTCACTCTGCAGGCAGTGTGGAACTGTCAGGGACTGAGGCTGAGCTCAACTCTCAGAAGTAAGATGTTTTTGGACAAGGCGTTCAACTACCTACTCACGTATGGAACTTAGTATGTAGCACCAGTCTACCCCAGGAATTACTAGGAAATCGCTTGATTGAGCTTGGAGGCACTAGTCTTGTGTGCCGGCAGATTCCAGTTACCTCTCCCAACACTTGCGTCAAGCAGCGAGCCTAGGCCTTTTGAAGCGAAAGGTAGCGGCAGGCAGGATGTAGGGTTACAGGCCATAAGCTCAACTCTCAGAAGTGGGTATGCATGGGAGGCAGATGTCTGCTACCCACTCGGACATGGGAGTTGGAACCTAGCTACACTCCTATTGAAGAAGGACTTTGGAAATCGCTGTATTCAACTCAGATACACGTGGGTTCAGGCACAACGATTCCACATGCTTTTCCCACAACCTATCCCAGCCACTAACATGAGGACGTTAGCAGCTCCTTCTACAGTCAAGCAGGATGCGGGAGGGTTGTGCCCTGTCCTTAGCTCTCACAGGGAAGCATGCCTTGAAGCCAGCTGTCAACTAGCTGCATTCTTATGGCAGGGTGAAGGTAGCAGTATTCTGAGACAGGAGGTTCCCAGATTACCACTCTACTGCACCTGGAGATGCCGTCCAGGTCTGCATTGTTAACTTGCGTCTCATAGCCTCTGGCAAACGTCTCTGGTGAAGACGTGCGAAACTCACTCTGCAGGCAGTGTGGAACTGTGAGGGACTGAGGGTGAGCTCAACTCTCAGAAGTAAGATGATTTTGGACAAGGCGTTCAGCTACCTTCTCACATATGGAACTTAGTATGTAGCACCAGTCTACCCCAGGAATTACTAGGAAATCGCTTGATTGAGCTTGGAGGCACTAGTCTTGTGTGCCGGGAGATTCCAGTTACCTCTCCCAACACTTGCGTCAAGCAGCGAGCCTAGGCCTTTTGGAAGCGAAAGGTAGCGGCAGGCAGGATGTAGGGTTACAGGCCATAAGCTCAACTCTCAGAAGTGTGTATGCATGGGAGCCAGATGTCTGCTACCCACTCGGACATGGGAGTTGGAACCTAGCTACACTCCTATTGAAGAAGGATGTTGGAAATCGCTGTACTCAACTCAGGTACACGGGAGTTCAGGCCCAATGCTTACACATGCTTTTCCCACAACCCATCCCAGCCACTAACATAAGGAGGTTAGCAGGTACGTCTACAGTCAGGCAGGATGCGGGAGGGTTCTGCCCTGTCCTCAGCTCTCACAGGGAAGCATGCCTAGAAGCCAGCTCTCAACTAGCTGCATTCTTATGACAGTGTGAAGGTAGCAGTATTCTGAGTAAGGAGGTTCCCAGATTACCACTCTATTGCACCTGGAGATACCGTCCAGGTGTGCATTGTTAACTTGCGTCTCAGAAGCTTCTGGCAAAAGTCTCTGGTGAAGACGTGGGCAACTCACTCTGCAGGCAGTGTGGAACTGTGAGGGACTGAGGATGAGGTCAGCTCTCAGAAGTAAGATGCTTTTGGACAAGGCGTTAGCTACATTCTCACATATATGGAACTTAGTATGTAGCACCAGTCTACCACAGGAATTACTAGGAAATCTCTGGATTGAGCTTGGAGGCACTAGTCTTGTGTGCCTGGAGACTCCACTTACCTTTCCCAACACTGCCGTCACGCAGCAGGTCTAGGCCTTTTAGAAGCGAAGGGTAACTGCAGGCAGGATGTGGAGGTACAGGCCGTAAGCTCAACTCTCAGAAGTAAGCATGGGAGGCAGATGTCTGCTACCCACTAGTACATGGGAGTAGGAACGTAGCTACACTCTGATTGGAGATGGCCGTTTGAAAACGCTGTATTCAACTCAGGTACACGTGAGTTCAGGCTCAATGGTTACACATACTATTCCCCCAAACTCCCCAGCAACTAACATAAGGATGTTAGCAGCTACGTCTACAGTCAGGCAGGATGCGGGAGGGTTCTGCCCTGACCTCAGCTCTCACAGGGAAGCATGCCTAGAAGCCAGCTCTCATCTAGCTGCGTTCTTAAGGCAGTGAGAAGGTAGCAGTATTCTGAATCAGTTGGTTCCAAGATTACCACTGTACTGCACCTGGAGAAACCGGCCAGGTCTGCATTGTTAAGTTGCGTCTCACAAGCCTCTGGGAAGCGTCTCTGGTGAAGACGTGCGAAACTCACTCTGCAGGCAGTGTGGAACTGTGAGGGAATGAGGATGAGCTCAGCTCTCTGAAGTAAGATGCTTTTGGACAAGGCGTTCAACTACCTACTCACGTATGGAACTTAGTATGTAGCACCAGTCTACCCCAGGAATTACTAGGAAATCGCTTGATTGAGCTTGGAGGCACTCGTCTTGTGTCCCGGGAGATTCCAGTTACCTCTCCCAACACTTGCGTCAAGCAGCGAGCCTAGGCCTTTTGAAGCGAAAGGTAGCGGCAGGCAGGATGTAGGGTTACAGGCCATAAGCTCAACTCTCAGAAGTGTGTATGCATGGGAGCCAGATGTCTGCTACCCACTCGGACATGGGAGTTGGAACCTAGCTACACTCCTATTGAAGAAGGATGTTGGAAATCGCTGTACTCAACTCAGGTACACGGGAGTTCAGGCCCAATGCTTACACATGCTTTTCCCACAACCCATCCCAGCCACTAACATAAGGAGGTTAGCAGGTACGTCTACAGTCAGGCAGGATGCGGGAGGGTTCTGCCCTGTCCTCAGCTCTCACAGGGAAGCATGCCTAGAAGCCAGCTCTCAACTAGCTGCATTCTTATGACAGTGTGAAGGTAGCAGTATTCTGAGTAAGGAGGTTCCCAGATTACCACTCTATTGCACCTGGAGATACCGTCCAGGTGTGCATTGTTAACTTGCGTCTCAGAAGCTTCTGGCAAAAGTCTCTGGTGAAGACGTGGGCAACTCACTCTGCAGGCAGTGTGGAACTGTGAGGGACTGAGGATGAGGTCAGCTCTCAGAAGTAAGATGCTTTTGGACAAGGCGTTAGCTACATTCTCACATATATGGAACTTAGTATGTAGCACCAGTCTACCACAGGAATTACTAGGAAATCGCTGGATTGAGCTTGGAGGCACTAGTCTTGTGTGCCTGGAGACTCCACTTACCTTTCCCAACACTGCCGTCACGCAGCAGGTCTAGGCCTTTTAGAAGCGAAGGGTAACTGCAGGCAGGATGTGGAGGTACAGGCCGTAAGCTCAACTCTCAGAAGTAAGCATGGGAGGCAGATGTCTGCTACCCACTAGTACATGGGAGTAGGAACGTAGCTACACTCTGATTGGAGATGGCCGTTTGAAAACGCTGTATTCAACTCAGGTACACGTGAGTTCAGGCTCAATGGTTACACATACTATTCCCCCAAACTCCCCAGCAACTAACATAAGGATGTTAGCAGCTACGTCTACAGTCAGGCAGGATGCGGGAGGGTTCTGCCCTGACCTCAGCTCTCACAGGGAAGCATGCCTAGAAGCCAGCTCTCATCTAGCTGCGTTCTTAAGGCAGTGAGAAGGTAGCAGTATTCTGAATCAGTTGGTTCCAAGATTACCACTGTACTGCACCTGGAGAAACCGGCCAGGTCTGCATTGTTAAGTTGCGTCTCACAAGCCTCTGGGAAGCGTCTCTGGTGAAGACGTGCGAAACTCACTCTGCAGGCAGTGTGGAACTGTGAGGGACTGAGGATGAGCTCAGCTCTCTGAAGTAAGATGCTTTTGGACAAGGCGTTCAACTACCTACTCACGTATGGAACTTAGTATGTAGCACCAGTCTACCCCAGGAATTACTAGGAAATCGCTTGATTGAGCTTGGAGGCACTCGTCTTGTGTCCCGGGAGATTCCAGTTACCTCTCCCAACACTTGCGTCAAGCAGCGAGCCTAGGCCTTTTGGAAGCGAAAGGTAGCGGCAGGCAGGATGTAGGGTTACAGGCCATAAGCTCAACTCTCAGAAGTGTGTATGCATGGGAGCCAGATGTCTGCTACCCACTCGGACATGGGAGTTGGAACCTAGCTACACTCCTATTGAAGAAGGATGTTGGAAATCGCTGTACTCAACTCAGGTACACGGGAGTTCAGGCCCAATGCTTACACATGCTTTTCCCACAACCCATCCCAGCCACTAACATAAGGAGGTTAGCAGGTACGTCTACAGTCAGGCAGGATGCGGGAGGGTTCTGCCCTGTCCTCAGCTCTCACAGGGAAGCATGCCTAGAAGCCAGCTCTCAACTAGCTGCATTCTTATGACAGTGTGAAGGTAGCAGTATTCTGAGTAAGGAGGTTCCCAGATTACCACTCTATTGCACCTGGAGATACCGTCCAGGTGTGCATTGTTAACTTGCGTCTCAGAAGCTTCTGGCAAAAGTCTCTGGTGAAGACGTGGGCAACTCACTCTGCAGGCAGTGTGGAACTGTGAGGGACTGAGGATGAGGTCAGCTCTCAGAAGTAAGATGCTTTTGGACAAGGCGTTAGCTACATTCTCACATATATGGAACTTAGTATGTAGCACCAGTCTACCACAGGAATTACTAGGAAATCGCTGGATTGAGCTTGGAGGCACTAGTCTTGTGTGCCTGGAGACTCCACTTACCTTTCCCAACACTGCCGTCACGCAGCAGGTCTAGGCCTTTTAGAAGCGAAGGGTAACTGCAGGCAGGATGTGGAGGTACAGGCCGTAAGCTCAACTCTCAGAAGTAAGCATGGGAGGCAGATGTCTGCTACCCACTAGTACATGGGAGTAGGAACGTAGCTACACTCTGATTGGAGATGGCCGTTTGAAAACGCTGTATTCAACTCAGGTACACGTGAGTTCAGGCTCAATGGTTACACATACTATTCCCCCAAACTCCCCAGCAACTAACATAAGGATGTTAGCAGCTACGTCTACAGTCAGGCAGGATGCGGGAGGGTTCTGCCCTGACCTCAGCTCTCACAGGGAAGCATGCCTAGAAGCCAGCTCTCATCTAGCTGCGTTCTTAAGGCAGTGAGAAGGTAGCAGTATTCTGAATCAGTTGGTTCCAAGATTACCACTGTACTGCACCTGGAGAAACCGGCCAGGTCTGCATTGTTAAGTTGCGTCTCACAAGCCTCTGGGAAGCGTCTCTGGTGAAGACGTGCGAAACTCACTCTGCAGGCAGTGTGGAACTGTGAGGGACTGAGGATGAGCTCAGCTCTCTGAAGTAAGATGCTTTTGGACAAGGCGTTCAACTACCTACTCCCGTATGGAACTTAGTATGTAGCACCAGTCTACCCCAGGAATTACTAGGAAATCGCTTGATTGAGCTTGGAGGCACTCGTCTTGTGTCCCGGGAGATTCCAGTTACCTCTCCCAACACTAGCGTCAAGCAGCGACCCTAGGCCTTTTGGAAGCGAAAGGTAGCGGCAGGCAGGATGTAGGGTTACAGGCCATAAGCTCAACTCTCAGAAGTGTGTATGCATGGGAGCCAGATGTCTGCTACCCACTCGGACATGGGAGTTGGAACCTAGCTACACTCCTATTGAAGAAGGATGTTGGAAATCGCTGTACTCAACTCAGGTACACGGGAGTTCAGGCCCAATGCTTACACATGCTTTTCCCACAACCCATCCCAGCCACTAACATAAGGAGGTTAGCAGGTACGTCTACAGTCAGGCAGGATGCGGGAGGGTTCTGCCCTGTCCTCAGCTCTCACAGGGAAGCATGCCTAGAAGCCAGCTCTCAACTAGCTGCATTCTTATGACAGTGTGAAGGTAGCAGTATTCTGAGTAAGGAGGTTCCCAGATTACCACTCTATTGCACCTGGAGATACCGTCCAGGTGTGCATTGTTAACTTGCGTCTCAGAAGCTTCTGGCAAAAGTCTCTGGTGAAGACGTGGGCAACTCACTCTGCAGGCAGTGTGGAACTGTGAGGGACTGAGGATGAGGTCAGCTCTCAGAAGTAAGATGCTTTTGGACAAGGCGTTAGCTACATTCTCACATATATGGAACTTAGTATGTAGCACCAGTCTACCACAGGAATTACTAGGAAATCGCTGGATTGAGCTTGGAGGCACTAGTCTTGTGTGCCTGGAGACTCCACTTACCTTTCCCAACACTGCCGTCACGCAGCAGGTCTAGGCCTTTTAGAAGCGAAGGGTAACTGCAGGCAGGATGTGGAGGTACAGGCCGTAAGCTCAACTCTCAGAAGTAAGCATGGGAGGCAGATGTCTGCTACCCACTAGTACATGGGAGTAGGAACGTAGCTACACTCTGATTGGAGATGGCCGTTTGAAAACGCTGTATTCAACTCAGGTACACGTGAGTTCAGGCTCAATGGTTACACATACTATTCCCCCAAACTCCCCAGCAACTAACATAAGGATGTTAGCAGCTACGTCTACAGTCAGGCAGGATGCGGGAGGGTTCTGCCCTGACCTCAGCTCTCACAGGGAAGCATGCCTAGAAGCCAGCTCTCATCTAGCTGCGTTCTTAAGGCAGTGAGAAGGTAGCAGTATTCTGAATCAGTTGGTTCCAAGATTACCACTGTACTGCACCTGGAGAAACCGGCCAGGTCTGCATTGTTAAGTTGCGTCTCACAAGCCTCTGGGAAGCGTCTCTGGTGAAGACGTGCGAAACTCACTCTGCAGGCAGTGTGGAACTGTGAGGGACTGAGGATGAGCTCAGCTCTCTGAAGTAAGATGCTTTTGGACAAGGCGTTCAACTACCTACTCACGTATGGAACTTAGTATGTAGCACCAGTCTACCCCAGGAATTACTAGGAAATCGCTTGATTGAGCTTGGAGGCACTCGTCTTGTGTCCCGGGAGATTCCAGTTACCTCTCCCAACACTTGCGTCAAGCAGCGAGCCTAGGCCTTTTGGAAGCGAAAGGTAGCGGCAGGCAGGATGTAGGGTTACAGGCCATAAGCTCAACTCTCAGAAGTGTGTATGCATGGGAGCCAGATGTCTGCTACCCACTCGGACATGGGAGTTGGAACCTAGCTACACTCCTATTGAAGAAGGATGTTGGAAATCGCTGTACTCAACTCAGGTACACGGGAGTTCAGGCCCAATGCTTACACATGCTTTTCCCACAACCCATCCCAGCCACTAACATAAGGAGGTTAGCAGGTACGTCTACAGTCAGGCAGGATGCGGGAGGGTTCTGCCCTGTCCTCAGCTCTCACAGGGAAGCATGCCTAGAAGCCAGCTCTCAACTAGCTGCATTCTTATGACAGTGTGAAGGTAGCAGTATTCTGAGTAAGGAGGTTCCCAGATTACCACTCTATTGCACCTGGAGATACCGTCCAGGTGTGCATTGTTAACTTGCGTCTCAGAAGCTTCTGGCAAAAGTCTCTGGTGAAGACGTGGGCAACTCACTCTGCAGGCAGTGTGGAACTGTGAGGGACTGAGGATGAGGTCAGCTCTCAGAAGTAAGATGCTTTTGGACAAGGCGTTAGCTACATTCTCACATATATGGAACTTAGTATGTAGCACCAGTCTACCACAGGAATTACTAGGAAATCGCTGGATTGAGCTTGGAGGCACTAGTCTTGTGTGCCTGGAGACTCCACTTACCTTTCCCAACACTGCCGTCACGCAGCAGGTCTAGGCCTTTTAGAAGCGAAGGGTAACTGCAGGCAGGATGTGGAGGTACAGGCCGTAAGCTCAACTCTCAGAAGTAAGCATGGGAGGCAGATGTCTGCTACCCACTAGTACATGGGAGTAGGAACGTAGCTACACTCTGATTGGAGATGGCCGTTTGAAAACGCTGTATTCAACTCAGGTACACGTGAGTTCAGGCTCAATGGTTACACATACTATTCCCCCAAACTCCCCAGCAACTAACATGAGGATGTTAGCAGCTACGTGTACAGTCAGGCAGGATGCGGGAGGGTTCTGCCCTGACCTCAGCTCTCACAGGGAAGCATGCCTAGAAGCCAGCTCTCATCTAGCTGCGTTCTTAAGGCAGTGAGAAGGTAGCAGTATTCTGAATCAGTTGGTTCCAAGATTACCACTGTACTGCACCTGGAGAAACCGGCCAGGTCTGCATTGTTAAGTTGCGTCTCACAAGCCTCTGGGAAGCGTCTCTGGTGAAGACGTGCGAAACTCACTCTGCAGGCAGTGTGGAACTGTGAGGGACTGAGGATGAGCTCAGCTCTCTGAAGTAAGATGCTTTTGGACAAGGCGTTCAACTACCTACTCACGTATGGAACTTAGTATGTAGCACCAGTCTACCCCAGGAATTACTAGGAAATCGCTTGATTGAGCTTGGAGGCACTCGTCTTGTGTCCCGGGAGATTCCAGTTACCTCTCCCAACACTTGCGTCAAGCAGCGACCCTAGGCCTTTTGGAAGCGAAAGGTAGCGGCAGGCAGGATGTAGGGTTACAGGCCATAAGCTCAACTCTCAGAAGTGTGTATGCATGGGAGCCAGATGTCTGCTACCCACTCGGACATGGGAGTTGGAACCTAGCTACACTCCTATTGAAGAAGGATGTTGGAAATCGCTGTACTCAACTCAGGTACACGGGAGTTCAGGCCCAATGCTTACACATGCTTTTCCCACAACCCATCCCAGCCACTAACATAAGGAGGTTAGCAGGTACGTCTACAGTCAGGCAGGATGCGGGAGGGTTCTGCCCTGTCCTCAGCTCTCACAGGGAAGCATGCCTAGAAGCCAGCTCTCAACTAGCTGCATTCTTATGACAGTGTGAAGGTAGCAGTATTCTGAGTAAGGAGGTTCCCAGATTACCACTCTATTGCACCTGGAGATACCGTCCAGGTGTGCATTGTTAACTTGCGTCTCAGAAGCTTCTGGCAAAAGTCTCTGGTGAAGACGTGGGCAACTCACTCTGCAGGCAGTGTGGAACTGTGAGGGACTGAGGATGAGGTCAGCTCTCAGAAGTAAGATGCTTTTGGACAAGGCGTTAGCTACATTCTCACATATATGGAACTTAGTATGTAGCACCAGTCTACCACAGGAATTACTAGGAAATCGCTGGATTGAGCTTGGAGGCACTAGTCTTGTGTGCCTGGAGACTCCACTTACCTTTCCCAACACTGCCGTCACGCAGCAGGTCTAGGCCTTTTAGAAGCGAAGGGTAACTGCAGGCAGGATGTGGAGGTACAGGCCGTAAGCTCAACTCTCAGAAGTAAGCATGGGAGGCAGATGTCTGCTACCCACTAGTACATGGGAGTAGGAACGTAGCTACACTCTGATTGGAGATGGCCGTTTGAAAACGCTGTATTCAACTCAGGTACACGTGAGTTCAGGCTCAATGGTTACACATACTATTCCCCCAAACTCCCCAGCAACTAACATAAGGATGTTAGCAGCTACGTGTACAGTCAGGCAGGATGCGGGAGGGTTCTGCCCTGACCTCAGCTCTCACAGGGAAGCATGCCTAGAAGCCAGCTCTCATCTAGCTGCGTTCTTAAGGCAGTGAGAAGGTAGCAGTATTCTGAATCAGTTGGTTCCAAGATTACCACTGTACTGCACCTGGAGAAACCGGCCAGGTCTGCATTGTTAAGTTGCGTCTCACAAGCCTCTGGGAAGCGTCTCTGGTGAAGACGTGCGAAACTCACTCTGCAGGCAGTGTGGAACTGTGAGGGACTGAGGATGAGCTCAGCTCTCTGAAGTAAGATGCTTTTGGACAAGGCGTTCAACTACCTACTCACGTATGGAACTTAGTATGTAGCACCAGTCTACCCCAGGAATTACTAGGAAATCACTTGATTGAGCTTGGAGGCACTCGTCTTGTGTCCCGGGAGATTCCAGTTACCTCTCCCAACACTTGCGTCAAGCAGCGAGCCTAGGCCTTTTGGAAGCGAAAGGTAGCGGCAGGCAGGATGTAGGGTTACAGGCCATAAGCTCAACTCTCAGAAGTGTGTATGCATGGGAGCCAGATGTCTGCTACCCACTCGGACATGGGAGTTGGAACCTAGCTACACTCCTATTGAAGAAGGATGTTGGAAATCGCTGTACTCAACTCAGGTACACGGGAGTTCAGGCCCAATGCTTACACATGCTTTTCCCACAACCCATCCCAGCCACTAACATAAGGAGGTTAGCAGGTACGTCTACAGTCAGGCAGGATACGGGAGGGTTCTGCCCTGTCCTCAGCTCTCACAGGGAAGCATGCCTAGAAGCCAGCTCTCAACTAGCTGCATTCTTATGACAGTGTGAAGGTAGCAGTATTCTGAGTAAGGAGGTTCCCAGATTACCACTCTATTGCACCTGGAGATACCGTCCAGGTGTGCATTGTTAACTTGCGTCTCAGAAGCTTCTGGCAAAAGTCTCTGGTGAAGACGTGGGCAACTCACTCTGCAGGCAGTGTGGAACTGTGAGGGACTGAGGATGAGGTCAGCTCTCAGAAGTAAGATGCTTTTGGACAAGGCGTTAGCTACATTCTCACATATATGGAACTTAGTATGTAGCACCAGTCTACCACAGGAATTACTAGGAAATCGCTGGATTGAGCTTGGAGGCACTAGTCTTGTGTGCCTGGAGACTCCACTTACCTTTCCCAACACTGCCGTCACGCAGCAGGTCTAGGCCTTTTAGAAGCGAAGGGTAACTGCAGGCAGGATGTGGAGGTACAGGCCGTAAGCTCAACTCTCAGAAGTAAGCATGGGAGGCAGATGTCTGCTACCCACTAGTACATGGGAGTAGGTACGTAGCTACACTCTGATTGGAGATGGCCATTTGAAAACGCTGTATTCAACTCAGGTACAGGTGAGTTCAGGCTCAATGGTTACACATACTATTCCCCCAAACTCCCCAGCAACTAACATAAGGATGTTAGCAGCTACGTGTACAGTCAGGCAGGATGCGGGAGGGTTCTGCCCTGACCTCAGCTCTCACAGGGAAGCATGCCTAGAAGCCAGCTCTCATCTAGCTGCGTTCTTAAGGCAGTGAGAAGGTAGCAGTATTCTGAATCAGTTGGTTCCAAGATTACCACCGTACTGCACCTGGAGAAACCGGCCAGGTCTGCATTGTTAAGTTGCGTCTCACAAGCCTCTGGGAAGCGTCTCTGGTGAAGACGTGCGAAACTCACTCTGCAGGCAGTGTGGAACTGTGAGGGACTGAGGATGAGCTCAGCTCTCAGAAGTAAGATGCTTTTGGACAAGGCGTTCAACTACCTACTCACGTATGGAACTTAGTATGTAGCACCAGTCTACCCCAGGAATTACTAGGAAATCGCTTGATTGAGCTTGGAAGCACTCGTCTTGTGTGCCGGGAGATTCCAATTACCTCTCCCAACACTTGCGTCAAGCAGCGAGCCTAGGCCTTTTGGAAGCGAAAGGTAGCGGCAGGCAGGATGTAGGGTTACAGGCCATAAGCTCAACTCTCAGAAGTGTGTATGCATGGGAGGCAGATGTCTGCTACCCACTCGGACATGGGAGTTGGAACCTAGCTACACTCCTATTGAAGAAGGATGTTGGAAATCGCTGTATTCAACTCAGATACACGGGAGTTCAGGCCCAATGCTTACACATGCTTTTCCCACAACCCATCCCAGCCACTAACATAAGGAGGTTAGCAGGTACGTCTACAGTCAGGCAGGATGCGGGAGGGTTCTGCCCTGTCCTCCGCTCTCACAGGGAAGCATGCCTAGAAGCCAGCTCTCAACTAGCTGCATTCTTATGACAGTGTGAAGGTAGCAGTATTCTGAGTAAAGAGGTACCCAGACTACCACTCTACTGCACCTGGAGATACCGTCCAGGTCTGCATTGTTAACTTGCGTCTCAGAAGCCTCTGGCAAAAGTCTCTGGTGAAGACGTGCGAAACTCACTCTGCAGGCAGTGTGGAACTGTGAGGGACTGAGGGTGAGCTCAACTCTCAGCAGTAAGATGATTTTGGACAAGGCGTTCAGCTACCTTCTCACATATGGAACTTAGTATGTAGCACCAGTCTACCCCAGGAATTACTGGGAAATCGCTGGATTGAGCTTGGAGGCACTAGTCTTGTGTGCCAGGAGATTCCTTTTACCTCTCCCAACACTTCGGTGAAGCAGCGAGCCTAGGCCTTTTGGAAGCGAAAGGTAGCTGCAGGCAGGAGGTAGGGTTACAGGCCATAAACTCAACTCTCAGAAGTGTGTATGCATGGGAGGCAGATGTCTGCTACCCACTCGGACATGCGTTTGGGAACCTAGCTACACTCTGATGAAGAAGGACTTTGGAAATCGCTGTATTCAACTCAGATACACGTGGGTTCAGGCACAACGATTCCACATACTTTTCTCACAACCTTTCCCTGCCACTAACATGAGGACGTTAGCAGCTCCTTCTACAGTCAAGCAGGATGCGGGAGGGTTCTGCCCTGTCCTTAGCTCTCACAGGGAAGCATGCCTTGAAGCCAGCTGTCAACTAGCTGCATTCTTAGGGCAGGGTGAAGGTAGCAGTATTCTGAGTAAGGAGGTTCCCAGATTACCACTCTATTGCACCTGGAGATACCGTCCAGGTGTGCATTGTTAACTTGCGTCTCAGAAGCTTCTGGCAAAAGTCTCTGGTGAAGACGTGGGCAACTCACTCTGCAGGCAGTGTGGAACTGTGAGGGACTGAGGATGAGGTCAGCTCTCAGAAGTAAGATGCTTTTGGACAAGGCGTTAGCTACATTCTCACATATATGGAACTTAGTATGTAGCACCAGTCTACCACAGGAATTACTAGGAAATCGCTGGATTGAGCTTGGAGGCACTAGTCTTGTGTGCCTGGAGACTCCACTTACCTTTCCCAACACTGCCGTCACGCAGCAGGTCTAGGCCTTTTAGAAGCGAAGGGTAACTGCAGGCAGGATGTGGAGGTACAGGCCGTAAGCTCAACTCTCAGAAGTAAGCATGGGAGGCAGATGTCTGCTACCCACTAGTACATGGGAGTAGGAACGTAGCTACACTCTGATTGGAGATGGCCGTTTGAAAACGCTGTATTCAACTCAGGTACACGTGAGTTCAGGCTCAATGGTTACACATACTATTCCCCCAAACTCCCCAGCAACTAACATAAGGATGTTAGCAGCTACGTGTACAGTCAGGCAGGATGCGGGAGGGTTCTTCCCTGACCTCAGCTCTCACAGGGAAGCATGCCTAGAAGCCAGCTCTCATCTAGCTGCGTTCTTAAGGCAGTGAGAAGGTAGCAGTATTCTGAATCAGTTGGTTCCAAGATTACCACTGTACTGCACCTGGAGAAACCGGCCAGGTCTGCATTGTTAAGTTGCGTCTCACAAGCCTCTGGGAAGCGTCTCTGGTGAAGACGTGCGAAACTCACTCTGCAGGCAGTGTGGAACTGTGAGGGACTGAGGATGAGCTCAGCTCTCAGAAGTAAGATGCTTTTGGACAAGGCGTTCAACTACCTACTCACGTATGGAACTTAGTATGTAGCACCAGTCTACCCCAGGAATTACTAGGAAATCGCTGGATTGAGCTTGGAGGCACTAGTCTTGTGTGCCTGGAGACTCCACTTACCTTTCCCAACACTGCCGTCACGCAGCAGGTCTAGGCCTTTTAGAAGCGAAGGGTAACTGCAGGCAGGATGTGGAGGTACAGGCCGTAAGCTCAACTCTCAGAAGTAAGCATGGGAGGCAGATGTCTGCTACCCACTAGTACATGGGAGTAGGAACGTAGCTACACTCTGATTGGAGATGGCCGTTTGAAAACGCTGTATTCAACTCAGGTACACGTGAGTTCAGGCTCAATGGTTACACATACTATTCCCCCAAACTCCCCAGCAACTAACATAAGGATGTTAGCAGCTACGTGTACAGTCAGGCAGGATGCGGGAGGGTTCTGCCCTGACCTCAGCTCTCACAGGGAAGCATGCCTAGAAGCCAGCTCTCATCTAGCTGCGTTCTTAAGGCAGTGAGAAGGTAGCAGTATTCTGAATCAGTTGGTTCCAAGATTACCACTGTACTGCACCTGGAGAAACCGGCCAGGTCTGCATTGTTAAGTTGCGTCTCACAAGCCTCTGGGAAGCGTCTCTGGTGAAGACGTGCGAAACTCACTCTGCAGGCAGTGTGGAACTGTGAGGGACTGAGGATGAGCTCAGCTCTCAGAAGTAAGATGCTTTTGGACAAGGCGTTCAACTACCTACTCACGTATGGAACTTAGTATGTAGCACCAGTCTACCCCAGGAATTACTAGGAAATCGCTTGATTGAGCTTGGAGGCACTCGTCTTGTGTCCCGGGAGATTCCAGTTACCTCTCCCAACACTTGCGTCAAGCAGCGACCCTAGGCCTTTTGGAAGCGAAAGGTAGCGGCAGGCAGGATGTAGGGTTACAGGCCATAAGCTCAACTCTCAGAAGTGTGTATGCATGGGAGCCAGATGTCTGCTACCCACTCGGACATGGGAGTTGGAACCTAGCTACACTCCTATTGAAGAAGGATGTTGGAAATCGCTGTACTCAACTCAGGTACACGGGAGTTCAGGCCCAATGCTTACACATGCTTTTCCCACAACCCATCCCAGCCACTAACATAAGGAGGTTAGCAGGTACGTCTACAGTCAGGCAGGATGCGGGAGGGTTCTGCCCTGTCCTCAGCTCTCACAGGGAAGCATGCCTAGAAGCCAGCTCTCAACTAGCTGCATTCTTATGACAGTGTGAAGGTAGCAGTATTCTGAGTAAGGAGGTTCCCAGATTACCACTCTATTGCACCTGGAGATACCGTCCAGGTGTGCATTGTTAACTTGCGTCTCAGAAGCTTCTGGCAAAAGTCTCTGGTGAAGACGTGGGCAACTCACTCTGCAGGCAGTGTGGAACTGTGAGGGACTGAGGATGAGGTCAGCTCTCAGAAGTAAGATGCTTTTGGACAAGGCGTTAGCTACATTCTCACATATATGGAACTTAGTATGTAGCACCAGTCTACCACAGGAATTACTAGGAAATCGCTGGATTGAGCTTGGAGGCACTAGTCTTGTGTGCCTGGAGACTCCACTTACCTTTCCCAACACTGCCGTCACGCAGCAGGTCTAGGCCTTTTAGAAGCGAAGGGTAACTGCAGGCAGGATGTGGAGGTACAGGCCGTAAGCTCAACTCTCAGAAGTAAGCATGGGAGGCAGATGTCTGCTACCCACTAGTACATGGGAGTAGGAACGTAGCTACACTCTGATTGGAGATGGCCGTTTGAAAACGCTGTATTCAACTCAGGTACACGTGAGTTCAGGCTCAATGGTTACACATACTATTCCCCCAAACTCCCCAGCAACTAACATAAGGATGTTAGCAGCTACGTCTACAGTCAGGCAGGATGCGGGAGGGTTCTGCCCTGACCTCAGCTCTCACAGGGAAGCATGCCTAGAAGCCAGCTCTCATCTAGCTGCGTTCTTAAGGCAGTGAGAAGGTAGCAGTATTCTGAATCAGTTGGTTCCAAGATTACCACTGTACTGCACCTGGAGAAACCGGCCAGGTCTGCATTGTTAAGTTGCGTCTCACAAGCCTCTGGGAAGCGTCTCTGGTGAAGACGTGCGAAACTCACTCTGCAGGCAGTGTGGAACTGTGAGGGACTGAGGATGAGCTCAGCTCTCTGAAGTAAGATGCTTTTGGACAAGGCGTTCAACTACCTACTCACGTATGGAACTTAGTATGTAGCACCAGTCTACCCCAGGAATTACTAGGAAATCGCTTGATTGAGCTTGGAGGCACTCGTCTTGTGTCCCGGGAGATTCCAGTTACCTCTCCCAACACTTGCGTCAAGCAGCGACCCTAGGCCTTTTGGAAGCGAAAGGTAGCGGCAGGCAGGATGTAGGGTTACAGGCCATAAGCTCAACTCTCAGAAGTGTGTATGCATGGGAGCCAGATGTCTGCTACCCACTCGGACATGGGAGTTGGAACCTAGCTACACTCCTATTGAAGAAGGATGTTGGAAATCGCTGTACTCAACTCAGGTACACGGGAGTTCAGGCCCAATGGTTACACATACTATTCCCCCAAACTCCCCAGCAACTAACATAAGGATGTTAGCAGCTACGTCTACAGTCAGGCAGGATGCGGGAGGGTTCTGCCCTGACCTCAGCTCTCACAGGGAAGCATGCCTAGAAGCCAGCTCTCATCTAGCTGCGTTCTTAAGGCAGTGAGAAGGTAGCAGTATTCTGAATCAGTTGGTTCCAAGATTACCACTGTACTGCACCTGGAGAAACCGGCCAGGTCTGCATTGTTAAGTTGCGTCTCACAAGCCTCTGGGAAGCGTCTCTGGTGAAGACGTGCGAAACTCACTCTGCAGGCAGTGTGGAACTGTGAGGGACTGAGGATGAGCTCAGCTCTCAGAAGTAAGATGCTTTTGGACAAGGCGTTCAACTACCTACTCACGTATGGAACTTAGTATGTAGCACCAGTCTACCCCAGGAATTACTAGGATATCGCTTGATTGAGCTTGGAGGCACTCGTCTTGTGTCCCGGGAGATTCCAGTTACCTCTCCCAACACTTGCGTCAAGCAGCGACCCTAGGCCTTTTGGAAGCGAAAGGTAGCGGCAGGCAGGATGTAGGGTTACAGGCCATAAGCTCAACTCTCAGAAGTGTGTATGCATGGGAGCCAGATGTCTGCTACCCACTCGGACATGGGAGTTGGAACCTAGCTACACTCCTATTGAAGAAGGATGTTGGAAATCGCTGTACTCAACTCAGGTACACGGGAGTTCAGGCCCAATGCTTACACATGCTTTTCCCACAACCCATCCCAGCCACTAACATAAGGAGGTTAGCAGGTACGTCTACAGTCAGGCAGGATGCGGGAGGGTTCTGCCCTGTCCTCAGCTCTCACAGGGAAGCATGCCTAGAAGCCAGCTCTCAACTAGCTGCATTCTTATGACAGTGTGAAGGTAGCAGTATTCTGAGTAAGGAGGTTCCCAGATTACCACTCTATTGCACCTGGAGATACCGTCCAGGTGTGCATTGTTAACTTGCGTCTCAGAAGCTTCTGGCAAAAGTCTCTGGTGAAGACGTGGGCAACTCACTCTGCAGGCAGTGTGGAACTGTGAGGGACTGAGGATGAGGTCAGCTCTCAGAAGTAAGATGCTTTTGGACAAGGCGTTAGCTACATTCTCACATATATGGAACTTAGTATGTAGCACCAGTCTACCACAGGAATTACTAGGAAATCGCTGGATTGAGCTTGGAGGCACTAGTCTTGTGTGCCTGGAGACTCCACTTACCTTTCCCAACACTGCCGTCACGCAGCAGGTCTAGGCCTTTTAGAAGCGAAGGGTAACTGCAGGCAGGATGTGGAGGTACAGGCCGTAAGCTCAACTCTCAGAAGTAAGCATGGGAGGCAGATGTCTGCTACCCACTAGTACATGGGAGTAGGAACGTAGCTACACTCTGATTGGAGATGGCCGTTTGAAAACGCTGTATTCAACTCAGGTACACGTGAGTTCAGGCTCAATGGTTACACATACTATTCCCCCAAACTCCCCAGCAACTAACATAAGGATGTTAGCAGCTACGTCTACAGTCAGGCAGGATGCGGGAGGGTTCTGCCCTGACCTCAGCTCTCACAGGGAAGCATGCCTAGAAGCCAGCTCTCATCTAGCTGCGTTCTTAAGGCAGTGAGAAGGTAGCAGTATTCTGAATCAGTTGGTTCCAAGATTACCACTGTACTGCACCTGGAGAAACCGGCCAGGTCTGCATTGTTAAGTTGCGTCTCACAAGCCTCTGGGAAGCGTCTCTGGTGAAGACGTGCGAAACTCACTCTGCAGGCAGTGTGGAACTGTGAGGGACTGAGGATGAGCTCAGCTCTCTGAAGTAAGATGCTTTTGGACAAGGCGTTCAACTACCTACTCACGTATGGAACTTAGTATGTAGCACCAGTCTACCCCAGGAATTACTAGGAAATCGCTTGATTGAGCTTGGAGGCACTCGTCTTGTGTCCCGGGAGATTCCAGTTACCTCTCCCAACACTTGCGTCAAGCAGCGACCCTAGGCCTTTTGGAAGCGAAAGGTAGCGGCAGGCAGGATGTAGGGTTACAGGCCATAAGCTCAACTCTCAGAAGTGTGTATGCATGGGAGCCAGATGTCTGCTACCCACTCGGACATGGGAGTTGGAACCTAGCTACACTCCTATTGAAGAAGGATGTTGGAAATCGCTGTACTCAACTCAGGTACACGGGAGTTCAGGCCCAATGCTTACACATGCTTTTCCCACAACCCATCCCAGCCACTAACATAAGGAGGTTAGCAGGTACGTCTACAGTCAGGCAGGATGCGGGAGGGTTCTGCCCTGTCCTCAGCTCTCACAGGGAAGCATGCCTAGAAGCCAGCTCTCAACTAGCTGCATTCTTATGACAGTGTGAAGGTAGCAGTATTCTGAGTAAGGAGGTTCCCAGATTACCACTCTATTGCACCTGGAGATACCGTCCAGGTGTGCATTGTTAACTTGCGTCTCAGAAGCTTCTGGCAAAAGTCTCTGGTGAAGACGTGGGCAACTCACTCTGCAGGCAGTGTGGAACTGTGAGGGACTGAGGATGAGGTCAGCTCTCAGAAGTAAGATGCTTTTGGACAAGGCGTTAGCTACATTCTCACATATATGGAACTTAGTATGTAGCACCAGTCTACCACAGGAATTACTAGGAAATCGCTGGATTGAGCTTGGAGGCACTAGTCTTGTGTGCCTGGAGACTCCACTTACCTTTCCCAACACTGCCGTCACGCAGCAGGTCTAGGCCTTTTAGAAGCGAAGGGTAACTGCAGGCAGGATGTGGAGGTACAGGCCGTAAGCTCAACTCTCAGAAGTAAGCATGGGAGGCAGATGTCTGCTACCCACTAGTACATGGGAGTAGGAACGTAGCTACACTCTGATTGGAGATGGCCGTTTGAAAACGCTGTATTCAACTCAGGTACACGTGAGTTCAGGCTCAATGGTTACACATACTATTCCCCCAAACTCCCCAGCAACTAACATAAGGATGTTAGCAGCTACGTGTACAGTCAGGCAGGATGCGGGAGGGTTCTGCCCTGACCTCAGCTCTCACAGGGAAGCATGCCTAGAAGCCAGCTCTCATCTAGCTGCGTTCTTAAGGCAGTGAGAAGGTAGCAGTATTCTGAATCAATTGGTTCCAAGATTACCACTGTACTGCACCTGGAGAAACCGGCCAGGTCTGCATTGTTAAGTTGCGTCTCACAAGCCTCTGGGAAGCGTCTCTGGTGAAGACGTGCGAAACTCACTCTGCAGGCAGTGTGGAACTGTGAGGGACTGAGGATGAGCTCAGCTCTCAGAAGTAAGATGCTTTTGGACAAGGCGTTCAACTACCTACTCACGTATGGAACTTAGTATGTAGCACCAGTCTACCCCAGGAATTACTAGGAAATCGCTTGATTGAGCTTGGAGGCACTCGTCTTGTGTCCCGGGAGATTCCAGTTACCTCTCCCAACACTTGCGTCAAGCAGCGACCCTAGGCCTTTTGGAAGCGAAAGGTAGCGGCAGGCAGGATGTAGGGTTACAGGCCATAAGCTCAACTCTCAGAAGTGTGTATGCATGGGAGCCAGATGTCTGCTACCCACTCGGACATGGGAGTTGGAACCTAGCTACACTCCTATTGAAGAAGGATGTTGGAAATCGCTGTACTCAACTCAGGTACACGGGAGTTCAGGCCCAATGCTTACACATGCTTTTCCCACAACCCATCCCAGCCACTAACATAAGGAGGTTAGCAGGTACGTCTACAGTCAGGCAGGATGCGGGAGGGTTCTGCCCTGTCCTCAGCTCTCACAGGGAAGCATGCCTAGAAGCCAGCTCTCAACTAGCTGCATTCTTATGACAGTGTGAAGGTAGCAGTATTCTGAGTAAGGAGGTTCCCAGATTACCACTCTATTGCACCTGGAGATACCGTCCAGGTGTGCATTGTTAACTTGCGTCTCAGAAGCTTCTGGCAAAAGTCTCTGGTGAAGACGTGGGCAACTCACTCTGCAGGCAGTGTGGAACTGTGAGGGACTGAGGATGAGGTCAGCTCTCAGAAGTAAGATGCTTTTGGACAAGGCGTTAGCTACATTCTCACATATATGGAACTTAGTATGTAGCACCAGTCTACCACAGGAATTACTAGGAAATCGCTGGATTGAGCTTGGAGGCACTAGTCTTGTGTGCCTGGAGACTCCACTTACCTTTCCCAACACTGTCGTCACGCAGCAGGTCTAGGCCTTTTAGAAGCGAAGGGTAACTGCAGGCAGGATGTGGAGGTACAGGCCGTAAGCTCAACTCTCAGAAGTAAGCATGGGAGGCAGATGTCTGCTACCCACTAGTACATGGGAGTAGGAACGTAGCTACACTCTGATTGGAGATGGCCGTTTGAAAACGCTGTATTCAACTCAGGTACACGTGAGTTCAGGCTCAATGGTTACACATACTATTCCCCCAAACTCCCCAGCAACTAACATAAGGATGTTAGCAGCTACGTCTACAGTCAGGCAGGATGCGGGAGGGTTCTGCCCTGACCTCAGCTCTCACAGGGAAGCATGCCTAGAAGCCAGCTCTCATCTAGCTGCGTTCTTAAGGCAGTGAGAAGGTAGCAGTATTCTGAATCAATTGGTTCCAAGATTACCACTGTACTGCACCTGGAGAAACCGGCCAGGTCTGCATTGTTAAGTTGCGTCTCACAAGCCTCTGGGAAGCGTCTCTGGTGAAGACGTGCGAAACTCACTCTGCAGGCAGTGTGGAACTGTGAGGGACTGAGGATGAGCTCAGCTCTCAGAAGTAAGATGCTTTTGGACAAGGCGTTCAGCTACCTTCTCACATATGGAACTTAGTATGTAGCACCAGTCTACCCCAGGAATTACTGGGAAATCGCTGGATTGAGCTTGGAGGCACTAGTCTTGTGTGCCGGCAGATTCCAGTTCCCTCTCCCAACACTTCGGTGAAGCAGCGAGCCTAGGCCTTTTGGAAGCGAAAGGTAGCTGCAGGCAGGAGGTAGGGTTACAGGCCATAAGCTCAACTCTCAGAAGTGGGTATGCATGGGAGGCAGATGTCTGCTACCCACTCGGACATGCGAGTGGGAACCTAGCTAAACTCTGATGAAGAAGGACTTTGGAAATCGCTGTATTCAACTCAGATACACGTGGGTTCAGGCACAACGATTCCACATGCTTTTCTCACAACCTTTCCCTGCCACTAACATGAGGACGTTAGCAGCTCCTTCTACAGTCAAGCAGGATGCGGGAGGGTTCTGCCCTGTCCTTAGCTCTCACAGGGAAGCATGCCTAGAAGCCAGCTGTCAACTACCTGCATTCTTAGGGCAGGGTGAAGGTAGCAGTATTCTGAGACAGGAGGTTCCCAGATTACCACTCTACTGCACCTGGAGATACCCTCCAGGTCTGCATTGTTAACTTGCGTCTCATAGCCTCTGGCAAACGTCTCTGGTGAAGACTTGCTAAACTCACTCTGCAGGCAGTGTGGAACTGTGAGGGACTGAGAGTGAGCTCAACTCTCAGATGTAAGATGTTTTTGGACAAGGCGTTCAACTACCTACTCACGTATGGAACTTAGTATGTAGCACCAGTCTACCCCAGGAATTACTAGGAAATCGCTTGATTGAGCTTGGAGGCACTAGTCTTGTGTGCCGGCAGATTCCAGTTACCTCTCCCAACACTTGCGTCAAGCAGCGAGCCTAGGCCTTTTGGAAGCGAAAGGTAGCGGCAGGCACGATGTAGGGTTACAGGCCATGAGCTCAACTCTCAGAAGTGTGTATGCATGGGAGGCAGATGTCTGCTACCCACTCGGACATGGGAGTTGGAACCTAGCTACACTCCTATTGAAGAAGGATGTTGGAAATCGCTGTATTCAACTCAGATACACAGGAGTTCAGGCCCAATGCTTACACATGCTTTTCCCACAACCTATCCCAGCCACTAACATAAGGAGGTTAGCAGGTACGTCTACAGTCAGGCAGGATGCGGGAGGGTTCTGCCTTGTCTTCAACTCTCACAGGGAAGCATGCCTAGAAACCAGCTCTCAACTAGCTGCATTCTTATGACAGTGTGAAGGTAGCAGTATTCTGAGTAAGGAGGTTCCCAGATTGCCACTCTCCGGCACCTGGAGATACCGTCCAGGTGTGCATTGTTAACTTGCGTCTCAGAGGCCTCTGGCAAAAGTCTCTGGTGAAGACGTGGGAAACTCACTCTGCAGGCAGTGTGGAACTGTGAGGGACTGAGGGTGAGCTCAACTCTCAGAAGTAAGATGATTTTGGACAAGGCGTTCAGCTACCTTCTCACATATGGAACTTAGTATGTAGCACCAGTCTACCCCAGGAATTACTGGGAAATCGCTGGATTGAGCTTGGAGGCACTAGTCTTGTGTGCCGGCAGATTTCAGTTACCTCTCCCAACACTTCGGTGAAGCAGCGAGCCTAGGCCTTTTGGAAGCGAAAGGTAGCTGCAGGCAGGAGGTAGGGTTACAGGCCATAAGCTCAACTCTCAGAAGTGGGTATGCATGGGAGGCAGATGTCTGCTACCCACTCGGACATGCGAGTGGGAACCTAGCTACACTCTGATGAAGAAGGACTTTGGAAATCGCTGTATTCAACTCAGATACACGTGGGTTCAGGCACAACGATTCCACATGCTTTTCTCACAACCTTTCCCTGCCACTAACATGAGGACGTTAGCAGCTCCTTCTACAGTCAAGCAGGATGCGGGAGGGTTGTGCCCTGTCCTTAGCTCTCACAGGGAAGCATGCCTTGAAGCCAGCTGTCAACTAGCTGCATTCGTAGGGCAGGGTGAAGGTAGCAGTATTCTGAGACAAGAGGTTCCCAGATTACCACTCTACTGCACCTGGAGATACCCTCCAGGTCTGCATTGTTAACTTGCGTCTCATAGCCTCTGGCAAACGTCTCTGGTGAAGACGTGCTAAACTCACTCTGCAGGCAGTGTGGAACTGTGAGGGACTGAGGGTGAGCTCAACTCTCAGAAGTAAGATGTTTTTGGACAAGGCGTTCAACTACCTACTCACGTATGGAACTTAGTATGTAGCACCAGTCTCCCCCAGGAATTACTAGGAAATCGCTTGATTGAGCTTGGAGGCACTAGTCTTGTGTGCCGGCAGATTCCAGTTACCTCTCCCAACACTTGCGTCAAGCAGCGAGCCTAGGCCTTTTGAAGCGAAAGGTAGCGGCAGGCAGGATGTAGGGTTACAGGCCATAAGCTCAACTCTCAGAAGTGGGTATGCATGGGAGGCAGATGTCTGCTACCCACTCGGACATGGGAGTTGGAACCTAGCTACACTCCTATTGAAGAAGGACTTTGGAAATCGCTGTATTCAACTCAGATACACGTGGGTTCAGGCACAACGATTCCACATGCTTTTCCCACAACCTATCCCAGCCACTAACATGAGGACGTTAGCAGCTCCTTCTACAGTCAAGCAGGATGCGGGAGGGTTGTGCCCTGTCCTTAGCTCTCACAGGGAAGCATGCCTTGAAGCCAGCTGTCAACTAGCTGCATTCTTACGGCAGGGTGAAGGTAGCAGTATTCTGAGACAGGAGGTTCCCAGATTACCACTCTACTGCACCTGGAGATACCGTCCAGGTCTGCATTGTTAACTTGCGTCTCATAGCCTCTGGCAAACGTCTCTGGTGAAGACGTGCGAAACTCACTCTGCAGGCAGTGTGGAACTGTGAGGGACTGAGAGTGAGCTCAACTCTCAGAAGTAAGATGATTTTGGACAAGGCGTTCAGCTACCTTCTCACATATGGAACTTAGTATGTAGCACCAGTCTACCCCAGGAATTACTAGGAAATCGCTTGATTGAGCTTGGAGGCACTAGTCTTGTGTGCCGGCAGATTCCAGTTACCTCTCCCAACACTTGCGTCAAGCAGCGAGCCTAGGCCTTTTGGAAGCGAAAGGTAGCGGCAGGCACGATGTACGGTTACAGGCCATGAGCTCAACTCTCAGAAGTGTGTATGCATGGGAGGCAGATGTCTGCTACCCACTCGGACATGGGAGTTGGAACCTTGCTACACTCCTATTGAAGAAGGATGTTGGAAATCGCTGTATTCAACTCAGATACACGGGAGTTCAGGCACAACGATTCCACATGCTTTTCCCACAACCTATCCCAGCCACTAACATAAGGAGGTTAGCAGGTACGTCTACAGTCAGGCAGGATGCTGGAGGGTTCTGCCCTGTCCTCAACTCTCACAGGGAAGCATGCCTAGAAGCCAGCTCTCAACTAGCTGCATTCTTATGACAGTGTGAAGGTAGCAGTACTCTGAGTCAGGAGGTTCCAAGATTACCACTCTACTGCACCTGGAGATACCGTCCAGGTCTGCATTGTTAACTTGCGTCTCATAGCCTCTGGCAAACGTCTCTGGTGAAGACGTGCGAAACTCACTCTGCAGGCAGTGTGGAACTGTGAGGGACTGAGGGTGAGCTCAACTCTCAGAAGTAAGATGATTTTGGACAAGGCGTTCAGCTACATTCTCACATATGGAACTTAGTATGTAGCACCAGTCTACCCCAGGAATTACTGGGAAATCGCTGGATTGAGCTTGGAGGCACTAGTCTTGTGTGCCGGCAGATTCCAGTTCCCTCTCCCAACACTTCGGTGAAGCAGCGAGCCTAGGCCTTTTGGAAGCGAAAGGTAGCTGCAGGCAGGAGGTAGGGTTACAGGCCATAAGCTCAACTCTCAGAAGTGGGTATGCATGGGAGGCAGATGTCTGCTACCCACTCGGACATGCGAGTGGGAACCTAGCTACACTCTGATGAAGAAGGACTTTGGAAATCGCTGTATTCAACTCAGATACACGTGGGTTCAGGCACAACGATTCCACATGCTTTTCTCACAACCTTTCCCTGCCACTAACATGAGGACGTTAGCAGCTCCTTCTACAGTCAAGCAGGATGCGGGAGGGTTCTGCCCTGTCCTTAGCTCTCACAGGGAAGCATGCCTTGAAGCCAGCTGTCAACTAGCTGCATTCTTAGGGCAGGGTGAAGGTAGCAGTATTCTGAGACAGGAGGTTCCCAGATTACCACTCTACTGCACCTGGAGATACCCTCCAGGTCTGCATTGTTAACTTGCGTCTCATAGCCTCTGGCAAACGTCTCTGGTGAAGACGTGCTAAACTCACTCTGCAGGCAGTGTGGAACTGTCAGGGACTGAGGCTGAGCTCAACTCTCAGAAGTAAGATGTTTTTGGACAAGGCGTTCAACTACCTACTCACGTATGGAACTTAGTATGTAGCACCAGTCTACCCCAGGAATTACTAGGAAATCGCTTGATTGAGCTTGGAGGCACTAGTCTTGTGTGCCGGCAGATTCCAGTTACCTCTCCCAACACTTGCGTCAAGCAGCGAGCCTAGGCCTTTTGAAGCGAAAGGTAGCGGCAGGCAGGATGTAGGGTTACAGGCCATAAGCTCAACTCTCAGAAGTGGGTATGCATGGGAGGCAGATGTCTGCTACCCACTCGGACATGGGAGTTGGAACCTAGCTACACTCCTATTGAAGAAGGACTTTGGAAATCGCTGTATTCAACTCAGATACACGTGGGTTCAGGCACAACGATTCCACATGCTTTTCCCACAACCTATCCCAGCCACTAACATGAGGACGTTAGCAGCTCCTTCTACAGTCAAGCAGGATGCGGGAGGGTTGTGCCCTGTCCTTAGCTCTCACAGGGAAGCATGCCTTGAAGCCAGCTGTCAACTAGCTGCATTCTTATGGCAGGGTGAAGGTAGCAGTATTCTGAGACAGGAGGTTCCCAGATTACCACTCTACTGCACCTGGAGATACCCTCCAGGTCTGCATTGTTAACTTGCGTCTCATAGCCTCTGGCAAACGTCTCTGGTGAAGACGTGCGAAACTCACTCTGCAGGCAGAGTGGAACTGTGAGGGACTGAGGGTGAGCTCAACTCTCAGAAGTAAGATGATTTTGGACAAGGCGTTCAGCTACCTTCTCACATATGGAACTTAGTATGTAGCACCAGTCTACCCCAGGAATTACTAGGAAATCGCTTGATTGAGCTTGGAGGCACTAGTCTTGTGTGCCGGGAGATTCCAGTTACCTCTCCCAACACTTGCGTCAAGCAGCGAGCCTAGGCCTTTTGGAAGCGAAAGGTAGCGGCAGGCACGATGTACGGTTACAGGCCATGAGCTCAACTCTCAGAAGTGTGTATGCATGGGAGGCAGATGTCTGCTACCCACTCGGACATGGGAGTTGGAACCTTGCTACACTCCTATTGAAGAAGGATGTTGGAAATCGCTGTATTCAACTCAGATACACGGGAGTTCAGGCCCAATGCTTACACATGCTTTTCCCACAACCTATCCCAGCCACTAACATAAGGAGGTTAGCAGGTACGTCTACAGTCAGGCAGGATGCTGGAGGGTTCTGCCCTGTCCTCAACTCTCACAGGGAAGCATGCCTAGAAGCCAGCTCTCAACTAGCTGCATTCTTATGACAGTGTGAAGGTAGCAGTACTCTGAGTCAGGAGGTTCCAAGATTACCACTCTACTGCACCTGGAGATACCGTCCAGGTCTGCATTGTTAACTTGCGTCTCATAGCCTCTGGCAAACGTCTCTGGTGAAGACGTGCGAAACTCACTCTGCAGGCAGTGTGGAACTGTGAGGGACTGAGGGTGAGCTCAACTCTCAGAAGTAAGATGATTTTGGACAAGGCGTTCAGCTACCTTCTCACATATGGAACTTAGTATGTAGCACCAGTCTACCCCAGGAATTACTGGGAAATCGCTGGATTGAGCTTGGAGGCACTAGTCTTGTGTGCCGGCAGATTCCAGTTCCCTCTCCCAACACTTCGGTGAAGCAGCGAGCCTAGGCCTTTTGGAAGCGAAAGGTAGCTGCAGGCAGGAGGTAGGGTTACAGGCCATAAGCTCAACTCTCAGAAGTGGGTATGCATGGGAGGCAGATGTCTGCTACCCACTCGGACATGCGAGTGGGAACCTAGCTACACTCTGATGAAGAAGGACTTTGGAAATCGCTGTATTCAACTCAGATACACGTGGGTTCAGGCACAACGATTCCACATGCTTTTCTCACAACCTTTCCCTGCCACTAACATGAGGACGTTAGCAGCTCCTTCTACAGTCAAGCAGGATGCGGGAGGGTTCTGCCCTGTCCTTAGCTCTCACAGGGAAGCATGCCTTGAAGCCAGCTGTCAACTAGCTGCATTCTTAGGGCAAGGTGAAGGTAGCAGTATTCTGAGACAGGAGGTTCCCAGATTACCACTCTACTGCACCTGGAGATACCCTCCAGGTCTGCATTGTTAACTTGCGTCTCATAGCCTCTGGCAAACGTCTCTGGTGAAGACGTGCTAAACTCACTCTGCAGGCAGTGTGGAACTGTCAGGGACTGAGGCTGAGCTCAACTCTCAGAAGTAAGATGTTTTTGGACAAGGCGTTCAACTACCTACTCACGTATGGAACTTAGTATGTAGCACCAGTCTACCCCAGGAATTACTAGGAAATCGCTTGATTGAGCTTGGAGGCACTAGTCTTGTGTGCCGGCAGATTCCAGTTACCTCTCCCAACACTTGCGTCAAGCAGCGAGCCTAGGCCTTTTGAAGCGAAAGGTAGCGGCAGGCAGGATGTAGGGTTACAGGCCATAAGCTCAACTCTCAGAAGTGGGTATGCATGGGAGGCAGATGTCTGCTACCCACTCGGACATGGGAGTTGGAACCTAGCTACACTCCTATTGAAGAAGGACTTTGGAAATCGCTGTATTCAACTCAGATACACGTGGGTTCAGGCACAACGATTCCACATGCTTTTCCCACAACCTATCCCAGCCACTAACATGAGGACGTTAGCAGCTCCTTCTACAGTCAAGCAGGATGCGGGAGGGTTGTGCCCTGTCCTTAGCTCTCACAGGGAAGCATGCCTTGAAGCCAGCTGTCAACTAGCTGCATTCTTATGGCAGGGTGAAGGTAGCAGTATTCTGAGACAGGAGGTTCCCAGATTACCACTCTACTGCACCTGGAGATACCCTCCAGGTCTGCATTGTTAACTTGCGTCTCATAGCCTCTGGCAAACGTCTCTGGTGAAGACGTGCGAAACTCACTCTGCAGGCAGTGTGGAACTGTGAGGGACTGAGGGTGAGCTCAACTCTCAGAAGTAAGATGATTTTGGACAAGGCGTTCAGCTACCTTCTCACATATGGAACTTAGTATGTAGCACCAGTCTACCCCAGGAATTACTAGGAAATCGCTTGATTGAGCTTGGAGGCACTAGTCTTGTGTGCCGGGAGATTCCAGTTACCTCTCCCAACACTTGCGTCAAGCAGCGAGCCTAGGCCTTTTGGAAGCGAAAGGTAGCGGCAGGCACGATGTACGGTTACAGGCCATGAGCTCAACTCTCAGAAGTGTGTATGCATGGGAGGCAGATGTCTGCTACCCACTCGGACATGGGAGTTGGAACCTTGCTACACTCCTATTGAAGAAGGATGTTGGAAATCGCTGTATTCAACTCAGATACACGGGAGTTCAGGCCCAATGCTTACACATGCTTTTCCCACAACCTATCCCAGCCACTAACATAAGGAGGTTAGCAGGTACGTCTACAGTCAGGCAGGATGCTGGAGGGTTCTGCCCTGTCCTCAACTCTCACAGGGAAGCATGCCTAGAAGCCAGCTCTCAACTAGCTGCATTCTTATGACAGTGTGAAGGTAGCAGTACTCTGAGTCAGGAGGTTCCAAGATTACCACTCTACTGCACCTGGAGATACCGTCCAGGTCTGCATTGTTAACTTGCGTCTCATAGCCTCTGGCAAACGTCTCTGGTGAAGACGTGCGAAACTCACTCTGCAGGCAGTGTGGAACTGTGAGGGACTGAGGGTGAGCTCAACTCTCAGAAGTAAGATGATTTTGGACAAGGCGTTCAGCTACCTTCTCACATATGGAACTTAGTATGTAGCACCAGTCTACCCCAGGAATTACTGGGAAATCGCTGGATTGAGCTTGGAGGCACTAGTCTTGTGTGCCGGCAGATTCCAGTTCCCTCTCCCAACACTTCGGTGAAGCAGCGAGCCTAGGCCTTTTGGAAGCGAAAGGTAGCTGCAGGCAGGAGGTAGGGTTACAGGCCATAAGCTCAACTCTCAGAAGTGGGTATGCATGGGAGGCAGATGTCTGCTACCCACTCGGACATGCGAGTGGGAACCTAGCTACACTCTGATGAAGAAGGACTTTGGAAATCGCTGTATTCAACTCAGATACACGTGGGTTCAGGCACAACGATTCCACATGCTTTTCTCACAACCTTTCCCTGCCACTAACATGAGGACGTTAGCAGCTCCTTCTACAGTCAAGCAGGATGCGGGAGGGTTCTGCCCTGTCCTTAGCTCTCACAGGGAAGCATGCCTTGAAGCCAGCTGTCAACTAGCTGCATTCTTAGGGCAGGGTGAAGGTAGCAGTATTCTGAGACAGGAGGTTCCCAGATTACCACTCTACTGCACCTGGAGATACCCTCCAGGTCTGCATTGTTAACTTGCGTCTCATAGCCTCTGGCAAACGTCTCTGGTGAAGACGTGCTAAACTCACTCTGCAGGCAGTGTGGAACTGTCAGGGACTGAGGCTGAGCTCAACTCTCAGAAGTAAGATGTTTTTGGACAAGGCGTTCAACTACCTACTCACGTATGGAACTTAGTATGTAGCACCAGTCTACCCCAGGAATTACTGGGAAATCGCTGGATTGAGCTTGGAGGCACTAGTCTTGTGTGCCGGCAGATTCCAGTTCCCTCTCCCAACACTTCGGTGAAGCAGCGAGCCTAGGCCTTTTGGAAGCGAAAGGTAGCTGCAGGCAGGAGGTAGGGTTACAGGCCATAAGCTCAACTCTCAGAAGTGGGTATGCATGGGAGGCAGATGTCTGCTACCCACTCGGACATGCGAGTGGGAACCTAGCTACACTCTGATGAAGAAGGACTTTGGAAATCGCTGTATTCAACTCAGATACACGTGGGTTCAGGCACAACGATTCCACATGCTTTTCCCACAACCTATCCCAGCCACTAACATGAGGACGTTAGCAGCTCCTTCTACAGTCAAGCAGGATGCGGGAGGGTTGTGCCCTGTCCTTAGCTCTCACAGGGAAGCATGCCTTGAAGCCAGCTGTCAACTAGCTGCATTCTTATGGCAGGGTGAAGGTAGCAGTATTCTGAGACAGGAGGTTCCCAGATTACCACTCTACTGCACCTGGAGATACCCTCCAGGTCTGCATTGTTAACTTGCGTCTCATAGCCTCTGGCAAACGTCTCTGGTGAAGACGTGCGAAACTCACTCTGCAGGCAGTGTGGAACTGTCAGGGACTGAGGGTGAGCTCAACTCTCAGAAGTAAGATGATTTTGGACAAGGCGTTCAGCTACCTTCTCACATATGGAACTTAGTATGTAGCACCAGTCTACCCCAGGAATTACTAGGAAATCGCTTGATTGAGCTTGGAGGCACTAGTCTTGTGTGCCGGGAGATTCCAGTTACCTCTCCCAACACTTGCGTCAAGCAGCGAGCCTAGGCTTTTTGGAAGCGGAAGGTAGCGGCAGGCACGATGTACGGTTACAGGCCATGAGCTCAACTCTCAGAAGTGTGTATGCATGGGAGGCAGATGTCTGCTACCCACTCGGACATGGGAGTTGGAACCTTGCTACACTCCTATTGAAGAAGGATGTTGGAAATCGCTGTATTCAACTCAGATACACGGGAGTTCAGGCCCAATGCTTACACATGCTTTTCCCACAACCTATCCCAGCCACTAACATAAGGAGGTTAGCAGGTACGTCTACAGTCAGGCAGGATGCTGGAGGGTTCTGCCCTGTCCTCAACTCTCACAGGGAAGCATGCCTAGAAGCCAGCTCTCAACAAGCTGCATTCTTATGACAGTGTGAAGGTAGCAGTACTCTGAGTCAGGAGGTTCCAAGATTACCACTCTACTGCACCTGGAGATACCGTCCAGGTCTGCATTGTTAACTTGCGTCTCATAGCCTCTGGCAAACGTCTCTGGTGAAGACGTGCGAAACTCACTCTGCAGGCAGTGTGGAACTGTGAGGGACTGAGGGTGAGCTCAACTCTCAGAAGTAAGATGATTTTGGACAAGGCGTTCAGTTACCTTCTCACATATGGAACTTAGTATGTAGCACCAGTCTACCCCAGGAATTACTAGGAAATCGCTTGATTGAGCTTGGAGGCACTAGTCTTGTGTGCCGGGAGATTCCAGTTACCTCTCCCAACACTTGCGTCAAGCAGCGAGCCTAGGCCTTTTGGAAGCGAAAGGTAGCGGCAGGCACGATGTACGGTTACAGGCCATGAGCTCAACTCTCAGAAGTGTGTATGCATGGGAGGCAGATGTCTGCTACCCACTCGGACATGGGAGTTGGAACCTTGCTACACTCCTATTGAAGAAGGATGTTGGAAATCGCTGTATTCAACTCAGATACACGGGAGTTCAGGCCCAATGCTTACACAAGCTTTTCCCACAACCTATCCCAGCCACTAACATAAGGAGGTTAGCAGGTACGTCTACAGTCAGGCAGGATGCTGGAGGGTTCTGCCCTGTCCTCAACTCTCACAGGGAAGCATGCCTAGAAGCCAGCTCTCAACTAGCTGCATTCTTATGACAGTGTGAAGGTAGCAGTACTCTGAGTCAGGAGGTTCCAAGATTACCACTCTACTGCACCTGGAGATACCGTCCAGGTCTGCATTGTTAACTTGCGTCTCATAGCCTCTGGCAAACGTCTCTGGTGAAGACGTGCGAAACTCACTCTGCAGGCAGTGTGGAACTGTGAGGGACTGAGGGTGAGCTCAACTCTCAGAAGTAAGATGATTTTGGACAAGGCGTTCAGCTACCTTCTCACATATGGAACTTAGTATGTAGCACCAGTCTACCCCAGGAATTACTGGGAAATCGCTGGATTGAGCTTGGAGGCACTAGTCTTGTGTGCCGGCAGATTCCAGTTCCCTCTCCCAACACTTCGGTGAAGCAGCGAGCCTAGGCCTTTTGGAAGCGAAAGGTAGCTGCAGGCAGGAGGTAGGGTTACAGGCCATAAGCTCAACTCTCAGAAGTGGGTATGCATGGGAGGCAGATGTCTGCTACCCACTCGGACATGCGAGTGGGAACCTAGCTACACTCTGATGAAGAAGGACTTTGGAAATCGCTGTATTCAACTCAGATACACGTGGGTTCAGGCACAACGATTCCACATGCTTTTCTCACAACCTTTCCCTGCCACTAACATGAGGACGTTAGCAGCTCCTTCTACAGTCAAGCAGGATGCGGGAGGGTTCTGCCCTGTCCTTAGCTCTCACAGGGAAGCATGCCTTGAAGCCAGCTGTCAACTAGCTGCATTCTTAGGGCAGGGTGAAGGTAGCAGTATTCTGAGACAGGAGGTTCCCAGATTACCACTCTACTGCACCTGGAGATACCCTCCAGGTCTGCATTGTTAACTTGCGTCTCATAGCCTCTGGCAAACGTCTCTGGTGAAGACGTGCTAAACTCACTCTGCAGGCAGTGTGGAACTGTCAGGGACTGAGGCTGAGCTCAACTCTCAGAAGTAAGATGTTTTTGGACAAGGCGTTCAACTACCTACTCACGTATGGAACTTAGTATGTAGCACCAGTCTACCCCAGGAATTACTAGGAAATCGCTTGATTGAGCTTGGAGGCACTAGTCTTGTGTGCCGGCAGATTCCAGTTACCTCTCCCAACACTTGCGTCAAGCAGCGAGCCTAGGCCTTTTGAAGCGAAAGGTAGCGGCAGGCAGGATGTAGGGTTACAGGCCATAAGCTCAACTCTCAGAAGTGGGTATGCATGGGAGGCAGATGTCTGCTACCCACTCGGACATGGGAGTGGGAACCTAGCTACACTCCTATTGAAGAAGGACTTTGGAAATCGCTGTATTCAACTCAGATACACGTGGGTTCAGGCACAACGATTCCACATGCTTTTCCCACAACCTATCCCAGCCACTAACATGAGGACGTTAGCAGCTCCTTCTACAGTCAAGCAGGATGCGGGAGGGTTGTGCCCTGTCCTTAGCTCTCACAGGGAAGCATGCCTTGAAGCCAGCTGTCAACTAGCTGCATTCTTAGGGCAGGGTGAAGGTAGCAGTATTCTGAGACAGGAGGTTCCCAGATTACCACTCTACTGCACCTGGAGATACCGTCCAGGTCTGCATTGTTAACTTGCGTCTCATAGCCTCTGGCAAACGTCTCTGGTGAAGACGTGCGAAACTCACTCTGCAGGCAGTGTGAAACTGTGAGGGACTGAGGGTGAGCTCAACTCTCAGAAGTAAGATGATTTTGGACAAGGCGTTCAGCTACCTTCTCACATATGGAACTTAGTATGTAGCACCAGTCTACCCCAGGAATTACTAGGAAATCGCTTGATTGAGCTTGGAGGCACTAGTCTTGTGTGCCGGGAGATTCCAGTTACCTCTCCCAACACTTGCGTCAAGCAGCGAGCCTAGGCCTTTTGGAAGCGAAAGGTAGCGGCAGGCACGATGTACGGTTACAGGCCATGAGCTCAACTCTCAGAAGTGTGTATGCATGGGAGGCAGATGTCTGCTACCCACTCGGACATGGGAGTTGGAACCTTGCTACACTCCTATTGAAGAAGGATGTTGGAAATCGCTGTATTCAACTCAGATACACGGGAGTTCAGGCACAACGATTCCACATGCTTTTCCCACAACCTATCCCAGCCACTAACATAAGGAGGTTAGCAGGTACGTCTACAGTCAGGCAGGATGCTGGAGGGTTCTGCCCTGTCCTCAACTCTCACAGGGAAGCATGCCTAGAAGCCAGCTCTCAACTAGCTGCATTCTTATGACAGTGTGAAGGTAGCAGTACTCTGAGTCAGGAGGTTCCAAGATTACCACTCTACTGCACCTGGAGATACCGTCCAGGTCTGCATTGTTAACTTGCGTCTCATAGCCTCTGGCAAACGTCTCTGGTGAAGACGTGCGAAACTCACTCTGCAGGCAGTGTGGAACTGTCAGGGACTGAGGGTGAGCTCAACTCTCAGAAGTAAGATGATTTTGGACAAGGCGTTCAGCTACGTTCTCACATATGGAACTTAGTATGTAGCACCAGTCTACCCCAGGAATTACTGGGAAATCGCTGGATTGAGCTTGGAGGCACTAGTCTTGTGTGCCGGCAGATTCCAGTTCCCTCTCCCAACACTTCGGTGAAGCAGCGAGCCTAGGCCTTTTGGAAGCGAAAGGTAGCTGCAGGCAGGAGGTAGGGTTACAGGCCATAAGCTCAACTCTCAGAAGTGGGTATGCATGGGAGGCAGATGTCTGCTACCCACTCGGACATGCGAGTGGGAACCTAGCTACACTCTGATGAAGAAGGACTTTGGAAATCGCTGTATTCAACTCAGATACACGTGGGTTCAGGCACAACGATTCCACATGCTTTTCTCACAACCTTTCCCTGCCACTAACATGAGGACGTTAGCAGCTCCTTCTACAGTCAAGCAGGATGCGGGAGGGTTCTGCCCTGTCCTTAGCTCTCACAGGGAAGCATGCCTTGAAGCCAGCTGTCAACTAGCTGCATTCTTAGGGCAGGGTGAAGGTAGCAGTATTCTGAGACAGGAGGTTCCCAGATTACCACTCTACTGCACCTGGAGATACCCTCCAGGTCTGCATTGTTAACTTGCGTCTCATAGCCTCTGGCAAACGTCTCTGGTGAAGACGTGCTAAACTCACTCTGCAGGCAGTGTGGAACTGTCAGGGACTGAGGCTGAGCTCAACTCTCAGAAGTAAGATGTTTTTGGACAAGGCGTTCAACTACCTACTCACGTATGGAACTTAGTATGTAGCACCAGTCTACCCCAGGAATTACTAGGAAATCGCTTGATTGAGCTTGGAGGCACTAGTCTTGTGTGCCGGCAGATTCCAGTTACCTCTCCCAACACTTGCGTCAAGCAGCGAGCCTAGGCCTTTTGAAGCGAAAGGTAGCGGCAGGCAGGATGTAGGGTTACAGGCCATAAGCTCAACTCTCAGAAGTGGGTATCCATGGGAGGCAGATGTCTGCTACCCACTCGGACATGGGAGTTGGAACCTAGCTACACTCCTATTGAAGAAGGACTTTGGAAATCGCTGTATTCAACTCAGATACACGTGGGTTCAGGCACAACGATTCCACATGCTTTTCCCACAACCTATCCCAGCCACTAACATGAGGACGTTAGCAGCTCCTTCTACAGTCAAGCAGGATGCGGGAGGGTTGTGCCCTGTCCTTAGCTCTCACAGGGAAGCATGCCTTGAAGCCAGCTGTCAACTAGCTGCATTCTTATGGCAGGGTGAAGGTAGCAGTATTCTGAGACAGGAGGTTCCCAGATTACCACTCTACTGCACCTGGAGATACCGTCCAGGTCTGCATTGTTAACTTGCGTCTCATAGCCTCTGGCAAACGTCTCTGGTGAAGACGTGCGAAACTCACTCTGCAGGCAGAGTGGAACTGTGAGGGACTGAGGGTGAGCTCAACTCTCAGAAGTAAGATGATTTTGGACAAGGCGTTCAGCTACCTTCTCACATATGGAACTTAGTATGTAGCACCAGTCTACCCCAGGAATTACTAGGAAATCGCTTGATTGAGCTTGGAGGCACTAGTCTTGTGTGCCGGGAGATTCCAGTTACCTCTCCCAACACTTGCGTCAAGCAGCGAGCCTAGGCCTTTTGGAAGCGAAAGGTAGCGGCAGGCACGATGTACGGTTACAGGCCATGAGCTCAACTCTCAGAAGTGTGTATGCATGGGAGGCAGATGTCTGCTACCCACTCGGACATGGGAGTTGGAACCTTGCTACACTCCTATTGAAGAAGGATGTTGGAAATCGCTGTATTCAACTCAGATACACGGGAGTTCAGGCCCAATGCTTACACATGCTTTTCCCACAACCTATCCCAGCCACTAACATAAGGAGGTTAGCAGGTACGTCTACAGTCAGGCAGGATGCTGGAGGGTTCTGCCCTGTCCTCAACTCTCACAGGGAAGCATGCCTTGAAGCCAGCTCTCAACTAGCTGCATTCTTATGACAGTGTGAAGGTAGCAGTACTCTGAGTCAGGAGGTTCCAAGATTACCACTCTACTGCACCTGGAGATACCGTCCAGGTCTGCATTGTTAACTTGCGTCTCATAGCCTCTGGCAAACGTCTCTGGTGAAGACGTGCGAAACTCACTCTGCAGGCAGTGTGGAACTGTGAGGGACTGAGGGTGAGCTCAACTCTCAGAAGTAAGATGATTTTGGACAAGGCGTTCAGCTACCTTCTCACATATGGAACTTAGTATGTAGCACCAGTCTACCCCAGGAATTACTGGGAAATCGGTGGATTGAGCTTGGAGGCACTAGTCTTGTGTGCCGGCAGATTCCAGTTCCCTCTCCCAACACTTGCGTCAAGCAGCGAGCCTAGGCCTTTTGGAAGCGAAAGGTAGCTGCAGGCAGGAGGTAGGGTTACAGGCCATAAGCTCAACTCTCAGAAGTGGGTATGCATGGGAGGCAGATGTCTGCTACCCACTCGGACATGCGAGTGGGAACCTAGCTACACTCTGATGAAGGACTTTGGAAATCGCTGTATTCAACTCAGATACACGTGGGTTCAGGCACAACGATTCCACATGCTTTTCTCACAACCTTTCCCTGCCACTAACATGAGGACGTTAGCAGCTCCTTCTACAGTCAAGCAGGATGCGGGAGGGTTCTGCCCTGTCCTTAGCTCTCACAGGGAAGCATGCCTTGAAGCCAGCTGTCAACTAGCTGCATTCTTAGGGCAGGGTGAAGGTAGCAGTATTCTGAGACAGGAGGTTCCCAGATTACCACTCTACTGCACCTGGAGATACCCTCCAGGTCTGCATTGTTAACTTGCGTCTCATAACCTCTGGCAAACGTCTCTGGTGAAGACGTGCTAAACTCACTCTGCAGGCAGTGTGGAACTGTCAGGGACTGAGGCTGAGCTCAACTCTCAGAAGTAAGATGTTTTTGGACAAGGCGTTCAACTACCTACTCACGTATGGAACTTAGTATGTAGCACCAGTCTACCCCAGGAATTACTAGGAAATCGCTTGATTGAGCTTGGAGGCACTAGTCTTGTGTGCCGGCAGATTCCAGTTACCTCTCCCAACACTAGCGTCAAGCAGCGAGCCTAGGCCTTTTGAAGCGAAAGGTAGCGGCAGGCAGGATGTAGGGTTACAGGCCATAAGCTCAACTCTCAGAAGTGGGTATGCATGGGAGGCAGATGTCTGCTACCCACTCGGACATGGGAGTTGGAACCTAGCTACACTCCTATTGAAGAAGGACTTTGGAAATCGCTGTATTCAACTCAGATACACGTGGGTTCAGGCACAACGATTCCACATGCTTTTCCCACAACCTATCCCAGCCACTAACATGAGGACGTTAGCAGCTCCTTCTACAGTCAAGCAGGATGCGGGAGGGTTGTGCCCTGTCCTTAGCTCTCACAGGGAAGCATGCCTTGAAGCCAGCTGTCAACTAGCTGCATTCTTATGGCAGGGTGAAGGTAGCAGTATTCTGAGACAGGAGGTTCCCAGATTACCACTCTACTGCACCTGGAGATACCGTCCAGGTCTGCATTGTTAACTTGCGTCTCATAGCCTCTGGCAAACGTCTCTGGTGAAGAAGTGCGAAACTCACTCTGCAGGCAGTGTGAAACTGTGAGGGACTGAGGGTGAGCTCAACTCTCAGAAGTAAGATGATTTTGGACAAGGCGTTCAGCTACCTTCTCACATATGGAACTTAGTATGTAGCACCAGTCTACCCCAGGAATTACTAGGAAATCGCTTGATTGAGCTTGGAGGCACTAGTCTTGTGTGCCGGGAGATTCCAGTTACCTCTCCCAACACTTGCGTCAAGCAGCGAGCCTAGGCCTTTTGGAAGCGAAAGGTAGCGGCAGGCACGATGTACGGTTACAGGCCATGAGCTCAACTCTCAGAAGTGTGTATGCATGGGAGGCAGATGTCTGCTACCCACTCGGACATGGGAGTTGGAACCTTGCTACACTCCTATTGAAGAAGGATGTTGGAAATCGCTGTATTCAACTCAGATACACGGGAGTTCAGGCCCAATGCTTACACATGCTTTTCCCACAACCTATCCCAGCCACTAACATAAGGAGGTTAGCAGGTACGTCTACAGTCAGGCAGGATGCTGGAGGGTTCTGCCCTGTCCTCAACTCTCACAGGGAAGCATGCCTTGAAGCCAGCTCTCAACTAGCTGCATTCTTATGACAGTGTGAAGGTAGCAGTACTCTGAGTCAGGAGGTTCCAAGATTACCACTCTACTGCACCTGGAGATACCCTCCAGGTCTGCATTGTTAACTTGCGTCTCATAGCCTCTGGCAAACGTCTCTGGTGAAGACGTGCGAAACTCACTCTGCAGGCAGTGTGGAACTGTGAGGGACTGAGGGTGAGCTCAACTCTCAGAAGTAAGATGATTTTGGACAAGGCGTTCAGCTACCTTCTCACATATGGAACTTAGTATGTAGCACCAGTCTACCCGAGGAATTACTGGGAAATCGCTGGATTGAGCTTGGAGGCACTAGTCTTGTGTGCCGGCAGATTCCACTTCCCTCTCCCAACACTTGCGTCAAGCAGCGAGCCTAGGCCTTTTGGAAGCGAAAGGTAGCTGCAGGCAGGAGGTAGGGTTACAGGCCATAAGCTCAACTCTCAGAAGTGGGTATGCATGGGAGGCAGATGTCTGCTACCCACTCGGACATGCGAGTGGGAACCTAGCTACACTCTGATGAAGAAGGACTTTGGAAATCGCTGTATTCAACTCAGATACACGTGGGTTCAGACACAACGATTCCACATGCTTTTCTCACAACCTTTCCCTGCCACTAACATGAGGACGTTAGCAGCTCCTTCTACAGTCAAGCAGGATGCGGGAGGGTTCTGCCCTGTCCTTAGCTCTCACAGGGAAGCATGCCTTGAAGCCAGCTGTCAACTAGCTGCATTCTTAGGGCAGGGTGAAGGTAGCAGTATTCTGAGACAGGAGGTTCCCAGATTACCACTCTACTGCACCTGGAGATACCCTCCAGGTCTGCATTGTTAACTTGCGTCTCATAGCCTCTGGCAAACGTCTCTGGTGAAGACGTGCTAAACTCACTCTGCAGGCAGTGTGGAACTGTCAGGGACTGAGGCTGAGCTCAACTCTCAGAAGTAAGATGTTTTTGGACAAGGCGTTCAACTACCTACTCACGTATGGAACTTAGTATGTAGCACCAGTCTACCCCAGGAATTACTAGGAAATCGCTTGATTGAGCTTGGAGGCACTAGTCTTGTGTGCCGGCAGATTCCAGTTACCTCTCCCAACACTTGCGTCAAGCAGCGAGCCTAGGCCTTTTGAAGCGAAAGGTAGCGGCAGGCAGGATGTAGGGTTACAGGCCATAAGCTCAACTCTCAGAAGTGGGTATCCATGGGAGGCAGATGTCTGCTACCCACTCGGACATGGGAGTTGGAACCTAGCTACACTCCTATTGAAGAAGGACTTTGGAAATCGCTGTATTCAACTCAGATACACGTGGGTTCAGGCACAACGATTCCACATGCTTTTCCCACAACCTATCCCAGCCACTAACATGAGGACGTTAGCAGCTCCTTCTACAGTCAAGCAGGATGCGGGAGGGTTGTGCCCTGTCCTTAGCTCTCACAGGGAAGCATGCCTTGAAGCCAGCTGTCAACTAGCTGCATTCTTATGGCAGGGTGAAGGTAGCAGTATTCTGAGACAGGAGGTTCCCAGATTACCACTCTACTGCACCTGGAGATACCCTCCAGGTCTGCATTGTTAACTTGCGTCTCATAGCCTCTGGCAAACGTCTCTGGTGAAGACGTGCGAAACTCACTCTGCAGGCAGTGTGGAACTGTGAGGGACTGAGGGTGAGCTCAACTCTCAGAAGTAACATGATTTTGGACAAGGCGTTCAGCTACCTTCTCACATATGGAACTTAGTATGTAGCACCAGTCTACCCCAGGAATTACTAGGAAATCGCTTGATTGAGCTTGGAGGCACTAGTCTTGTGTGCCGGGAGATTCCAGTTACCTCTCCCAACACTTGCGTCAAGCAGCGAGCCTAGGCCTTTTGGAAGCGAAAGGTAGCGGCAGGCACGATGTACGGTTACAGGCCATGAGCTCAACTCTCAGAAGTGTGTATGCATGGGAGGCAGATGTCTGCTACCCACTCGGACATGGGAGTTGGAACCTTGCTACACTCCTATTGAAGAAGGATGTTGGAAATCGCTGTATTCAACTCAGATACACGGGAGTTCAGGCCCAATGCTTACACATGCTTTTCCCACAACCTATCCCAGCCACTAACATAAGGAGGTTAGCAGGTACGTCTACAGTCAGGCAGGATGCTGGAGGGTTCTGCCCTGTCCTCAACTCTCACAGGGAAGCATGCCTAGAAGCCAGCTCTCAACTAGCTGCATTCTTATGACAGTGTGAAGGTAGCAGTACTCTGAGTCAGGAGGTTCCAAGATTACCACTCTACTGCACCTGGAGATACCGTCCAGGTCTGCATTGTTAACTTGCGTCTCATAGCCTCAGGCAAACGTCTCTGGTGAAGACGTGCGAAACTCACTCTGCAGGCAGTGTGGAACTGTGAGGGACTGAGGGTGAGCTCAACTCTCAGAAGTAAGATGATTTTGGACAAGGCGTTCAGCTACGTTCTCACATATGGAACTTAGTATGTAGCACCAGTCTACCCCAGGAATTACTGGGAAATCGCTGGATTGAGCTTGGAGGCACTAGTCTTGTGTGCCGGCAGATTCCAGTTCCCTCTCCCAACACTTCGGTGAAGCAGCGAGCCTAGGCCTTTTGGAAGCGAAAGGTAGCTGCAGGCAGGAGGTAGGGTTACAGGCCATAAGCTCAACTCTCAGAAGTGGGTATGCATGGGAGGCAGATGTCTGCTACCCACTCGGACATGCGAGTGGGAACCTAGCTACACTCTGATGAAGAAGGACTTTGGAAATCGCTGTATTCAACTCAGATACACGTGGGTTCAGGCACAACGATTCCACATGCTTTTCTCACAACCTTTCCCTGCCACTAACATGAGGACGTTAGCAGCTCCTTCTACAGTCAAGCAGGATGCGGGAGGGTTCTGCCCTGTCCTTAGCTCTCACAGGGAAGCATGCCTTGAAGCCAGCTGTCAACTAGCTGCATTCTTAGGGCAGGGTGAAGGTAGCAGTATTCTGAGACAGGAGGTTCCCAGATTACCACTCTACTGCACCTGGAGATACCCTCCAGGTCTGCATTGTTAACTTGCGTCTCATAGCCTCTGGCAAACGTCTCTGGTGAAGACGTGCTAAACTCACTCTGCAGGCAGTGTGGAACTCTCAGGGACTGAGGCTGAGCTCAACTCTCAGAAGTAAGATGTTTTTGGACAAGGCGTTCAACTACCTACTCACGTATGGAACTTAGTATGTAGCACCAGTCTACCCCAGGAATTACTAGGAAATCGCTTGATTGAGCTTGGAGGCACTAGTCTTGTGTGCCGGGAGATTCCAGTTACCTCTCCCAACACTTGCGTCAAGCAGCGAGCCTAGGCCTTTTGGAAGCGAAAGGTAGCGGCAGGCACGATGTACGGTTACAGGCCATGAGCTCAACTCTCAGAAGTGTGTATGCATGGGAGGCAGATGTCTGCTACCCACTCGGACATGGGAGTTGGAACCTAGCTACACTCCTATTGAAGAAGGATGTTGGAAATCTCTGTATTCAACTCAGATACACGGGAGTTCAGGCCCAATGCTTACACATGCTTTTCCCACAACCTATCCCAGCCACTAACATAAGGAGGTTAGCAGGTACGTCTACAGTCAGGCAGAATGCTGGAGGGTTCTGCCCTGTCCTCAGCTCTCACAGGGAAGCATGCCTAGAAGCCAGCTCTCAACTAGCTGCATTCTTATGACAGTGTGAAGGTAGCAGTACTCTGAGTCAGGAGGTTCCAAGATTACCACTCTACTGCACCTGGAGATACCGTCCAGGTCTGCATTGTTAACTTGCGTCTCATAGCCTCTGGCAAACGTCTCTGGTGAAGACGTGCGAAACTCACTCTGCAGGCAGTGTGGAACTGTGAGGGACTGAGGGTGAGCTCAACTCTCAGAAGTAAGATGATTTTGGACAAGGCGTTCAGCTACCTTCTCACATATGGAACTTAGTATGTAGCACCAGTCTACCCCAGGAATTACTGGGAAATCGCTGGATTGAGCTTGGAGGCACTAGTCTTGTGTGCCGGCAGATTCCAGTTCCCTCTCCCAACACTTCGGTGAAGCAGCGAGCCTAGGCCTTTTGGAAGCGAAAGGTAGCTGCAGGCAGGAGGTAGGGTTACAGGCCATAAGCTCAACTCTCAGAAGTGGGTATGCATGGGAGGCAGATGTCTGCTACCCACTCGGACATGCGAGTGGGAACCTAGCTACACTCTGATGAAGAAGGACTTTGGAAATCGCTGTATTCAACTCAGATACACGTGGGTTCAGGCACAACGATTCCACATGCTTTTCTCACAACCTTTCCCTGCCACTAACATGAGGACGTTAGCAGCTCCTTCTACAGTCAAGCAGGATGCGGGAGGGTTCTGCCCTGTCCTTAGCTCTCACAGGGAAGCATGCCTTGAAGCCAGCTGTCAACTAGCTGCATTCTTAGGGCAGGGTGAAGGTAGCAGTATTCTGAGACAGGAGGTTCCCAGATTACCACTCTACTGCACCTGGAGATACCCTCCAGGTCTGCATTGTTAACTTGCGTCTCATAGCCTCTGGCAAACGTCTCTGGTGAAGACGTGCTAAACTCACTCTGCAGGCAGTGTGGAACTGTGAGGGCCTGAGGGTGAGCTCAACTCTCAGAAGTAAGATGATTTTGGACAAGGCGTTCAGCTACCTTCTCACATATGGAACTTAGTATGTAGCACCAGTCTACCCCAGGAATTACTGGGAAATCGCTGGATTGAGCTTGGAGGCACTAGTCTTGTGTGCCGGCAGATTCCAGTTCCCTCTCCCAACACTTCGGTGAAGCAGCGAGCCTAGGCCTTTTGGAAGCGAAAGGTAGCTGCAGGCAGGAGGTAGGGTTACAGGCCATAAGCTCAACTCTCAGAAGTGGGTATGCATGGGAGGCAGATGTCTGCTACCCACTCGGACATGCGAGTGGGAACCTAGCTACACTCTGATGAAGAAGGACTTTGGAAATCGCTGTATTCAACTCAGATACACGTGGGTTCAGGCACAACGATTCCACATGCTTTTCTCACAACCTTTCCCTGCCACTAACATGAGGACGTTAGCAGCTCCTTCTACAGTCAAGCAGGATGCGGGAGGGTTCTGCCCTGTCCTTAGCTCTCACAGGGAAGCATGCCTTGAAGCCAGCTGTCAACTAGCTGCATTCTTAGGGCAGGGTGAAGGTAGCAGTATTCTGAGACAGGAGGTTCCCAGATTACCACTCTACTGCACCTGGAGATACCCTCCAGGTCTGCATTGTTAACTTGCGTCTCATAGCCTCTGGCAAACGTCTCTGGTGAAGACGTGCTAAACTCACTCTGCAGGCAGTGTGGAACTGTGAGGGCCTGAGGGTGAGCTCAACTCTCAGAAGTAAGATGATTTTGGACAAGGCGTTCAGCTACCTTCTCACATATGGAACTTAGTATGTAGCACCAGTCTACCCCAGGAATTACTGGGAAATCGCTGGATTGAGCTTGGAGGCACTAGTCTTGTGTGCCGGCAGATTCCAGTTCCCTCTCCCAACACTTCGGTGAAGCAGCGAGCCTAGGCCTTTTGGAAGCGAAAGGTAGCTGCAGGCAGGAGGTAGGGTTACAGGCCATAAGCTCAACTCTCAGAAGTGGGTATGCATGGGAGGCAGATGTCTGCTACCCACTCGGACATGCGAGTGGGAACCTAGCTACACTCTGATGAAGAAGGACTTTGGAAATCGCTGTATTCAACTCAGATACACGTGGGTTCAGGCACAACGATTCCACATGCTTTTCTCACAACCTTTCCCTGCCACTAACATGAGGACGTTAGCAGCTCCTTCTACAGTCAAGCAGGATGCGGGAGGGTTCTGCCCTGTCCTTAGCTCTCACAGGGAAGCATGCCTTGAAGCCAGCTGTCAACTAGCTGCATTCTTAGGGCAGGGTGAAGGTAGCAGTATTCTGAGACAGGAGGTTCCCAGATTACCACTCTACTGCACCTGGAGATACCCTCCAGGTCTGCATTGTTAACTTGCGTCTCATAGCCTCTGGCAAACGTCTCTGGTGAAGACGTGCGAAACTCACTCTGCAGGCAGTGTGGAACTGTGAGGGCCTGAGGGTGAGCTCAACTCTCAGAAGTAAGATGATTTTGGACAAGGCGTTCAGCTACCTTCTCACATATGGAACTTAGTATGTAGCACCAGTCTACCCCAGGAATTACTGGGAAATCGCTGGATTGAGCTTGGAGGCACTAGTCTTGTGTGCCGGCAGATTCCAGTTCCCTCTCCCAACACTTCGGTGAAGCAGCGAGCCTAGGCCTTTTGGAAGCGAAAGGTAGCTGCAGGCAGGAGGTAGGGTTACAGGCCATAAGCTCAACTCTCAGAAGTGGGTATGCATGGGAGGCAGATGTCTGCTACCCACTCGGACATGCGAGTGGGAACCTAGCTACACTCTGATGAAGAAGGACTTTGGAAATCGCTGTATTCAACTCAGATACACGTGGGTTCAGGCACAACGATTCCACATGCTTTTCTCACAACCTTTCCCTGCCACTAACATGAGGACGTTAGCAGCTCCTTCTACAGTCAAGCAGGATGCGGGAGGGTTCTGCCCTGTCCTTAGCTCTCACAGGGAAGCATGCCTTGAAGCCAGCTGTCAACTAGCTGCATTCTTAGGGCAGGGTGAAGGTAGCAGTATTCTGAGACAGGAGGTTCCCAGATTACCACTCTACTGCACCTGGAGATACCGTCCAGGTCTGCATTGTTAACTTGCGTCTCATAGCCTCTGGCAAACGTCTCTGGTGAAGACGTGCGAAACTCACTCTGCAGGCAGTGTGGAACTGTGAGGGACTGAGAGTGAGCTCAACTCTCAGAAGTAAGATGATTTTGGACAAGGCGTTCAGCTACCTTCTCACATATGGAACTTAGTATGTAGCACCAGTCTACCCCAGGAATTACTAGGAAATCGCTTGATTGAGCTTGGAGGCACTAGTCTTGTGTGCCGGCAGATTCCAGTTACCTCTCCCAACACTTGCGTCAAGCAGCGAGCCTAGGCCTTTTGGAAGCGAAAGGTAGCGGCAGGCACGATGTAGGGTTACAGGCCATGAGCTCAACTCTCAGAAGTGTGTATGCATGGGAGGCAGATGTCTGCTACCCACTCGGACATGGGAGTTGGAACCTAGCTACATTCCTATTGAAGAAGGATGTTGGAAATTGCTGTATTCAACTCAGATACACGGGAGTTCAGGCCCAATGCTTACACATGCTTTTCCCACAACCTATCCCAGCCACTAACATAAGGAGGTTAGCAGGTACGTCTACAGTCAGGCAGGATGCGGGAGGGTTCTGCCTTGTCTTCAACTCTCACAGGGAAGCATGCCTAGAAACCAGCTCTCAACTAGCTGCATTCTTATGACAGTGTGAAGGTAGCAGTATTCTGAGTAAGGAGGTTCCCAGATTGCCACTCTCCGGCACCTGGAGATACCGTCCAGGTGTGCATTGTTAACTTGCGTCTCAGAGGCCTCTGGCAAAAGTCTCTGGTGAAGACGTGGGAAACTCACTCTGCAGGCAGTGTGGAACTGTGAGGGACTGAGGGTGAGCTCAACTCTCAGCAGTAAGATGATTTTGGACAAGGCGTTCAGCTACCTTCTCACATATGGAACTTAGTATGTAGCACCAGTCTACCCCAGGAATTACTGGGAAATCGCTGGATTGAGCTTGGAGGCACTAGTCTTGTGTGCCGGCAGATTCCAGTTCCCTCTCCCAACACTTCGGTGAAGCAGCGAGCCTAGGCCTTTTGGAAGCGAAAGGTAGCTGCAGGCAGGAGGTAGGGTTACAGGCCATAAGCTCAACTCTCAGAAGTGGGTATGCATGGGAGGCAGATGTCTGCTACCCACTCGGACATGCGAGTGGGAACCTAGCTACACTCTGATGAAGAAGGACTTTGGAAATCGCTGTATTCAACTCAGATACACGTGGGTTCAGGCACAACGATTCCACATGCTTTTCTCACAACCTTTCCCTGCCACTAACATGAGGACGTTAGCAGCTCCTTCTACAGTCAAGCAGGATGCGGGAGGGTTCTGCCCTGTCCTTAGCTCTCACAGGGAAGCATGCCTAGAAGCCAGCTGTCAACTACCTGCATTCTTAGGGCAGGGTGAAGGTAGCAGTATTCTGAGACAGGAGGTTCCCAGATTACCACTCTACTGCACCTGGAGATACCCTCCAGGTCTGCATTGTTAACTTGCGTCTCATAGCCTCTGGCAAACGTCTCTGGTGAAGACTTGCTAAACTCACTCTGCAGGCAGTGTGGAACTGTGAGGGACTGAGAGTGAGCTCAACTCTCAGATGTAAGATGTTTTTGGACAAGGCGTTCAACTACCTACTCACGTATGGAACTTAGTATGTAGCACCAGTCTACCCCAGGAATTAGTAGGAAATCGCTTGATTGAGCTTGGAGGCACTAGTCTTGTGTGCCGGCAGATTCCAGTTACCTCTCCCAACACTTGCGTCAAGCAGCGAGCCTAGGCCTTTTGGAAGCGAAAGGTAGCGGCAGGCACGATGTAGGGTTACAGGCCATGAGCTCAACTCTCAGAAGTGTGTATGCATGGGAGGCAGATGTCTGCTACCCACTCGGACATGGGAGTTGGAACCTAGCTACACTCCTATTGAAGAAGGATGTTGGAAATCGCTGTATTCAACTCAGATACACAGGAGTTCAGGCCCAATGCTTACACATGCTTTTCCCACAACCTATCCCAGCCACTAACATAAGGAGGTTAGCAGGTACGTCTACAGTCAGGCAGGATGCGGGAGGGTTCTGCCTTGTCTTCAACTCTCACAGGGAAGCATGCCTAGAAACCAGCTCTCAACTAGCTGCATTCTTATGACAGTGTGAAGGTAGCAGTATTCTGAGTAAGGAGGTTCCCAGATTGCCACTCTCCGGCACCTGGAGATACCGTCCAGGTGTGCATTGTTAACTTGCGTCTCAGAGGCCTCTGGCAAAAGTCTCTGGTGAAGACGTGGGAAACTCACTCTGCAGGCAGTGTGGAACTGTGAGGGACTGAGGGTGAGCTCAACTCTCAGCAGTAAGATGATTTTGGACAAGGCGTTCAGCTACCTTCTCACATATGGAACTTAGTATGTAGCACCAGTCTACCCCAGGAATTACTGGGAAATCGCTGGATTGAGCTTGGAGGCACTAGTCTTGTGTGCCGGCAGATTTCAGTTACCTCTCCCAACACTTCGGTGAAGCAGCGAGCCTAGGCCTTTTGGAAGCGAAAGGTAGCTGCAGGCAGGAGGTAGGGTTACAGGCCATAAGCTCAACTCTCAGAAGTGGGTATGCATGGGAGGCAGATGTCTGCTACCCACTCGGACATGCGAGTGGGAACCTAGCTACACTCTGATGAAGAAGGACTTTGGAAATCGCTGTATTCAACTCAGATACACGTGGGTTCAGGCACAACGATTCCACATGCTTTTCTCACAACCTTTCCCTGCCACTAACATGAGGACGTTAGCAGCTCCTTCTACAGTCAAGCAGGATGCGGGAGGGTTGTGCCCTGTCCTTAGCTCTCACAGGGAAGCATGCCTTGAAGCCAGCTGTCAACTAGCTGCATTCTTAGGGCAGGGTGAAGGTAGCAGTATTCTGAGACAGGAGGTTCCCAGATTACCACTCTACTGCACCTGGAGATACCCTCCAGGTCTGCATTGTTAACTTGCGTCTCATAGCCTCTGGCAAACGTCTCAGGTGAAGACGTGCTAAACTCACTCTGCAGGCAGTGTGGAACTGTGAGGGACTGAGGGTGAGCTCAACTCTCAGAAGTAAGATGTTTTTGGACAAGGCGTTCAACTACCTACTCACGTATGGAACTTAGTATGTAGCACCAGTCTACCCCAGGAATTACTAGGAAATCGCTTGATTGAGCTTGGAGGCACTAGTCTTGTGTGCCGGCAGATTCCAGTTACCTCTCCCAACACTTGCGTCAAGCAGCAACCCTAGGCCTTTTGGAAGCGAAAGGTAGCTGCAGGCAGGATGTAGGGTTACAGGCCATAAGCTCAACTCTCAGAATTGGGTATTCATGGGAGGCAGATGTCTGCTACCCACTCGGACATGGGAGTTGGAACCTAGCTACACTCCTATTGAAGAAGGACTTTGGAAATCGCTGTATTCAACTCAGATACACGTGGGTTCAGGCACAACGATTCCACATGCTTTTCCCACAACCTATCCCAGCCACTAACATGAGGACGTTAGCAGCTCCTTCTACAGTCAAGCAGGATGCGGGAGGGTTGTGCCCTGTCCTTAGCTCTCACAGGGAAGCATGCCTTGAAGCCAGCTGTCAACTAGCTGCATTCTTATGGCAGGGTGAAGGTAGCAGTATTCTGAGACAGGAGGTTCCCAGATTACCACTCTACTGCACCTGGAGATACCGTCCAGGTGTGCATTGTTAACTTGCGCCTCATAGCCTCTGGCAAACGTCTCTGGTGAAGACGTGCGAAACTCACTCTGCAGGCAGTGTGAAACTGTGAGGGACTGAGGGTGAGCTCAACTCTCAGAAGTAAGATGATTTTGGACAAGGCGTTCAGCTACCTTCTCACATATGGAACTTAGTATGTAGCACCAGTCTACCCCAGGAATTACTAGGAAATCGCTTGATTGAGCTTGGAGGCACTAGTCTTGTGTGCCGGGAGATTCCAGTTACCTCTCCCAACACTTGCGTCAAGCAGCGAGCCTAGGCCTTTTGGAAGCGAAAGGTAGCGGCAGGCACGATGTACGGTTACAGGCCATGAGCTCAACTCTCAGAAGTGTGTATGCATGGGAGGCAGATGTCTGCTACCCACTCGGACATGGGAGTTGGAACCTTGCTACACTCCTATTGAAGAAGGATGTTGGAAATCGCTGTATTCAACTCAGATACACGGGAGTTCAGGCCCAATGCTTACACATGCTTTTCCCACAACCTATCCCAGCCACTAACATAAGGAGGTTAGCAGGTACGTCTACAGTCAGGCAGGATGCTGGAGGGTTCTGCCCTGTCCTCAACTCTCACAGGGAAGCATGCCTAGAAGCCAGCTCTCAACTAGCTGCATTCTTATGACAGTGTGAAGGTAGCAGTACTCCGAGTCAGGAGGTTCCAAGATTACCACTCTACTGCACCTGGAGATACCGTCCAGGTCTGCATTGTTAACTTGCGTCTCATAGCCTCTGGCAAACGTCTCTGGTGAAGACGTGCGAAACTCACTCTGCAGGCAGTGTGGAACTGTGAGGGACTGAGGGTGAGCTCAACTCTCAGAAGTAAGATGATTTTGGACAAGGCGTTCAGCTACCTTCTCACATATGGAACTTAGTATGTAGCACCAGTCTACCCCAGGAATTACTGGGAAATCGCTGGATTGAGCTTGGAGGCACTAGTCTTGTGTGCCGGCAGATTCCAGTTCCCTCTCCCAACACTTCGGTGAAGCAGCGAGCCTAGGCCTTTTGGAAGCGAAAGGTAGCTGCAGGCAGGAGGTAGGGTTACAGGCCATAAGCTCAACTCTCAGAAGTGGGTATGCATGGGAGGCAGATGTCTGCTACCCACTCGGACATGCGAGTGGGAACCTAGCTACACTCTGATGAAGAAGGACTTTGGAAATCGCTGTATTCAACTCAGATACACGTGGGTTCAGGCACAACGATTCCACATGCTTTTCTCACAACCTTTCCCTGCCACTAACATGAGGACGTTAGCAGCTCCTTCTACAGTCAAGCAGGATGCGGGAGGGTTGTGCCCTGTCCTTAGCTCTCACAGGGAAGCATGCCTTGAAGCCAGCTGTCAACTAGCTGCATTCTTAGGGCAGGGTGAAGGTAGCAGTATTCTGAGACAGGAGGTTCCCAGATTACCACTCTACTGCACCTGGAGATACCCTCCAGGTCTGCATTGTTAACTTGCGTCTCATAGCCTGTGGCAAACGTCTCTGGTGAAGACGTGCGAAACTCACTCTGCAGGCAGTGTGGAACTGTCAGGGACTGAGGCTGAGCTCAACACTCAGAAGTAAGATGATTTTGGACAAGGCGTTCAGCTACCTTCTCACATATGGAACTTAGTATGTAGCACCAGTCTACCCCAGGAATTACTAGGAAATCGCTTGATTGAGCTTGGAGGCACTAGTCTTGTGTGCCGGGAGATTCCAGTTACCTCTCCCAACACTTGCGTCAAGCAGCGAGCCTAGGCCTTTTGGAAGCGAAAGGTAGCGGCAGGCACGATGTACGGTTACAGGCCATGAGCTCAACTCTCAGAAGTGTGTATGCATGGGAGGCAGATGTCTGCTACCCACTCGGACATGGGAGTTGGAACCTTGCTACACTCCTATTGAAGAAGGATGTTGGAAATCGCTGTATTCAACTCAGATACACGGGAGTTCAGGCCCAATGCTTACACATGCTTTTCCCACAACCTATCCCAGCCACTAACATAAGGAGGTTAGCAGGTACGTCTACAGTCAGGCAGGATGCTGGAGGGTTCTGCCCTGTCCTCAACTCTCACAGGGAAGCATGCCTAGAAGCCAGCTCTCAACTAGCTGCATTCTTATGACAGTGTGAAGGTAGCAGTACTCTGAGTCAGGAGGTTCCAAGATTACCACTCTACTGCACCTGGAGATACCGTCCAGGTCTGCATTGTTAACTTGCGTCTCATAGCCTCTGGCAAACGTCTCTGGTGAAGACGTGCGAAACTCACTCTGCAGGCAGTGTGGAACTGTGAGGGACTGAGGGTGAGCTCAACTCTCAGAAGTAAGATGATTTTGGACAAGGCGTTCAGCTACCTTCTCACATATGGAACTTAGTATGTAGCACCAGTCTACCCCAGGAATTACTGGGAAATCGCTGGATTGAGCTTGGAGGCACTAGTCTTGTGTGCCGGCAGATTCCAGTTCCCTCTCCCAACACTTCGGTGAAGCAGCGAGCCTAGGCCTTTTGGAAGCGAAAGGTAGCTGCAGGCAGGAGGTAGGGTTACAGGCCATAAGCTTAACTCTCAGAAGTGGGTATGCATGGGAGGCAGATGTCTGCTACCCACTCGGACATGCGAGTGGGAACCTAGCTACACTCTGATGAAGAAGGACTTTGGAAATCGCTGTATTCAACTCAGATACACGTGGGTTCAGGCACAACGATTCCACATGCTTTTCTCACAACCTTTCCCTGCCACTAACATGAGGACGTTAGCAGCTCCTTCTACAGTCAAGCAGGATGCGGGAGGGTTCTGCCCTGTCCTTAGCTCTCACAGGGAAGCATGCCTTGAAGCCAGCTGTCAACAAGCTGCATTCTTAGGGCAGGGTGAAGGTAGCAGTATTCTGAGACAGGAGGTTCCCAGATTACCACTCTACTGCACCTGGAGATACCCTCCAGGTCTGCATTGTTAACTTGCGTCTCATAGCCTCTGGCAAACGTCTCTGGTGAAGACGTGCTAAACTCACTCTGCAGGCAGTGTGGAACTGTGAGGGACTGAGGCTGAGCTCAACTCTCAGAAGTAAGATGTTTTTGGACAAGGCGTTCAACTACTTACTCACGTATGGAACTTAGTATGTAGCACCAGTCTACCCCAGGAATTACTAGGAAATCGCTTGATTGAGCTTGGAGGCACTAGTCTTGTGTGCCGGCAGATTCCAGTTACCTCTCCCAACACTTGCGTCAAGCAGCGAGCCTAGGCTTTTTGAAGCGAAAGGTAGCGGCAGGCAGGATGTAGGGTTACAGGCCATAAGCTCAACTCTCAGAAGTGGGTATGCATGGGAGGCAGATGTCTGCTACCCACTCGGACATGGGAGTTGGAACCTAGCTACACTCCTATTGAAGAAGGACTTTGGAAATCGCTGTATTCAACTCAGATACACGTGGGTTCAGGCACAACGATTCCACATGCTTTTCCCACAACCTATCCCAGCCACTAACATGAGGACGTTAGCAGCTCCTTCTACAGTCAAGCAGGATGCGGGAGGGTTGTGCCCTGTCCTTAGCTCTCACAGGGAAGCATGCCTTGAAGCCAGCTGTCAACTAGCTGCATTCTTATGGCAGGGTGAAGGTAGCAGTATTCTGAGACAGGAGGTTCCCAGATTACCACTCTACTGCACCTGGAGATACCGTCCAGGTCTGCATTGTTAACTTGCGTCTCATAGCCTCTGGCAAACGTCTCTGGTGAAGACGTGCGAAACTCACTCTGCAGGCAGTGTGGAACTGTGAGGGACTGAGGGTGAGCTCAACTCTCAGAAGTAAGATGATTTTGGACAAGGCGTTCAGCTACCTTCTCACATATGGAACTTAGTATGTAGCACCAGTCTACCCCAGGAATTACTAGGAAATCGCTTGATTGAGCTTGGAGGCACTAGTCTTGTGTGCCGGGAGATTCCAGTTACCTCTCCCAACACTTGCGTCAAGCAGCGAGCCTAGGCTTTTTGGAAGCGAAAGGTAGCGGCAGGCACGATGTACGGTTACAGGCCATGAGCTCAACTCTCAGAAGTGTGTATGCATGGGAGGCAGATGTCTGCTACCCACTCGGACATGGGAGTTGGAACCTTGCTACACTCCTATTGAAGAAGGATGCTGGAAATCGCTGTATTCAACTCAGATACACGGGAGTTCAGGCCCAATGCTTACACATGCTTTTCCCACAACCTATCCCAGCCACTAACATAAGGAGGTTAGCAGGTACGTCTACAGTCAGGCAGGATGCTGGAGGGTTCTGCCCTGTCCTCAACTCTCACAGGGAAGCATGCCTAGAAGCCAGTTCTCAACAAGCTGCATTCTTATTACAGTGTGAAGGTAGCAGTACTCTGATTCAGGAGGTTCCAAGATTACCACTCTACTGCACCTGGAGATACCGTCTAGGTCTGCATTGTTAACCTGCGTCTCATAGCCTCTGGCAAACGTCTCTGGTGAAGACGTGCGAAACTCACTCTGCAGGCAGTGTGGAACTGTGAGGGACTGAGGGTGAGCTCAACTCTCAGAAGTAAGATGATTTTGGACAAGGCGTTCAGCTACCTTCTCACATATGGAACTTAGTATGTAGCACCAGTCTACCCCAGGAATTACTGGGAAATCGCTGGATTGAGCTTGGAGGCACTAGTCTTGTGTGCCGGCAGATTCCAGTTCCCTCTCCCAACACTTCGGTGAAGCAGCGAGCCTAGGCCTTTTGGAAGCGAAAGGTAGCTGCAGGCAGGAGGTAGGGTTACAGGCCATAAGCTCAACTCTCAGAAGTGGGTATGCATGGGAGGCAGATGTCTGCTACCCACTCGGACATGCGAGTGGGAACCTAGCTACACTCTGATGAAGAAGGACTTTGGAAATCGCTGTATTCAACTCAGATACACGTGGGTTCAGGCACAACGATTCCACATGCTTTTCTCACAACGTTTCCCTGCCACTAACATGAGGACGTTAGCAGCTCCTTCTACAGTCAAGCAGGATGCGGGAGGGTTGTGCCCTGTCCTTAGCTCTCACAGGGAAGCATGCCTTGAAGCCAGCTGTCAACTAGCTGCATTCTTAGGGCAGGGTGAAGGTAGCAGTATTCTGAGACAGGAGGTTCCCAGATTACCACTCTACTGCACCTGGAGATACCCTCCAGGTCTGCATTGTTAACTTGCGTCTCATAGCCTCTGGCAAACGTCTCTGGTGAAGACGTGCTAAACCTACTCTGCAGGCAGTGTGGAACTGTCAGGGACTGAGGCTGAGCTCAACTCTCAGAAGTAAGATGTTTTTGGACAAGGCGTTCAACTACCTACTCACGTATGGAACTTAGTATGTAGCACCAGTCTACCCCAGGAATTACTAGGAAATCGCTTGATTGAGCTTGGAGGCACTAGTCTTGTGTGCCGGCAGATTCCAGTTACCTCTCCCAACACTTGCGTCAAGCAGCGAGCCTAGGCCTTTTGAAGCGAAAGGTAGCGGCAGGCAGGATGTAGGGTTACAGGCCATAAGCTCAACTCTCAGAAGTGGGTATGCATGGGAGGCAGATGTCTGCTACCCACTCGGACATGGGAGTTGGAACCTAGCTACACTCCTATTGAAGAAGGACTTTGGAAATCGCTGTATTCAACTCAGATACACGTGGGTTCAGGCACAACGATTCCACATGCTTTTCCCACAACCTATCCCAGCCACTAACATGAGGACGTTAGCAGCTCCTTCTACAGTCAAGCAGGATGCGGGAGGGTTGTGCCCTGTCCTTAGCTCTCACAGGGAAGCATGCCTTGAAGCCAGCTGTCAACTAGCTGCATTCTTAGGGCAGGGTGAAGGTAGCAGTATTCTGAGACAGGAGGTTCCCAGATTACCACTCTACTGCACCTGGAGATACCGTCCAGGTCTGCATTGTTAACTTGCGTCTCATAGCCTCTGGCAAACGTCTCTGGTGAAGACGTGCGAAACTCACTCTGCAGGCAGTGTGAAACTGTGAGGGACTGAGGGTGAGCTCAACTCTCAGAAGTAAGATGATTTTGGACAAGGCGTTCAGCTACCTTCTCACATATGGAACTTAGTATGTAGCACCAGTCTACCCCAGGAATTACTAGGAAATCGCTTGATTGAGCTTGGAGGCACTAGTCTTGTGTGCCGGGAGATTCCAGTTACCTCTCCCAACACTTGCGTCAAGCAGCGAGCCTAGGCCTTTTGGAAGCGAAAGGTAGCGGCAGGCACGATGTACGGTTACAGGCCATGAGCTCAACTCTCAGAAGTGTGTATGCATGGGAGGCAGATGTCTGCTACCCACTCGGACATGGGAGTTGGAACCTTGCTACACTCCTATTGAAGAAGGATGTTGGAAATCGCTGTATTCAACTCAGATACACGGGAGTTCAGGCACAACGATTCCACATGCTTTTCCCACAACCTATCCCAGCCACTAACATAAGGAGGTTAGCAGGTACGTCTACAGTCAGGCAGGATGCTGGAGGGTTCTGCCCTGTCCTCAACTCTCACAGGGAAGCATGCCTAGAAGCCAGCTCTCAACTAGCTGCATTCTTATGACAGTGTGAAGGTAGCAGTACTCTGAGTCAGGAGGTTCCAAGATTACCACTCTACTGCACCTGGAGATACCGTCCAGGTCTGCATTGTTAACTTGCGTCTCATAGCCTCTGGCAAACGTCTCTGGTGAAGACGTGCGAAACTCACTCTGCAGGCAGTGTGGAACTGTGAGGGACTGAGGGTGAGCTCAACTCTCAGAAGTAAGATGATTTTGGACAAGGCGTTCAGCTACATTCTCACATATGGAACTTAGTATGTAGCACCAGTCTACCCCAGGAATTACTGGGAAATCGCTGGATTGAGCTTGGAGGCACTAGTCTTGTGTGCCGGCAGATTCCAGTTCCCTCTCCCAACACTTCGGTGAAGCAGCGAGCCTAGGCCTTTTGGAAGCGAAAGGTAGCTGCAGGCAGGAGGTAGGGTTACAGGCCATAAGCTCAACTCTCAGAAGTGGGTATGCATGGGAGGCAGATGTCTGCTACCCACTCGGACATGCGAGTGGGAACCTAGCTACACTCTGATGAAGAAGGACTTTGGAAATCGCTGTATTCAACTCAGATACACGTGGGTTCAGGCACAACGATTCCACATGCTTTTCTCACAACCTTTCCCTGCCACTAACATGAGGACGTTAGCAGCTCCTTCTACAGTCAAGCAGGATGCGGGAGGGTTCTGCCCTGTCCTTAGCTCTCACAGGGAAGCATGCCTTGAAGCCAGCTGTCAACTAGCTGCATTCTTAGGGCAGGGTGAAGGTAGCAGTATTCTGAGACAGGAGGTTCCCAGATTACCACTCTACTGCACCTGGAGATACCCTCCAGGTCTGCATTGTTAACTTGCGTCTCATAGCCTCTGGCAAACGTCTCTGGTGAAGACGTGCTAAACTCACTCTGCAGGCAGTGTGGAACTGTCAGGGACTGAGGCTGAGCTCAACTCTCAGAAGTAAGATGTTTTTGGACAAGGCGTTCAACTACCTACTCACGTATGGAACTTAGTATGTAGCACCAGTCTACCCCAGGAATTACTAGGAAATCGCTTGATTGAGCTTGGAGGCACTAGTCTTGTGTGCCGGCAGATTCCAGTTACCTCTCCCAACACTTGCGTCAAGCAGCGAGCCTAGGCCTTTTGAAGCGAAAGGTAGCGGCAGGCAGGATGTAGGGTTACAGGCCATAAGCTCAACTCTCAGAAGTGGGTATGCATGGGAGGCAGATGTCTGCTACCCACTCGGACATGGGAGTTGGAACCTAGCTACACTCCTATTGAAGAAGGACTTTGGAAATCGCTGTATTCAACTCAGATACACGTGGGTTCAGGCACAACGATTCCACATGCTTTTCCCACAACCTATCCCAGCCACTAACATGAGGACGTTAGCAGCTCCTTCTACAGTCAAGCAGGATGCGGGAGGGTTGTGCCCTGTCCTTAGCTCTCACAGGGAAGCATGCCTTGAAGCCAGCTGTCAACTAGCTGCATTCTTATGGCAGGGTGAAGGTAGCAGTATTCTGAGACAGGAGGTTCCCAGATTACCACTCTACTGCACCTGGAGATACCGTCCAGGTCTGCATTGTTAACTTGCGTCTCATAGCCTCTGGCAAACGTCTCTGGTGAAGACGTGCGAAACTCACTCTGCAGGCAGAGTGGAACTGTGAGGGACTGAGGGTGAGCTCAACTCTCAGAAGTAAGATGATTTTGGACAAGGCGTTCAGCTACCTTCTCACATATGGAACTTAGTATGTAGCACCAGTCTACCCCAGGAATTACTAGGAAATCGCTTGATTGAGCTTGGAGGCACTAGTCTTGTGTGCCGGGAGATTCCAGTTACCTCTCCCAACACTTGCGTCAAGCAGCGAGCCTAGGCCTTTTGGAAGCGAAAGGTAGCGGCAGGCACGATGTACGGTTACAGGCCATGAGCTCAACTCTCAGAAGTGTGTATGCATGGGAGGCAGATGTCTGCTACCCACTCGGACATGGGAGTTGGAACCTTGCTACACTCCTATTGAAGAAGGATGTTGGAAATCGCTGTATTCAACTCAGATACACGGGAGTTCAGGCACAACGATTCCACATGCTTTTCCCACAACCTATCCCAGCCACTAACATAAGGAGGTTAGCAGGTACGTCTACAGTCAGGCAGGATGCTGGAGGGTTCTGCCCTGTCCTCAACTCTCACAGGGAAGCATGCCTAGAAGCCAGCTCTCAACTAGCTGCATTCTTATGACAGTGTGAAGGTAGCAGTACTCTGAGTCAGGAGGTTCCAAGATTACCACTCTACTGCACCTGGAGATACCGTCCAGGTCTGCATTGTTAACTTGCGTCTCATAGCCTCTGGCAAACGTCTCTGGTGAAGACGTGCGAAACTCACTCTGCAGGCAGTGTGGAACTGTGAGGGACTGAGGGTGAGCTCAACTCTCAGAAGTAAGATGATTTTGGACAAGGCGTTCAGCTACATTCTCACATATGGAACTTAGTATGTAGCACCAGTCTACCCCAGGAATTACTGGGAAATCGCTGGATTGAGCTTGGAGGCACTAGTCTTGTGTGCCGGCAGATTCCAGTTCCCTCTCCCAACACTTCGGTGAAGCAGCGAGCCTAGGCCTTTTGGAAGCGAAAGGTAGCTGCAGGCAGGAGGTAGGGTTACAGGCCATAAGCTCAACTCTCAGAAGTGGGTATGCATGGGAGGCAGATGTCTGCTACCCACTCGGACATGCGAGTGGGAACCTAGCTACACTCTGATGAAGAAGGACTTTGGAAATCGCTGTATTCAACTCAGATACACGTGGGTTCAGGCACAACGATTCCACATGCTTTTCTCACAACCTTTCCCTGCCACTAACATGAGGACGTTAGCAGCTCCTTCTACAGTCAAGCAGGATGCGGGAGGGTTCTGCCCTGTCCTTAGCTCTCACAGGGAAGCATGCCTTGAAGCCAGCTGTCAACTAGCTGCATTCTTAGGGCAGGGTGAAGGTAGCAGTATTCTGAGACAGGAGGTTCCCAGATTACCACTCTACTGCACCTGGAGATACCCTCCAGGTCTGCATTGTTAACTTGCGTCTCATAGCCTCTGGCAAACGTCTCTGGTGAAGACGTGCTAAACTCACTCTGCAGGCAGTGTGGAACTGTCAGGGACTGAGGCTGAGCTCAACTCTCAGAAGTAAGATGTTTTTGGACAAGGCGTTCAACTACCTACTCACGTATGGAACTTAGTATGTAGCACCAGTCTACCCCAGGAATTACTAGGAAATCGCTTGATTGAGCTTGGAGGCACTAGTCTTGTGTGCCGGCAGATTCCAGTTACCTCTCCCAACACTTGCGTCAAGCAGCGAGCCTAGGCCTTTTGAAGCGAAAGGTAGCGGCAGGCAGGATGTAGGGTTACAGGCCATAAGCTCAACTCTCAGAAGTGGGTATGCATGGGAGGCAGATGTCTGCTACCCACTCGGACATGGGAGTTGGAACCTAGCTACACTCCTATTGAAGAAGGACTTTGGAAATCGCTGTATTCAACTCAGATACACGTGGGTTCAGGCACAACGATTCCACATGCTTTTCCCACAACCTATCCCAGCCACTAACATGAGGACGTTAGCAGCTCCTTCTACAGTCAAGCAGGATGCGGGAGGGTTGTGCCCTGTCCTTAGCTCTCACAGGGAAGCATGCCTTGAAGCCAGCTGTCAACTAGCTGCATTCTTATGGCAGGGTGAAGGTAGCAGTATTCTGAGACAGGAGGTTCCCAGATTACCACTCTACTGCACCTGGAGATACCGTCCAGGTCTGCATTGTTAACTTGCGTCTCATAGCCTCTGGCAAACGTCTCTGGTGAAGACGTGCGAAACTCACTCTGCAGGCAGAGTGGAACTGTGATGGACTGAGGGTGAGCTCAACTCTCAGAAGTAAGATGATTTTGGACAAGGCGTTCAGCTACCTTCTCACATATGGAACTTAGTATGTAGCACCAGTCTACCCCAGGAATTACTAGGAAATCGCTTGATTGAGCTTGGAGGCACTAGTCTTGTGTGCCGGGAGATTCCAGTTACCTCTCCCAACACTTGCGTCAAGCAGCGAGCCTAGGCCTTTTGGAAGCGAAAGGTAGCGGCAGGCACGATGTACGGTTACAGGCCATGAGCTCAACTCTCAGAAGTGTGTATGCATGGGAGGCAGATGTCTGCTACCCACTCGGACATGGGAGTTGGAACCTTGCTACACTCCTATTGAAGAAGGATGTTGGAAATCGCTGTATTCAACTCAGATACACGGGAGTTCAGGCCCAATGCTTACACATGCTTTTCCCACAACCTATCCCAGCCACTAACATAAGGAGGTTAGCAGGTACGTCTACAGTCAGGCAGGATGCTGGAGGGTTCTGCCCTGTCCTCAACTCTCACAGGGAAGCATGCCTAGAAGCCAGCTCTCAACTAGCTGCATTCTTATGACAGTGTGAAGGTAGCAGTACTCTGAGTCAGGAGGTTCCAAGATTACCACTCTACTGCACCTGGAGATACCGTCCAGGTCTGCATTGTTAACTTGCGTCTCATAGCCTCTGGCAAACGTCTCTGGTGAAGACGTGCGAAACTCACTCTGCAGGCAGTGTGGAACTGTGAGGGACTGAGGGTGAGCTCAACTCTCAGAAGTAAGATGATTTTGGACAAGGCGTTCAGCTACCTTCTCACATATGGAACTTAGTATGTAGCACCAGTCTACCCCAGGAATTACTGGGAAATCGCTGGATTGAGCTTGGAGGCACTAGTCTTGTGTGCCGGCAGATTCCAGTTCCCTCTCCCAACACTTCGGTGAAGCAGCGAGCCTAGGCCTTTTGGAAGCGAAAGGTAGCTGCAGGCAGGAGGTAGGGTTACAGGCCATAAGCTCAACTCTCAGAAGTGGGTATGCATGGGAGGCAGATGTCTGCTACCCACTCGGACATGGGAGTTGGAACCTAGCTACACTCCTATTGAAGAAGGACTTTGGAAATCGCTGTATTCAACTCAGATACACGTGGGTTCAGGCACAACGATTCCACATGCTTTTCCCACAACCTATCCCAGCCACTAACATGAGGACGTTAGCAGCTCCTTCTACAGTCAAGCAGGATGCGGGAGGGTTGTGCCCTGTCCTTAGCTCTCACAGGGAAGCATGCCTTGAAGCCAGCTGTCAACTAGCTGCATTCTTATGGCAGGGTGAAGGTAGCAGTATTCTGAGACAGGAGGTTCCCAGATTACCACTCTACTGCACCTGGAGATACCCTCCAGGTCTGCATTGTTAACTTGCGTCTCATAGCCTCTGGCAAACGTCTCTGGTGAAGACGTGCGAAACTCACTCTGCAGGCAGTGTGGAACTGTGAGGGACTGAGGGTGAGCTCAACTCTCAGAAGTAAGATGATTTTGGACAAGGCGTTCAGCTACCTTCTCACATATGGAACTTAGTATGTAGCACCAGTCTACCCCAGGAATTACTAGGAAATCGCTTGATTGAGCTTGGAGGCACTAGTCTTGTGTGCCGGGAGATTCCAGTTACCTCTCCCAACACTTGCGTCAAGCAGCGAGCCTAGGCCTTTTGGAAGCGAAAGGTAGCGGCAGGCACGATGTACGGTTACAGGCCATGAGCTCAACTCTCAGAAGTGTGTATGCATGGGAGGCAGATGTCTGCTACCCACTCGGACATGGGAGTTGGAACCTTGCTACACTCCTATTGAAGAAGGATGTTGGAAATCGCTGTATTCAACTCAGATACACGGGAGTTCAGGCCCAATGCTTACACATGCTTTTCCCACAACCTATCCCAACCACTAACATAAGGAGGTTAGCAGGTACGTCTACAGTCAGGCAGGATGCTGGAGGGTTCTGCCCTGTCCTCAACTCTCACAGGGAAGCATGCCTAGAAGCCAGCTCTCAACTAGCTGCATTCTTATGACAGTGTGAAGGTAGCAGTACTCTGAGTCAGGAGGTTCCAAGATTACCACTCTACTGCACCTGGAGATACCGTCCAGGTCTGCATTGTTAACTTGCGTCTCATAGCCTCTGGCAAACGTCTCTGGTGAAGACGTGCGAAACTCACTCTGCAGGCAGTGTGGAACTGTGAGGGACTGAGGGTGAGCTCAACTCTCAGAAGTAAGATGATTTTGGACAAGGCGTTCAGCTACCTTCTCACATATGGAACTTAGTATGTAGCACCAGTCTACCCCAGGAATTACTGGGAAATCGCTGGATTGAGCTTGGAGGCACTAGTCTTGTGTGCCGGCAGATTCCAGTTCCCTCTCCCAACACTTCGGTGAAGCAGCGAGCCTAGGCCTTTTGGAAGCGAAAGGTAGCTGCAGGCAGGAGGTAGGGTTACAGGCCATAAGCTCAACTCTCAGAAGTGGGTATGCATGGGAGGCAGATGTCTGCTACCCACTCGGACATGCGAGTGGGAACCTAGCTACACTCTGATGAAGAAGGACTTTGGAAATCGCTGTATTCAACTCAGATACACGTGGGTTCAGGCACAACGATTCCACATGCTTTTCTCACAACCTTTCCCTGCCACTAACATGAGGACGTTAGCAGCTCCTTCTACAGTCAAGCAGGATGCGGGAGGGTTCTGCCCTGTCCTTAGCTCTCACAGGGAAGCATGCCTTGAAGCCAGCTGTCAACTAGCTGCATTCTTAGGGCAGGGTGAAGGTAGCAGTATTCTGAGACAGGAGGTTCCCAGATTACCACTCTACTGCACCTGGAGATACCCTCCAGGTCTGCATTGTTAACTTGCGTCTCATAGCCTCTGGCAAACGTCTCTGGTGAAGACGTGCTAAACTCACTCTGCAGGCAGTGTGGAACTGTCAGGGACTGAGGCTGAGCTCAACTCTCAGAAGTAAGATGTTTTTGGACAAGGCGTTCAACTACCTACTCACGTATGGAACTTAGTATGTAGCACCAGTCTACCCCAGGAATTACTAGGAAATCGCTTGATTGAGCTTGGAGGCACTAGTCTTGTGTGCCGGGAGATTCCAGTTACCTCTCCCAACACTTGCGTCAAGCAGCGAGGCTAGGCCTTTTGGAAGCGAAAGGTAGCGGCAGGCATGATGTACGGTTACAGGCCATGAGCTCAACTCTCAGAAGTGTGTATGCATGGGAGGCAGATGTCTGCTACCCACTCGGACATGGGAGTTGGAACCTTGCTACACTCCTATTGAAGAAGGATGTTGGAAATCTCTGTATTCAACTCAGATACACGGGAGTTCAGGCCCAATGCTTACACATGCTTTTCCCACAACCTATCCCGCCACTAACATAAGGAAGTTAGCAGGTACGTCTACAGTCAGGCAGGATGCTGGAGGGTTCTGCCCTGTCCTCAACTCTCACAGGGAAGCATGCCTAGAAGCCAGCTCTCAACTAGCTGCATTCTTATGACAGTGTGAAGGTAGCAGTACTCTGAGTCAGGAGGTTCCAAGATTACCACTCTACTGCACCTGGAGATACCGTCCAGGTCTGCATTGTTAACTTGCGTCTCATAGCCTCTGGCAAACGTCTCTGGTGAAGACGTGCGAAACTCACTCTGCAGGCAGTGTGGAACTGTGAGGGACTGAGGGTGAGCTCAACTCTCAGAAGTAAGATGATTTTGGACAAGGCGTTCAGCTACCTTCTCACATATGGAACTTAGTATGTAGCACCAGTCTACCCCAGGAATTACTGGGAAATCGCTGGATTGAGCTTGGAGGCACTAGTCTTGTGTGCCGGCAGATTCCAGTTCCCTCTCCCAACACTTCGGTGAAGCAGCGAGCCTAGGCCTTTTGGAAGCGAAAGGTAGCTGCAGGCAGGAGGTAGGGTTACAGGCCATAAGCTCAACTCTCAGAAGTGGGTATGCATGGGAGGCAGATGTCTGCTACCCACTCGGACATGCGAGTGGGAACCTAGCTACACTCTGATGAAGAAGGACTTTGGAAATCGCTGTATTCAACTCAGATACACGTGGGTTCAGGCACAACGATTCCACATGCTTTTCTCACAACCTTTCCCTGCCACTAACATGAGGACGTTAGCAGCTCCTTCTACAGTCAAGCAGGATGCGGGAGGGTTCTGCCCTGTCCTTAGCTCTCACAGGGAAGCATGCCTTGAAGCCAGCTGTCAACTAGCTGCATTCTTAGGGCAGGGTGAAGGTAGCAGTATTCTGAGACAGGAGGTTCCCAGATTACCACTCTACTGCACCTGGAGATACCCTCCAGGTCTGCATTGTTAACTTGCGTCTCATAGCCTCTGGCAAACGTCTCTGGTGAAGACGTGCTAAACTCACTCTGCAGGCAGTGTGGAACTGTGAGGGCCTGAGGGTGAGCTCAACTCTCAGAAGTAAGATGATTTTGGACAAGGCGTTCAGCTACCTTCTCACATATGGAACTTAGTATGTAGCACCAGTCTACCCCAGGAATTACTGGGAAATCACTGGATTGAGCTTGGAGGCACTAGTCTTGTGTGCCGGCAGATTCCAGTTCCCTCTCCCAACACTTCGGTGAAGCAGCGAGCCTAGGCCTTTTGGAAGCGAAAGGTAGCTGCAGGCAGGAGGTAGGGTTACAGGCCATAAGCTCAACTCTCAGAAGTGGGTATGCATGGGAGGCAGATGTCTGCTACCCACTCGGACATGCGAGTGGGAACCTAGCTACACTCTGATGAAGAAGGACTTTGGAAATCGCTGTATTCAACTCAGATACACGTGGGTTCAGGCACAACGATTCCACATGCTTTTCTCACAACCTTTCCCTGCCACTAACATGAGGACGTTAGCAGCTCCTTCTACAGTCAAGCAGGATGCGGGAGGGTTCTGCCCTGTCCTTAGCTCTCACAGGGAAGCATGCCTTGAAGCCAGCTGTCAACTAGCTGCATTCTTAGGGCAGGGTGAAGGTAGCAGTATTCTGAGACAGGAGGTTCCCAGATTACCACTCTACTGCACCTGGAGATACCCTCCAGGTCTGCATTGTTAACTTGCGTCTCATAGCCTCTGGCAAACGTCTCTGGTGAAGACGTGCTAAACTCACTCTGCAGGCAGTGTGGAACTGTAGGGACTGAGGCTGAGCTCAACTCTCAGAAGTAAGATGTTTTTGGACAAGGCGTTCAACTACCTACTCACGTATGGAACTTAGTATGTAGCACCAGTCTACCCCAGGAATTACTAGGAAATCGCTTGATTGAGCTTGGAGGCACTAGTCTTGTGTGCCGGCAGATTCCAGTTACCTCTCCCAACACTTGCGTCCAGCAGCGAGCCTAGGCCTTTTGAAGCGAAAGGTAGCGGCAGGCAGGATGTAGGGTTACAGGCCATAAGCTCAACTCTCAGAAGTGGGTATGCATGGGAGGCAGATGTCTGCTACCCACTCGGACATGGGAGTTGGAACCTAGCTACACTCCTATTGAAGAAGGACTTTGGAAATCGCTGTATTCAACTCAGATACACGTGGGTTCAGGCACAACGATTCCACATGCTTTTCCCACAACCTATCCCAGCCACTAACATGAGGACGTTAGCAGCTCCTTCTACAGTCAAGCAGGATGCGGGAGGGTTGTGCCCTGTCCTTAGCTCTCACAGGGAAGCATGCCTTGAAGCCAGCTGTCAACTAGCTGCATTCTTATGGCAGGGTGAAGGTAGCAGTATTCTGAGACAGGAGGTTCCCAGATTACCACTCTACTGCACCTGGAGATACCCTCCAGGTCTGCATTGTTAACTTGCGTCTCATAGCCTCTGGCAAACGTCTCTGGTGAAGACGTGCGAAACTCACTCTGCAGGCAGTGTGGAACTGTCAGGGACTGAGGCTGAGCTCAACTCTCAGAAGTAAGATGATTTTGGACAAGGCGTTCAGCTACCTTCTCACATATGGAACTTAGTATGTAGCACCAGTCTACCCCAGGAATTACTAGGAAATCGCTTGATTGAGCTTGGAGGCACTAGTCTTGTGTGCCGGGAGATTCCAGTTACCTCTCCCAACACTTGCGTCAAGCAGCGAGCCTAGGCTTTTTGGAAGCGAAAGGTAGCGGCAGGCACGATGTACGGTTACAGGCCATGAGCTCAACTCTCAGAAGTGTGTATGCATGGGAGGCAGATGTCTGCTACCCACTCGGACATGGGAGTTGGAACCTTGCTACACTCCTATTGAAGAAGGATGTTGGAAATCGCTGTATTCAACTCAGATACACGGGAGTTCAGGCCCAATGCTTACACATGCTTTTCCCACAACCTATCCCAGCCACTAACATAAGGAGGTTAGCAGGTACGTCTACAGTCAGGCAGGATGCTGGAGGGTTCTGCCCTGTCCTCAACTCTCACAGGGAAGCATGCCTAGAAGCCAGCTCTCAACAAGCTGCATTCTTATGACAGTGTGAAGGTAGCAGTACTCTGAGTCAGGAGGTTCCAAGATTACCACTCTACTGCACCTGGAGATACCGTCCAGGTCTGCATTGTTAACTTGCGTCTCATAGCCTCTGGCAAACGTCTCTGGTGAAGACGTGCGAAACTCACTCTGCAGGCAGTGTGGAACTGTGAGGGACTGAGGTTGAGCTCAACTCTCAGAAGTAAGATGATTTTGGACAAGGCGTTCAGTTACCTTCTCACATATGGAACTTAGTATGTAGCACCAGTCTACCCCAGGAATTACTAGGAAATCGCTTGATTGAGCTTGGAGGCACTAGTCTTGTGTGCCGGGAGATTCCAGTTACCTCTCCCAACACTTGCGTCAAGCAGCGAGCCTAGGCCTTTTGGAAGCGAAAGGTAGCGGCAGGCACGATGTACGGTTACAGGCCATGAGCTCAACTCTCAGAAGTGTGTATGCATGGGAGGCAGATGTCTGCTACCCACTCGGACATGGGAGTTGGAACCTTGCTACACTCCTATTGAAGAAGGATGTTGGAAATCGCTGTATTCAACTCAGATACACGGGAGTTCAGGCCCAATGCTTACACAAGCTTTTCCCACAACCTATCCCAGCCACTAACATAAGGAGGTTAGCAGGTACGTCTACAGTCAGGCAGGATGCTGGAGGGTTCTGCCCTGTCCTCAACTCTCACAGGGAAGCATGCCTAGAAGCCAGCTCTCAACTAGCTGCATTCTTATGACAGTGTGAAGGTAGCAGTACTCTGAGTCAGGAGGTTCCAAGATTACCACTCTACTGCACCTGGAGATACCGTCCAGGTCTGCATTGTTAACTTGCGTCTCATAGCCTCTGGCAAACGTCTCTGGTGAAGACGTGCGAAACTCACTCTGCAGGCAGTGTGGAACTGTGAGGGACTGAGGGTGAGCTCAACTCTCAGAAGTAAGATGATTTTGGACAAGGCGTTCAGCTACCTTCTCACATATGGAACTTAGTATGTAGCACCAGTCTACCCCAGGAATTACTGGGAAATCGCTGGATTGAGCTTGGAGGCACTAGTCTTGTGTGCCGGCAGATTCCAGTTCCCTCTCCCAACACTTCGGTGAAGCAGCGAGCCTAGGCCTTTTGGAAGCGAAAGGTAGCTGCAGGCAGGAGGTAGGGTTACAGGCCATAAGCTCAACTCTCAGAAGTGGGTATGCATGGGAGGCAGATGTCTGCTACCCACTCGGACATGCGAGTGGGAACCTAGCTACACTCTGATGAAGAAGGACTTTGGAAATCGCTGTATTCAACTCAGATACACGTGGGTTCAGGCACAACGATTCCACATGCTTTTCTCACAACCTTTCCCTGCCACTAACATGAGGACGTTAGCAGCTCCTTCTACAGTCAAGCAGGATGCGGGAGGGTTCTGCCCTGTCCTTAGCTCTCACAGGGAAGCATGCCTTGAAGCCAGCTGTCAACTAGCTGCATTCTTAGGGCAGGGTGAAGGTAGCAGTATTCTGAGACAGGAGGTTCCCAGATTACCACTCTACTGCACCTGGAGATACCCTCCAGGTCTGCATTGTTAACTTGCGTCTCATAGCCTCTGGCAAACGTCTCTGGTGAAGACGTGCTAAACTCACTCTGCAGGCAGTGTGGAACTGTCAGGGACTGAGGCTGAGCTCAACTCTCAGAAGTAAGATGTTTTTGGACAAGGCGTTCAACTACCTACTCACGTATGGAACTTAGTATGTAGCACCAGTCTACCCCAGGAATTACTAGGAAATCGCTTGATTGAGCTTGGAGGCACTAGTCTTGTGTGCCGGCAGATTCCAGTTACCTCTCCCAACACTTGCGTCAAGCAGCGAGCCTAGGCCTTTTGAAGCGAAAGGTAGCGGCAGGCAGGATGTAGGGTTACAGGCCATAAGCTCAACTCTCAGAAGTGGGTATGCATGGGAGGCAGATGTCTGCTACCCACTCGGACATGGGAGTTGGAACCTAGCTACACTCCTATTGAAGAAGGACTTTGGAAATCGCTGTATTCAACTCAGATACACGTGGGTTCAGGCACAACGATTCCACATGCTTTTCCCACAACCTATCCCAGCCACTAACATGAGGACGTTAGCAGCTCCTTCTACAGTCAAGCAGGATGCGGGAGGGTTCTGCCCTGTCCTTAGCTCTCACAGGGAAGCATGCCTTGAAGCCAGCTGTCAACTAGCTGCATTCTTAGGGCAGGGTGAAGGTAGCAGTATTCTGAGACAGGAGGTTCCCAGATTACCACTCTACTGCACCTGGAGATACCGTCCAGGTCTGCATTGTTAACTTGCGTCTCATAGCCTCTGGCAAACGTCTCTGGTGAAGACGTGCGAAACTCACTCTGCAGGCAGTGTGAAACTGTGAGGGACTGAGGGTGAGCTCAACTCTCAGAAGTAAGATGATTTTGGACAAGGCGTTCAGCTACCTTCTCACATATGGAACTTAGTATGTAGCACCAGTCTACCCCAGGAATTACTAGGAAATCGCTTGATTGAGCTTGGAGGCACTAGTCTTGTGTGCCGGGAGATTCCAGTTACCTCTCCCAACACTTGCGTCAAGCAGCGAGCCTAGGCCTTTTGGAAGCGAAAGGTAGCGGCAGGCACGATGTACGGTTACAGGCCATGAGCTCAACTCTCAGAAGTGTGTATGCATGGGAGGCAGATGTCTGCTACCCACTCGGACATGGGAGTTGGAACCTTGCTACACTCCTATTGAAGAAGGATGTTGGAAATCGCTGTATTCAACTCAGATACACGGGAGTTCAGGCACAACGATTCCACATGCTTTTCCCACAAACTATCCCAGCCACTAACATAAGGAGGTTAGCAGGTACGTCTACAGTCAGGCAGGATGCTGGAGGGTTCTGCCCTGTCCTCAACTCTCACAGGGAAGCATGCCTAGAAGCCAGCTCTCAACTAGCTGCATTCTTATGACAGTGTGAAGGTAGCAGTACTCTGAGTCAGGAGGTTCCAAGATTACCACTCTACTGCACCTGGAGATACCGTCCAGGTCTGCATTGTTAACTTGCGTCTCATAGCCTCTGGCAAACGTCTCTGGTGAAGACGTGCGAAACTCACTCTGCAGGCAGTGTGGAACTGTCAGGGACTGAGGGTGAGCTCAACTCTCAGAAGTAAGATGATTTTGGACAAGGCGTTCAGCTACGTTCTCACATATGGAACTTAGTATGTAGCACCAGTCTACCCCAGGAATTACTGGGAAATCGCTGGATTGAGCTTGGAGGCACTAGTCTTGTGTGCCGGCAGATTCCAGTTCCCTCTCCCAACACTTCGGTGAAGCAGCGAGCCTAGGCCTTTTGGAAGCGAAAGGTAGCTGCAGGCAGGAGGTAGGGTTACAGGCCATAAGCTCAACTCTCAGAAGTGGGTATGCATGGGAGGCAGATGTCTGCTACCCACTCGGACATGCGAGTGGGAACCTAGCTACACTCTGATGAAGAAGGACTTTGGAAATCGCTGTATTCAACTCAGATACACGTGGGTTCAGGCACAACGATTCCACATGCTTTTCTCACAACCTTTCCCTGCCACTAACATGAGGACGTTAGCAGCTCCTTCTACAGTCAAGCAGGATGCGGGAGGGTTCTGCCCTGTCCTTAGCTCTCACAGGGAAGCATGCCTTGAAGCCAGCTGTCAACTAGCTGCATTCTTAGGGCAGGGTGAAGGTAGCAGTATTCTGAGACAGGAGGTTCCCAGATTACCACTCTACTGCACCTGGAGATACCCTCCAGGTCTGCATTGTTAACTTGCGTCTCATAGCCTCTGGCAAACGTCTCTGGTGAAGACGTGCTAAACTCACTCTGCAGGCAGTGTGGAACTGTCAGGGACTGAGGCTGAGCTCAACTCTCAGAAGTAAGATGTTTTTGGACAAGGCGTTCAACTACCTACTCACGTATGGAACTTAGTATGTAGCACCAGTCTACCCCAGGAATTACTAGGAAATCGCTTGATTGAGCTTGGAGGCACTAGTCTTGTGTGCCGGCAGATTCCAGTTACCTCTCCCAACACTTGCGTCAAGCAGCGAGCCTAGGCCTTTTGAAGCGAAAGGTAGCGGCAGGCAGGATGTAGGGTTACAGGCCATAAGCTCAACTCTCAGAAGTGGGTATGCATGGGAGGCAGATGTCTGCTACCCACTCGGACATGGGAGTTGGAACCTAGCTACACTCCTATTGAAGAAGGACTTTGGAAATCGCTGTATTCAACTCAGATACACGTGGGTTCAGGCACAACGATTCCACATGCTTTTCCCACAACCTATCCCAGCCACTAACATGAGGACGTTAGCAGCTCCTTCTACAGTCAAGCAGGATGCGGGAGGGTTGTGCCCTGTCCTTAGCTCTCACAGGGAAGCATGCCTTGAAGCCAGCTGTCAACTAGCTGCATTCTTATGGCAGGGTGAAGGTAGCAGTATTCTGAGACAGGAGGTTCCCAGATTACCACTCTACTGCACCTGGAGATACCCTCCAGGTCTGCATTGTTAACTTGCGTCTCATAGCCTCTGGCAAACGTCTCTGGTGAAGACGTGCGAAACTCACTCTGCAGGCAGTGTGGAACTGTGAGGGACTGAGGGTGAGCTCAACTCTCAGAAGTAAGATGATTTTGGACAAGGTGTTCAGCTACCTTCTCACATATGGAACTTAGTATGTAGCACCAGTCTACCCCAGGAATTACTAGGAAATCGCTTGATTGAGCTTGGAGGCACTAGTCTTGTGTGCCGGGAGATTCCAGTTACCTCTCCCAACACTTGCGTCAAGCAGCGAGCCTAGGCCTTTTGGAAGCGAAAGGTAGCGGCAGGCACGATGTACGGTTACAGGCCATGAGCTCAACTCTCAGAAGTGTGTATGCATGGGAGGCAGATGTCTGCTACCCACTCGGACATGGGAGTTGGAACCTTGCTACACTCCTATTGAAGAAGGATGTTGGAAATCGCTGTATTCAACTCAGATACACGGGAGTTCAGGCCCAATGCTTACACATGCTTTTCCCACAACCTATCCCAACCACTAACATAAGGAGGTTAGCAGGTACGTCTACAGTCAGGCAGGATGCTGGAGGGTTCTGCCCTGTCCTCAACTCTCACAGGGAAGCATGCCTAGAAGCCAGCTCTCAACTAGCTGCATTCTTATGACAGTGTGAAGGTAGCAGTACTCTGAGTCAGGAGGTTCCAAGATTACCACTCTACTGCACCTGGAGATACCGTCCAGGTCTGCATTGTTAACTTGCGTCTCATAGCCTCTGGCAAACGTCTCTGGTGAAGACGTGCGAAACTCACTCTGCAGGCAGTGTGGAACTGTGAGGGACTGAGGGTGAGCTCAACTCTCAGAAGTAAGATGATTTTGGACAAGGCGTTCAGCTACCTTCTCACATATGGAACTTAGTATGTAGCACCAGTCTACCCCAGGAATTACTGGGAAATCGCTGGATTGAGCTTGGAGGCACTAGTCTTGTGTGCCGGCAGATTCCAGTTCCCTCTCCCAACACTTCGGTGAAGCAGCGAGCCTAGGCCTTTTGGAAGCGAAAGGTAGCTGCAGGCAGGAGGTAGGGTTACAGGCCATAAGCTCAACTCTCAGAAGTGGGTATGCATGGGAGGCAGATGTCTGCTACCCACTCGGACATGCGAGTGGGAACCTAGCTACACTCTGATGAAGAAGGACTTTGGAAATCGCTGTATTCAACTCAGATACACGTGGGTTCAGGCACAACGATTCCACATGCTTTTCTCACAACCTTTCCCTGCCACTAACATGAGGACGTTAGCAGCTCCTTCTACAGTCAAGCAGGATGCGGGAGGGTTCTGCCCTGTCCTTAGCTCTCACAGGGAAGCATGCCTTGAAGCCAGCTGTCAACTAGCTGCATTCTTAGGGCAGGGTGAAGGTAGCAGTATTCTGAGACAGGAGGTTCCCAGATTACCACTCTACTGCACCTGGAGATACCCTCCAGGTCTGCATTGTTAACTTGCGTCTCATAGCCTCTGGCAAACGTCTCTGGTGAAGACGTGCTAAACTCACTCTGCAGGCAGTGTGGAACTGTCAGGGACTGAGGCTGAGCTCAACTCTCAGAAGTAAGATGTTTTTGGACAAGGCGTTCAACTACCTACTCACGTATGGAACTTAGTATGTAGCACCAGTCTACCCCAGGAATTACTAGGAAATCGCTTGATTGAGCTTGGAGGCACTAGTCTTGTGTGCCGGGAGATTCCAGTTACCTCTCCCAACACTTGCGTCAAGCAGCGAGGCTAGGCCTTTTGGAAGCGAAAGGTAGCGGCAGGCACGATGTACGGTTACAGGCCATGAGCTCAACTCTCAGAAGTGTGTATGCATGGGAGGCAGATGTCTGCTACCCACTCGGACATGGGAGTTGGAACCTTGCTACACTCCTATTGAAGAAGGATGTTGGAAATCTCTGTATTCAACTCAGATACACGGGAGTTCAGGCCCAATGCTTACACATGCTTTTCCCACAACCTATCCCGCCACTAACATAAGGAAGTTAGCAGGTACGTCTACAGTCAGGCAGGATGCTGGAGGGTTCTGCCCTGTCCTCAACTCTCACAGGGAAGCATGCCTAGAAGCCAGCTCTCAACTAGCTGCATTCTTATGACAGTGTGAAGGTAGCAGTACTCTGAGTCAGGAGGTTCCAAGATTACCACTCTACTGCACCTGGAGATACCGTCCAGGTCTGCATTGTTAACTTGCGTCTCATAGCCTCTGGCAAACGTCTCTGGTGAAGACGTGCGAAACTCACTCTGCAGGCAGTGTGGAACTGTGAGGGACTGAGGGTGAGCTCAACTCTCAGAAGTAAGATGATTTTGGACAAGGCGTTCAGCTACCTTCTCACATATGGAACTTAGTATGTAGCACCAGTCTACCCCAGGAATTACTGGGAAATCGCTGGATTGAGCTTGGAGGCACTAGTCTTGTGTGCCGGCAGATTCCAGTTCCCTCTCCCAACACTTCGGTGAAGCAGCGAGCCTAGGCCTTTTGGAAGCGAAAGGTAGCTGCAGGCAGGAGGTAGGGTTACAGGCCATAAGCTCAACTCTCAGAAGTGGGTATGCATGGGAGGCAGATGTCTGCTACCCACTCGGACATGCGAGTGGGAACCTAGCTACACTCTGATGAAGAAGGACTTTGGAAATCGCTGTATTCAACTCAGATACACGTGGGTTCAGGCACAACGATTCCACATGCTTTTCTCACAACCTTTCCCTGCCACTAACATGAGGACGTTAGCAGCTCCTTCTACAGTCAAGCAGGATGCGGGAGGGTTCTGCCCTGTCCTTAGCTCTCACAGGGAAGCATGCCTTGAAGCCAGCTGTCAACTAGCTGCATTCTTAGGGCAGGGTGAAGGTAGCAGTATTCTGAGACAGGAGGTTCCCAGATTACCACTCTACTGCACCTGGAGATACCCTCCAGGTCTGCATTGTTAACTTGCGTCTCATAGCCTCTGGCAAACGTCTCTGGTGAAGACGTGCTAAACTCACTCTGCAGGCAGTGTGGAACTGTGAGGGCCTGAGGGTGAGCTCAACTCTCAGAAGTAAGATGATTTTGGACAAGGCGTTCAGCTACCTTCTCACATATGGAACTTAGTATGTAGCACCAGTCTACCCCAGGAATTACTGGGAAATCACTGGATTGAGCTTGGAGGCACTAGTCTTGTGTGCCGGCAGATTCCAGTTCCCTCTCCCAACACTTCGGTGAAGCAGCGAGCCTAGGCCTTTTGGAAGCGAAAGGTAGCTGCAGGCAGGAGGTAGGGTTACAGGCCATAAGCTCAACTCTCAGAAGTGGGTATGCATGGGAGGCAGATGTCTGCTACCCACTCGGACATGCGAGTGGGAACCTAGCTACACTCTGATGAAGAAGGACTTTGGAAATCGCTGTATTCAACTCAGATACACGTGGGTTCAGGCACAACGATTCCACATGCTTTTCTCACAACCTTTCCCTGCCACTAACATGAGGACGTTAGCAGCTCCTTCTACAGTCAAGCAGGATGCGGGAGGGTTCTGCCCTGTCCTTAGCTCTCACAGGGAAGCATGCCTTGAAGCCAGCTGTCAACTAGCTGCATTCTTAGGGCAGGGTGAAGGTAGCAGTATTCTGAGACAGGAGGTTCCCAGATTACCACTCTACTGCACCTGGAGATACCCTCCAGGTCTGCATTGTTAACTTGCGTCTCATAGCCTCTGGCAAACGTCTCTGGTGAAGACGTGCTAAACTCACTCTGCAGGCAGTGTGGAACTGTAGGGACTGAGGCTGAGCTCAACTCTCAGAAGTAAGATGTTTTTGGACAAGGCGTTCAACTACCTACTCACGTATGGAACTTAGTATGTAGCACCAGTCTACCCCAGGAATTACTAGGAAATCGCTTGATTGAGCTTGGAGGCACTAGTCTTGTGTGCCGGCAGATTCCAGTTACCTCTCCCAACACTTGCGTCCAGCAGCGAGCCTAGGCCTTTTGAAGCGAAAGGTAGCGGCAGGCAGGATGTAGGGTTACAGGCCATAAGCTCAACTCTCAGAAGTGGGTATGCATGGGAGGCAGATGTCTGCTACCCACTCGGACATGGGAGTTGGAACCTAGCTACACTCCTATTGAAGAAGGACTTTGGAAATCGCTGTATTCAACTCAGATACACGTGGGTTCAGGCACAACGATTCCACATGCTTTTCCCACAACCTATCCCAGCCACTAACATGAGGACGTTAGCAGCTCCTTCTACAGTCAAGCAGGATGCGGGAGGGTTGTGCCCTGTCCTTAGCTCTCACAGGGAAGCATGCCTTGAAGCCAGCTGTCAACTAGCTGCATTCTTATGGCAGGGTGAAGGTAGCAGTATTCTGAGACAGGAGGTTCCCAGATTACCACTCTACTGCACCTGGAGATACCCTCCAGGTCTGCATTGTTAACTTGCGTCTCATAGCCTCTGGCAAACGTCTCTGGTGAAGACGTGCGAAACTCACTCTGCAGGCAGTGTGGAACTGTCAGGGACTGAGGCTGAGCTCAACTCTCAGAAGTAAGATGATTTTGGACAAGGCGTTCAGCTACCTTCTCACATATGGAACTTAGTATGTAGCACCAGTCTACCCCAGGAATTACTAGGAAATCGCTTGATTGAGCTTGGAGGCACTAGTCTTGTGTGCCGGGAGATTCCAGTTACCTCTCCCAACACTTGCGTCAAGCAGCGAGCCTAGGCTTTTTGGAAGCGAAAGGTAGCGGCAGGCACGATGTACGGTTACAGGCCATGAGCTCAACTCTCAGAAGTGTGTATGCATGGGAGGCAGATGTCTGCTACCCACTCGGACATGGGAGTTGGAACCTTGCTACACTCCTATTGAAGAAGGATGTTGGAAATCGCTGTATTCAACTCAGATACACAGGAGTTCAGGCCCAATGCTTACACATGCTTTTCCCACAACCTATCCCAGCCACTAACATAAGGAGGTTAGCAGGTACGTCTACAGTCAGGCAGGATGCTGGAGGGTTCTGCCCTGTCCTCAACTCTCACAGGGAAGCATGCCTAGAAGCCAGCTCTCAACAAGCTGCATTCTTATGACAGTGTGAAGGTAGCAGTACTCTGAGTCAGGAGGTTCCAAGATTACCACTCTACTGCACCTGGAGATACCGTCCAGGTCTGCATTGTTAACTTGCGTCTCATAGCCTCTGGCAAACGTCTCTGGTGAAGACGTGCGAAACTCACTCTGCAGGCAGTGTGGAACTGTGAGGGACTGAGGTTGAGCTCAACTCTCAGAAGTAAGATGATTTTGGACAAGGCGTTCAGTTACCTTCTCACATATGGAACTTAGTATGTAGCACCAGTCTACCCCAGGAATTACTAGGAAATCGCTTGATTGAGCTTGGAGGCACTAGTCTTGTGTGCCGGGAGATTCCAGTTACCTCTCCCAACACTTGCGTCAAGCAGCGAGCCTAGGCCTTTTGGAAGCGAAAGGTAGCGGCAGGCACGATGTACGGTTACAGGCCATGAGCTCAACTCTCAGAAGTGTGTATGCATGGGAGGCAGATGTCTGCTACCCACTCGGACATGGGAGTTGGAACCTTGCTACACTCCTATTGAAGAAGGATGTTGGAAATCGCTGTATTCAACTCAGATACACGGGAGTTCAGGCCCAATGCTTACACAAGCTTTTCCCACAACCTATCCCAGCCACTAACATAAGGAGGTTAGCAGGTACGTCTACAGTCAGGCAGGATGCTGGAGGGTTCTGCCCTGTCCTCAACTCTCACAGGGAAGCATGCCTAGAAGCCAGCTCTCAACTAGCTGCATTCTTATGACAGTGTGAAGGTAGCAGTACTCTGAGTCAGGAGGTTCCAAGATTACCACTCTACTGCACCTGGAGATACCGTCCAGGTCTGCATTGTTAACTTGCGTCTCATAGCCTCTGGCAAACGTCTCTGGTGAAGACGTGCGAAACTCACTCTGCAGGCAGTGTGGAACTGTGAGGGACTGAGGGTGAGCTCAACTCTCAGAAGTAAGATGATTTTGGACAAGGCGTTCAGCTACCTTCTCACATATGGAACTTAGTATGTAGCACCAGTCTACCCCAGGAATTACTGGGAAATCGCTGGATTGAGCTTGGAGGCACTAGTCTTGTGTGCCGGCAGATTCCAGTTCCCTCTCCCAACACTTCGGTGAAGCAGCGAGCCTAGGCCTTTTGGAAGCGAAAGGTAGCTGCAGGCAGGAGGTAGGGTTACAGGCCATAAGCTCAACTCTCAGAAGTGGGTATGCATGGGAGGCAGATGTCTGCTACCCACTCGGACATGCGAGTGGGAACCTAGCTACACTCTGATGAAGAAGGACTTTGGAAATCGCTGTATTCAACTCAGATACACGTGGGTTCAGGCACAACGATTCCACATGCTTTTCTCACAACCTTTCCCTGCCACTAACATGAGGACGTTAGCAGCTCCTTCTACAGTCAAGCAGGATGCGGGAGGGTTCTGCCCTGTCCTTAGCTCTCACAGGGAAGCATGCCTTGAAGCCAGCTGTCAACTAGCTGCATTCTTAGGGCAGGGTGAAGGTAGCAGTATTCTGAGACAGGAGGTTCCCAGATTACCACTCTACTGCACCTGGAGATACCCTCCAGGTCTGCATTGTTAACTTGCGTCTCATAGCCTCTGGCAAACGTCTCTGGTGAAGACGTGCTAAACTCACTCTGCAGGCAGTGTGGAACTGTCAGGGACTGAGGCTGAGCTCAACTCTCAGAAGTAAGATGTTTTTGGACAAGGCGTTCAACTACCTACTCACGTATGGAACTTAGTATGTAGCACCAGTCTACCCCAGGAATTACTAGGAAATCGCTTGATTGAGCTTGGAGGCACTAGTCTTGTGTGCCGGCAGATTCCAGTTACCTCTCCCAACACTTGCGTCAAGCAGCGAGCCTAGGCCTTTTGAAGCGAAAGGTAGCGGCAGGCAGGATGTAGGGTTACAGGCCATAAGCTCAACTCTCAGAAGTGGGTATGCATGGGAGGCAGATGTCTGCTACCCACTCGGACATGGGAGTTGGAACCTAGCTACACTCCTATTGAAGAAGGACTTTGGAAATCGCTGTATTCAACTCAGATACACGTGGGTTCAGGCACAACGATTCCACATGCTTTTCCCACAACCTATCCCAGCCACTAACATGAGGACGTTAGCAGCTCCTTCTACAGTCAAGCAGGATGCGGGAGGGTTCTGCCCTGTCCTTAGCTCTCACAGGGAAGCATGCCTTGAAGCCAGCTGTCAACTAGCTGCATTCTTAGGGCAGGGTGAAGGTAGCAGTATTCTGAGACAGGAGGTTCCCAGATTACCACTCTACTGCACCTGGAGATACCGTCCAGGTCTGCATTGTTAACTTGCGTCTCATAGCCTCTGGCAAACGTCTCTGGTGAAGACGTGCGAAACTCACTCTGCAGGCAGTGTGAAACTGTGAGGGACTGAGGGTGAGCTCAACTCTCAGAAGTAAGATGATTTTGGACAAGGCGTTCAGCTACCTTCTCACATATGGAACTTAGTATGTAGCACCAGTCTACCCCAGGAATTACTAGGAAATCGCTTGATTGAGCTTGGAGGCACTAGTCTTGTGTGCCGGGAGATTCCAGTTACCTCTCCCAACACTTGCGTCAAGCAGCGAGCCTAGGCCTTTTGGAAGCGAAAGGTAGCGGCAGGCACGATGTACGGTTACAGGCCATGAGCTCAACTCTCAGAAGTGTGTATGCATGGGAGGCAGATGTCTGCTACCCACTCGGACATGGGAGTTGGAACCTTGCTACACTCCTATTGAAGAAGGATGTTGGAAATCGCTGTATTCAACTCAGATACACGGGAGTTCAGGCACAACGATTCCACATGCTTTTCCCACAAACTATCCCAGCCACTAACATAAGGAGGTTAGCAGGTACGTCTACAGTCAGGCAGGATGCTGGAGGGTTCTGCCCTGTCCTCAACTCTCACAGGGAAGCATGCCTAGAAGCCAGCTCTCAACTAGCTGCATTCTTATGACAGTGTGAAGGTAGCAGTACTCTGAGTCAGGAGGTTCCAAGATTACCACTCTACTGCACCTGGAGATACCGTCCAGGTCTGCATTGTTAACTTGCGTCTCATAGCCTCTGGCAAACGTCTCTGGTGAAGACGTGCGAAACTCACTCTGCAGGCAGTGTGGAACTGTCAGGGACTGAGGGTGAGCTCAACTCTCAGAAGTAAGATGATTTTGGACAAGGCGTTCAGCTACGTTCTCACATATGGAACTTAGTATGTAGCACCAGTCTACCCCAGGAATTACTGGGAAATCGCTGGATTGAGCTTGGAGGCACTAGTCTTGTGTGCCGGCAGATTCCAGTTCCCTCTCCCAACACTTCGGTGAAGCAGCGAGCCTAGGCCTTTTGGAAGCGAAAGGTAGCTGCAGGCAGGAGGTAGGGTTACAGGCCATAAGCTCAACTCTCAGAAGTGGGTATGCATGGGAGGCAGATGTCTGCTACCCACTCGGACATGCGAGTGGGAACCTAGCTACACTCTGATGAAGAAGGACTTTGGAAATCGCTGTATTCAACTCAGATACACGTGGGTTCAGGCACAACGATTCCACATGCTTTTCTCACAACCTTTCCCTGCCACTAACATGAGGACGTTAGCAGCTCCTTCTACAGTCAAGCAGGATGCGGGAGGGTTCTGCCCTGTCCTTAGCTCTCACAGGGAAGCATGCCTTGAAGCCAGCTGTCAACTAGCTGCATTCTTAGGGCAGGGTGAAGGTAGCAGTATTCTGAGACAGGAGGTTCCCAGATTACCACTCTACTGCACCTGGAGATACCCTCCAGGTCTGCATTGTTAACTTGCGTCTCATAACCTCTGGCAAACGTCTCTGGTGAAGACGTGCTAAACTCACTCTGCAGGCAGTGTGGAACTGTCAGGGACTGAGGCTGAGCTCAACTCTCAGAAGTAAGATGTTTTTGGACAAGGCGTTCAACTACCTACTCACGTATGGAACTTAGTATGTAGCACCAGTCTACCCCAGGAATTACTAGGAAATCGCTTGATTGAGCTTGGAGGCACTAGTCTTGTGTGCCGGCAGATTCCAGTTACCTCTCCCAACACTAGCGTCAAGCAGCGAGCCTAGGCCTTTTGAAGCGAAAGGTAGCGGCAGGCAGGATGTAGGGTTACAGGCCATAAGCTCAACTCTCAGAAGTGGGTATGCATGGGAGGCAGATGTCTGCTACCCACTCGGACATGGGAGTTGGAACCTAGCTACACTCCTATTGAAGAAGGACTTTGGAAATCGCTGTATTCAACTCAGATACACGTGGGTTCAGGCACAACGATTCCACATGCTTTTCCCACAACCTATCCCAGCCACTAACATGAGGACGTTAGCAGCTCCTTCTACAGTCAAGCAGGATGCGGGAGGGTTGTGCCCTGTCCTTAGCTCTCACAGGGAAGCATGCCTTGAAGCCAGCTGTCAACTAGCTGCATTCTTATGGCAGGGTGAAGGTAGCAGTATTCTGAGACAGGAGGTTCCCAGATTACCACTCTACTGCACCTGGAGATACCGTCCAGGTCTGCATTGTTAACTTGCGTCTCATAGCCTCTGGCAAACGTCTCTGGTGAAGAAGTGCGAAACTCACTCTGCAGGCAGTGTGAAACTGTGAGGGACTGAGGGTGAGCTCAACTCTCAGAAGTAAGATGATTTTGGACAAGGCGTTCAGCTACCTTCTCACATATGGAACTTAGTATGTAGCACCAGTCTACCCCAGGAATTACTAGGAAATCGCTTGATTGAGCTTGGAGGCACTAGTCTTGTGTGCCGGGAGATTCCAGTTACCTCTCCCAACACTTGCGTCAAGCAGCGAGCCTAGGCCTTTTGGAAGCGAAAGGTAGCGGCAGGCACGATGTACGGTTACAGGCCATGAGCTCAACTCTCAGAAGTGTGTATGCATGGGAGGCAGATGTCTGCTACCCACTCGGACATGGGAGTTGGAACCTTGCTACACTCCTATTGAAGAAGGATGTTGGAAATCGCTGTATTCAACTCAGATACACGGGAGTTCAGGCCCAATGCTTACACATGCTTTTCCCACAACCTATCCCAGCCACTAACATAAGGAGGTTAGCAGGTACGTCTACAGTCAGGCAGGATGCTGGAGGGTTCTGCCCTGTCCTCAACTCTCACAGGGAAGCATGCCTTGAAGCCAGCTCTCAACTAGCTGCATTCTTATGACAGTGTGAAGGTAGCAGTACTCTGAGTCAGGAGGTTCCAAGATTACCACTCTACTGCACCTGGAGATACCCTCCAGGTCTGCATTGTTAACTTGCGTCTCATAGCCTCTGGCAAACGTCTCTGGTGAAGACGTGCGAAACTCACTCTGCAGGCAGTGTGGAACTGTGAGGGACTGAGGGTGAGCTCAACTCTCAGAAGTAAGATGATTTTGGACAAGGCGTTCAGCTACCTTCTCACATATGGAACTTAGTATGTAGCACCAGTCTACCCCAGGAATTACTGGGAAATCGCTGGATTGAGCTTGGAGGCACTAGTCTTGTGTGCCGGCAGATTCCACTTCCCTCTCCCAACACTTGCGTCAAGCAGCGAGCCTAGGCCTTTTGGAAGCGAAAGGTAGCTGCAGGCAGGAGGTAGGGTTACAGGCCATAAGCTCAACTCTCAGAAGTGGGTATGCATGGGAGGCAGATGTCTGCTACCCACTCGGACATGCGAGTGGGAACCTAGCTACACTCTGATGAAGAAGGACTTTGGAAATCGCTGTATTCAACTCAGATACACGTGGGTTCAGACACAACGATTCCACATGCTTTTCTCACAACCTTTCCCTGCCACTAACATGAGGACGTTAGCAGCTCCTTCTACAGTCAAGCAGGATGCGGGAGGGTTGTGCCCTGTCCTTAGCTCTCACAGGGAAGCATGCCTTGAAGCCAGCTGTCAACTAGCTGCATTCTTAGGGCAGGGTGAAGGTAGCAGTATTCTGAGACAGGAGGTTCCCAGATTACCACTCTACTGCACCTGGAGATACCCTCCAGGTCTGCATTGTTAACTTGCGTCTCATAGCCTCTGGCAAACGTCTCTGGTGAAGACGTGCTAAACTCACTCTGCAGGCAGTGTGGAACTGTCAGGGACTGAGGCTGAGCTCAACTCTCAGAAGTAAGATGTTTTTGGACAAGGCGTTCAACTACCTACTCACGTATGGAACTTAGTATGTAGCACCAGTCTACCCCAGGAATTACTAGGAAATCGCTTGATTGAGCTTGGAGGCACTAGTCTTGTGTGCCGGCAGATTCCAGTTACCTCTCCCAACACTTGCGTCAAGCAGCGAGCCTAGGCCTTTTGAAGCGAAAGGTAGCGGCAGGCAGGATGTAGGGTTACAGGCCATAAGCTCAACTCTCAGAAGTGGGTATCCATGGGAGGCAGATGTCTGCTACCCACTCGGACATGGGAGTTGGAACCTAGCTACACTCCTATTGAAGAAGGACTTTGGAAATCGCTGTATTCAACTCAGATACACGTGGGTTCAGGCACAACGATTCCACATGCTTTTCCCACAACCTATCCCAGCCACTAACATGAGGACGTTAGCAGCTCCTTCTACAGTCAAGCAGGATGCGGGAGGGTTGTGCCCTGTCCTTAGCTCTCACAGGGAAGCATGCCTTGAAGCCAGCTGTCAACTAGCTGCATTCTTAGGGCAGGGTGAAGGTAGCAGTATTCTGAGACAGGAGGTTCCCAGATTACCACTCTACTGCACCTGGAGATACCCTCCAGGTCTGCATTGTTAACTTGCGTCTCATAGCCTCTGGCAAACGTCTCTGGTGAAGACGTGCGAAACTCACTCTGCAGGCAGTGTGGAACTGTGAGGGACTGAGGGTGAGCTCAACTCTCAGAAGTAAGATGATTTTGGACAAGGCGTTCAGCTACCTTCTCACATATGGAACTTAGTATGTAGCACCAGTCTACCCCAGGAATTACTAGGAAATCGCTTGATTGAGCTTGGAGGCACTAGTCTTGTGTGCCGGGAGATTCCAGTTACCTCTCCCAACACTTGCGTCAAGCAGCGAGCCTAGGCCTTTTGGAAGCGAAAGGTAGCGGCAGGCACGATGTACGGTTACAGGCCATGAGCTCAACTCTCAGAAGTGTGTATGCATGGGAGGCAGATGTCTGCTACCCACTCGGACATGGGAGTTGGAACCTTGCTACACTCCTATTGAAGAAGGATGTTGGAAATCGCTGTATTCAACTCAGATACACGGGAGTTCAGGCCCAATGCTTACACATGCTTTTCCCACAACCTATCCCAGCCACTAACATAAGGAGGTTAGCAGGTACGTCTACAGTCAGGCAGGATGCTGGAGGGTTCTGCCCTGTCCTCAACTCTCACAGGGAAGCATGCCTAGAAGCCAGCTCTCAACTAGCTGCATTCTTATGACAGTGTGAAGGTAGCAGTACTCTGAGTCAGGAGGTTCCAAGATTACCACTCTACTGCACCTGGAGATACCGTCCAGGTCTGCATTGTTAACTTGCGTCTCATAGCCTCAGGCAAACGTCTCTGGTGAAGACGTGCGAAACTCACTCTGCAGGCAGTGTGGAACTGTGAGGGACTGAGGGTGAGCTCAACTCTCAGAAGTAAGATGATTTTGGACAAGGCGTTCAGCTACGTTCTCACATATGGAACTTAGTATGTAGCACCAGTCTACCCCAGGAATTACTGGGAAATCGCTGGATTGAGCTTGGAGGCACTAGTCTTGTGTGCCGGCAGATTCCAGTTCCCTCTCCCAACACTTCGGTGAAGCAGCGAGCCTAGGCCTTTTGGAAGCGAAAGGTAGCTGCAGGCAGGAGGTAGGGTTACAGGCCATAAGCTCAACTCTCAGAAGTGGGTATGCATGGGAGGCAGATGTCTGCTACCCACTCGGACATGCGAGTGGGAACCTAGCTACACTCTGATGAAGAAGGACTTTGGAAATCGCTGTATTCAACTCAGATACACGTGGGTTCAGGCACAACGATTCCACATGCTTTTCTCACAACCTTTCCCTGCCACTAACATGAGGACGTTAGCAGCTCCTTCTACAGTCAAGCAGGATGCGGGAGGGTTCTGCCCTGTCCTTAGCTCTCACAGGGAAGCATGCCTTGAAGCCAGCTGTCAACTAGCTGCATTCTTAGGGCAGGGTGAAGGTAGCAGTATTCTGAGACAGGAGGTTCCCAGATTACCACTCTACTGCACCTGGAGATACCCTCCAGGTCTGCATTGTTAACTTGCGTCTCATAGCCTCTGGCAAACGTCTCTGGTGAAGACGTGCTAAACTCACTCTGCAGGCAGTGTGGAACTGTCAGGGACTGAGGCTGAGCTCAACTCTCAGAAGTAAGATGTTTTTGGACAAGGCGTTCAACTACCTACTCACGTATGGAACTTAGTATGTAGCACCAGTCTACCCCAGGAATTACTAGGAAATCGCTTGATTGAGCTTGGAGGCACTAGTCTTGTGTGCCGGGAGATTCCAGTTACCTCTCCCAACACTTGCGTCAAGCAGCGAGCCTAGGCCTTTTGGAAGCGAAAGGTAGCGGCAGGCACGATGTACGGTTACAGGCCATGAGCTCAACTCTCAGAAGTGTGTATGCATGGGAGGCAGATGTCTGCTACCCACTCGGACATGGGAGTTGGAACCTTGCTACACTCCTATTGAAGAAGGATGTTGGAAATCGCTGTATTCAACTCAGATACACGGGAGTTCAGGCCCAATGCTTACACATGCTTTTCCCACAACCTATCCCAGCCACTAACATAAGGAGGTTAGCAGGTACGTCTACAGTCAGGCAGGATGCTGGAGGGTTCTGCCCTGTCCTCAACTCTCACAGGGAAGCATGCCTAGAAGCCAGCTCTCAACTAGCTGCATTCTTATGACAGTGTGAAGGTAGCAGTACTCTGAGTCAGGAGGTTCCAAGATTACCACTCTACTGCACCTGGAGATACCGTCCAGGTCTGCATTGTTAACTTGCGTCTCATAGCCTCAGGCAAACGTCTCTGGTGAAGACGTGCGAAACTCACTCTGCAGGCAGTGTGGAACTGTGAGGGACTGAGGGTGAGCTCAACTCTCAGAAGTAAGATGATTTTGGACAAGGCGTTCAGCTACGTTCTCACATATGGAACTTAGTATGTAGCACCAGTCTACCCCAGGAATTACTGGGAAATCGCTGGATTGAGCTTGGAGGCACTAGTCTTGTGTGCCGGCAGATTCCAGTTCCCTCTCCCAACACTTCGGTGAAGCAGCGAGCCTAGGCCTTTTGGAAGCGAAAGGTAGCTGCAGGCAGGAGGTAGGGTTACAGGCCATAAGCTCAACTCTCAGAAGTGGGTATGCATGGGAGGCAGATGTCTGCTACCCACTCGGACATGCGAGTGGGAACCTAGCTACACTCTGATGAAGAAGGACTTTGGAAATCGCTGTATTCAACTCAGATACACGTGGGTTCAGGCACAACGATTCCACATGCTTTTCTCACAACCTTTCCCTGCCACTAACATGAGGACGTTAGCAGCTCCTTCTACAGTCAAGCAGGATGCGGGAGGGTTCTGCCCTGTCCTTAGCTCTCACAGGGAAGCATGCCTTGAAGCCAGCTGTCAACTAGCTGCATTCTTAGGGCAGGGTGAAGGTAGCAGTATTCTGAGACAGGAGGTTCCCAGATTACCACTCTACTGCACCTGGAGATACCCTCCAGGTCTGCATTGTTAACTTGCGTCTCATAGCCTCTGGCAAACGTCTCTGGTGAAGACGTGCTAAACTCACTCTGCAGGCAGTGTGGAACTGTCAGGGACTGAGGCTGAGCTCAACTCTCAGAAGTAAGATGTTTTTGGACAAGGCGTTCAACTACCTACTCACGTATGGAACTTAGTATGTAGCACCAGTCTACCCCAGGAATTACTAGGAAATCGCTTGATTGAGCTTGGAGGCACTAGTCTTGTGTGCCGGGAGATTCCAGTTACCTCTCCCAACACTTGCGTCAAGCAGCGAGCCTAGGCCTTTTGGAAGCGAAAGGTAGCGGCAGGCACGATGTACGGTTACAGGCCATGAGCTCAACTCTCAGAAGTGTGTATGCATGGGAGGCAGATGTCTGCTACCCACTCGGACATGGGAGTTGGAACCTTGCTACACTCCTATTGAAGAAGGATGTTGGAAATCTCTGTATTCAACTCAGATACACGGGAGTTCAGGCCCAATGCTTACACATGCTTTTCCCACAACCTATCCCAGCCACTAACATAAGGAGGTTAGCAGGTACGTCTACAGTCAGGCAGAATGCTGGAGGGTTCTGCCCTGTCCTCAGCTCTCACAGGGAAGCATGCCTAGAAGCCAGCTCTCAACTAGCTGCATTCTTATGACAGTGTGAAGGTAGCAGTACTCTGAGTCAGGAGGTTCCAAGATTACCACTCTACTGCACCTGGAGATACCGTCCAGGTCTGCATTGTTAACTTGCGTCTCATAGCCTCTGGCAAACGTCTCTGGTGAAGACGTGCGAAACTCACTCTGCAGGCAGTGTGGAACTGTGAGGGACTGAGGGTGAGCTCAACTCTCAGAAGTAAGATGATTTTGGACAAGGCGTTCAGCTACCTTCTCACATATGGAACTTAGTAAGTAGCACCAGTCTACCCCAGGAATTACTGGGAAATCGCTGGATTGAGCTTGGAGGCACTAGTCTTGTGTGCCGGCAGATTCCAGTTCCCTCTCCCAACACTTCGGTGAAGCAGCGAGCCTAGGCCTTTTGGAAGCGAAAGGTAGCTGCAGGCAGGAGGTAGGGTTACAGGCCATAAGCTCAACTCTCAGAAGTGGGTATGCATGGGAGGCAGATGTCTGCTACCCACTCGGACATGCGAGTGGGAACCTAGCTACACTCTGATGAAGAAGGACTTTGGAAATCGCTGTATTCAACTCAGATACACGTGGGTTCAGGCACAACGATTCCACATGCTTTTCTCACAACCTTTCCCTGCCACTAACATGAGGACGTTAGCAGCTCCTTCTACAGTCAAGCAGGATGCGGGAGGGTTCTGCCCTGTCCTTAGCTCTCACAGGGAAGCATGCCTTGAAGCCAGCTGTCAACTAGCTGCATTCTTAGGGCAGGGTGAAGGTAGCAGTATTCTGAGACAGGAGGTTCCCAGATTACCACTCTACTGCACCTGGAGATACCCTCCAGGTCTGCATTGTTAACTTGCGTCTCATAGCCTCTGGCAAACGTCTCTGGTGAAGACGTGCTAAACTCACTCTGCAGGCAGTGTGGAACTGTGAGGGCCTGAGGGTGAGCTCAACTCTCAGAAGTAAGATGATTTTGGACAAGGCGTTCAGCTACCTTCTCACATATGGAACTTAGTATGTAGCACCAGTCTACCCCAGGAATTACTGGGAAATCGCTGGATTGAGCTTGGAGGCACTAGTCTTGTGTGCCGGCAGATTCCAGTTCCCTCTCCCAACACTTCGGTGAAGCAGCGAGCCTAGGCCTTTTGGAAGCGAAAGGTAGCTGCAGGCAGGAGGTAGGGTTACAGGCCATAAGCTCAACTCTCAGAAGTGGGTATGCATGGGAGGCAGATGTCTGCTACCCACTCGGACATGCGAGTGGGAACCTAGCTACACTCTGATGAAGAAGGACTTTGGAAATCGCTGTATTCAACTCAGATACACGTGGGTTCAGGCACAACGATTCCACATGCTTTTCTCACAACCTTTCCCTGCCACTAACATGAGGACGTTAGCAGCTCCTTCTACAGTCAAGCAGGATGCGGGAGGGTTCTGCCCTGTCCTTAGCTCTCACAGGGAAGCATGCCTTGAAGCCAGCTGTCAACTAGCTGCATTCTTAGGGCAGGGTGAAGGTAGCAGTATTCTGAGACAGGAGGTTCCCAGATTACCACTCTACTGCACCTGGAGATACCCTCCAGGTCTGCATTGTTAACTTGCGTCTCATAGCCTCTGGCAAACGTCTCTGGTGAAGACGTGCTAAACTCACTCTGCAGGCAGTGTGGAACTGTCAGGGACTGAGGCTGAGCTCAACTCTCAGAAGTAAGATGTTTTTGGACAAGGCGTTCAACTACCTACTCACGTATGGAACTTAGTATGTAGCACCAGTCTACCCCAGGAATTACTAGGAAATCGCTTGATTGAGCTTGGAGGCACTAGTCTTGTGTGCCGGCAGATTCCAGTTACCTCTCCCAACACTTGCGTCAAGCAGCGAGCCTAGGCCTTTTGGAAGCGAAAGGTAGCGGCAGGCACGATGTAGGGTTACAGGCCATGAGCTCAACTCTCAGAAGTGTGTATGCATGGGAGGCAGATGTCTGCTACCCACTCGGACATGGGAGTTGGAACCTTGCTACACTCCTATTGAAGAAGGATGTTGGAAATCGCTGTATTCAACTCAGATACACGGGAGTTCAGGCCCAATGCTTACACATGCTTTTCCCACAACCTATCCCAGCCACTAACATAAGGAGGTTAGCAGGTACGTCTACAGTCAGGCAGGATGCTGGAGGGTTCTGCCCTGTCCTCAACTCTCACAGGGAAGCATGCCTAGAAGCCAGCTCTCAACTAGCTGCATTCTTATGACAGTGTGAAGGTAGCAGTACTCTGAGTCAGGAGGTTCCAAGATTACCACTCTACTGCACCTGGAGATACCGTCCAGGTCTGCATTGTTAACTTGCGTCTCATAGCCTCTGGCAAACGTCTCTGGTGAAGACGTGCGAAACTCACTCTGCAGGCAGTGTGGAACTGTGAGGGACTGAGGGTGAGCTCAACTCTCAGAAGTAAGATGATTTTGGACAAGGCGTTCAGCTACCTTCTCACATATGGAACTTAGTATGTAGCACCAGTCTACCCCAGGAATTACTGGGAAATCGCTGGATTGAGCTTGGAGGCACTAGTCTTGTGTGCCGGCAGATTCCAGTTCCCTCTCCCAACACTTGCGTCAAGCAGCGAGCCTAGGCCTTTTGGAAGCGAAAGGTAGCTGCAGGCAGGAGGTAGGGTTACAGGCCATAAGCTCAACTCTCAGAAGTGGGTATGCATGGGAGGCAGATGTCTGCTACCCACTCGGACATGCGAGTGGGAACCTAGCTACACTCTGATGAAGAAGGACTTTGGAAATCGCTGTATTCAACTCAGATACACGTGGGTTCAGGCACAACGATTCCACATGCTTTTCTCACAACCTTTCCCTGCCACTAACATGAGGACGTTAGCAGCTCCTTCTACAGTCAAGCAGGATGCGGGAGGGTTGTGCCCTGTCCTTAGCTCTCACAGGGAAGCATGCCTTGAAGCCAGCTGTCAACTAGCTGCATTCTTAGGGCAGGGTGAAGGTAGCAGTATTCTGAGACAGGAGGTTCCCAGATTACCACTCTACTGCACCTGGAGATACCCTCCAGGTCTGCATTGTTAACTTGCGTCTCATAACCTCTGGCAAACGTCTCTGGTGAAGACGTGCTAAACTCACTCTGCAGGCAGTGTGGAACTGTCAGGGACTGAGGCTGAGCTCAACTCTCAGAAGTAAGATGTTTTTGGACAAGGCGTTCAACTACCTACTCACGTATGGAACTTAGTATGTAGCACCAGTCTACCCCAGGAATTACTAGGAAATCGCTTGATTGAGCTTGGAGGCACTAGTCTTGTGTGCCGGCAGATTCCAGTTACCTCTCCCAACACTTGCGTCAAGCAGCGAGCCTAGGCCTTTTGAAGCGAAAGGTAGCGGCAGGCAGGATGTAGGGTTACAGGCCATAAGCTCAACTCTCAGAAGTGGGTATGCATGGGAGGCAGATGTCTGCTACCCACTCGGACATGGGAGTTGGAACCTAGCTACACTCCTATTGAAGAAGGACTTTGGAAATCGCTGTATTCAACTCAGATACACGTGGGTTCAGGCACAACGATTCCACATGCTTTTCCCACAACCTATCCCAGCCACTAACATGAGGACGTTAGCAGCTCCTTCTACAGTCAAGCAGGATGCGGGAGGGTTGTGCCCTGTCCTTAGCTCTCACAGGGAAGCATGCCTTGAAGCCAGCTGTCAACTAGCTGCATTCTTATGGCAGGGTGAAGGTAGCAGTATTCTGAGACAGGAGGTTCCCAGATTACCACTCTACTGCACCTGGAGATACCGTCCAGGTCTGCATTGTTAACTTGCGTCTCATAGCCTCTGGCAAACGTCTCTGGTGAAGAAGTGCGAAACTCACTCTGCAGGCAGTGTGAAACTGTGAGGGACTGAGGGTGAGCTCAACTCTCAGAAGTAAGATGATTTTGGACAAGGCGTTCAGCTACCTTCTCACATATGGAACTTAGTATGTAGCACCAGTCTACCCCAGGAATTACTAGGAAATCGCTTGATTGAGCTTGGAGGCACTAGTCTTGTGTGCCGGGAGATTCCAGTTACCTCTCCCAACACTTGCGTCAAGCAGCGAGCCTAGGCCTTTTGGAAGCGAAAGGTAGCGGCAGGCACGATGTACGGTTACAGGCCATGAGCTCAACTCTCAGAAGTGTGTATGCATGGGAGGCAGATGTCTGCTACCCACTCGGACATGGGAGTTGGAACCTTGCTACACTCCTATTGAAGAAGGATGTTGGAAATCGCTGTATTCAACTCAGATACACGGGAGTTCAGGCCCAATGCTTACACATGCTTTTCCCACAACCTATCCCAGCCACTAACATAAGGAGGTTAGCAGGTACGTCTACAGTCAGGCAGGATGCTGGAGGGTTCTGCCCTGTCCTCAACTCTCACAGGGAAGCATGCCTTGAAGCCAGCTCTCAACTAGCTGCATTCTTATGACAGTGTGAAGGTAGCAGTACTCTGAGTCAGGAGGTTCCAAGATTACGACTCTACTGCACCTGGAGATACCGTCCAGGTCTGCATTGTTAACTTGCGTCTCATAGCCTCTGGCAAACGTCTCTGGTGAAGACGTGCGAAACTCACTCTGCAGGCAGTGTGGAACTGTGAGGGACTGAGGGTGAGCTCAACTCTCAGCAGTAAGATGATTTTGGACAAGGCGTTCAGCTACGTTCTCACATATGGAACTTAGTATGTAGCACCAGTCTACCCCAGGAATTACTGGGAAATCGCTGGATTGAGCTTGGAGGCACTAGTCTTGTGTGCCGGCAGATTCCACTTCCCTCTCCCAACACTTGCGTCAAGCAGCGAGCCTAGGCCTTTTGGAAGCGAAAGGTAGCTGCAGGCAGGAGGTAGGGTTACAGGCCATAAGCTCAACTCTCAGAAGTGGGTATGCATGGGAGGCAGATGTCTGCTACCCACTCGGACATGCGAGTGGCAACCTAGCTACACTCTGATGAAGAAGGACTTTGGAAATCGCTGTATTCAACTCAGATACACGTGGGTTCAGACACAACGATTCCACATGCTTTTCTCACAACCTTTCCCTGCCACTAACATGAGGACGTTAGCAGCTCCTTCTACAGTCAAGCAGGATGCGGGAGGGTTCTGCCCTGTCCTTAGCTCTCACAGGGAAGCATGCCTTGAAGCCAGCTGTCAACTAGCTGCATTCTTAGGGCAGGGTGAAGGTAGCAGTATTCTGAGACAGGAGGTTCCCAGATTACCACTCTACTGCACCTGGAGATACCCTCCAGGTCTGCATTGTTAACTTGCGTCTCATAGCCTCTGGCAAACGTCTCTGGTGAAGACGTGCTAAACTCACTCTGCAGGCAGTGTGGAACTGTCAGGGACTGAGGCTGAGCTCAACTCTCAGAAGTAAGATGTTTTTGGACAAGGCGTTCAACTACCTACTCACGTATGGAACTTAGTATGTAGCACCAGTCTACCCCAGGAATTACTAGGAAATCGCTTGATTGAGCTTGGAGGCACTAGTCTTGTGTGCCGGCAGATTCCAGTTACCTCTCCCAACACTTGCGTCAAGCAGCGAGCCTAGGCCTTTTGAAGCGAAAGGTAGCGGCAGGCAGGATGTAGGGTTACAGGCCATAAGCTCAACTCTCAGAAGTGGGTATCCATGGGAGGCAGATGTCTGCTACCCACTCGGACATGGGATTTGGAACCTAGCTACACTCCTATTGAAGAAGGACTTTGGAAATCGCTGTATTCAACTCAGATACACGTGGGTTCAGGCACAACGATTCCACATGCTTTTCCCACAACCTATCCCAGCCACTAACATGAGGACGTTAGCAGCTCCTTCTACAGTCAAGCAGGATGCGGGAGGGTTGTGCCCTGTCCTTAGCTCTCACAGGGAAGCATGCCTTGAAGCCAGCTGTCAACTAGCTGCATTCTTATGGCAGGGTGAAGGTAGCAGTATTCTGAGACAGGAGGTTCCCAGATTACCACTCTACTGCACCTGGAGATACCCTCCAGGTCTGCATTGTTAACTTGCGTCTCATAGCCTCTGGCAAACGTCTCTGGTGAAGACGTGCGAAACTCACTGTGCAGGCAGTGTGGAACTGTGAGGGACTGAGGGTGAGCTCAACTCTCAGAAGTAAGATGATTTTGGACAAGGCGTTCAGCTACCTTCTCACATATGGAACTTAGTATGTAGCACCAGTCTACCCCAGGAATTACTAGGAAATCGCTTGATTGAGCTTGGAGGCACTAGTCTTGTGTGCCGGGAGATTCCAGTTACCTCTCCCAACACTTGCGTCAAGCAGCGAGCCTAGGCCTTTTGGAAGCGAAAGGTAGCGGCAGGCACGATGTACGGTTACAGGCCATGAGCTCAACTCTCAGAAGTGTGTATGCATGGGAGGCAGATGTCTGCTACCCACTCGGACATGGGAGTTGGAACCTTGCTACACTCCTATTGAAGAAGGATGTTGGAAATCGCTGTATTCAACTCAGATACACGGGAGTTCAGGCCCAATGCTTACACATGCTTTTCCCACAACCTATCCCAGCCACTAACATAAGGAGGTTAGCAGGTACGTCTACAGTCAGGCAGGATGCTGGAGGGTTCTGCCCTGTCCTCAACTCTCACAGGGAAGCATGCCTAGAAGCCAGCTCTCAACTAGCTGCATTCTTATGACAGTGTGAAGGTAGCAGTACTCTGAGTCAGGAGGTTCCAAGATTACCACTCTACTGCACCTGGAGATACCGTCCAGGTCTGCATTGTTAACTTGCGTCTCATAGCCTCAGGCAAACGTCTCTGGTGAAGACGTGCGAAACTCACTCTGCAGGCAGTGTGGAACTGTGAGGGACTGAGGGTGAGCTCAACTCTCAGAAGTAAGATGATTTTGGACAAGGCGTTCAGCTACGTTCTCACATATGGAACTTAGTATGTAGCACCAGTCTACCCCAGGAATTACTGGGAAATCGCTGGATTGAGCTTGGAGGCACTAGTCTTGTGTGCCGGCAGATTCCAGTTCCCTCTCCCAACACTTCGGTGAAGCAGCGAGCCTAGGCCTTTTGGAAGCGAAAGGTAGCTGCAGGCAGGAGGTAGGGTTACAGGCCATAAGCTCAACTCTCAGAAGTGGGTATGCATGGGAGGCAGATGTCTGCTACCCACTCGGACATGCGAGTGGGAACCTAGCTACACTCTGATGAAGAAGGACTTTGGAAATCGCTGTATTCAACTCAGATACACGTGGGTTCAGGCACAACGATTCCACATGCTTTTCTCACAACCTTTCCCTGCCACTAACATGAGGACGTTAGCAGCTCCTTCTACAGTCAAGCAGGATGCGGGAGGGTTCTGCCCTGTCCTTAGCTCTCACAGGGAAGCATGCCTTGAAGCCAGCTGTCAACTAGCTGCATTCTTAGGGCAGGGTGAAGGTAGCAGTATTCTGAGACAGGAGGTTCCCAGATTACCACTCTACTGCACCTGGAGATACCCTCCAGGTCTGCATTGTTAACTTGCGTCTCATAGCCTCTGGCAAACGTCTCTGGTGAAGACGTGCTAAACTCACTCTGCAGGCAGTGTGGAACTGTCAGGGACTGAGGCTGAGCTCAACTCTCAGAAGTAAGATGTTTTTGGACAAGGCGTTCAACTACCTACTCACGTATGGAACTTAGTATGTAGCACCAGTCTACCCCAGGAATTACTAGGAAATCGCTTGATTGAGCTTGGAGGCACTAGTCTTGTGTGCCGGGAGATTCCAGTTACCTCTCCCAACACTTGCGTCAAGCAGCGAGCCTAGGCCTTTTGGAAGCGAAAGGTAGCGGCAGGCACGATGTACGGTTACAGGCCATGAGCTCAACTCTCAGAAGTGTGTATGCATGGGAGGCAGATGTCTGCTACCCACTCGGACATGGGAGTTGGAACCTTGCTACACTCCTATTGAAGAAGGATGTTGGAAATCTCTGTATTCAACTCAGATACACGGGAGTTCAGGCCCAATGCTTACACATGCTTTTCCCACAACCTATCCCAGCCACTAACATAAGGAGGTTAGCAGGTACGTCTACAGTCAGGCAGAATGCTGGAGGGTTCTGCCCTGTCCTCAGCTCTCACAGGGAAGCATGCCTAGAAGCCAGCTCTCAACTAGCTGCATTCTTATGACAGTGTGAAGGTAGCAGTACTCTGAGTCAGGAGGTTCCAAGATTACCACTCTACTGCACCTGGAGATACCGTCCAGGTCTGCATTGTTAACTTGCGTCTCATAGCCTCTGGCAAACGTCTCTGGTGAAGACGTGCGAAACTCACTCTGCAGGCAGTGTGGAACTGTGAGGGACTGAGGGTGAGCTCAACTCTCAGAAGTAAGATGATTTTGGACAAGGCGTTCAGCTACGTTCTCACATATGGAACTTAGTATGTAGCACCAGTCTACCCCAGGAATTACTGGGAAATCGCTGGATTGAGCTTGGAGGCACTAGTCTTGTGTGCCGGCAGATTCCAGTTCCCTCTCCCAACACTTCGGTGAAGCAGCGAGCCTAGGCCTTTTGGAAGCGAAAGGTAGCTGCAGGCAGGAGGTAGGGTTACAGGCCATAAGCTCAACTCTCAGAAGTGGGTATGCATGGGAGGCAGATGTCTGCTACCCACTCGGACATGCGAGTGGGAACCTAGCTACACTCTGATGAAGAAGGACTTTGGAAATCGCTGTATTCAACTCAGATACACGTGGGTTCAGGCACAACGATTCCACATGCTTTTCTCACAACCTTTCCCTGCCACTAACATGAGGACGTTAGCAGCTCCTTCTACAGTCAAGCAGGATGCGGGAGGGTTCTGCCCTGTCCTTAGCTCTCACAGGGAAGCATGCCTTGAAGCCAGCTGTCAACTAGCTGCATTCTTAGGGCAGGGTGAAGGTAGCAGTATTCTGAGACAGGAGGTTCCCAGATTACCACTCTACTGCACCTGGAGATACCCTCCAGGTCTGCATTGTTAACTTGCGTCTCATAGCCTCTGGCAAACGTCTCTGGTGAAGACGTGCTAAACTCACTCTGCAGGCAGTGTGGAACTGTGAGGGCCTGAGGGTGAGCTCAACTCTCAGAAGTAAGATGATTTTGGACAAGGCGTTCAGCTACCTTCTCACATATGGAACTTAGTATGTAGCACCAGTCTACCCCAGGAATTACTGGGAAATCGCTGGATTGAGCTTGGAGGCACTAGTCTTGTGTGCCGGCAGATTCCAGTTCCCTCTCCCAACACTTCGGTGAAGCAGCGAGCCTAGGCCTTTTGGAAGCGAAAGGTAGCTGCAGGCAGGAGGTAGGGTTACAGGCCATAAGCTCAACTCTCAGAAGTGGGTATGCATGGGAGGCAGATGTCTGCTACCCACTCGGACATGCGAGTGGGAACCTAGCTACACTCTGATGAAGAAGGACTTTGGAAATCGCTGTATTCAACTCAGATACACGTGGGTTCAGGCACAACGATTCCACATGCTTTTCTCACAACCTTTCCCTGCCACTAACATGAGGACGTTAGCAGCTCCTTCTACAGTCAAGCAGGATGCGGGAGGGTTCTGCCCTGTCCTTAGCTCTCACAGGGAAGCATGCCTTGAAGCCAGCTGTCAACTAGCTGCATTCTTAGGGCAGGGTGAAGGTAGCAGTATTCTGAGACAGGAGGTTCCCAGATTACCACTCTACTGCACCTGGAGATACCCTCCAGGTCTGCATTGTTAACTTGCGTCTCATAGCCTCTGGCAAACGTCTCTGGTGAAGACGTGCTAAACTCACTCTGCAGGCAGTGTGGAACTGTCAGGGACTGAGGCTGAGCTCAACTCTCAGAAGTAAGATGTTTTTAGACAAGGCGTTCAACTACCTACTCACGTATGGAACTTAGTATGTAGCACCAGTCTACCCCAGGAATTACTAGGAAATCGCTTGATTGAGCTTGGAGGCACTAGTCTTGTGTGCCGGCAGATTCCAGTTACTTCTCCCAACACTTGCGTCAAGCAGCGAGCCTAGGCCTTTTGAAGCGAAAGGTAGCGGCAGGCAGGATGTAGGGTTACAGGCCATAAGCTCAACTCTCAGAAGTGGGTATGCATGGGAGGCAGATGTCTGCTACCCACTCGGACATGGGAGTTGGAACCTAGCTACACTCCTAATGAAGAAGGACTTTGGAAATCGCTGTATTCAACTCAGATACACGTGGGTTCAGGCACAACGATTCCACATGCTTTTCCCACAACCTATCCCAGCCACTAACATGAGGACGTTAGCAGCTCCTTCTACAGTCAAGCAGGATGCGGGAGGGTTGTGACCTGTCCTTAGCTCTCACAGGGAAGCATGCCTTGAAGCCAGCTGTCAACTAGCTGCATTCTTATGGCAGGGTGAAGGTAGCAGTATTCTGAGACAGGAGGTTCCCAGATTACCACTCTACTGCACCTGGAGATGCCGTCCAGGTCTGCATTGTTAACTTGCGTCTCATAGCCTCTGGCAAACGTCTCTGGTGAAGACGTGCGAAACTCACTCTGCAGGCAGTGTGGAACTGTGAGGGACTGAGGGTGAGCTCAACTCTCAGAAGTAAGATGATTTTGGACAAGGCGTTCAGCTACCTTCTCACATATGGAACTTAGTATGTAGCACCAGTCTACCCCAGGAATTACTAGGAAATCGCTTGATTGAGCTTGGAGGCACTAGTCTTGTGTGCCGGGAGATTCCAGTTACCTCTCCCAACACTTGCGTCAAGCAGCGAGCCTAGGCCTTTTGGAAGCGAAAGGTAGCGGCAGGCACGATGTACGGTTACAGGCCATGAGCTCAACTCTCAGAAGTGTGTATGCATGGGAGGCAGATGTCTGCTACCCACTCGGACATGGGAGTTGGAACCTTGCTACACTCCTATTGAAGAAGGATGTTGGAAATCGCTGTATTCAACTCAGATACACGGGAGTTCAGGCCCAATGCTTACACATGCTTTTCCCACAACCTATCCCAGCCACTAACATAAGGAGGTTAGCAGGTACGTCTACAGTCAGGCAGGATGCTGGAGGGTTCTGCCCTGTCCTCAACTCTCACAGGGAAGCATGCCTAGAAGCCAGCTCTCAACTAGCTGCATTCTTATGACAGTGTGAAGGTAGCAGTACTCTGAGTCAGGAGGTTCCAAGATTACCACTCTACTGCACCTGGAGATACCGTCCAGGTCTGCATTGTTAACTTGCGTCTCATAGCCTCTGGCAAACGTCTCTGGTGAAGACGTGCGAAACTCACTCTGCAGGCAGTGTGGAACTGTGAGGGACTGAGGGTGAGCTCAACTCTCAGAAGTAAGATGATTTTGGACAAGGCGTTCAGCTACCTTCTCACATATGGAACTTAGTATGTAGCACCAGTCTACCCCAGGAATTACTGGGAAATCGCTGGATTGAGCTTGGAGGCACTAGTCTTGTGTGCCGGCAGATTCCAGTTCCCTCTCCCAACACTTCGGTGAAGCAGCGAGCCTAGGCCTTTTGGAAGCGAAAGGTAGCTGCAGGCAGGAGGTAGGGTTACAGGCCATAAGCTCAACTCTCAGAAGTGGGTATGCATGGGAGGCAGATGTCTGCTACCCACTCGGACATGCGAGTGGGAACCTAGCTACACTCTGATGAAGAAGGACTTTGGAAATCGCTGTATTCAACTCAGATACACGTGGGTTCAGGCACAACGATTCCACATGCTTTTCTCACAACCTTTCCCTGCCACTAACATGAGGACGTTAGCAGCTCCTTCTACAGTCAAGCAGGATGCGGGAGGGTTCTGCCCTGTCCTTAGCTCTCACAGGGAAGCATGCCTTGAAGCCAGCTGTCAACTAGCTGCATTCTTAGGGCAGGGTGAAGGTAGCAGTATTCTGAGACAGGAGGTTCCCAGATTACCACTCTACTGCACCTGGAGATACCCTCCAGGTCTGCATTGTTAACTTGCGTCTCATAGCCTCTGGCAAACGTCTCTGGTGAAGACGTGCTAAACTCACTCTGCAGGCAGTGTGGAACTGTCAGGGACTGAGGCTGAGCTCAACTCTCAGAAGTAAGATGTTTTTGGACAAGGCGTTCAACTACCTACTCACGTATGGAACTTAGTATGTAGCACCAGTCTACCCCAGGAATTACTAGGAAATCGCTTGATTGAGCTTGGAGGCACTAGTCTTGTGTGCCGGGAGATTCCAGTTACCTCTCCCAACACTTGCGTCAAGCAGCGAGCCTAGGCCTTTTGGAAGCGAAAGGTAGCGGCAGGCACGATGTACGGTTACAGGCCATGAGCTCAACTCTCAGAAGTGTGTATGCATGGGAGGCAGATGTCTGCTACCCACTCGGACATGGGAGTTGGAACCTTGCTACACTCCTATTGAAGAAGGATGTTGGAAATCTCTGTATTCAACTCAGATACACGGGAGTTCAGGCCCAATGCTTACACATGCTTTTCCCACAACCTATCCCAGCCACTAACATAAGGAGGTTAGCAGGTACGTCTACAGTCAGGCAGAATGCTGGAGGGTTCTGCCCTGTCCTCAGCTCTCACAGGGAAGCATGCCTAGAAGCCAGCTCTCAACTAGCTGCATTCTTATGACAGTGTGAAGGTAGCAGTACTCTGAGTCAGGAGGTTCCAAGATTACCACTCTACTGCACCTGGAGATACCGTCCAGGTCTGCATTGTTAACTTGCGTCTCATAGCCTCTGGCAAACGTCTCTGGTGAAGACGTGCGAAACTCACTCTGCAGGCAGTGTGGAACTGTGAGGGACTGAGGGTGAGCTCAACTCTCAGAAGTAAGATGATTTTGGACAAGGCGTTCAGCTACGTTCTCACATATGGAACTTAGTATGTAGCACCAGTCTACCCCAGGAATTACTGGGAAATCGCTGGATTGAGCTTGGAGGCACTAGTCTTGTGTGCCGGCAGATTCCAGTTCCCTCTCCCAACACTTCGGTGAAGCAGCGAGCCTAGGCCTTTTGGAAGCGAAAGGTAGCTGCAGGCAGGAGGTAGGGTTACAGGCCATAAGCTCAACTCTCAGAAGTGGGTATGCATGGGAGGCAGATGTCTGCTACCCACTCGGACATGCGAGTGGGAACCTAGCTACACTCTGATGAAGAAGGACTTTGGAAATCGCTGTATTCAACTCAGATACACGTGGGTTCAGGCACAACGATTCCACATGCTTTTCTCACAACCTTTCCCTGCCACTAACATGAGGACGTTAGCAGCTCCTTCTACAGTCAAGCAGGATGCGGGAGGGTTCTGCCCTGTCCTTAGCTCTCACAGGGAAGCATGCCTTGAAGCCAGCTGTCAACTAGCTGCATTCTTAGGGCAGGGTGAAGGTAGCAGTATTCTGAGACAGGAGGTTCCCAGATTACCACTCTACTGCACCTGGAGATACCCTCCAGGTCTGCATTGTTAACTTGCGTCTCATAGCCTCTGGCAAACGTCTCTGGTGAAGACGTGCTAAACTCACTCTGCAGGCAGTGTGGAACTGTGAGGGCCTGAGGGTGAGCTCAACTCTCAGAAGTAAGATGATTTTGGACAAGGCGTTCAGCTACCTTCTCACATATGGAACTTAGTATGTAGCACCAGTCTACCCCAGGAATTACTGGGAAATCGCTGGATTGAGCTTGGAGGCACTAGTCTTGTGTGCCGGCAGATTCCAGTTCCCTCTCCCAACACTTCGGTGAAGCAGCGAGCCTAGGCCTTTTGGAAGCGAAAGGTAGCTGCAGGCAGGAGGTAGGGTTACAGGCCATAAGCTCAACTCTCAGAAGTGGGTATGCATGGGAGGCAGATGTCTGCTACCCACTCGGACATGCGAGTGGGAACCTAGCTACACTCTGATGAAGAAGGACTTTGGAAATCGCTGTATTCAACTCAGATACACGTGGGTTCAGGCACAACGATTCCACATGCTTTTCTCACAACCTTTCCCTGCCACTAACATGAGGACGTTAGCAGCTCCTTCTACAGTCAAGCAGGATGCGGGAGGGTTCTGCCCTGTCCTTAGCTCTCACAGGGAAGCATGCCTTGAAGCCAGCTGTCAACTAGCTGCATTCTTAGGGCAGGGTGAAGGTAGCAGTATTCTGAGACAGGAGGTTCCCAGATTACCACTCTACTGCACCTGGAGATACCCTCCAGGTCTGCATTGTTAACTTGCGTCTCATAGCCTCTGGCAAACGTCTCTGGTGAAGACGTGCTAAACTCACTCTGCAGGCAGTGTGGAACTGTCAGGGACTGAGGCTGAGCTCAACTCTCAGAAGTAAGATGTTTTTAGACAAGGCGTTCAACTACCTACTCACGTATGGAACTTAGTATGTAGCACCAGTCTACCCCAGGAATTACTAGGAAATCGCTTGATTGAGCTTGGAGGCACTAGTCTTGTGTGCCGGCAGATTCCAGTTACCTCTCCCAACACTTGCGTCAAGCAGCGAGCCTAGGCCTTTTGAAGCGAAAGGTAGCGGCAGGCAGGATGTAGGGTTACAGGCCATAAGCTCAACTCTCAGAAGTGGGTATGCATGGGAGGCAGATGTCTGCTACCCACTCGGACATGGGAGTTGGAACCTAGCTACACTCCTAATGAAGAAGGACTTTGGAAATCGCTGTATTCAACTCAGATACACGTGGGTTCAGGCACAACGATTCCACATGCTTTTCCCACAACCTATCCCAGCCACTAACATGAGGACGTTAGCAGCTCCTTCTACAGTCAAGCAGGATGCGGGAGGGTTGTGACCTGTCCTTAGCTCTCACAGGGAAGCATGCCTTGAAGCCAGCTGTCAACTAGCTGCATTCTTATGGCAGGGTGAAGGTAGCAGTATTCTGAGACAGGAGGTTCCCAGATTACCACTCTACTGCACCTGGAGATGCCGTCCAGGTCTGCATTGTTAACTTGCGTCTCATAGCCTCTGGCAAACGTCTCTGGTGAAGACGTGCGAAACTCACTCTGCAGGCAGTGTGGAACTGTGAGGGACTGAGGGTGAGCTCAACTCTCAGAAGTAAGATGATTTTGGACAAGGCGTTCAGCTACCTTCTCACATATGGAACTTAGTATGTAGCACCAGTCTACCCCAGGAATTACTAGGAAATCGCTTGATTGAGCTTGGAGGCACTAGTCTTGTGTGCCGGGAGATTCCAGTTACCTCTCCCAACACTTGCGTCAAGCAGCGAGCCTAGGCCTTTTGGAAGCGAAAGGTAGCGGCAGGCACGATGTACGGTTACAGGCCATGAGCTCAACTCTCAGAAGTGTGTATGCATGGGAGGCAGATGTCTGCTACCCACTCGGACATGGGAGTTGGAACCTTGCTACACTCCTATTGAAGAAGGATGTTGGAAATCGCTGTATTCAACTCAGATACACGGGAGTTCAGGCCCAATGCTTACACATGCTTTTCCCACAACCTATCCCAGCCACTAACATAAGGAGGTTAGCAGGTACGTCTACAGTCAGGCAGGATGCTGGAGGGTTCTGCCCTGTCCTCAACTCTCACAGGGAAGCATGCCTAGAAGCCAGCTCTCAACTAGCTGCATTCTTATGACAGTGTGAAGGTAGCAGTACTCTGAGTCAGGAGGTTCCAAGATTACCACTCAACTGCACCTGGAGATACCGTCCAGGTCTGCATTGTTAACTTGCGTCTCATAGCCTCTGGCAAACGTCTCTGGTGAAGACGTGCGAAACTCACTCTGCAGGCAGTGTGGAACTGTGAGGGACTGAGGGTGAGCTCAACTCTCAGAAGTAAGATGATTTTGGACAAGGCGTTCAGCTACCTTCTCACATATGGAACTTAGTATGTAGCACCAGTCTACCCCAGGAATTACTGGGAAATCGCTGGATTGAGCTTGGAGGCACTAGTCTTGTGTGCCGGCAGATTCCAGTTCCCTCTCCCAACACTTCGGTGAAGCAGCGAGCCTAGGCCTTTTGGAAGCGAAAGGTAGCTGCAGGCAGGAGGTAGGGTTACAGGCCATAAGCTCAACTCTCAGAAGTGGGTATGCATGGGAGGCAGATGTCTGCTACCCACTCGGACATGCGAGTGGGAACCTAGCTACACTCTGATGAAGAAGGACTTTGGAAATCGCTGTATTCAACTCAGATACACGTGGGTTCAGGCACAACGATTCCACATGCTTTTCTCACAACCTTTCCCTGCCACTAACATGAGGACGTTAGCAGCTCCTTCTACAGTCAAGCAGGATGCGGGAGGGTTCTGCCCTGTCCTTAGCTCTCACAGGGAAGCATGCCTTGAAGCCAGCTGTCAACTAGCTGCATTCTTAGGGCAGGGTGAAGGTAGCAGTATTCTGAGACAGGAGGTTCCCAGATTACCACTCTACTGCACCTGGAGATACCCTCCAGGTCTGCATTGTTAACTTGCGTCTCATAGCCTCTGGCAAACGTCTCTGGTGAAGACGTGCTAAACTCACTCTGCAGGCAGTGTGGAACTGTGAGGGCCTGAGGGTGAGCTCAACTCTCAGAAGTAAGATGATTTTGGACAAGGCGTTCAGCTACCTTCTCACATATGGAACTTAGTATGTAGCACCAGTCTACCCCAGGAATTACTGGGAAATCGCTGGATTGAGCTTGGAGGCACTAGTCTTGTGTGCCGGCAGATTCCAGTTCCCTCTCCCAACACTTCGGTGAAGCAGCGAGCCTAGGCCTTTTGGAAGCGAAAGGTAGCTGCAGGCAGGAGGTAGGGTTACAGGCCATAAGCTCAACTCTCAGAAGTGGGTATGCATGGGAGGCAGATGTCTGCTACCCACTCGGACATGCGAGTGGGAACCTAGCTACACTCTGATGAAGAAGGACTTTGGAAATCGCTGTATTCAACTCAGATACACGTGGGTTCAGGCACAACGATTCCACATGCTTTTCTCACAACCTTTCCCTGCCACTAACATGAGGACGTTAGCAGCTCCTTCTACAGTCAAGCAGGATGCGGGAGGGTTCTGCCCTGTCCTTAGCTCTCACAGGGAAGCATGCCTTGAAGCCAGCTGTCAACTAGCTGCATTCTTAGGGCAGGGTGAAGGTAGCAGTATTCTGAGACAGGAGGTTCCCAGATTACCACTCTACTGCACCTGGAGATACCCTCCAGGTCTGCATTGTTAACTTGCGTCTCATAGCCTCTGGCAAACGTCTCTGGTGAAGACGTGCTAAACTCACTCTGCAGGCAGTGTGGAACTGTCAGGGACTGAGGCTGAGCTCAACTCTCAGAAGTAAGATGTTTTTAGACAAGGCGTTCAACTACCTACTCACGTATGGAACTTAGTATGTAGCACCAGTCTACCCCAGGAATTACTAGGAAATCGCTTGATTGAGCTTGGAGGCACTCGTCTTGTGTGCCGGCAGATTCCAGTTACCTCTCCCAACACTTGCGTCAAGCAGCGAGCCTAGGCCTTTTGAAGCGAAAGGTAGCGGCAGGCAGGATGTAGGGTTACAGGCCATAAGCTCAACTCTCAGAAGTGGGTATGCATGGGAGGCAGATGTCTGCTACCCACTCGGACATGGGAGTTGGAACCTAGCTACACTCCTAATGAAGAAGGACTTTGGAAATCGCTGTATTCAACTCAGATACACGTGGGTTCAGGCACAACGATTCCACATGCTTTTCCCACAACCTATCCCAGCCACTAACATGAGGACGTTAGCAGCTCCTTCTACAGTCAAGCAGGATGCGGGAGGGTTGTGACCTGTCCTTAGCTCTCACAGGGAAGCATGCCTTGAAGCCAGCTGTCAACTAGCTGCATTCTTATGGCAGGGTGAAGGTAGCAGTATTCTGAGACAGGAGGTTCCCAGATTACCACTCTACTGCACCTGGAGATGCCGTCCAGGTCTGCATTGTTAACTTGCGTCTCATAGCCTCTGGCAAACGTCTCTGGTGAAGACGTGCGAAACTCACTCTGCAGGCAGTGTGGAACTGTGAGGGACTGAGGGTGAGCTCAACTCTCAGAAGTAAGATGATTTTGGACAAGGCGTTCAGCTACCTTCTCACATATGGAACTTAGTATGTAGCACCAGTCTACCCCAGGAATTACTAGGAAATCGCTTGATTGAGCTTGGAGGCACTAGTCTTGTGTGCCGGGAGATTCCAGTTACCTCTCCCAACACTTGCGTCAAGCAGCGAGCCTAGGCCTTTTGGAAGCGAAAGGTAGCGGCAGGCACGATGTACGGTTACAGGCCATGAGCTCAACTCTCAGAAGTGTGTATGCATGGGAGGCAGATGTCTGCTACCCACTCGGACATGGGAGTTGGAACCTTGCTACACTCCTATTGAAGAAGGATGTTGGAAATCGCTGTATTCAACTCAGATACACGGGAGTTCAGGCCCAATGCTTACACATGCTTTTCCCACAACCTATCCCAGCCACTAACATAAGGAGGTTAGCAGGTACGTCTACAGTCAGGCAGGATGCTGGAGGGTTCTGCCCTGTCCTCAACTCTCACAGGGAAGCATGCCTAGAAGCCAGCTCTCAACTAGCTGCATTCTTATGACAGTGTGAAGGTAGCAGTACTCTGAGTCAGGAGGTTCCAAGATTACCACTCTACTGCACCTGGAGATACCGTCCAGGTCTGCATTGTTAACTTGCGTCTCATAGCCTCTGGCAAACGTCTCTGGTGAAGACGTGCGAAACTCACTCTGCAGGCAGTGTGGAACTGTGAGGGACTGAGGGTGAGCTCAACTCTCAGAAGTAAGATGATTTTGGACAAGGCGTTCAGCTACCTTCTCACATATGGAACTTAGTATGTAGCACCAGTCTACCCCAGGAATTACTGGGAAATCGCTGGATTGAGCTTGGAGGCACTAGTCTTGTGTGCCGGCAGATTCCAGTTCCCTCTCCCAACACTTGCGTCAAGCAGCGAGCCTAGGCCTTTTGGAAGCGAAAGGTAGCTGCAGGCAGGAGGTAGGGTTACAGGCCATAAGCTCAACTCTCAGAAGTGGGTATGCATGGGAGGCAGATGTCTGCTACCCACTCGGACATGCGAGTGGGAACCTAGCTACACTCTGATGAAGAAGGACTTTGGAAATCGCTGTATTCAACTCAGATACACGTGGGTTCAGGCACAACGATTCCACATGCTTTTCTCACAACGTTTCCCTGCCACTAACATGAGGACGTTAGCAGCTCCTTCTACAGTCAAGCAGGATGCGGGAGGGTTCTGCCCTGTCCTTAGCTCTCACAGGGAAGCATGCCTTGAAGCCAGCTGTCAACTAGCTGCATTCTTAGGGCAGGGTGAAGGTAGCAGTATTCTGAGACAGGAGGTTCCCAGATTACCACTCTACTGCACCTGGAGATACCCTCCAGGTCTGCATTGTTAACTTGCGTCTCATAGCCTCTGGCAAACGTCTCTGGTGAAGACGTGCTAAACCTACTCTGCAGGCAGTGTGGAACTGTCAGGGACTGAGGCTGAGCTCAACTCTCAGAAGTAAGATGTTTTTGGACAAGGCGTTCAACTACCTACTCACGTATGGAACTTAGTATGTAGCACCAGTCTACCCCAGGAATTACTAGGAAATCGCTTGATTGAGCTTGGAGGCACTAGTCTTGTGTGCCGGCAGATTCCAGTTACCTCTCCCAACACTTGCGTCAAGCAGCGAGCCTAGGCCTTTTGAAGCGAAAGGTAGCGGCAGGCAGGATGTAGGGTTACAGGCCATAAGCTCAACTCTCAGAAGTGGGTATGCATGGGAGGCAGATGTCTGCTACCCACTCGGACATGGGAGTTGGAACCTAGCTACACTCCTATTGAAGAAGGACTTTGGAAATCGCTGTATTCAACTCAGATACACGTGGGTTCAGGCACAACGATTCCACATGCTTTTCCCACAACCTATCCCAGCCACTAACATGAGGACGTTAGCAGCTCCTTCTACAGTCAAGCAGGATGCGGGAGGGTTGTGCCCTGTCCTTAGCTCTCACAGGGAAGCATGCCTTGAAGCCAGCTGTCAACTAGCTGCATTCTTAGGGCAGGGTGAAGGTAGCAGTATTCTGAGACAGGAGGTTCCCAGATTACCACTCTACTGCACCTGGAGATGCCGTCCAGGTCTGCATTGTTAACTTGCGTCTCATAGCCTCTGGCAAACGTCTCTGGTGAAGACGTGCGAAACTCACTCTGCAGGCAGTGTGGAACTGTCAGGGACTGAGGGTGAGCTCAACTCTCAGAAGTAAGATGATTTTGGACAAGGCGTTCAGCTACCTTCTCACATATGGAACTTAGTATGTAGCACCAGTCTACCCCAGGAATTACTAGGAAATCGCTTGATTGAGCTTGGAGGCACTAGTCTTGTGTGCCGGGAGATTCCAGTTACCTCTCCCAACACTTGCGTCAAGCAGCGAGCCTAGGCCTTTTGGAAGCGAAAGGTAGCGGCAGGCACGATGTACGGTTACAGGCCATGAGCTCAACTCTCAGAAGTGTGTATGCATGGGAGGCAGATGTCTGCTACCCACTCGGACATGGGAGTTGGAACCTTGCTACACTCCTATTGAAGAAGGATGTTGGAAATCGCTGTATTCAACTCAGATACACGGGAGTTCAGGCCCAATGCTTACACATGCTTTTCCCACAACCTATCCCAGCCACTAACATAAGGAGGTTAGCAGGTACGTCTACAGTCAGGCAGGATGCTGGAGGGTTCTGCCCTGTCCTCAACTCTCACAGGGAAGCATGCCTAGAAGCCAGCTCTCAACTAGCTGCATTCTTATGACAGTGTGAAGGTAGCAGTACTCTGAGTCAGGAGGTTCCAAGATTACCACTCTACTGCACCTGGAGATACCGTCCAGGTCTGCATTGTTAACTTGCGTCTCATAGCCTCTGGCAAACGTCTCTGGTGAAGACGTGCGAAACTCACTCTGCAGGCAGTGTGGAACTGTGAGGGACTGAGGGTGAGCTCAACTCTCAGAAGTAAGATGATTTTGGACAAGGCGTTCAGCTACCTTCTCACATATGGAACTTAGTATGTAGCACCAGTCTACCCCAGGAATTACTGGGAAATCGCTGGATTGAGCTTGGAGGCACTAGTCTTGTGTGCCGGCAGATTCCAGTTCCCTCTCCCAACACTTGCGTCAAGCAGCGAGCCTAGGCCTTTTGGAAGCGAAAGGTAGCTGCAGGCAGGAGGTAGGGTTACAGGCCATAAGCTCAACTCTCAGAAGTGGGTATGCATGGGAGGCAGATGTCTGCTACGCACTCGGACATGCGAGTGGGAACCTAGCTACACTCTGATGAAGAAGGACTTTGGAAATCGCTGTATTCAACTCAGATACACGTGGGTTCAGGCACAACGATTCCACATGCTTTTCTCACAACCTTTCCCTGCCACTAACATGAGGACGTTAGCAGCTCCTTCTACAGTCAAGCAGGATGCGGGAGGGTTCTGCCCTGTCCTTAGCTCTCACAGGGAAGCATGCCTTGAAGCCAGCTGTCAACTAGCTGCATTCTTATGGCAGGGTGAAGGTAGCAGTATTCTGAGACAGGAGGTTCCCAGATTACCACTCTACTGCACCTGGAGATACCCTCCAGGTCTGCATTGTTAACTTGCGTCTCATAGCCTCTGGCAAACGTCTCTGGTGAAGACGTGCTAAACTCACTCTGCAGGCAGTGTGGAACTGTCAGGGACTGAGGCTGAGCTCAACTCTCAGAAGTAAGATGTTTTTGGACAAGGCGTTCAACTACCTACTCACGTATGGAACTTAGTATGTAGCACCAGTCTACCCCAGGAATTACTAGGAAATCGCTTGATTGAGCTTGGAGGCACTAGTCTTGTGTGCCGGCAGATTCCAGTTACCTCTCCCAACACTTGCGTCAAGCAGCGAGCCTAGGCCTTTTGGAAGCGAAAGGTAGCGGCAGGCACGATGTACGGTTACAGGCCATGAGCTCAACTCTCAGAAGTGTGTATGCATGGGAGGCAGATGTCTGCTACCCACTCGGACATGGGAGTTGGAACCTTGCTACACTCCTATTGAAGAAGGATGTTGGAAATCTCTGTATTCAACTCAGATACACGGGAGTTCAGGCCCAATGCTTACACATGCTTTTCCCACAACCTATCCCAGCCACTAACATAAGGAGGTTAGCAGGTACGTCTACAGTCAGGCAGAATGCTGGAGGGTTCTGCCCTGTCCTCAGCTCTCACAGGGAAGCATGCCTAGAAGCCAGCTCTCAACTAGCTGCATTCTTATGACAGTGTGAAGGTAGCAGTACTCTGAGTCAGGAGGTTCCAAGATTACCACTCTACTGCACCTGGAGATACCGTCCAGGTCTGCATTGTTAACTTGCGTCTCATAGCCTCTGGCAAACGTCTCTGGTGAAGACGTGCGAAACTCACTCTGCAGGCAGTGTGGAACTGTGAGGGACTGAGGGTGAGCTCAACTCTCAGAAGTAAGATGATTTTGGACAAGGCGTTCAGCTACGTTCTCACATATGGAACTTAGTATGTAGCACCAGTCTACCCCAGGAATTACTGGGAAATCGCTGGATTGAGCTTGGAGGCACTAGTCTTGTGTGCCGGCAGATTCCAGTTCCCTCTCCCAACACTTCGGTGAAGCAGCGAGCCTAGGCCTTTTGGAAGCGAAAGGTAGCTGCAGGCAGGAGGTAGGGTTACAGGCCATAAGCTCAACTCTCAGAAGTGGGTATGCATGGGAGGCAGATGTCTGCTACCCACTCGGACATGCGAGTGGGAACCTAGCTACACTCTGATGAAGAAGGACTTTGGAAATCGCTGTATTCAACTCAGATACACGTGGGTTCAGGCACAACGATTCCACATGCTTTTCTCACAACCTTTCCCTGCCACTAACATGAGGACGTTAGCAGCTCCTTCTACAGTCAAGCAGGATGCGGGAGGGTTCTGCCCTGTCCTTAGCTCTCACAGGGAAGCATGCCTTGAAGCCAGCTGTCAACTAGCTGCATTCTTAGGGCAGGGTGAAGGTAGCAGTATTCTGAGACAGGAGGTTCCCAGATTACCACTCTACTGCACCTGGAGATACCCTCCAGGTCTGCATTGTTAACTTGCGTCTCATAGCCTCTGGCAAACGTCTCTGGTGAAGACGTGCTAAACTCACTCTGCAGGCAGTGTGGAACTGTGAGGGCCTGAGGGTGAGCTCAACTCTCAGAAGTAAGATGATTTTGGACAAGGCGTTCAGCTACCTTCTCACATATGGAACTTAGTATGTAGCACCAGTCTACCCCAGGAATTACTGGGAAATCGCTGGATTGAGCTTGGAGGCACTAGTCTTGTGTGCCGGCAGATTCCAGTTCCCTCTCCCAACACTTCGGTGAAGCAGCGAGCCTAGGCCTTTTGGAAGCGAAAGGTAGCTGCAGGCAGGAGGTAGGGTTACAGGCCATAAGCTCAACTCTCAGAAGTGGGTATGCATGGGAGGCAGATGTCTGCTACCCACTCGGACATGCGAGTGGGAACCTAGCTACACTCTGATGAAGAAGGACTTTGGAAATCGCTGTATTCAACTCAGATACACGTGGGTTCAGGCACAACGATTCCACATGCTTTTCTCACAACCTTTCCCTGCCACTAACATGAGGACGTTAGCAGCTCCTTCTACAGTCAAGCAGGATGCGGGAGGGTTCTGCCCTGTCCTTAGCTCTCACAGGGAAGCATGCCTTGAAGCCAGCTGTCAACTAGCTGCATTCTTAGGGCAGGGTGAAGGTAGCAGTATTCTGAGACAGGAGGTTCCCAGATTACCACTCTACTGCACCTGGAGATACCCTCCAGGTCTGCATTGTTAACTTGCGTCTCAGAAGCCTCTGGCAAACGTCTCTGGTGAAGACGTGCGAAACTCACTCTGCAGGCAGTGTGGAACTGTGAGGGACTGAGGGTGAGCTCAACTCTCAGAAGTAAGATGTTTTTGGACAAGGCGTTCAACTACCCACTCACGTATGGAACTTAGTACGTAGCACCAGTCTACCCCAGGAATTACTAGGAAATCGCTTGATTGAGCTTGGAGGCACTCGTCTTGTGTGCCGGGAGATTCCAGTTACCTCTCCCAACACTTGTGTCAAGCAGCGAGCCTAGGCCTTTTGGAAGCGAAAGGTAGCGGCAGGCAGGATATAGGGTACAGGCCATAAGCTCAACTCTCAGAAGTGTGTATGCATGGGAGGCAGATGTCTGCTACCCACTCGGACATGGGAGTTGGAACCTAGCTACACTCCTATTGAAGAAGGATGTTGGAAATCACTGTATTCAACTCAGATACACGGGAGTTCAGGCCCAATGCTTACACATGCTTTTCCCACAACCTATCCCAGCCACTAACATAAGGAGGTTAGCAGGTACGTCTACAGTCAGGCAGGATGCGGGAGGGTTCTGCCTTGTCTTCAACTCTCACAGGGAAGCATGCCTAGAAACCAGCTCTCAACTAGCTGCATTCTTATGACAGTGTGAAGGTAGCAGTATTCTGAGTAAGGAGGTTCCCAGATTGCCACTCTCCGGCACCTGGAGATACCGTCCAGGTGTGCATTGTTAACTTGCGTCTCAGAGGCCTCTGGCAAAAGTCTCTGGTGAAGACGTGGGAAACTCACTCTGCAGGCAGTGTGGAACTGTGAGGGACTGAGGGTGAGCTCAACTCTCAGCAGTAAGATGATTTTGGACAAGGCGTTCAGCTACCTTCTCACATATGGAACTTAGTATGTAGCACCAGTCTACCCCAGGAATTACTGGGAAATCGCTGGATTGAGCTTGGAGGCACTAGTCTTGTGTGCCGGCAGATTCCAGTTACCTCTCCCAACACTTGTGTCAAGCAGCGAGCCTAGGCCTTTTGGAAGCGAAAGGTAGCTGCAGGCAGGAGGTAGGGTTACAGGCCATAAGCTCAACTCTCAGAAGTGGGTATGCATGGGAGGCAGATGTCTGCTACCCACTCGGACATGGGAGTTGGAACCTTGCTACACTCCTATTGAAGAAGGATGTTGGAAATCGCTGTATTCAACTCAGATACACGGGAGTTCAGGCCCAATGCTTACACATGCTTTTGCCACAACCTATCCCAGCCACTAACATAAGGAGGTTAGCAGGTACGTCTACAGTCAGGCAGGATGCTGGAGGGTTCTGCCCTGTCCTCAACTCTCACAGGGAAGCATGCCTAGAAGCCAGCTCTCAACTAGCTGCATTCTTATGACAGTGTGAAGGTAGCAGTACTCCGAGTCAGGAGGTTCCAAGATTACCACTCTACTGCACCTGGAGATACCGTCCAGGTCTGCATTGTTAACTTGCGTCTCATAGCCTCTGGCAAACGTCTCTGGTGAAGACGTGCGAAACTCACTCTGCAGGCAGTGTGGAACTGTGAGGGACTGAGGGTGAGCTCAACTCTCAGAAGTAAGATGATTTTGGACAAGGCGTTCAGCTACCTTCTCACATATGGAACTTAGTATGTAGCACCAGTCTACCCCAGGAATTACTGGGAAATCGCTGGATTGAGCTTGGAGGCACTAGTCTTGTGTGCCGGCAGATTCCAGTTCCCTCTCCCAACACTTCGGTGAAGCAGCGAGCCTAGGCCTTTTGGAAGCGAAAGGTAGCTGCAGGCAGGAGGTAGGGTTACAGGCCATAAGCTCAACTCTCAGAAGTGGGTATGCATGGGAGGCAGATGTCTGCTACCCACTCGGACATGCGAGTGGGAACCTAGCTACACTCTGATGAAGAAGGACTTTGGAAATCGCTGTATTCAACTCAGATACACGTGGGTTCAGGCACAACGATTCCACATTCTTTTCTCACAACCTTTCCCTGCCACTAACATGAGGACGTTAGCAGCTCCTTCTACAGTCAAGCAGGATGCGGGAGGGTTGTGCCCTGTCCTTAGCTCTCACAGGGAAGCATGCCTTGAAGCCAGCTGTCAACTAGCTGCATTCTTAGGGCAGGGTGAAGGTAGCAGTATTCTGAGACAGGAGGTTCCCAGATTACCACTCTACTGCACCTGGAGATACCCTCCAGGTCTGCATTGTTAACTTGCGTCTCATAGCCTCTGGCAAACGTCTCTGGTGAAGACGTGCTAAACACACTCTGCAGGCAGTGTGGAACTGTCAGGGACTGAGGCTGAGCTCAACTCTCAGAAGTAAGATGTTTTTGGACAAGGCGTTCAACTACCTACTCACGTATGGAACTTAGTATGTAGCACCAGTCTACCCCAGGAATTACTAGGAAATCGCTTGATTGAGCTTGGAGGCACTAGTCTTGTGTGCCGGCAGATTCCAGTTACCTCTCCCAACACTTGCGTCAAGCAGCGAGCCTAGGCCTTTTGAAGCGAAAGGTAGCGGCAGGCAGGATGTAGGGTTACAGGCCATAAGCTCAACTCTCAGAAGTGGGTATGCATGGGAGGCAGATGTCTGCTACCCACTCGGACATGGGAGTTGGAACCTAGCTACACTCCTATTGAAGAAGGACTTTGGAAATCGCTGTATTCAACTCAGATACACGTGGGTTCAGGCACAACGATTCCACATGCTTTTCCCACAACCTATCCCAGCCACTAACATGAGGACGTTAGCAGCTCCTTCTACAGTCAAGCAGGATGCGGGAGGGTTGTGCCCTGTCCTTAGCTCTCACAGGGAAGCATGCCTTGAAGCCAGCTGTCAACTAGCTGCATTCTTATGGCAGGGTGAAGGTAGCAGTATTCTGAGACAGGAGGTTCCCAGATTACCACTCTACTGCACCTGGAGATACCCTCCAGGTCTGCATTGTTAACTTGCGTCTCATAGCCTCTGGCAAACGTCTCTGGTGAAGACGTGCGAAACTCACTCTGCAGGCAGTGTGGAACTGTGAGGGACTGAGGGTGAGCTCAACTCTCAGAAGTAAGATGATTTTGGACAAGGCGTTCAGCTACCTTCTCACATATGGAACTTAGTATGTAGCACCAGTCTACCCCAGGAATTACTAGGAAATCGCTTGATTGAGCTTGGAGGCACTAGTCTTGTGTGCCGGGAGATTCCAGTTACCTCTCCCAACACTTGCGTCAAGCAGCGAGTCTAGGCCTTTTGGAAGCGAAAGGTAGCGGCAGGCACGATGTACGGTTACAGGCCATGAGCTCAACTCTCAGAAGTGTGTATGCATGGGAGGCAGATGTCTGCTACCCACTCGGACATGGGAGTTGGAACCTAGCTACACTCCTATTGAAGAAGGATGTTGGAAATCGCTGTATTCAACTCAGATACACGGGAGTTCAGGCCCAATGCTTACACATGCTTTTCCCACAACCTATCCCAGCCACTAACATAAGGAGGTTAGCAGGTACGTCTACAGTCAGGCAGGATGCTGGAGGGTTCTGCCCTGTCCTCAACTCTCACAGGGAAGCATGCCTAGAAGCCAGCTCTCAACTAGCTGCATTCTTATGACAGTGTGAAGGTAGCAGTACTCTGAGTCAGGAGGTTCCAAGATTACCACTCTACTGCACCTGGAGATACCGTCCAGGTCTGCATTGTTAACTTGCGTCTCATAGCCTCTGGCAAACGTCTCTGGTGAAGACGTGCGAAACTCACTCTGCAGGCAGTGTGGAACTGTGAGGGACTGAGGGTGAGCTCAACTCTCAGAAGTAAGATGATTTTGGACAAGGCGTTCAGCTACCTTCTCACATATGGAACTTAGTATGTAGCACCAGTCTACCCCAGGAATTACTGGGAAATCGCTGGATTGAGCTTGGAGGCACTAGTCTTGTGTGCCGGCAGATTCCAGTTCCCTCTCCCAACACTTCGGTGAAGCAGCGAGCCTAGGCCTTTTGGAAGCGAAAGGTAGCTGCAGGCAGGAGGTAGGGTTACAGGCCATAAGCTCAACTCTCAGAAGTGGGTATGCATGGGAGGCAGATGTCTGCTACCCACTCGGACATGCGAGTGGGAACCTAGCTACACTCTGATGAAGAAGGACTTTGGAAATCGCTGTATTCAACTCAGATACACGTGGGTTCAGGCACAACGATTCCACATGCTTTTCTCACAACCTTTCCCTGCCACTAACATGAGGACGTTAGCAGCTCCTTCTACAGTCAAGCAGGATGCGGGAGGGTTGTGCCCTGTCCTTAGCTCTCACAGGGAAGCATGCCTTGAAGCCAGCTGTCAACTAGCTGCATTCTTATGGCAGTGTGAAGGTAGCAGTATTCTGAGACAGGAGGTTCCCAGATTACCACTCTACTGCACCTGGAGATACCCTCCAGGTCTGCATTGTTAACTTGCGTCTCAGAAGCCTCTGGCAAACGTCTCTGGTGAAGACGTGCGAAACTCACTCTGCAGGCAGTGTGGAACTGTGAGGGACTGAGGGTGAGCTCAACTCTCAGAAGTAAGATGTTTTTGAACAAGGCGTTCAACTACCCACTCACGTATGGAACTTAGTACGTAGCACAAGTCTACCCCAGGAATTACTAGGAAATCGCTTGATTGAGCTTGGAGGCACTCGTCTTGTGTGCCGGGAGATTCCAGTTACCTCTCCCAACACTTGCGTCAAGCAGCGAGCCTAGGCCTTTTGGAAGCGAAAGGTAGCGGCAGGCAGGATGTAGGGTACAGGCCATAAGCTCAACTCTCAGAAGTGTGTATGCATGGGAGGCAGATGTCTGCTACCCACTCGGACATGGGAGTTGGAACCTAGCTACACTCCTATTGAAGAAGGATGTTGGAAATCGCTGTATTCAACTCAGATACACGGGAGTTCAGGCCCAATGCTTACACATGCTTTTCCCACAACCTATCCCAGCCACTAACATAAGGAGGTTAGCAGGTACGTCTACAGTCAGGCAGGGTGCGGGAGGGTTCTGCCCTGTCCTCAGCTCTCACAGGGAAGCATGCCTAGAAGCCAGCTCTCAACTAGCTGCATTCTTATGACAGTGTGAAGGTAGCAGTATTCTGAGTAAGGAGGTTCCCAGATTACCACTCTACTGCACCTGGAGATACCCTCCAGGTGTGCATTGTTAACTTGCGTCTCAGAAGCCTCTGGCAAAAGTCTCTGGTGAAGACGTGGGAAACCTACTCTGCAGGCAGTGTGGAACTGTGAGGGACTGAGGGTGAGCTCAACTCTCAGCAGTAAGATGATTTTGGACAAGGCGTTCAGCTACCTTCTCACATATGGAACTTAGTATGTAGCACCAGTCTACCCCAGGAATTACTGGGAAATCGCTGGATTGAGCTTGGAGGCACTAGTCTTGTGTGTCGGGAGACTCCAGTTACCTCTCCCAACACTTCGGTGAAGCAGCGAGCCTAGGCCTTTTGGAAGCGAAAGGTAGCTGCAGGCAGGAGGTAGGGTTACAGGCCATAAGCTCAACTCTCAGAAGTGGGTATGCATGGGAGGCAGATGTCTGCTACCCACTCGGACATGCGAGTGGGAACCTAGCTACACTCTGATGAAGAAGGACTTTGGAAATCGCTGTATTCAACTCAGATACACGTGGGTTCAGGCACAACGATTCCACATGCTTTTTGCACAACCTTTCCCTGCCACTAACATGAGGACGTTAGCAGCTCCTTCTACAGTCAAGCAGGATGCGGGAGGGTTGTGCCCTGTCCTTAGCTCTCACAGGGAAGCATGCCTTGAAGCCAGCTGTCAATTAGCTGCATTCTTATGGCAGGGTGAAGGTAGCAGTATTCTGAGACAGGAGGTTCCCAGATTACCACTCTACTGTACCTGGAGATACCCTCCAGGTCTGCATTGTTAACTTGCGTCTCAGAAGCCTCTGGCAAACGTCTCTGGTGAAGACGTGCGAAACTCACTCTGCAGGCAGTGTGGAACTGTGAGGGACTGAGGGTGAGCTCAACTCTCAGAAGTAAGATGTTTTTGGACAAGGCGTTCAACTACCCACTCACGTATGGAACTTAGTACGTAGCACCAGTCTACCCCAGGAATTACTAGGAAATCGCTTGATTGAGCTTGGAGGCACTCGTCTTGTGTGCCGGGAGATTCCAGTTACCTCTCCCAACACTTGTGTCAAGCAGCGAGCCTAGGCCTTTTGGAAGCGAAAGGTAGCGGCAGGCAGGATATAGGGTACAGGCCATAAGCTCAACTCTCAGAAGTGTGTATGCATGGGAGGCAGATGTCTGCTACCCACTCGGACATGGGAGTTGGAACCTAGCTACACTCCTATTGAAGAAGGATGTTGGAAATCACTGTATTCAACTCAGATACACGGGAGTTCAGGCCCAATGCTTACACATGCTTTTCCCACAACCTATCCCAGCCACTAACATAAGGAGGTTAGCAGGTACGTCTACAGTCAGGCAGGGTGCGGGAGGGTTCTGCCCTGTCCTCAGCTCTCACAGGGAAGCATGCCTAGAAGCCAGCTCTCAACTAGCTGCATTCTTATGACAGTGTGAAGGTAGCAGTATTCTGAGACAGGAGGTTCCCAGATTACCACTCTACTGCACCTGGAGATACCCTCCAGGTGTGCATTGTTAACTTGCGTCTCAGAAGCCTCTGGCAAAAGTCTCTGGGGAAGACGTGGGAAACCTACTCTGCAGGCAGTGTGGAACTGTGAGGGACTGAGGGTGAGCTCAACTCTCAGCAGTAAGATGCATTTGGACAAGGCGTTCAGCTACCTTCTCACATATGTAACTTAGTATGTAGCACCAGTCTACCCCAGGAATTACTGGGAAATCGCTGGATTGAGCTTGGAGGCACTAGTCTTGTGTGTCGGGAGATTCCAGTTACCTCTCCCAACACTTCGGTGAAGCAGCGAGCCTAGGCCTTTTGGAAGCGAAAGGTAGCTGCAGGCAGGAGGTAGGGTTACAGGCCATAAGCTCAACTCTCAGAAGTGGGTATACAGGGGGGGCAGATGTCTGCTACACACTCGGACATGCGAGTGGGAACCTAGCTACACTCTGATGAAGAAGGACTTTGGAAATCGCTGTATTCAACTCAGATACACGTGGGTTCAGGCACAACGATTCCACATGCTTTTCTCACAACCTTTCCCTGCCACTAACATGAGGACGTTAGCAGCTCCTTCTACAGTCAAGCAGGATGCGGGAGGGTTGTGCCCTGTCCTTAGCTCTCACAGGGAAGCATACCTTGAAGCCAGCTGTCAACTAGCTGCATTCTTATGGCAGGGTGAAGGTAACAGTATTCTGAGACAGGAGGTTCCCAGATTACCACTCTACTGCACCTGGAGATACCCTCCAGGTCTGCATTGTTAACTTGCATCTCAGAAGCCTCTGGCAAACGTCTCTGGTGAAGACGTGCGAAACTCACTCTGCAGGCACTGTGGAACTGTGAGGGACTGAGGGTGAGCTCAACTCTCAGAAGTAAGATGTTTTTGGACAAGGCGTTCAACTACCCACTCACGTAGGGAACTTAGTACTTAGCACCAGTCTACCCCAGGAATTACTAGGAAATCGCTTGATTGAGCTTGGAGGCACTCGTCTTGTGTGCCGGGAGATTCCAGTTACCTCTCCCAACACTTGCGTCAAGCAGCGAGCCTAGGCCTTTTGGAAGCGAAAGGTAGCGGCAGGCACGATGTAGGGTACAGGCCATAAGCTCAACTCTCAGAAGTGTGTATGCATGGGAGGCAGATGTCTGCTACCCACTCGGACATGGGAGTTGGAACCTAGCTACACTCCTATTGAAGAAGGATGTTGGAAATCGCTGTATTCAACTCAGATACACGGGAGTTCAGGCCCAATGCTTACACATGCTTTTCCCACAACCTATCCCAGCCACTAACATAAGGAGGTTAGCAGGTACGTCTACAGTCAGGCAGGGTGCGGGAGGGTTCTGCCCTGTCCTCAGCTCTCACAGGGAAGCATGCCTAGAAGCCAGCTCTCAACTAGCTGCATTCTTATGACAGTGTGAAGGTAGCAGTATTCTGAGACAGGAGGTTCCCAGATTACCACTCTACTGCACCTGGAGATACCCTCCAGGTCTGCATTGTTAACTTGCGTCTCAGAAGCCTCTGGCAAAAGTCTCTGGTGAAGACGTGGGAAACCTACTCTGCAGGCAGTGTGGAACTGTGAGGGACTGAGGGTGAGCTCAACTCTCAGCAGTAAGATGATTTTGGACAAGGCGTTCAGCTACCTTCTCACATATGGAACTTAGTATGTAGCACCAGTCTACCCCAGGAATTACTGGGAAATCGCTGGATTGAGCTTGGAGGCACTAGTCTTGTGTGTCGGGAGACTCCAGTTACCTCTCCCAACACTTGCGTCAAGCAGCGAGCCTAGGCCTTTTGGAAGCGAAAGGTAGCTGCAGGCATGAGGTAGGGTTACAGGGCATAAGCTCAACTCTCAGAAGTGGGTATGCATGGGAGGCAGATGTCTGCTACCCACTCGGACATGCGAGTGTGAACCTAGCTACACTCTGATGAAGAAGGACTTTGGAAATCGCTGTATTCAACTCAGATACACGTGGGTTCAGGCACAACGATTCCACATGCTTTTCGCACAACCTTTCCCTGCCACTAACATGAGGACGTTAGCAGCTCCTTCTACAGTCAAGCAGGATGCGGGAGGGTTGTGCCCTGTCCTTAGCTCTCACAGGGAAGCATGCCTTGAAGCCAGCTGTCAACTAGCTGCATTCTTATGGCAGGGTGAAGGTAGCAGTATTCTGAGACAGGAGGTTCCCAGATTACCACTCTACTGTACCTGGAGATACCTTCCAGGTCTGCATTGTTAACTTGCGTCTCAGAAGCCTCTGGCAAACGTCTCTGGTGAAGACGTGCGAAACTCACTCTGCAGGCAGTGTGGAACTGTGAGGGACTGAGGGTGAGCTCAACTCTCAGAAGTAAGATGTTTTTGGACAAGGCGTTCAACTACCCACTCACGTATGGAACTTAGTACGTAGCACCAGTCTACCCCAGGAATTACTAGGAAATCGCTTGATTGAGCTTGGAGGCACTCGTCTTGTGTGCCGGGAGATTCCAGTTACCTCTCCCAACACTTGCGTCAAGCAGCGAGCCTAGGCCTTTTGGAAGCGAAAGGTAGCGGCAGGCAGGATGTAGGGTACAGGCCATAAGCTCAACTCTCAGAAGTGTGTATGCATGGGTGGCAGATGTCTGCTACCCACTCGGACATGGGAGTTGGAACCTAGCTACACTCCTATTGAAGAAGGATGTTGGAAATCGCTGTATACAACTCAGATACACGGGAGTTCAGGCCCAATGCTTACACATGCTTTTCCCACAACCTATCCCAGCCACTAACATAAGGAGGTTAGCAGGTACGTCTACAGTCAGGCAGGGTGCGGGAGGGTTCTGCCCTGTCCTCAGCTCTCACAGGGAAGCATGCCTAGAAGCCAGCTCTCAACTAGCTGCATTCTTATGACAGTGTGAAGGTAGCAGTATTCTGAGACAGGAGGTTCCCAGATTACCACTCTACTGCACCTGGAGATACCCTCCAGGTCTGCATTGTTAACTTGCGTCTCAGAAGCCTCTGGCAAAAGTCTCTGGGGAAGACGTGGGAAACCTACTCTGCAGGCAGTGTGGAACTGTGAGGGACTGAGGGTGAGCTCAACTCTCAGCAGTAAGATGATTTTGGACAAGGCGTTCAGCTACCTTCTCACATATGGAACTTAGTATGTAGCACCAGTCTACCCCAGGAATTACTGGGAAATCGCTGGATTGAGCTTGGAGGCACTAGTCTTGTGTGTCGGGAGATTCCAGTTACCTCTCCCAACACTTCGGTGAAGCAGCGAGCCTAGGCCTTTTGGAAGCGAAAGGTAGCTGCAGGCAGGAGGTAGGGTTACAGGCCATAAGCTCAATCTCAGAAGTGGGTATGCAGGGGGGGCAGATGTCTGCTACACACTCGGACATGCGAGTGGGAACCTAGCTACACTCTGATGAAGAAGGACTTTGGAAATCGCTGTATTCAACTCAGATACACGTGGGTTCAGGCACAACGATTCCACATGCTTTTCTCACAACCTTTCCCTGCCACTAACATGAGGACGTTAGCAGCTCCTTCTACAGTCAAGCAGGATGCGGGAGGGTTGTGCCCTGTCCTTAGCTCTCACAGGGAATCATGCCTTGAAGCCAGCTGTCAACTAGCTGCATTCTTATGGCAGGGTGAAGGTAGCAGTATTCTGAGACAGGAGGTTCCCAGATTACCACTCTACTGCACCTGGAGATACCCTCCAGGTCTGCATTGTTAACTTGCGTCTCAGAAGCCTCTGGCAAACGTCTCTGGTGAAGACGTGCGAAACTCACTCTGCAGGCACTGTGGACCTGTGAGGGACTGAGGGTGAGCTCAACTCTCAGAAGTAAGATGTTTTTGGACAAGGCGTTCAACTACCCACTCACGTATGGAACTTAGTACGTAGCACCAGTCTACCCCAGGAATTACTAGGAAATCGCTTGATTGAGCTTGGAGGCACTCGTCTTGTGTGCCGGGAGATTCCAGTTACCTCTCCCAACACTTGCGTCAAGCAGCGAGCCTAGGCCTTTTGGAAGCGAAAGGTAGCGGCAGGCAGGATGTAGGGTACAGGCCATAAGCTCAACTCTCAGAAGTGTGTATGCATGGGTGGCAGATGTCTGCTACCCACTCGGACATGGGAGTTGGAACCTAGCTACACTCCTATTGAAGAAGGATGTTGGAAATCGCTGTATACAACTCAGATACACGGGAGTTCAGGCCCAATGCTTACACATGCTTTTCCCACAACCTATCCCAGCCACTAACATAAGGAGGTTAGCAGGTACGTCTACAGTCAGGCAGGGTGCGGGAGGGTTCTGCCCTGTCCTCAGCTCTCACAGGGAAGCATGCCTAGAAGCCAGCTCTCAACTAGCTGCATTCTTATGACAGTGTGAAGGTAGCAGTATTCTGAGACAGGAGGTTCCCAGATTACCACTCTACTGCACCTGGAGATACCCTCCAGGTCTGCATTGTTAACTTGCGTCTCAGAAGCCTCTGGCAAAAGTCTCTGGGGAAGACGTGGGAAACCTACTCTGCAGGCAGTGTGGAACTGTGAGGGACTGAGGGTGAGCTCAACTCTCAGCAGTAAGATGATTTTGGACAAGGCGTTCAGCTACCTTCTCACATATGGAACTTAGTATGTAGCACCAGTCTACCCCAGGAATTACTGGGAAATCGCTGGATTGAGCTTGGAGGCACTAGTCTTGTGTGTCGGGAGATTCCAGTTACCTCTCCCAACACTTCGGTGAAGCAGCGAGCCTAGGCCTTTTGGAAGCGAAAGGTAGCTGCAGGCAGGAGGTAGGGTTACAGGCCATAAGCTCAACTCTCAGAAGTGGGTATGCAGGGGGGGCAGATGTCTGCTACACACTCGGACATGCGAGTGGGAACCTAGCTACACTCTGATGAAGAAGGACTTTGGAAATCGCTGTATTCAACTCAGATACACGTGGGTTCAGGCACAACGATTCCACATGCTTTTCTCACAACCTTTCCCTGCCACTAACATGAGGACGTTAGCAGCTCCTTCTACAGTCAAGCAGGATGCGGGAGGGTTGTGCCCTGTCCTTAGCTCTCACAGGGAATCATGCCTTGAAGCCAGCTGTCAACTAGCTGCATTCTTATGGCAGGGTGAAGGTAGCAGTATTCTGAGACAGGAGGTTCCCAGATTACCACTCTACTGCACCTGGAGATACCCTCCAGGTCTGCATTGTTAACTTGCGTCTCAGAAGCCTCTGGCAAACGTCTCTGGTGAAGACGTGCGAAACTCACTCTGCAGGCACTGTGGACCTGTGAGGGACTGAGGGTGAGCTCAACTCTCAGAAGTAAGATGTTTTTGGACAAGGCTTTCAACTACCCACTCACGTATGGAACTTAGTACTTAGCACCAGTCTACCCCAGGAATTACTAGGAAATCGCTTGATTGAGCTTGGAGGCACTCGTCTTGTGTGCCGGGAGATTCCAGTTACCTCTCCCAACACTTGCGTCAAGCAGCGAGCCTAGGCCTTTTGGAAGCGAAAGGTAGCGGCAGGCACGATGTAGGGTACAGGCCATAAGGTCAACTCTCAGAAGTGTGTATGCATGGGAGGCAGATGTCTGCTACCCACTCGGACATGGGAGTTGGAACCTAGCTACACTCCTATTGAAGAAGGATGTTGGAAATCGCTGTATTCAACTCAGATACACGGGAGTTCAGGCCCAATGCTTACACATGCTTTTCCCACAACCTATCCCAGCCACTAACATAAGGAGGTTAGCAGGTACGTCTACAGTCAGGCAGGGTGCGGGAGGGTTCTGCCCTGTCCTCAGCTCTCACAGGGAAGCATGCCTAGAAGCCAGCTCTCAACTAGCTGCATTCTTATGACAGTGTGAAGGTAGCAGTATTCTGAGACAGGAGGTTCCCAGATTACCACTCTACTGCACCTGGAGATACCGTCCAGGTCTGCATTGTTAACTTGCGTCTCAGAAGCCTCTGGCAAAAGACTCTGGTGAAGACGTGGGAAACCTACTCTGCAGGCAGTGTAGAACTGTGAGGGACTGAGGGTGAGCTCAACTCTCAGCAGTAAGATGATTTTGGACAAGGCGTTCAGCTACCTTCTCACATATGGAACTTAGTATGTAGCACCAGTCTACCCCAGGAATTACTGGGAAATCGCTGGATTGAGCTTGGAGGCACTAGTCTTGTGTGCCGGCAGATTCCAGTTCCCTCTCCCAACACTTCGGTGAAGCAGCGAGCCTAGGCCTTTTGGAAGCGAAAGGTAGCTGCAGGCAGGAGGTAGGGTTACAGGCCATAAGCTCAACTCTCAGAAGTGGGTATGCATGGGAGGCAGATGTCTGCTACCCACTCGGACATGCGAGTGGGAACCTAGCTACACTCTGATGAAGAAGGACTTTGGAAATCGCTGTATTCAACTCAGATACACGTGGGTTCAGGCACAACGATTCCACATGCTTTTCTCACAACCTTTCCCTGCCACTAACATGAGGACGTTAGCAGCTCCTTCTACAGTCAAGCAGGATGCGGGAGGGTTGTGCCCTGTCCTTAGCTCTCACAGGGAAGCATGCCTTGAAGCCAGCTGTCAACTAGCTGCATTCTTAGGGCAGGGTGAAGGTAGCAGTATTCTGAGACAGGAGGTTCCCAGATTACCACTCTACTGCACCTGGAGATACCCTCCAGGTCTGCATTGTTAACTTGCGTCTCAGAAGCCTCTGGCAAACGTCTCTGGTGAAGACGTGCGAAACTCACTCTGCAGGCACTGTGGAACTGTGAGGGACTGAGGGTGAGCTCAACTCTCAGAAGTAAGATGTTTTTGGACAAGGCGTTCAACTACCCACTCACGTATGGAAGTTAGTACGTAGCACCAGTCTACCCCAGGAATTACTAGGAAATCGCTTGATTGAGCTTGGAGGCACTCGTCTTGTGTGCCGGGAGATTCCAGTTACCTCTCCCAACACTTGCGTCAAGCAGCGAGCCTAGGCCTTTTGGAAGCGAAAGGTAGCGGCAGGCACGATGTAGGGTACAGGCCATAAGCTCAACTCTCAGAAGTGTGTATGCATGGGAGGCAGATGTCTGCTACCCACTCGGACATGGGAGTTGGAACCTAGCTACACTCCTATTGAAGAAGGATGTTGGAAATCGCTGTATTCAACTCAGATACACGGGAGTTCAGGCCCAATGCTTACACATGCTTTTCCCACAACCTATCCCAGCCACTAACATAAGGAGGTTAGCAGGTACGTCTACAGTCAGGCAGGGTGCGGGAGGGTTCTGCCCTGTCCTCAGCTCTCACAGGGAAGCATGCCTAGAAGCCAGCTCTCAACTAGCTGCATTCTTATGACAGTGTGAAGGTAGCAGTATTCTGAGACAGGAGGTTCCCAGATTACCACTCTACTGCACCTGGAGATATCCTCCAGGTCTGCATTGTTAACTTGCGTCTCAGAAGCCTCTGGCAAAAGTCTCTGGGGAAGACGTGGGAAACCTACTCTGCAGGCAGTGTGGAACTGTGAGGGACTGAGGGTGAGCTCAACTCTCAGCAGTAAGATGCATTTGGACAAGGCGTTCAGCTACCTTCTCACATATGGAACTTAGTATGTAGCACCAGTCTACCCCAGGAATTACTGGGAAATCGCTGGATTGAGCTTGGAGGCACTAGTCTTGTGTGTCGGGAGATTCCAGTTACCTCTCCCAACACTTCGGTGAAGCAGCGAGCCTAGGCCTTTTGGAAGCGAAAGGTAGCTGCAGGCAGGAGGTAGGGTTACAGGCCATAAGCTCAACTCTCAGAAGTGGGTATACAGGGGGGGCAGATGTCTGCTACACACTCGGACATGCGAGTGGGAACCTAGCTACACTCTGATGAAGAAGGACTTTGGAAATCGCTGTATTCAACTCAGATACACGTGGGTTCAGGCACAACGATTCCACATGCTTTTCTCACAACCTTTCCCTGCCACTAACATGAGGACGTTAGCAGCTCCTTCTACAGTCAAGCAGGATGCGGGAGGGTTGTGCCCTGTCCTTAGCTCTCACAGGGAAGCATGCCTTGAAGCCAGCTGTCAACTAGCTGCATTCTTATGGCAGGGTGAAGGTAGCAGTATTCTGAGACAGGAGGTTCCCAGATTACCACTCTACTGTACCTGGAGATACCTTCCAGGTCTGCATTGTTAACTTGCGTCTCAGAAGCCTCTGGCAAACGTCTCTGGTGAAGACGTGCGAAACTCACTCTGCAGGCAGTGTGGAACTGTGAGGGACTGAGGGTGAGCTCAACTCTCAGAAGTAAGATGTTTTTGGACAAGGCGTTCAACTACCCACTCACGTATGGAACTTAGTACGTAGCACCAGTCTACCCCAGGAATTACTAGGAAATCGCTTGATTGAGCTTGGAGGCACTCGTCTTGTGTGCCGGGAGATTCCAGTTACCTCTCCCAACACTTGCGTCAAGCAGCGAGCCTAGGCCTTTTGGAAGCGAAAGGTAGCGGCAGGCAGGATGTAGGGTACAGGCCATAAGCTCAACTCTCAGAAGTGTGTATGCATGGGTGGCAGATGTCTGCTACCCACTCGGACATGGGAGTTGGAACCTAGCTACACTCCTATTGAAGAAGGATGTTGGAAATCGCTGTATACAACTCAGATACACGGGAGTTCAGGCCCAATGCTTACACATGCTTTTCCCACAACCTATCCCAGCCACTAACATAAGGAGGTTAGCAGGTACGTCTACAGTCAGGCAGGGTGCGGGAGGGTTCTGCCCTGTCCTCAGCTCTCACAGGGAAGCATGCCTAGAAGCCAGCTCTCAACTAGCTGCATTCTTATGACAGTGTGAAGGTAGCAGTATTCTGAGACAGGAGGTTCCCAGATTACCACTCTACTGCACCTGGAGATACCCTCCAGGTCTGCATTGTTAACTTGCGTCTCAGAAGCCTCTGGCAAAAGTCTCTGGGGAAGACGTGGGAAACCTACTCTGCAGGCAGTGTGGAACTGTGAGGGACTGAGGGTGAGCTCAACTCTCAGCAGTAAGATGATTTTGGACAAGGCGTTCAGCTACCTTCTCACATATGGAACTTAGTATGTAGCACCAGTCTACCCCAGGAATTACTGGGAAATCGCTGGATTGAGCTTGGAGGCACTAGTCTTGTGTGTCGGGAGATTCCAGTTACCTCTCCCAACACTTCGGTGAAGCAGCGAGCCTAGGCCTTTTGGAAGCGAAAGGTAGCTGCAGGCAGGAGGTAGGGTTACAGGCCATAAGCTCAACTCTCAGAAGTGGGTATGCAGGGGGGGCAGATGTCTGCTACACACTCGGACATGCGAGTGGGAACCTAGCTACACTCTGATGAAGAAGGACTTTGGAAATCGCTGTATTCAACTCAGATACACGTGGGTTCAGGCACAACGATTCCACATGCTTTTCTCACAACCTTTCCCTGCCACTAACATGAGGACGTTAGCAGCTCCTTCTACAGTCAAGCAGGATGCGGGAGGGTTGTGCCCTGTCCTTAGCTCTCACAGGGAATCATGCCTTGAAGCCAGCTGTCAACTAGCTGCATTCTTATGGCAGGGTGAAGGTAGCAGTATTCTGAGACAGGAGGTTCCCAGATTACCACTCTACTGCACCTGGAGATACCCTCCAGGTCTGCATTGTTAACTTGCGTCTCAGAAGCCTCTGGCAAACGTCTCTGGTGAAGACGTGCGAAACTCACTCTGCAGGCACTGTGGACCTGTGAGGGACTGAGGGTGAGCTCAACTCTCAGAAGTAAGATGTTTTTGGACAAGGCGTTCAACTACCCACTCACGTATGGAACTTAGTACTTAGCACCAGTCTACCCCAGGAATTACTAGGAAATCGCTTGATTGAGCTTGGAGGCACTCGTCTTGTGTGCCGGGAGATTCCAGTTACCTCTCCCAACACTTGCGTCAAGCAGCGAGCCTAGGCCTTTTGGAAGCGAAAGGTAGCGGCAGGCACGATGTAGGGTACAGGCCATAAGCTCAACTCTCAGAAGTGTGTATGCAGGGGAGGCAGATGTCTGCTACCCACTCGGACATGGGAGTTGGAACCTAGCTACACTCCTATTGAAGAAGGATGTTGGAAATCGCTGTATTCAACTCAGATACACGGGAGTTCAGGCCCAATGCTTACACATGCTTTTCCCACAACCTATCCCAGCCACTAACATAAGGAGGTTAGCAGGTACGTCTACAGTCAGGCAGGGTGCGGGAGGGTTCTGCCCTGTCCTCAGCTCTCACAGGGAAGCATGCCTAGAAGCCAGCTCTCAACTAGCTGCATTCTTATGACAGTGTGAAGGTAGCAGTATTCTGAGACAGGAGGTTCCCAGATTACCACTCTACTGCACCTGGAGATACCCTCCAGGTCTGCATTGTTAACTTGCGTCTCAGAAGCCTCTGGCAAAAGTCTCTGGGGAAGACGTGGGAAACCTACTCTGCAGGCAGTGTGGAACTGTGAGGGACTGAGGGTGAGCTCAACTCTCAGCAGTAAGATGATTTTGGACAAGGCGTTCAGCTACCTTCTCACATATGGAACTTAGTATGTAGCACCAGTCTACCCCAGGAATTACTGGGAAATCGCTGGATTGAGCTTGGAGGCACTAGTCTTGTGTGTCGGGAGACTCCAGTTACCTCTCCCAACACTTGCGTCAAGCAGCGAGCCTAGGCCTTTTGGAAGAGAAAGGTAGCTGCAGGCAGGAGGTAGGGTTACAGGCCATAAGCTCAACTCTCAGAAGTGGGTATACAGGGGGGGCAGATGTCTGCTACACACTCGGACATGCGAGTGGGAACCTAGCTACACTCTGATGAAGAAGGACTTTGGAAATCGCTGTATTCAACTCAGATACACGTGGGTTCAGGCACAACGATTCCACATGCTTTTCTCACAACCTTTCCCTGCCACTAACATGAGGACGTTAGCAGCTCCTTCTACAGTCAAGCAGGATGCGGGAGGGTTGTGCCCTGTCCTTAGCTCTCACAGGGAAGCATGCCTTGAAGCCAGCTGTCAACTAGCTGCATTCTTATGGCAGGGTGAAGGTAGCAGTATTCTGAGACAGGAGGTTCCCAGATTACCACTCTACTGCACCTGGAGATACCCTCCAGGTCTGCATTGTTAACTTGCGTCTCAGAAGCCTCTGGCAAACGTCTCTGGTGAAGACGTGCGAAACTCACTCTGCAGGCACTGTGGAACTGTGAGGGACTGAGGGTGAGCTCAACTCTCAGAAGTAAGATGTTTTTGGACAAGGCGTTCAACTACCCACTCACGTATGGAAGTTAGTACTTAGCACCAGTCTACCCCAGGAATTACTAGGAAATCGCTTGATTGAGCTTGGAGGCACTCGTCTTGTGTGCCGGGAGATTCCAGTTACCTCTCCCAACACTTGCGTCAAGCAGCGAGCCTAGGCCTTTTGGAAGCGAAAGGTAGCGGCAGGCACGATGTAGGGTACAGGCCATAAGCTCAACTCTCAGAAGTGTGTATGCATGGGAGGCAGATGTCTGCTACCCACTCGGACATGGGAGTTGGAACCTAGCTACACTCCTATTGAAGAAGGATGTTGGAAATCGCTGTATTCAACTCAGATACACGGGAGTTCAGGCCCAATGCTTACACATGCTTTTCCCACAACCTATCCCAGCCACTAACATAAGGAGGTTAGCAGGTACGTCTACAGTCAGGCAGGGTGCGGGAGGGTTCTGCCCTGTCCTCAGCTCTCACAGGGAAGCATGCCTAGAAGCCAGCTCTCAACTAGCTGCATTCTTATGACAGTGTGAAGGTAGCAGTATTCTGAGACAGGAGGTTCCCAGATTACCACTCTACTGCACCTGGAGATATCCTCCAGGTCTGCATTGTTAACTTGCGTCTCAGAAGCCTCTGGCAAAAGTCTCTGGGGAAGACGTGGGAAACCTACTCTGCAGGCAGTGTGGAACTGTGAGGGACTGAGGGTGAGCTCAACTCTCAGCAGTAAGATGCATTTGGACAAGGCGTTCAGCTACCTTCTCACATATGGAACTTAGTATGTAGCACCAGTCTACCCCAGGAATTACTGGGAAATCGCTGGATTGAGCTTGGAGGCACTAGTCTTGTGTGTCGGGAGATTCCAGTTACCTCTCCCAACACTTCGGTGAAGCAGCGAGCCTAGGCCTTTTGGAAGCGAAAGGTAGCTGCAGGCAGGAGGTAGGGTTACAGGCCATAAGCTCAACTCTCAGAAGTGGGTATACAGGGGGGGCAGATGTCTGCTACACACTCGGACATGCGAGTGGGAACCTAGCTACACTCTGATGAAGAAGGACTTTGGAAATCGCTGTATTCAACTCAGATACACGTGGGTTCAGGCACAACGATTCCACATGCTTTTCTCACAACCTTTCCCTGCCACTAACATGAGGACGTTAGCAGCTCCTTCTACAGTCAAGCAGGATGCGGGAGGGTTGTGCCCTGTCCTTAGCTCTCACAGGGAAGCATGCCTTGAAGCCAGCTGTCAACTAGCTGCATTCTTATGGCAGGGTGAAGGTAGCAGTATTCTGAGACAGGAGGTTCCCAGATTACCACTCTACTGTACCTGGAGATACCTTCCAGGTCTGCATTGTTAACTTGCGTCTCAGAAGCCTCTGGCAAACGTCTCTGGTGAAGACGTGCGAAACTCACTCTGCAGGCAGTGTGGAACTGTGAGGGACTGAGGGTGAGCTCAACTCTCAGAAGTAAGATGTTTTTGGACAAGGCGTTCAACTACCCACTCACGTATGGAACTTAGTACGTAGCACCAGTCTACCCCAGGAATTACTAGGAAATCGCTTGATTGAGCTTGGAGGCACTCGTCTTGTGTGCCGGGAGATTCCAGTTACCTCTCCCAACACTTGCGTCAAGCAGCGAGCCTAGGCCTTTTGGAAGCGAAAGGTAGCGGCAGGCAGGATGTAGGGTACAGGCCATAAGCTCAACTCTCAGAAGTGTGTATGCATGGGTGGCAGATGTCTGCTACCCACTCGGACATGGGAGTTGGAACCTAGCTACACTCCTATTGAAGAAGGATGTTGGAAATCGCTGTATACAACTCAGATACACGGGAGTTCAGGCCCAATGCTTACACATGCTTTTCCCACAACCTATCCCAGCCACTAACATAAGGAGGTTAGCAGGTACGTCTACAGTCAGGCAGGGTGCGGGAGGGTTCTGCCCTGTCCTCAGCTCTCACAGGGAAGCATGCCTAGAAGCCAGCTCTCAACTAGCTGCATTCTTATGACAGTGTGAAGGTAGCAGTATTCTGAGACAGGAGGTTCCCAGATTACCACTCTACTGCACCTGGAGATACCCTCCAGGTCTGCATTGTTAACTTGCGTCTCAGAAGCCTCTGGCAAAAGTCTCTGGGGAAGACGTGGGAAACCTACTCTGCAGGCAGTGTGGAACTGTGAGGGACTGAGGGTGAGCTCAACTCTCAGCAGTAAGATGATTTTGGACAAGGCGTTCAGCTACCTTCTCACATATGGAACTTAGTATGTAGCACCAGTCTACCCCAGGAATTACTGGGAAATCGCTGGATTGAGCTTGGAGGCACTAGTCTTGTGTGTCGGGAGATTCCAGTTACCTCTCCCAACACTTCGGTGAAGCAGCGAGCCTAGGCCTTTTGGAAGCGAAAGGTAGCTGCAGGCAGGAGGTAGGGTTACAGGCCATAAGCTCAACTCTCAGAAGTGGGTATGCAGGGGGGGCAGATGTCTGCTACACACTCGGACATGCGAGTGGGAACCTAGCTACACTCTGATGAAGAAGGACTTTGGAAATCGCTGTATTCAACTCAGATACACGTGGGTTCAGGCACAACGATTCCACATGCTTTTCTCACAACCTTTCCCTGCCACTAACATGAGGACGTTAGCAGCTCCTTCTACAGTCAAGCAGGATGCGGGAGGGTTGTGCCCTGTCCTTAGCTCTCACAGGGAATCATGCCTTGAAGCCAGCTGTCAACTAGCTGCATTCTTATGGCAGGGTGAAGGTAGCAGTATTCTGAGACAGGAGGTTCCCAGATTACCACTCTACTGCACCTGGAGATACCCTCCAGGTCTGCATTGTTAACTTGCGTCTCAGAAGCCTCTGGCAAACGTCTCTGGTGAAGACGTGCGAAACTCACTCTGCAGGCACTGTGGACCTGTGAGGGACTGAGGGTGAGCTCAACTCTCAGAAGTAAGATGTTTTTGGACAAGGCGTTCAACTACCCACTCACGTATGGAACTTAGTACTTAGCACCAGTCTACCCCAGGAATTACTAGGAAATCGCTTGATTGAGCTTGGAGGCACTCGTCTTGTGTGCCGGGAGATTCCAGTTACCTCTCCCAACACTTGCGTCAAGCAGCGAGCCTAGGCCTTTTGGAAGCGAAAGGTAGCGGCAGGCACGATGTAGGGTACAGGCCATAAGCTCAACTCTCAGAAGTGTGTATGCAGGGGAGGCAGATGTCTGCTACCCACTCGGACATGGGAGTTGGAACCTAGCTACACTCCTATTGAAGAAGGATGTTGGAAATCGCTGTATTCAACTCAGATACACGGGAGTTCAGGCCCAATGCTTACACATGCTTTTCCCACAACCTATCCCAGCCACTAACATAAGGAGGTTAGCAGGTACGTCTACAGTCAGGCAGGGTGCGGGAGGGTTCTGCCCTGTCCTCAGCTCTCACAGGGAAGCATGCCTAGAAGCCAGCTCTCAACTAGCTGCATTCTTATGACAGTGTGAAGGTAGCAGTATTCTGAGACAGGAGGTTCCCAGATTACCACTCTACTGCACCTGGAGATACCCTCCAGGTCTGCATTGTTAACTTGCGTCTCAGAAGCCTCTGGCAAAAGTCTCTGGGGAAGACGTGGGAAACCTACTCTGCAGGCAGTGTGGAACTGTGAGGGACTGAGGGTGAGCTCAACTCTCAGCAGTAAGATGATTTTGGACAAGGCGTTCAGCTACCTTCTCACATATGGAACTTAGTATGTAGCACCAGTCTACCCCAGGAATTACTGGGAAATCGCTGGATTGAGCTTGGAGGCACTAGTCTTGTGTGTCGGGAGACTCCAGTTACCTCTCCCAACACTTGCGTCAAGCAGCGAGCCTAGGCCTTTTGGAAGAGAAAGGTAGCTGCAGGCAGGAGGTAGGGTTACAGGCCATAAGCTCAACTCTCAGAAGTGGGTATGCATGGGAGGCAGATGTCTGCTACCCACTCGGACATGCGAGTGTGAACCTAGATACACTCTGATGAAGAAGGACTTTGGAAATCGCTGTATTCAACTCAGATACACGTGGGTTCAGGCACAACGATTCCACATGCTTTTCGCACAACCTTTCCCTGCCACTAACATGAGGACGTTAGCAGCTCCTTCTACAGTCAAGCAGGATGCGGGAGGGTTGTGCCCTGTCCTTAGCTCTCACAGGGAAGCATGCCTTGAAGCCAGCTGTCAACTAGCTGCATTCTTATGGCAGGGTGAAGGTAGCAGTATTCTGAGACAGGAGGTTCCCAGATTACCACTCTACTGTACCTGGAGATACCTTCCAGGTCTGCATTGTTAACTTGCGTCTCAGAAGCCTCTGGCAAACGTCTCTGGTGAAGACGTGCGAAACTCACTCTGCAGGCAGTGTGGAACTGTGAGGGACTGAGGGTGAGCTCAACTCTCAGAAGTAAGATGTTTTTGGACAAGGCGTTCAACTACCCACTCACGTATGGAACTTAGTACGTAGCACCAGTCTACCCCAGGAATTACTAGGAAATCGCTTGATTGAGCTTGGAGGCACTCGTCTTGTGTGCCGGGAGATTCCAGTTACCTCTCCCAACACTTGCGTCAAGCAGCGAGCCTAGGCCTTTTGGAAGCGAAAGGTAGCGGCAGGCAGGATGTAGGGTACAGGCCATAAGCTCAACTCTCAGAAGTGTGTATGCATGGGTGGCAGATGTCTGCTACCCACTCGGACATGGGAGTTGGAACCTAGCTACACTCCTATTGAAGAAGGATGTTGGAAATCGCTGTATACAACTCAGATACACGGGAGTTCAGGCCCAATGCTTACACATGCTTTTCCCACAACCTATCCCAGCCACTAACATAAGGAGGTTAGCAGGTACGTCTACAGTCAGGCAGGGTGCGGGAGGGTTCTGCCCTGTCCTCAGCTCTCACAGGGAAGCATGCCTAGAAGCCAGCTCTCAGCTAGCTGCATTCTTATGACAGTGTGAAGGTAGCAGTATTCTGAGACAGGAGGTTCCCAGATTACCACTCTACTGCACCTGGAGATACCCTCCAGGTCTGCATTGTTAACTTGCGTCTCAGAAGCCTCTGGCAAAAGTCTCTGGGGAAGACGTGGGAAACCTACTCTGCAGGCAGTGTGGAACTGTGAGGGACTGAGGGTGAGCTCAACTCTCAGCAGTAAGATGATTTTGGACAAGGCTTTCAGCTACCTTCTCACATACGGAACTTAGTATGTAGCACCAGTCTACCCCAGGAATTACTGGGAAATCGCTGGATTGAGCTTGGAGGCACTAGTCTTTTGTGCCGGCAGATTCCAGTTCCCTCTCCCAACACTTCGGTGAAGCAGCGAGCCTAGGCCTTTTGGAAGCGAAAGGTAGCTGCAGGCAGGAGGTAGGGTTACAGGCCATAAGCTCAACTCTCAGAAGTGTGTATGCATGGGAGGCAGATGTCTGCTACCCACTCGGACATGCGAGTGGGAACCTAGCTACACTCCTATTGAAGAAGGACTATGGAAATCGCTGTATTCAACTCAGATACACGTGGGTTCAGGCACAACGATTCCACATGCTTTTCCCACAACCTATCCCAGCCACTAACATGAGGACGTTAGCAGCTCCTTCTACAGTCAAGCAGGATGCGGGAGGGTTGTGCCCTGTCCTTAGCTCTCACAGGGAAGCATGCCTTGAAGCCAGCTGTCAACTAGCTGCATTCTTATGGCAGGGTGAAGGTAGCAGTATTCTGAGACAGGAGGTTCCCAGATTACCACTGTACTGCACCTGGAGATACCGTCCAGGTCTGCATTGTTAACTTGCGTCTCATAGCCTGTGGCAAACGTCTCTGGTGAAGACGTGCGAAACTCACTCTGCAGGCAGTGTGGAACTGTGAGGGACTGAGAGTGAGCTCAACTCTCAGAAGTAAGATGATTTTGGACAAGGCGTTCAGCTACCTTCTCACATATGGAACTTAGTATGTAGCACCAGTCTACCCCAGGAATTACTAGGAAATCGCTTGATTGAGCTTGGAGGCACTAGTCTTGTGTGCCGGCAGATTCCAGTTACCTCTCCCAACACTTGCGTCAAGCAGCGAGCCTAGGCCTTTTGGAAGCGAAAGGTAGCGGCAGGCACGATGTAGGGTTACAGGCCATGAGCTCAACTCTCAGAAGTGTGTATGCATGGGAGGCAGATGTCTGCTACCCACTCGGACATGGGAGTTGGAACCTAGCTACACTCCTATTGAAGAAGGATGTTGGAAATCGCTGTATTCAACTCAGATACACAGGAGTTCAGGCCCAATGCTTACACATGCTTTTCCCACAACCTATCCCAGCCACTAACATAAGGAGGTTAGCAGGAACGTCTACAGTCAGGCAGGATGCGGGAGGGTTCTGCCTTGTCTTCAACTCTCACAGGGAAGCATGCCTAGAAACCAGCTCTCAACTAGCTGCATTCTTATGACAGTGTGAAGGTAGCAGTATTCTGAGTAAGGAGGTTCCCAGATTGCCACTCTCCGGCACCTGGAGATACCGTCCAGGTGTGCATTGTTAACTTGCTTCTCAGAGGCCTCTGGCAAAAGTCTCTGGTGAAGACGTGGGAAACTCACTCTGCAGGCAGTGTGGAACTGTGAGGGACTGAGGGTGAGCTCAACTCTCAGCAGTAAGATGATTTTGGACAAGGCGTTCAGCTACCTTCTCACATATGGAACTTAGTATGTAGCACCAGTCTACCCCAGGAATTACTGGGAAATCGCTGGATTGAGCTTGGAGGCACTAGTCTTGTGTGCCGGCAGATTCCAGTTACCTCTTCCAACACTTCGGTGAAGCAGCGAGCCTAGGCCTTTTGGAAGCGAAAGGTAGCTGCAGGCAGGAGGTAGGGTTACAGGCCATAAGCTCAACTCTCAGAAGTGGGTATGCATGGGAGGCAGATGTCTGCTACCCATTCGGACATGGGAGTTCGAACCTTGCTACACTCCTATTGAAGAAGGATGTTGGAAATCGCTGTATTCAACTCAGATACACGGGAGTTCAGGCCCAATGCTTACACATGCTTTTGCCACAACCTATCCCAGCCACTAACATAAGGAGGTTAGCAGGTACGTCTACAGTCAGGCAGGATGCTGGAGGGTTCTGCCCTGTCCTCAACTCTCACAGGGAAGCATGCCTAGAAGCCAGCTCTCAACTAGCTGCATTCTTATGACAGTGTGAAGGTAGCAGTACTCCGAGTCAGGAGGTTCCAAGATTACCACTCTACTGCACCTGGAGATACCGTCCAGGTCTGCATTGTTAACTTGCGTCTCATAGCCTCTGGCAAACGTCTCTGGTGAAGACGTGCGAAACTCACTCTGCAGGCAGTGTGGAACTGTGAGGGACTGAGGGTGAGCTCAACTCTCAGAAGTAAGATGATTTTGGACAAGGCGTTCAGCTACCTTCTCACATATGGAACTTAGTATGTAGCACCAGTCTACCCCAGGAATTACTGGGAAATCGCTGGATTGAGCTTGGAGGCACTAGTCTTGTGTGCCGGCAGATTCCAGTTCCCTCTCCCAACACTTCGGTGAAGCAGCGAGCCTAGGCCTTTTGGAAGCGAAAGGTAGCTGCAGGCAGGAGGTAGGGTTACAGGCCATAAGCTCAACTCTCAGAAGTGGGTATGCATGGGAGGCAGATGTCTGCTACCCACTCGGACATGCGAGTGGGAACCTAGCTACACTCTGATGAAGAAGGACTTTGGAAATCGCTGTATTCAACTCAGATACACGTGGGTTCAGGCACAACGATTCCACATGCTTTTCTCACAACCTTTCCCTGCCACTAACATGAGGACGTTAGCAGCTCCTTCTACAGTCAAGCAGGATGCGGGAGGGTTCTGCCCTGTCCTTAGCTCTCACAGGGAAGCATGCCTTGAAGCCAGCTGTCAACTAGCTGCATTCTTAGGGCAGGGTGAAGGTAGCAGTATTCTGAGACAGGAGGTTCCCAGATTACCACTCTACTGCACCTGGAGATACCCTCCAGGTCTGCATTGTTAACTTGCGTCTCATAGCCTCTGGCAAACGTCTCTGGTGAAGACGTGCTAAACTCACTCTGCAGGCAGTGTGGAACTGTCAGGGACTGAGGCTGAGCTCAACTCTCAGAAGTAAGATGTTTTTGGACAAGGCGTTCAACTACCTACTCACGTATGGAACTTAGTATGTAGCACCAGTCTACCCCAGGAATTACTAGGAAATCGCTTGATTGAGCTTGGAGGCACTAGTCTTGTGTGCCGGCAGATTCCAGTTACCTCTCCCAACACTTGCGTCAAGCAGCGAGCCTAGGCCTTTTGAAGCGAAAGGTAGCGGCAGGCAGGATGTAGGGTTACAGGCCATAAGCTCAACTCTCAGAAGTGGGTATGCATGGGAGGCAGATGTCTGCTACCCACTCGGACATGGGAGTTGGAACCTAGCTACACTCCTATTGAAGAAGGACTTTGGAAATCGCTGTATTCAACTCAGATACACGTGGGTTCAGGCACAACGATTCCACATGCTTTTCCCACAACCTATCCCAGCCACTAACATGAGGACGTTAGCAGCTCCTTCTACAGTCAAGCAGGATGCGGGAGGGTTGTGCCCTGTCCTTAGCTCTCACAGGGAAGCATGCCTTGAAGCCAGCTGTCAACTAGCTGCATTCTTATGGCAGGGTGAAGGTAGCAGTATTCTGAGACAGGAGGTTCCCAGATTACCACTCTACTGCACCTGGAGATACCGTCCAGGTCTGCATTGTTAACTTGCGTCTCATAGCCTCTGGCAAACGTCTCTGGTGAAGACGTGCGAAACTCACTCTGCAGGCAGTGTGGAACTGTGAGGGACTGAGGGTGAGCTCAACTCTCAGAAGTAAGATGATTTTGGACAAGGCGTTCAGCTACCTTCTCACATATGGAACTTAGTATGTAGCACCAGTCTACCCCAGGAATTACTAGGAAATCGCTTGATTGAGCTTGGAGGCACTAGTCTTGTGTGCCGGGAGATTCCAGTTACCTCTCCCAACACTTGCGTCAAGCAGCGAGCCTAGGCCTTTTGGAAGCGAAAGGTAGCGGCAGGCACGATGTACGGTTACAGGCCATGAGCTCAACTCTCAGAAGTGTGTATGCATGGGAGGCAGATGTCTGCTACCCACTCGGACATGGGAGTTGGAACCTAGCTACACTCCTATTGAAGAAGGATGTTGGAAATCGCTGTATTCAACTCAGATACACGGGAGTTCAGGCCCAATGCTTACACATGCTTTTCCCACAACCTATCCCAGCCACTAACATAAGGAGGTTAGCAGGTACGTCTACAGTCAGGCAGGATGCTGGAGGGTTCTGCCCTGTCCTCAACTCTCACAGGGAAGCATGCCTAGAAGCCAGCTCTCAACTAGCTGCATTCTTATGACAGTGTGAAGGTAGCAGTACTCTGAGTCAGGAGGTTCCAAGATTACCACTCTACTGCACCTGGAGATACCGTCCAGGTCTGCATTGTTAACTTGCGTCTCATAGCCTCTGGCAAACGTCTCTGGTGAAGACGTGCGAAACTCACTCTGCAGGCAGTGTGGAACTGTGAGGGACTGAGGGTGAGCTCAACTCTCAGAAGTAAGATGATTTTGGACAAGGCGTTCAGCTACCTTCTCACATATGGAACTTAGTATGTAGCACCAGTCTACCCCAGGAATTACTGGGAAATCGCTGGATTGAGCTTGGAGGCACTAGTCTTGTGTGCCGGCAGATTCCAGTTCCCTCTCCCAACACTTCGGTGAAGCAGCGAGCCTAGGCCTTTTGGAAGCGAAAGGTAGCTGCAGGCAGGAAGTAGGGTTACAGGCCATAAGCTCAACTCTCAGAAGTGGGTATGCATGGGAGGCAGATGTCTGCTACCCACTCGGACATGCGAGTGGGAACCTAGCTACACTCTGATGAAGAAGGACTTTGGAAATCGCTGTATTCAACTCAGATACACGGGAGTTCAGGCACAACGATTCCACATGCTTTTCCCACAACCTATCCCAGCCACTAACATGAGGACGTTAGCAGCTCCTTCTACAGTCAAGCAGGATGCGGGAGAGTTGTGCCCTGTCCTTAGCTCTCACATGGAAGCATGCCTTGAAGCCAGCTGTCAACTAGCTGCATTCTTATGGCAGGGTGAAGGTAGCAGTATTCTGAGACAGGAGGTTCCCAGATTACCACTCTACTGTACCTGGAGATACCTTCCAGGTCTGCATTGTTAACTTGCGTCTCAGAAGCCTCTGGCAAACGTCTCTGGTGAAGACGTGCGAAACTCACTCTGCAGGCAGTGTGGAACTGTGAGGGACTGAGGGTGAGCTCAACTCTCAGAAGTAAGATGTTTTTGGACAAGGCGTTCAACTACCCACTCACGTATGGAACTTAGTACGTAGCACCAGTCTACCCCAGGAATTACTAGGAAATCGCTTGATTGAGCTTGGAGGCACTCGTCTTGTGTGCCGGGAGATTCCAGTTACCTCTCCCAACACTTGTGTCAAGCAGCGAGCCTAGGCCTTTTGGAAGCGAAAGGTAGCGGCAGGCAGGATGTAGGGTACAGGCCATAAGCTCAACTCTCAGAAGTGTCTATGCATGGGTGGCAGATGTCTGCTACCCACTCGGACATGGGAGTTGGAACCTAGCTACACTCCTATTGAAGAAGGATGTTGGAAATCGCTGTATTCAACTCAGATACACGGGAGTTCAGGCCCAATGCTTACACATGCTTTTCCCACAACCTATCCCAGCCACTAACATAAGGAGGTTAGCAGGTACGTCTACAGTCAGGCAGGGTGCGGGAGGGTTCTGCCCTGTCCTCAGCTCTCACAGGGAAGCATGCCTAGAAGCCAGCTCTCAACTAGCTGCATTCTTATGACAGTGTGAAGGTAGCAGTATTCTGAGTAAGGAGGCTCCCAGATTACCACTCTACTGCACCTGGAGATACCCTCCAGGTGTGCATTGTTAACTTGCGTCTCAGAAGCCTCTGGCAAAAGTCTCTGGTGAAGACGTGGGAAACCTACTCTGCAGGCAGTGTGGAACTGTGAGGGACTGAGGGTGAGCTCAACTCTCAGCAGTAAGATGATTTTGGACAAGGCGTTCAGCTACCTTCTCACATATGGAACTTAGTATGTAGCACCAGTCTACCCCAGGAATTACTGGGAAATCGCTGGATTGAGCTTGGAGGCACTAGTCTTGTGTGTCGGGAGACTCCAGTTACCTCTCCCAACACTTCGGTGAAGCAGCGAGCCTAGGCCTTTTGGAAGCGAAAGGTAGCTGCAGGCAGGAGGTAGGGTTACAGGCCATAAGCTCAACTCTCAGAAGTGGGTATGCATGGGAGGCAGATGTCTGCTACCCACTCGGACATGCGAGTGGGAAACTAGCTACACTCTGAGGAAGAAGGACTTTGGAAATCGCTGTATTCAACTCAGATACACGTGGGTTCAGGCACAACGATTCCACATGCTTTTTGCACAACCTTTCCCTGCCACTAACATGAGGACGTTAGCAGCTCCTTCTACAGTCAAGCAGGATGCGGGAGGGTTGTGCCCTGTCCTTAGCTCTCACAGGGAAGCATGCCTTGAAGCCAGCTGTCAATTAGCTGCATTCTTATGGCAGGGTGAAGGTAGCAGTATTCTGAGACAGGAGGTTCCCAGATTACCACTCTACTGTACCTGGAGATACCCTCCAGGTCTGCATTGTTAACTTGCGTCTCAGAAGCCTCTGGCAAACGTCTCTGGTGAAGACGTGCGAAACTCACTCTGCAGGCAGTGTGGAACTGTGAGGGACTGAGGGTGAGCTCAACTCTCAGAAGTAAGATGTTTTTGGACAAGGCGTTCAACTACCCACTCACGTATGGAACTTAGTACGTAGCACCAGTCTACCCCAGGAATTACTAGGAAATCGCTTGATTGAGCTTGGAGGCACTCGTCTTGTGTGCCGGGAGATTCCAGTTACCTCTCCCAACACTTGTGTCAAGCAGCGAGCCTAGGCCTTTTGGAAGCGAAAGGTAGCGGCAGGCAGGATATAGGGTACAGGCCATAAGCTCAACTCTCAGAAGTGTGTATGCATGGGAGGCAGATGTCTGCTACCCACTCGGACATGGGAGTTGGAACCTAGCTACACTCCTATTGAAGAAGGATGTTGGAAATCACTGTATTCAACTCAGATACACGGGAGTTCAGGCCCAATGCTTACACATGCTTTTCCCACAACCTATCCCAGCCACTAACATAAGGAGGTTAGCAGGTACGTCTACAGTCAGGCAGGGTGCGGGAGGGTTCTGCCCTGTCCTCAGCTCTCACAGGGAAGCATGCCTAGAAGCCAGCTCTCAACTAGCTGCATTCTTATGACAGTGTGAAGGTAGCAGTATTCTGAGACAGGAGGTTCCCAGATTACCACTCTACTGCACCTGGAGATACCCTCCAGGTGTGCATTGTTAACTTGCGTCTCAGAAGCCTCTGGCAAAAGTCTCTGGGGAAGACGTGGGAAACCTACTCTGCAGGCAGTGTGGAACTGTGAGGGACTGTGGGTGAGCTCAACTCTCAGCAGTAAGATGATTTTGGACAAGGCGTTCAGCTACCTTCTCACATATGGAACTTAGTATGTAGCACCAGTCTACCCCAGGAATTACTGGGAAATCGCTGGATTGAGCTTGGAGGCACTAGTCTTGTGGGTCGGGAGACTCCAGTTACCTCTCCCAACACTTCGGTGAAGCAGCGAGCCTAGGCCTTTTGGAAGCGAAAGGTAGCTGCAGGCAGGAGGTAGGGTTACAGGCCATAAGCTCAACTCTCAGAAGTGGGTATGCATGGGAGGCAGATGTCTGCTACCCACTCGGACATGCGAGTGGGAACCTAGCTACACTCTGATGAAGAAGGACTTTGGAAATCGCTGTATTCAACTCAGATACACGTGGGTTCAGGCACAACGATTCCACATGCTTTTCTCACAACCTTTCCCTGCCACTAACATGAGGACGTTAGCAGCTCCTTCTACAGTCAAGCAGGATGCGGGAGGGTTGTGCCCTGTCCTTAGCTCTCACAGGGAAGCATGCCTTGAAGCCAGCTGTCAACTAGCTGCATTCTTATGGCAGGGTGAAGGTAGCAGTATTCTGAGACAGGAGGTTCCCAGATTACCACTCTACTGTACCTGGAGATACCTTCCAGGTCTGCATTGTTAACTTGCGTCTCAGAAGCCTCTGGCAAACGTCTCTGGTGAAGACGTGCGAAACTCACTCTGCAGGCAGTGTGGAACTGTGAGGGACTGAGGGTGAGCTCAACTCTCAGAAGTAAGATGTTTTTGGACAAGGCGTTCAACTACCCACTCACGTATGGAACTTAGTACGTAGCACCAGTCTACCGCAGGAATTACTAGGAAATCGCTTGATTGAGCTTGGAGGCACTCGTCTTGTGTGCCGGGAGATTCCAGTTACCTCTCCCAACACTTGCGTCAAGCAGCGAGCCTAGGCCTTTTGGAAGCGAAAGGTAGCGGCAGGCAGGATGTAGGGTACAGGCCATAAGCTCAACTCTCAGAAGTGTGTATGCATGGGTGGCAGATGTCTGCTACCCACTCGGACATGGGAGTTGGAACCTAGCTACACTCCTATTGAAGAAGGATGTTGGAAATCGCTGTATTCAACTCAGATACACGGGAGTTCAGGCCCAATGCTTACACATGCTTTTCCCACAACCTATCCCAGCCACTAACATAAGGAGGTTAGCAGGTACGTCTACAGTCAGGCAGGGTGCGGGAGGGTTCTGCCCTGTCCTCAGCTCTCACAGGGAAGCATGCCTAGAAGCCAGCTCTCAACTAGCTGCATTCTTATGACAGTGTGAAGGTAGCAGTATTCTGAGACAGGAGGTTCCCAGATTACCACTCTACTGCACCTGGAGATACCCTCCAGGTCTGCATTGTTAACTTGCGTCTCAGAAGCCTCTGGCAAAAGTCTCTGGGGAAGACGTGGGAAACCTACTCTGCAGGCAGTGTGGAACTGTGAGGGACTGAGGGTGAGCTCAACTCTCAGCAGTAAGATGATTTTGGACAAGGCGTTCAGCTACCTTCTCACATATGGAACTTAGTATGTAGCACCAGTCTACCCCAGGAATTACTGGGAAATCGCTGCATTGAGCTTGGAGGCACTAGTCTTGTGTGTCGGGAGACTCCAGTTCCCTCTCCCAACACTTGCGTCAAGCAGCGAGCCTAGGCCTTTTGGAAGCGAAAGGTAGCTGCAGGCATGAGGTAGGGTTACAGGGCATAAGCTCAACTCTCAAAAGTGGGTATGCATGGGAGGCAGATGTCTGCTACCCACTCGGACATGCGAGTGTGAACCTAGCTACACTCTGATGAAGAAGGACTTTGGAAATCGCTGTATTCAACTCAGATACACGTGGGTTCAGGCACAACGATTCCACATGCTTTTCGCACAACCTTTCCCTGCCACTAACATGAGGACGTTAGCAGCTCCTTCTACAGTCAAGCAGGATGCGGGAGGGTTGTGCCCTGTCCTTAGCTCTCACAGGGAAGCATGCCTTGAAGCCAGCTGTCAACTAGCTGCATTCTTATGGCAGGGTGAAGGTAGCAGTATTCTGAGACAGGAGGTTCCCAGATTACCACTCTACTGTACCTGGAGATACCTTCCAGGTCTGCATTGTTAACTTGCGTCTCAGAAGCCTCTGGCAAACGTCTCTGGTGAAGACGTGCGAAACTCACTCTGCAGGCAGTGTGGAACTGTGAGGGACTGAGGGTGAGCTCAACTCTCAGAAGTAAGATGTTTTTGACAAGGCGTTCAACTACCCACTCACGTATGGAACTTAGTACGTAGCACCAGTCTACCCCAGGAATTACTAGGAAATCGCTTGATTGAGCTTGGAGGCACTCGTCTTGTGTGCCGGGAGATTCCAGTTACCTCTCCCAACACTTGCGTCAAGCAGCGAGCCTAGGCCTTTTGGAAGCGAAAGGTAGCGGCAGGCAGGATGTAGGGTACAGGCCATAAGCTCAACTCTCAGAAGTGTGTATGCATGGGTGGCAGATGTCTGCTACCCACTCGGACATGGGAGTTGGAACCTAGCTACACTCCTATTGAAGAAGGATGTTGGAAATCGCTGTATACAACTCAGATACACGGGAGTTCAGGCCCAATGCTTACACATGCTTTTCCCACAACCTATCCCAGCCACTAACATAAGGAGGTTAGCAGGTACGTCTACAGTCAGGCAGGGTGCGGGAGGGTTCTGCCCTGTCCTCAGCTCTCACAGGGAAGCATGCCTAGAAGCCAGCTCTCAGCTAGCTGCATTCTTATGACAGTGTGAAGGTAGCAGTATTCTGAGACAGGAGGTTCCCAGATTACCACTCTACTGCACCTGGAGATACCCTCCAGGTCTGCATTGTTAACTTGCGTCTCAGAAGCCTCTGGCAAAAGTCTCTGGGGAAGACGTGGGAAACCTACTCTGCAGGCAGTGTGGAACTGTGAGGGACTGAGGGTGAGCTCAACTCTCAGCAGTAAGATGATTTTGGACAAGGCGTTCAGCTACCTTCTCACATATGGAACTTAGTATGTAGCACCAGTCTACCCCAGGAATTACTGGGAAATCGCTGGATTGAGCTTGGAGGCACTAGTCTTGTGTGTCGGGAGATTCCAGTTACCTCTCCCAACACTTCGGTGAAGCAGCGAGCCTAGGCCTTTTGGAAGCGAAAGGTAGCTGCAGGCAGGAGGTAGGGTTACAGGCCATAAGCTCAACTCTCAGAAGTGGGTATGCAGGGGGGGCAGATGTCTGCTACACACTCGGACATGCGAGTGGGAACCTAGCTACACTCTGATGAAGAAGGACTTTGGAAATCGCTGTATTCAACTCAGATACACGTGGGTTCAGGCACAACGATTCCACATGCTTTTCTCACAACCTTTCCCTGCCACTAACATGAGGACGTTAGCAGCTCCTTCTACAGTCAAGCAGGATGCGGGAGGGTTGTGCCCTGTCCTTAGCTCTCACAGGGAATCATGCCTTGAAGCCAGCTGTCAACTAGCTGCATTCTTATGGCAGGGTGAAGGTAGCAGTATTCTGAGACAGGAGGTTCCCAGATTACCACTCTACTGCACCTGGAGATACCCTCCAGGTCTGCATTGTTAACTTGCGTCTCAGAAGCCTCTGGCAAACGTCTCTGGTGAAGACGTGCGAAACTCACTCTGCAGGCACTGTGGACCTGTGAGGGACTGAGGGTGAGCTCAACTCTCAGAAGTAAGATGTTTTTGGACAAGGCGTTCAACTACCCACTCACGTATGGAACTTAGTACTTAGCACCAGTCTACCCCAGGAATTACTAGGAAATCGCTTGATTGAGCTTGGAGGCACTCGTCTTGTGTGCCGGGAGATTCCAGTTACCTCTCCCAACACTTGCGTCAAGCAGCGAGCCTAGGCCTTTTGGAAGCGAAAGGTAGCGGCAGGCACGATGTAGGGTACAGGCCATAAGGTCAACTCTCAGAAGTGTGTATGCATGGGAGGCAGATGTCTGCTACCCACTCGGACATGGGAGTTGGAACCTAGCTACACTCCTATTGAAGAAGGATGTTGGAAATCGCTGTATTCAACTCAGATACACGGGAGTTCAGGCCCAATGCTTACACATGCTTTTCCCACAACCTATCCCAGCCACTAACATAAGGAGGTTAGCAGGTACGTCTACAGTCAGGCAGGGTGCGGGAGGGTTCTGCCCTGTCCTCAGCTCTCACAGGGAAGCATGCCTAGAAGCCAGCTCTCAACTAGCTGCATTCTTATGACAGTGTGAAGGTAGCAGTATTCTGAGACAGGAGGTTCCCAGATTACCACTCTACTGCACCTGGAGATACCCTCCAGGTGTGCATTGTTAACTTGCGTCTCAGAAGCCTCTGGCAAAAGTCTCTGGTGAAGACGTGGGAAACCTACTCTGCAGGCAGTGTGGAACTGTGAGGGACTGAGGGTGAGCTCAACTCTCAGCAGTAAGATGATTTTGGACAAGGCGTTCAGCTACCTTCTCACATATGGAACTTAGTATGTAGCACCAGTCTACCCCAGGAATTACTGGGAAATCGCTGGATTGAGCTTGGAGGCACTAGTCTTGTGTGCCGGCAGATTCCAGTTCCCTCTCCCAACACTTCGGTGAAGCAGCGAGCCTAGGCCTTTTGGAAGCGAAAGGTAGCTGCAGGCAGGAGGTAGGGTTACAGGCCATAAGCTCAACTCTCAGAAGTGGGTATGCATGGGAGGCAGATGTCTGCTACCCACTCGGACATGCGAGTGGGAACCTAGCTACACTCTGATGAAGAAGGACTTTGGAAATCGCTGTATTCAACTCAGATACACGTGGGTTCAGGCACAACGATTCCACATGCTTTTCTCACAACCTTTCCCTGCCACTAACATGAGGACGTTAGCAGCTCCTTCTACAGTCAAGCAGGATGCGGGAGGGTTCTGCCCTGTCCTTAGCTCTCACAGGGAAGCATGCCTTGAAGCCAGCTGTCAACTAGCTGCATTCTTAGGGCAGGGTGAAGGTAGCAGTATTCTGAGACAGGAGGTTCCCAGATTACCACTCTACTGCACCTGGAGATACCCTCCAGGTCTGCATTGTTAACTTGCGTCTCATAGCCTCTGGCAAACGTCTCTGGTGAAGACGTGCGAAACTCACTCTGCAGGCAGTGTGGAACTGTGAGGGACTGAGGGTGAGCTCAACTCTCAGAAGTAAGATGATTTTGGACAAGGCGTTCAGCTACCTTCTCACATATGGAACTTAGTATGTAGCACCAGTCTACCCCAGGAATTACTGGGAAATCGCTGGATTGAGCTTGGAGGCACTAGTCTTGTGTGCCGGCAGATTCCAGTTCCCTCTCCCAACACTTCGGTGAAGCAGCGAGCCTAGGCCTTTTGGAAGCGAAAGGTAGCTGCAGGCAGGAGGTAGGGTTACAGGCCATAAGCTCAACTCTCAGAAGTGGGTATGCATGGGAGGCAGATGTCTGCTACCCACTCGGACATGCGAGTGGGAACCTAGCTACACTCTGATGAAGAAGGACTTTGGAAATCGATGTATTCAACTCAGATACACGTGGGTTCAGGCACAAGGATTCCACATGCTTTTCTCACAACCTTTCCCTGCCACTAACATGAGGACGTTAGCAGCTCCTTCTACAGTCAAGCAGGATGCGGGAGGGTTCTGCCCTGTCCTTAGCTCTCACAGGGAAGCATGCCTTGAAGCCAGCTGTCAACTAGCTGCATTCTTAGGGCAGGTTGAAGGTAGCAGTATTCTGAGACAGGAGGTTCCCAGATTACCACTCTACTGCACCTGGAGATACCCTCCAGGTCTGCATTGTTAACTTGCGTCTCATAGCCTCTGGCAAACGTCTCTGGTGAAGACGTGCTAAACTCACTCTGCAGGCAGTGTGGAACTGTCAGGGACTGAGGCTGAGCTCAACTCTCAGAAGTAAGATGTTTTTGGACAAGGCGTTCAACTACCTACTCACGTATGGAACTTAGTATGTAGCACCAGTCTACCCCAGGAATTACTAGGAAATCGCTTGATTGAGCTTGGAGGCACTAGTCTTGTGTGCCGGCAGATTCCAGTTACCTCTCCCAACACTTGCGTCAAGCAGCGAGCCTAGGCCTTTTGAAGCGAAAGGTAGCGGCAGGCAGGATGTAGGGTTACAGGCCATAAGCTCAACTCTCAGAAGTGGGTATGCATGGGAGGCAGATGTCTGCTACCCACTCGGACATGGGAGTTGGAACCTAGCTACACTCCTATTGAAGAAGGACTTTGGAAATCGCTGTATTCAACTCAGATACACGTGGGTTCAGGCACAACGATTCCACATGCTTTTCCCACAACCTATCCCAGCCACTAACATGAGGACGTTAGCAGCTCCTTCTACAGTCAAGCAGGATGCGGGAGGGTTGTGCCCTGTCCTTAGCTCTCACAGGGAAGCATGCCTTGAAGCCAGCTGTCAACTAGCTGCATTCTTATGGCAGGGTGAAGGTAGCAGTATTCTGAGACAGGAGGTTCCCAGATTACCACTCTACTGTACCTGGAGATACCTTCCAGGTCTGCATTGTTAACTTGCGTCTCAGAAGCCTCTGGCAAACGTCTCTGGTGAAGACGTGCGAAACTCACTCTGCAGGCAGTGTGGAACTGTGAGGGACTGAGGGTGAGCTCAACTCTCAGAAGCAAGATGTTTTTGGACAAGGCGTTCAACTACCCACTCACGTATGGAACTTAGTACGTAGCACCAGTCTACCCCAGGAATTACTAGGAAATCGCTTGATTGAGCTTGGAGGCACTCGTCTTGTGTGCCGGGAGATTCCAGTTACCTCTCCCAACACTTGCGTCAAGCAGCGAGCCTAGGCCTTTTGGAAGCGAAAGGTAGCGGCAGGCAGGATGTAGGGTACAGGCCATAAGCTCAACTCTCAGAAGTGTCTATGCATGGGTGGCAGATGTCTGCTACCCACTCGGACATGGGAGTTGGAACCTAGCTACACTCCTATTGAAGAAGGATGTTGGAAATCGCTGTATTCAACTCAGATACACGGGAGTTCAGGCCCAATGCTTACACATGCTTTTCCCACAACCTATCCCAGCCACTAACATAAGGAGGTTAGCAGGTACGTCTACAGTCAGGCAGGGTGCGGGAGGGTTCTGCCCTGTCCTCAGCTCTCACAGGGAAGCATGCCTAGAAGCCAGCTCTCAACTAGCTGCATTCTTATGACAGTGTGAAGGTAGCAGTATTCTGAGACAGGAGGTTCCCAGATTACCACTCTACTGCACCTGGAGATACCCTCCAGGTGTGCATTGTTAACTTGCGTCTCAGAAGCCTCTGGCAAAAGTCTCTGGTGAAGACGTGGGAAACCTACTCTGCAGGCAGTGTGGAACTGTGAGGGACTGAGGGTGAGCTCAACTCTCAGCAGTAAGATGATTTTGGACAAGGCGTTCAGCTACCTTCTCACATATGGAACTTAGTATGTAGCACCAGTCTACCCCAGGAATTACTGGGAAATCGCTGGATTGAGCTTGGAGGCACTAGTCTTGTGTGTCGGGAGACTCCAGTTACCTCTCCGAACACTTCGGTGAAGCAGCGAGCCTAGGCCTTTTGGAAGCGAAAGGTAGCTACAGGCAGGAGGTAGGGTTACAGGCCATAAGCTCAACTCTCAGAAGTGGGTATGCATGGGAGGCAGATGTCTGCTACCCACTCGGACATGCGAGTGGGAACCTAGCTACACTCTGATGAAGAAGGACTTTGGAAATCGCTGTATTCAACTCAGATACACGTGGGTTCAGGCACAACGATTCCACATGCTTTTCTCACAACCTTTCCCTGCCACTAACATGAGGACGTTAGCAGCTCCTTCTACAGTCAAGCAGGATGCGGGAGGGTTGTGCCCTGTCCTTAGCTCTCACAGGGAAGCATGCCTTGAAGCCAGCTGTCAACTAGCTGCATTCTTATGGCAGGGTGAAGGTAGCAGTATTCTGAGACAGGAGGTTCCCAGATTACCACTCTACTGCACCTGGAGATACCTTCCAGGTCTGCATTGTTAACTTGCGTCTCAGAAGCCTCTGGCAAACGTCTCTGGTGAAGACGTGCGAAACTCACTCTGCAGGCAGTGTGGAACTGTGAGGGACTGAGGGTGAGCTCAACTCTCAGAAGTAAGATGTTTTTGAACAAGGCGTTCAACTACCCACTCACGTATGGAACTTAGTACGTAGCACAAGTCTACCCCAGGAATTACTAGGAAATCGCTTGTTTGAGCTTGGAGGCACTCGTCTTGTGTGCCGGGAGATTCCAGTTACCTCTCCCAACACTTGCGTCAAGCAGCGAGCCTAGGCCTTTTGGAAGCGAAAGGTAGCGGCAGGCAGGATGTAGGGTACAGGCCATAAGCTCAACTCTCAGAAGTGTGTATGCATGGGAGGCAGATGTCTGCTACCCACTCGGACATGGGAGTTGGAACCTAGCTACACTCCTATTGAAGAAGGATGTTGGAAATCGCTGTATTCAACTCAGATACACGGGAGTTCAGGCCCAATGCTTACACATGCTTTTCCCACAACCTATCCCAGCCACTAACATAAGGAGGTTAGCAGGTACGTCTACAGTCAGGCAGGGTGCGGGAGGGTTCTGCCCTGTCCTCAGCTCTCACAGGGAAGCATGCCTAGAAGCCAGCTCTCAACTAGCTGCATTCTTATGACAGTGTGAAGGTAGCAGTATTCTGAGACAGGAGGTTCCCAGATTACCACTCTACTGCACCTGGAGATACCCTCCAGGTGTGCATTGTTAACTTGCGTCTCAGAAGCCTCTGGCAAAAGTCTCTGGTGAAGACGTGGGAAACCTACTCTGCAGGCAGTGTGGAACTGTGAGGGACTGAGGGTGAGCTCAACTCTCAGCAGTAAGATGATTTTGGACAAGGCGTTCAGCTACCTTCTCACATATGGAACTTAGTATGTAGCACCAGTCTACCCCAGGAATTACTGGGAAATCGCTGGATTGAGCTTGGAGGCACTAGTCTTGTGTGTCGGGAGACTCCAGTTACCTCTCCGAACACTTCGGTGAAGCAGCGAGCCTAGGCCTTTTGGAAGCGAAAGGTAGCTACAGGCAGGAGGTAGGGTTACAGGCCATAAGCTCAACTCTCAGAAGTGGGTATGCATGGGAGGCAGATGTCTGCTACCCACTCGGACATGCGAGTGGGAACCTAGCTACACTCTGATGAAGAAGGACTTTGGAAATCGCTGTATTCAACTCAGATACACGTGGGTTCAGGCACAACGATTCCACATGCTTTTCTCACAACCTTTCCCTGCCACTAACATGAGGACGTTAGCAGCTCCTTCTACAGTCAAGCAGGATGCGGGAGGGTTGTGCCCTGTCCTTAGCTCTCACAGGGAAGCATGCCTTGAAACCAGCTGTCAACTAGCTGCATTCTTATGGCAGGGTGAAGGTAGCAGTATTCTGAGACAGGAGGTTCCCAGATTACCACTCTACTGCACCTGGAGATACCTTCCAGGTCTGCATTGTTAACTTGCGTCTCAGAAGCCTCTGGCAAACGTCTCTGGTGAAGACGTGCGAAACTCACTCTGCAGGCAGTGTGGAACTGTGAGGGACTGAGGGTGAGCTCAACTCTCAGAAGTAAGATGTTTTTGAACAAGGCGTTCAACTACCCACTCACGTATGGAACTTAGTACGTAGCACCAGTCTACCCCAGGAATTACTAGGAAATCGCTTGATTGAGCTTGGAGGCACTCGTCTTGTGTGCCGGGAGATTCCAGTTACCTCTCCCAACACTTGCGTCAAGCAGCGATCCTAGGCCTTTTGGAAGCGAAAGGTAGCGGCAGGCAGGATGTAGGGTACAGGCCATAAGCTCAACTCTCAGAAGTGTGTATGCATGGGTGGCAGATGTCTGCTACCCACTCGGACATGGGAGTTGGAACCTAGCTACACTCCTATTGAAGAAGGATGTTGGAAATCGCTGTATTCAACTCAGATACACGGGAGTTCAGGCCCAATGCTTACACATGCTTTTCCCACAACCTATCCCAGCCACTAACATAAGGAGGTTAGCAGGTACGTCTACAGTCAGGCAGGGTGCGGGAGGGTTCTGCCCTGTCCTCAGCTCTCACAGGGAAGCATGCCTAGAAGCCAGCTCTCAACTAGCTGCATTCTTATGACAGTGGAAAGGTAGCAGTATTCTGAGACAGGAGGTTCCCAGATTACCACTCTACTGCACCTGGAGATTCCCTCCAGGTGTGCATTGTTAACTTGCGTCTCAGAAGCCTCTGGCAAAAGTCTCTGGTGAAGACGTGGGAAACCTACTCTGCAGGCAGTGTGGAACTGTGAGGGACTGAGGGTGAGCTCAACTCTCAGCAGTAAGATGATTTTGGACAAGGCGTTCAGCTACCTTCTCACATATGGAACTTAGTATGTAGCACCAGTCTACCCCAGGAATTACTGGGAAATCGCTGGATTGAGCTTGGAGGCACTAGTCTTGTGTGCCGGCAGATTCCAGTTCCCTCTCCCAACACTTCGGTGAAGCAGCGAGCCTAGGCCTTTTGGAAGCGAAAGGTAGCTGCAGGCAGGAGGTAGGGTTACAGGCCATAAGCTCAACTCTCAGAAGTGGGTATGCATGGGAGGCAGATGTCTGCTACCCACTCGGACATGCGAGTGGGAACCTAGCTACACTCTGATGAAGAAGGACTTTGGAAATCGCTGTATTCAACTCAGATACACGTGGGTTCAGGCACAACGATTCCACATGCTTTTCTCACAACCTTTCCCTGCCACTAACATGAGGACGTTAGCAGCTCCTTCTACAGTCAAGCAGGATGCGGGAGGGTTCTGCCCTGTCCTTAGCTCTCACAGGGAAGCATGCCTTGAAGCCAGCTGTCAACTAGCTGCATTCTTAGGGCAGGGTGAAGGTAGCAGTATTCTGAGACAGGAGGTTCCCAGATTACCACTCTACTGCACCTGGAGATACCCTCCAGGTCTGCATTGTTAACTTGCGTCTCATAGCCTCTGGCAAACGTCTCTGGTGAAGACGTGCTAAACTCACTCTGCAGGCAGTGTGGAACTGTGAGGGCCTGAGGGTGAGCTCAACTCTCAGAAGTAAGATGATTTTGGACAAGGCGTTCAGCTACCTTCTCACATATGGAACTTAGTATGTAGCACCAGTCTACCCCAGGAATTACTGGGAAATCGCTGGATTGAGCTTGGAGGCACTAGTCTTGTGTGCCGGCAGATTCCAGTTCCCTCTCCCAACACTTCGGTGAAGCAGCGAGCCTAGGCCTTTTGGAAGCGAAAGGTAGCTGCAGGCAGGAGGTAGGGTTACAGGCCATAAGCTCAACTCTCAGAAGTGGGTATGCATGGGAGGCAGATGTCTGCTACCCACTCGGACATGCGAGTGGGAACCTAGCTACACTCTGATGAAGAAGGACTTTGGAAATCGCTGTATTCAACTCAGATACACGTGGGTTCAGGCACAACGATTCCACATGCTTTTCTCACAACCTTTCCCTGCCACTAACATGAGGACGTTAGCAGCTCCTTCTACAGTCAAGCAGGATGCGGGAGGGTTCTGCCCTGTCCTTAGCTCTCACAGGGAAGCATGCCTTGAAGCCAGCTGTCAACTAGCTGCATTCTTAGGGCAGGGTGAAGGTAGCAGTATTCTGAGACAGGAGGTTCCCAGATTACCACTCTACTGCACCTGGAGATACCCTCCAGGTCTGCATTGTTAACTTGCGTCTCAGAAGCCTCTGGCAAACGTCTCTGGTGAAGACGTGCTAAACTCACTCTGCAGGCAGTGTGGAACTGTCAGGGACTGAGGCTGAGCTCAACTCTCAGAAGTAAGATGTTTTTGGACAAGGCGTTCAACTACCTACTCACGTATGGAACTTAGTATGTAGCACCAGTCTACCCCAGGAATTACTAGGAAATCGCTTGATTGAGCTTGGAGGCACTAGTCTTGTGTGCCGGCAGATTCCAGTTACCTCTCCCAACACTTGCGTCAAGCAGCGAGCCTAGGCCTTTTGAAGCGAAAGGTAGCGGCAGGCAGGATGTAGGGTTACAGGCCATAAGCTCAACTCTCAGAAGTGTGTATGCATGGGAGGCAGATGTCTGCTACCCACTCGGACATGGGAGTTGGAACCTAGCTACACTCCTAATGAAGAAGGACTTTGGAAATCGCTGTATTCAACTCAGATACACGTGGGTTCAGGCACAACGATTCCACATGCTTTTCCCACAACCTATCCCAGCCACTAACATGAGGACGTTAGCAGCTCCTTCTACAGTCAAGCAGGATGCGGGAGGGTTGTGCCCTGTCCTTAGCTCTCACAGGGAAGCATGCCTTGAAGCCAGCTCTCAACTAGCTGCATTCTTATGGCAGGGTGAAGGTAGCAGTATTCTGAGACAGGAGGTTCCCAGATTACCACTCTACTGCACCTGGAGATGCCGTCCAGGTCTGCATTGTTAACTTGCGTCTCATAGCCTCTGGCAAACGTCTCTGGTGAAGACGTGCGAAACTCACTCTGCAGGCAGTGTGGAACTGTGAGGGACTGAGGGTGAGCTCAACTCTCAGAAGTAAGATGATTTTGGACAAGGCGTTCAGCTACCTTCTCACATATGGAACTTAGTATGTAGCACCAGTCTACCCCAGGAATTACTAGGAAATCGCTTGATTGAGCTTGGAGGCACTAGTCTTGTGTGCCGGGAGATTCCAGTTACCTCTCCCAACACTTGCGTCAAGCAGCGAGCCTAGGCCTTTTGGAAGCGAAAGGTAGCGGCAGGCACGATGTACGGTTACAGGCCATGAGCTCAACTCTCAGAAGTGTGTATGCATGGGAGGCAGATGTCTGCTACCCACTCGGACATGGGAGTTGGAACCTAGCTACACTCCTATTGAAGAAGGATGTTGGAAATCGCTGTATTCAACTCAGATACACGGGAGTTCAGGCCCAATGCTTACACATGCTTTTCCCACAACCTATCCCAGCCACTAACATAAGGAGGTTAGCAGGTACGTCTACAGTCAGGCAGGATGCTGGAGGGTTCTGCCCTGTCCTCAACTCTCACAGGGAAGCATGCCTAGAAGCCAGCTCTCAACTAGCTGCATTCTTATGACAGTGTGAAGGTAGCAGTACTCTGAGTCAGGAGGTTCCAAGATTACCACTCTACTGCACCTGGAGATACCGTCCAGGTCTGCATTGTTAACTTGCGTCTCATAGCCTCTGGCAAACGTCTCTGGTGAAGACGTGCGAAACTCACTCTGCAGGCAGTGTGGAACTGTGAGGGACTGAGGGTGAGCTCAACTCTCAGAAGTAAGATGATTTTGGACAAGGCGTTCAGCTACCTTCTCACATATGGAACTTAGTATGTAGCACCAGTCTACCCCAGGAATTACTGGGAAATCGCTGGATTGAGCTTGGAGGCACTAGTCTTGTGTGCCGGCAGATTCCAGTTCCCTCTCCCAACACTTCGGTGAAGCAGCGAGCCTAGGCCTTTTGGAAGCGAAAGGTAGCTGCAGGCAGGAAGTAGGGTTACAGGCCATAAGCTCAACTCTCAGAAGTGGGTATGCATGGGAGGCAGATGTCTGCTACCCACTCGGACATGCGAGTGGGAACCTAGCTACACTCTGATGAAGAAGGACTTTGGAAATCGCTGTATTCAACTCAGATACACGTGGGTTCAGGCACAACGATTCCACATGCTTTTCTCACAACCTTTCCCTGCCACTAACATGAGGACGATAGCAGCTCGTTCTACAGTCAAGCAGGATGCGGGAGGGTTCTGCCCTGTCCTTAGCTCTCACAGGGAAGCATGCCTTGAAGCCAGCTGTCAACTAGCTGCATTCTTAGGGCAGGTTGAAGGTAGCAGTATTCTGAGACAGGAGGTTCCCAGATTACCACTCTACTGCACCTGGAGATACCCTCCAGGTCTGCATTGTTAACTTGCGTCTCATAGCCTCTGGCAAACGTCTCTGGTGAAGACGTGCTAAACTCACTCTGCAGGCAGTGTGGAACTGTCAGGGACTGAGGCTGAGCTCAACTCTCAGAAGTAAGATGTTTTTGGACAAGGCGTTCAACTACCTACTCACGTATGGAACTTAGTATGTAGCACCAGTCTACCCCAGGAATTACTAGGAAATCGCTTGATTGAGCTTGGAGGCACTAGTCTTGTGTGCCGGCAGATTCCAGTTACCTCTCCCAACACTTGCGTCAAGCAGCGAGCCTAGGCCTTTTGAAGCGAAAGGTAGCGGCAGGCAGGATGTAGGGTTACAGGCCATAAGCTCAACTCTCAGAAGTGGGTATGCATGGGAGGCAGATGTCTGCTACCCACTCGGACATGGGAGTTGGAACCTAGCTACACTCCTATTGAAGAAGGACTTTGGAAATCGCTGTATTCAACTCAGATACACGTGGGTTCAGGCACAACGATTCCACATGCTTTTCCCACAACCTATCCCAGCCACTAACATGAGGACGTTAGCAGCTCCTTCTACAGTCAAGCAGGATGCGGGAGGGTTGTGCCCTGTCCTTAGCTCTCACAGGGAAGCATGCCTTGAAGCCAGCTGTCAACAAGCTGCATTCTTATGGCAGGGTGAAGGTAGCAGTATTCTGAGACAGGAGGTTCCCAGATTACCACTCTACTGCACCTGGAGATACCGTCCAGGTCTGCATTGTTAACTTGCGTCTCATAGCCTCTGGCAAACGTCTCTGGTGAAGACGTGCGAAACTCACTCTGCAGGCAGTGTGAAACTGTGAGGGACTGAGGGTGAGCTCAACTCTCAGAAGTAAGATGATTTTGGACAAGGCGTTCAGCTACCTTCTCACATATGGAACTTAGTATGTAGCACCAGTCTACCCCAGGAATTACTAGGAAATCGCTTGATTGAGCTTGGAGGCACTAGTCTTGTGTGCCGGGAGATTCCAGTTACCTCTCCCAACACTTGCGTCAAGCAGCGAGCCTAGGCCTTTTGGAAGCGAAAGGTAGCGGCAGGCACGATGTACGGTTACAGGCCATGAGCTCAACTCTCAGAAGTGTGTATGCATGGGAGGCAGATGTCTGCTACCCACTCGGACATGGGAGTTGGAACCTTGCTACACTCCTATTGAAGAAGGATGTTGGGAATCGCTGTATTCAACTCAGATACACTGGAGTTCAGGCACAACGATTCCACATGCTTTTCCCACAACCTATCCCAGCCACTAACATGAGGACGTTAGCAGCTCCTCTACAGTCAAGCAGGATGCGGGAGGGTTGTGCCCTGTCCTTAGCTCTCACAGGGAAGCATGCCTTGAAGCCAGCTGTCAACTAGCTGCATTCTTATGGCAGGGTGAAGGTAGCAGTATTCTGAGACAGGAGGTTCCCAGATTACCACTCTACTGTACCTGGAGATACCTTCCAGGTCTGCATTGTTAACTTGCGTCTCAGAAGCCTCTGGCAAACGTCTCTGGTGAAGACGTGCGAAACTCACTCTGCAGGCAGTGTGGAACTGTGAGGGACTGAGGGTGAGCTCAACTCTCAGAAGTAAGATGTTTTTGGACAAGGCGTTCAACTACCCACTCACGTATGGAACTTAGTACGTAGCACCAGTCTACCCCAGGAATTACTGGGAAATCGCTGGATTGAGCTTGGAGGCACTAGTCTTGTGTGTCGGGAGACTCCAGTTACCTCTCCGAACACTTCGGTGAAGCAGCGAGCCTAGGCCTTTTGGAAGCGAAAGGTAGCTACAGGCAGGAGGTAGGGTTACAGGCCATAAGCTCAACTCTCAGAAGTGGGTATGCATGGGAGGCAGATGTCTGCTACCCACTCGGACATGCGAGTGGGAACCTAGCTACACTCTGATGAAGAAGGACTTTGGTAATCGCTGTATTCAACTCAGATACACGTGGGTTCAGGCACAACGATTCCACATGCTTTTCTCACAACCTTTCCCTGCCACTAACATGAGGACGTTAGCAGCTCCTTCTACAGTCAAGCAGGATGCGGGAGGGTTGTGCCCTGTCCTTAGCTCTCACAGGGAAGCATGCCTTGAAGCCAGCTGTCAACTAGCTGCATTCTTATGGCAGGGTGAAGGTAGCAGTATTCTGAGACAGGAGGTTCCCAGATTACCACTCTACTGCACCTGGAGATACCTTCCAGGTCTGCATTGTTAACTTGCGTCTCAGAAGCCTCTGGCAAACGTCTCTGGTGAAGACGTGCGAAACTCACTCTGCAGGCAGTGTGGAACTGTCAGGGACTGAGGCTGAGCTCAACTCTCAGAAGTAAGATGTTTTTGAACAAGGCGTTCAACTACCCACTCACGTATGGAACTTAGTACGTAGCACAAGTCTACCCCAGGAATTACTAGGAAATCGCTTGTTTGAGCTTGGAGGCACTCGTCTTGTGTGCCGGGAGATTCCAGTTACCTCTCCCAACACTTGCGTCAAGCAGCGAGCCTAGGCCTTTTGGAAGCGAAAGGTAACGGCAGGCAGGATGTAGGGTACAGGCCATAAGCTCAACTCTCAGAAGTGTGTATGCATGGGAGGCAGATGTCTGCTACCCACTCGGACATGGGAGTTGGAACCTAGCTACACTCCTATTGAAGAAGGATGTTGGAAATCGCTGTATTCAACTCAGATACACGGGAGTTCAGGCCCAATGCTTACACATGCTTTTCCCACAACCTATCCCAGCCACTAACATAAGGAGGTTAGCAGGTACGTCTACAGTCAGGCAGGGTGCGGGAGGGTTCTGCCCTGTCCTCAGCTCTCACAGGGAAGCATGCCTAGAAGCCAGCTCTCAACTAGCTGCATTCTTATGACAGTGTGAAGGTAGCAGTATTCTGAGACAGGAGGTTCCCAGATTACCACTCTACTGCACCTGGAGATACCCTCCAGGTGTGCATTGTTAACTTGCGTCTCAGAAGCCTCTGGCAAAAGTCTCTGGTGAAGACGTGGGAAACCTACTCTGCAGGCAGTGTGGAACTGTGAGGGACTGAGGGTGAGCTCAACTCTCAGCAGTAAGATGATTTTGGACAAGGCGTTCAGCTACCTTCTCACATATGGAACTTAGTATGTAGCACCAGTCTACCCCAGGAATTACTGGGAAATCGCTGGATTGAGCTTGGAGGCACTAGTCTTGTGTGTCGGGAGACTCCAGTTACCTCTCCGAACACTTCGGTGAAGCAGCGAGCCTAGGCCTTTTGGAAGCGAAAGGTAGCTACAGGCAGGAGGTAGGGTTACAGGCCATAAGCTCAACTCTCAGAAGTGGGTATGCATGGGAGGCAGATGTCTGCTACCCACTCGGACATGCGAGTGGGAACCTAGCTACACTCTGATGAAGAAGGACTTTGGAAATCGCTGTATTCAACTCAGATACACGTGGGTTCAGGCACAACGATTCCACATGCTTTTCTCACAACCTTTCCCTGCCACTAACATGAGGACGTTAGCAGCTCCTTCTACAGTCAAGCAGGATGCGGGAGGGTTGTGCCCTGTCCTTAGCTCTCACAGGGAAGCATGCCTTGAAGCCAGCTGTCAACTAGCTGCATTCTTATGGCAGGGTGAAGGTAGCAGTATTCTGAGACAGGAGGTTCCCAGATTACCACTCTACTGCACCTGGAGATACCTTCCAGGTCTGCATTGTTAACTTGCGTCTCAGAAGCCTCTGGCAAACGTCTCTGGTGAAGACGTGCGAAACTCACTCTGCAGGCAGTGTGGAACTGTGAGGGACTGAGGGTGAGCTCAACTCTCAGAAGTAAGATGTTTTTGAACAAGGCGTTCAACTACCCACTCACGTATGGAACTTAGTACGTAGCACAAGTCTACCCCAGGAATTACTAGGAAATCGCTTGATTGAGCTTGGAGGCACTCGTCTTGTGTGCCGGGAGATTCCAGTTACCTCTCCCAACACTTGCGTCAAGCAGCGAGCCTAGGCCTTTTGGAAGCGAAAGGTAGCGGCAGGCAGGATGTAGGGTACAGGCCATAAGCTCAACTCTCAGAAGTGTGTATGCATGGGAGGCAGATGTCTGCTACCCACTCGGACATGGGAGTTGGAACCTAGCTACACTCCTATTGAAGAAGGATGTTGGAAATCGCTGTATTCAACTCAGATACACGGGAGTTCAGGCCCAATGCTTACACATGCTTTTCCCACAACCTATCCCAGCCACTAACATAAGGAGGTTAGCAGGTACGTCTACAGTCAGGCAGGGTGCGGGAGGGTTCTGCCCTGTCCTCAGCTCTCACAGGGAAGCATGCCTAGAAGCCAGCTCTCAACTAGCTGCATTCTTATGACAGTGTGAAGGTAGCAGTATTCTGAGTAAGGAGGTTCCCAGATTACCACTCTACTGCACCTGGAGATACCCTCCAGGTGTGCATTGTTAACTTGCGTCTCAGAAGCCTCTGGCAAAAGTCTCTGGTGAAGACGTGGGAAACCTACTCTGCAGGCAGTGTGGAACTGTGAGGGACTGAGGGTGAGCTCAACTCTCAGCAGTAAGATGATTTTGGACAAGGCGTTCAGCTACCTTCTCACATATGGAACTTAGTATGTAGCACCAGTCTACCCCAGGAATTACTGGGAAATCGCTGGATTGAGCTTGGAGGCACTAGTCTTGTGGGTCGGGAGACTCCAGTTACCTCTCCCAACACTTCGGTGAAGCAGCGAGCCTAGGCCTTTTGGAAGCGAAAGGTAGCTGCAGGCAGGAGGTAGGGTTACAGGCCATAAGCTCAACTCTCAGAAGTGGTATGCATGGGAGGCAGATGTCTGCTACCCACTCGGACATGCGAGTGGGAACCTAGCGACACTCTGATGAAGAAGGACTTTGGAAATCGCTGTATTCAACTCAGATACACGTGGGTTCAGGCACAACGATTCCACATGCTTTTCTCACAACCTTTCCCTGCCACTAACATGAGGACGTTAGCAGCTCCTTCTACAGTCAAGCAGGATGCGGGAGGGTTGTGCCCTGTCCTTAGCTCTCACAGGGAAGCATGCCTTGAAGCCAGCTGTCAACTAGCTGCATTCTTATGACAGTGTGAAGGTAGCAGTATTCTGAGTAAGGAGGTTCCCAGATTACCACTCTACTGCACCTGGAGATACCCTCCAGGTCTGCATTGTTAACTTGCGTCTCAGAAGCCTCTGGCAAACGTCTCTGGTGAAGACGTGCGAAACTCACTCTGCAGGCAGTGTGGAACTGTGAGGGACTGAGGGTGAGCTCAACTCTCAGAAGTAAGATGTTTTTGGACAAGGCGTTCAACTACCCACTCACGTATGGAACTTTGTACGTAGCACCAGTCTACCCCAGGAATTACTAGGAAATCGCTTGATTGAGCTTGGAGGCACTCGTCTTGTGTGCCGGGAGATTCCAGTTACCTCTCCCAACACTTGCGTCAAGCAGCGATCCTAGGCCTTTTGGAAGCGAAAGGTAGCGGCAGGCAGGATGTAGGGTACAGGCCATAAGCTCAACTCTCAGAAGTGTGTATGCACGGGTGGCAGATGTCTGCTACCCACTCGGACATGGGAGTTGGAACCTAGCTACACTCCTATTGAAGAAGGATGTTGGAAATCGCTGTATTCAACTCAGATACACGGGAGTTCAGGCCCAATGCTTACACATGCTTTTCCCACAACCTATCCCAGCCACTAACATAAGGAGGTTAGCAGGTACGTCTACAGTCAGGCAGGGTGCGGGAGGGTTCTGCCCTGTCCTCAGCTCTCACAGGGAAGCATGCCTAGAAGCCAGCTCTCAACTAGCTGCATTCTTATGACAGTGGAAAGGTAGCAGTATTCTGAGACAGGAGGTTCCCAGATTACCACTCTACTGCACCTGGAGATTCCCTCCAGGTGTGCATTGTTAACTTGCGTCTCAGAAGCCTCTGGCAAAAGTCTCTGGGGAAGACGTGGGAAACCTACTCTGCAGGCAGTGTGGAACTGTGAGGGACTGAGGGTGAGCTCAACTCTCAGCAGTAAGATGATTTTGGACAAGGCGTTCAGCTACCTTCTCACATATGGAACTTAGTATGTAGCACCAGTCTACCCCAGGAATTACTGGGAAATCGCTGGATTGAGCTTGGAGGCACTAGTCTTGTGTGTCGGGAGATTCCAGTTACCTCTCCCAACACTTCGGTGAAGCAGCGAGCCTAGGCCTTTTGGAAGCGAAAGGTAGCTGCAGGCAGGAGGTAGGGTTACAGGCCATAAGCTCAACTCTCAGAAGTGGGTATACAGGGGGGGCAGATGTCTGCTACACACTCGGACATGCGAGTGGGAACCTAGCTACACTCTGATGAAGAAGGACTTTGGAAATCGCTGTATTCAACTCAGATACACGTGGGTTCAGGCACAACGATTCCACATGCTTTTCTCACAACCTTTCCCTGCCACTAACATGAGGACGTTAGCAGCTCCTTCTACAGTCAAGCAGGATGCGGGAGGGTTGTGCCCTGTCCTTAGCTCTCACAGGGAAGCATGCCTTGAAGCCAGCTGTCAACTAGCTGCATTCTTATGGCAGGGTGAAGGTAGCAGTATTCTGAGACAGGAGGTTCCCAGATTACCACTCTACTGCACCTGGAGATACCCTCCAGGTCTGCATTGTTAACTTGCATCTCAGAAGCCTCTGCCAAACGTCTCTGTTGAAGACGTGCGAAACTCACTCTACAGGCACTGTGGAACTGTGAGGGACTGAGGGTGAGCTCAACTCTCAGAAGTAAGATGTTTTTGGACAAGGCGTTCAACTACCCACTCACGTATGGAACTTAGTACTTAGCACCAGTCTACCCCAGGAATTACTAGGAAATCGCTTGATTGAGCTTGGAGGCACTCGTCTTGTGTGCCGGGAGATTCCAGTTACCTCTCCCAACACTTGCGTCAAGCAGCGAGCCTAGGCCTTTTGGAAGCGAAATGTAGCGGCAGGCACGATGTAGGGTACAGGCCATAAGCTCAACTCTCAGAAGTGTGTATGCATGGGAGGCAGATGTCTGCTACCCACTCGGACATGGGAGTTGGAACCTAGCTACACTCCTATTGAAGAAGGATGTTGGAAATCGCTGTATTCAACTCAGATACACGGGAGTTCAGGCCCAATGCTTACACATGCTTTTCCCACAACCTATCCCAGCCACTAACATAAGGAGGTTAGCATGTACGTCTACAGTCAGGCAGGGTGCGGGAGGGTTCTGCCCTGTCCTCAGCTCTCACAGGGAAGCATGCCTAGAAGCCAGCTCTCAACTAGCTGCATTCTTATGACAGTGTGAAGGTAGCAGTATTCTGAGACAGGAGGTTCCCAGATTACCACTCTACTGCACCTGGAGATACCCTCCAGGTCTGCATTGTTAACTTGCGTCTCAGAAGCCTCTGGCAAAAGTCTCTGGGGAAGACGTGGGAAACCTACTCTGCAGGCAGTGTGGAACTGTGAGGGACTGAGGGTGAGCTCAACTCTCAGCAGTAAGATGATTTTGGACAAGGCGTTCAGCTACCTTCTCACATATGGAACTTAGTATGTAGCACCAGTCTACCCCAGGAATTACTGGGAAATCGCTGGATTGAGCTTGGAGGCACTAGTCTTGTGTGTCGGGAGATTCCAGTTACCTCTCCCAACACTTCGGTGAAGCAGCGAGCCTAGGCCTTTTGGAAGCGAAAGGTAGCTGCAGGCAGGAGGTAGGGTTACAGGCCATAAGCTCAACTCTCAGAAGTGGGTATGCAGGGGGGGCAGATGTCTGCTACACACTCGGACATGCGAGTGGGAACCTAGCTACACTCTGATGAAGAAGGACTTTGGAAATCGCTGTATTCAACTCAGATACACGTGGGTTCAGGCACAACGATTCCACATGCTTTTCTCACAACCTTTCCCTGCCACTAACATGAGGACGTTAGCAGCTCCTTCTACAGTCAAGCAGGATGCGGGAGGGTTGTGCCCTGTCCTTAGCTCTCACAGGGAATCATGCCTTGAAGCCAGCTGTCAACTACCTGCATTCTTATGGCAGGGTGAAGGTAGCAGTATTCTGAGACAGGAGGTTCCCAGATTACCACTCTACTGCACCTGGAGATACCCTCCAGGTCTGCATTGTTAACTTGCGTCTCAGAAGCCTCTGGCAAACGTCTCTGGTGAAGACGTGCGAAACTCACTCTGCAGGCACTGTGGACCTGTGAGGGACTGAGGGTGAGCTCAACTCTCAGAAGTAAGATGTTTTTGGACAAGGCGTTCAACTACCCACTCACGTATGGAACTTAGTACTTAGCACCAGTCTACCCCAGGAATTACTAGGAAATCGCTTGATTGAGCTTGGAGGCACTCGTCTTGTGTGCCGGGAGATTCCAGTTACCTCTCCCAACACTTGCGTCAAGCAGCGAGCCTAGGCCTTTTGGAAGCGAAAGGTAGCGGCACGCACGATGTAGGGTACAGGCCATAAGGTCAACTCTCAGAAGTGTGTATGCATGGGAGGCAGATGTCTGCTACCCACTCGGACATGGGAGTTGGAACCTAGCTACACTCCTATTGAAGAAGGATGTTGGAAATCGCTGTATTCAACTCAGATACCACGGGAGTTCAGGCCCAATGCTTACACATGCTTTTCCCACAACCTATCCCAGCCACTAACATAAGGAGGTTAGCAGGTACGTCTACAGTCAGGCAGGGTGCGGGAGGGTTCTGCCCTGTCCTCAGCTCTCACAGGGAAGCATGCCTAGAAGCCAGCTCTCAACTAGCTGCATTCTTATGACAGTGTGAAGGTAGCAGTATTCTGAGTAAGGAGGTTCCCAGATTACCACTCTACTGCACCTGGAGATACCCTCCAGGTGTGCATTGTTAACTTGCGTCTCAGAAGCCTCTGGCAAAAGTCTCTGGTGAAGACGTGGGAAACCTACTCTGCAGGCAGTGTGGAACTGTGAGGGACTGAGGGTGAGCTCAACTCTCAGCAGTAAGATGATTTTGGACAAGGCGTTCAGCTACCTTCTCACATATGGAACTTAGTATGTAGCACAGTCTACCCCAGGAATTACTGGGAAATCGCTGGATTGAGCTTGGAGGCACTAGTCTTGTGTGTCGGGAGACTCCAGTTACCTCTCCCAACACTTGCGTCAAGCAGCGAGCCTAGGCCTTTTGGAAGCGAAAGGTAGCTGCAGGCAGGAGGTAGGGTTACAGGCCATAAGCTCAACTCTCAGAAGTGGGTATGCATGGGAGGCAGATGTCTGCTACCCACTCGGACATGCGAGTGGGAACCTAGCTACACTCTGATGAAGAAGGACTTTGGAAATCGCTGTATTCAACTCAGATACACGTGGGTTCAGGCACAACGATTCCACATGCTTTTCTCACAACCTTTCCCTGCCACTAACATGAGGACGTTAGCAGCTCCTTCTACAGTCAAGCAGGATGCGGGAGGGTTGTGCCCTGTCCTTAGCTCTCACAGGGAAGCATGCCTTGAAGCCAGCTGTCAACTAGCTGCATTCTTATGGCAGGGTGAAGGTAGCAGTATTCTGAGACAGGAGGTTCCCAGATTACCACTCTTCTGAACCTGGAGATACCTTCCAGGTCTGCATTGTTAACTTGCGTCTCAGAAGCCTCTGGCAAACGTCTCTGGTGAAGACGTGCGAAACTCACTCTGCAGGCAGTGTGGAACTATGAGGGACTGAGGGTGAGCTCAACTCTCAGAAGTAAGATGTTTTTGAACAAGGCGTTCAACTACCCACTCACGTATGGAACTTAGTACGTAGCACAAGTCTACCCCAGGAATTACTAGGAAATCGCTTGATTGAGCTTGTAGGCACTCGTCTTGTGTGCCGGGAGATTCCAGTTACCTCTCCCAACACTTGCGTCAAGCAGCGAGCCTAGGCCTTTTGGAAGCGAAAGGTAGCGGCAGGCAGGATGTAGGGTACAGGCCATAAGCTCAACTCTCAGAAGTGTGTATGCATGGGAGGCAGATGTCTGCTACCCACTCGGACATGGGAGTTGGAACCTAGCTACACTCCTATTGAAGAAGGATGTTGGAAATCGCTGTATTCAACTCAGATACACGGGAGTTCAGGCCCAATGCTTACACATGCTTTTCCCACAACCTATCCCAGCCACTAACATAAGGAGGTTAGCAGGTACGTCTACAGTCAGGCAGGGTGCGGGAGGGTTCTGCCCTGTCCTCAGCTCTCACAGGGAAGCATGCCTAGAAGCCAGCTCTCAACTAGCTGCATTCTTATGACAGTGTGAAGGTAGCAGTATTCTGAGTAAGGAGGTTCCCAGATTACCACTCTACTGCACCTGGAGATACCCTCCAGGTGTGCATTGTTAACTTGCGTCTCAGAAGCCTCTGGCAAAAGTCTCTGGTGAAGACGTGGGAAACCTACTCTGCAGGCAGTGTGGAACTGTGAGGGACTGAGGGTGAGCTCAACTCTCAGCAGTAAGATGATTTTGGACAAGGCGTTCAGCTACCTTCTCACATATGGAACTTAGTATGTAGCACCAGTCTACCCCAGGAATTACTGGGAAATCGCTGGATTGAGCTTGGAGGCACTAGTCTTGTGTGTCGGGAGACTCCAGTTACCTCTCCCAACACTTCGGTGAAGCAGCGAGCCTAGGCCTTTTGGAAGCGAAAGGTAGCTGCAGGCAGGAGGTAGGGTTACAGGCCATAAGCTCAACTCTCAGAAGTGGGTATGCATGGGAGGCAGATGTCTGCTACCCACTCGGACATGCGAGTGGGAAACTAGCTACACTCTGAGGAAGAAGGACTTTGGAAATCGCTGTATTCAACTCAGATACACGTGGGTTCAGGCACAACGATTCCACATGCTTTTTGCACAACCTTTCCCTGCCACTAACATGAGGACGTTAGCAGCTCCTTCTACAGTCAAGCAGGATGCGGGAGGGTTGTGCCCTGTCCTTAGCTCTCACAGGGAAGCATGCCTTGAAGCCAGCTGTCAACTAGCTGCATTCTTATGGCAGGGTGAAGGTAGCAGTATTCTGAGACAGGAGGTTCCCAGATTACCACTCTACTGTACCTGGAGATACCTTCCAGGTCTGCATTGTTAACTTGCGTCTCAGAAGCCTCTGGCAAACGTCTCTGGTGAAGACGTGCGAAACTCACTCTGCAGGCAGTGTGGAACTGTGAGGGACTGAGGGTGAGCTCAACTCTCAGAAGTAAGATGTTTTTGGACAAGGCGTTCAACTACCCACTCACGTATGGAACTTAGTACGTAGCACCAGTCTACCCCAGGAATTACTAGGAAATCGCTTGATTGAGCTTGGAGGCACTCGTCTTGTGTGCCGGGAGATTCCAGTTACCTCTCCCAACACTTGCGTCAAGCAGCGAGCCTAGGCCTTTTGGAAGCGAAAGGTAGCCCCAGGCACGATGTAGGGTACAGGCCATAAGCTCAACTCTCAGAAGTGTGTATGCATGGGTGGCAGATGTCTGCTACCCACTCGGACATGGGAGTTGGAACCTAGCTACACTCCTATTGAAGAAGGATGTTGGAAATCGCTGTATTCAACTCAGATACACGGGAGTTCAGGCCCAATGCTTACACATGCTTTTCCCACAACCTATCCCAGCCACTAACATAAGGAGGTTAGCAGGTACGTCTACAGTCAGGCAGGGTGCGGGAGGGTTCTGCCCTGTCCTCAGCTCTCACAGGGAAGCATGCCTAGAAGCCAGCTCTCAACTAGCTGCATTCTTATGACAGTGTGAAGGTAGCAGTATTCTGAGACAGGAGGTTCCCAGATTACCACTCTACTGCACCTGGAGATACCCTCCAGGTGTGCATTGTTAACTTGCGTCTCAGAAGCCTCTGGCAAAAGTCTCTGGTGAAGACGTGGGAAACCTACTCTGCAGGCAGTGTGGAACTGTGAGGGACTGAGGGTGAGCTCAACTCTCAGCAGTAAGATGATTTTGGACAAGGCGTTCAGCTACCTTCTCACATATGGAACTTAGTATGTAGCACCAGTCTACCCCAGGAATTACTGGGAAATCGCTGGATTGAGCTTGGAGGCACTAGTCTTGTGTGTCGGGAGACTCCAGTTACCTCTCCGAACACTTCGGTGAAGCAGCGAGCCTAGGCCTTTTGGAAGCGAAAGGTAGCTACAGGCAGGAGGTAGGGTTACAGGCCATAAGCTCAACTCTCAGAAGTGGGTATGCATGGGAGGCAGATGTCTGCTACCCACTCGGACATGCGAGTGGGAACCTAGCTACACTCTGATGAAGAAGGACTTTGGAAATCGCTGTATTCAACTCAGATACACGTGGGTTCAGGCACAACGATTCCACATGCTTTTCTCACAACCTTTCCCTGCCACTAACATGAGGACGTTAGCAGCTCCTTCTACAGTCAAGCAGGATGCGGGAGGGTTGTGCCCTGTCCTTAGCTCTCACAGGGAAGCATGCCTTGAAGCCAGCTGTCAACTAGCTGCATTCTTATGGCAGGGTGAAGGTAGCAGTATTCTGAGACAGGAGGTTCCCAGATTACCACTCTACTGTACCTGGAGATACCTTCCAGGTCTGCATTGTTAACTTGCGTCTCAGAAGCCTCTGGCAAACGTCTCTGGTGAAGACGTGCGAAACTCACTCTGCAGGCAGTGTGGAACTGTGAGGGACTGAGGGTGAGCTCAACTCTCAGAAGTAAGATGTTTTTGGACAAGGCGTTCAACTACCCACTCACGTATGGAACTTAGTACGTAGCACCAGTCTACCCCAGGAATTACTAGGAAATCGCTTGATTGAGCTTGGAGGCACTCGTCTTGTGTGCCGGGAGATTCCAGTTACCTCTCCCAACACTTGCGTCAAGCAGCGATCCTAGGCCTTTTGGAAGCGAAAGGTAGCGGCAGGCAGGATGTAGGGTACAGGCCATAAGCTCAACTCTCAGAAGTGTGTATGCATGGGTGGCAGATGTCTGCTACCCACTCGGACATGGGAGTTGGAACCTAGCTACACTCCTATTGAAGAAGGATGTTGGAAATCGCTGTATTCAACTCAGATACACGGGAGTTCAGGCCCAATGCTTACACATGCTTTTCCCACAACCTATCCCAGCCACTAACATAAGGAGGTTAGCAGGTACGTCTACAGTCAGGCAGGGTGCGGGAGGGTTCTGCCCTGTCCTCAGCTCTCACAGGAAGCATGCCTAGAAGCCAGCTCTCAACTAGCTGCATTCTTATGACCGTGGAAAGGTAGCAGTATTCTGAGACAGGAGGTTCCCAGATTACCACTCTACTGCACCTGGAGATTCCCTCCAGGTGTGCATTGTTAACTTGCGTCTCAGAAGCCTCTGGCAAAAGTCTCTGGGGAAGACGTGGGAAACCTACTCTGCAGGCAGTGTGGAACTGTGAGGGACTGAGGGTGAGCTCAACTCTCAGCAGTAAGATGATTTTGGACAAGGCGTTCAGCTACCTTCTCACATATGGAACTTAGTATGTAGCACCAGTCTACCCCAGGAATTACTGGGAAATCGCTGGATTGAGCTTGGAGGCACTAGTCTTGTGTGTCGGGAGATTCCAGTTACCTCTCCCAACACTTCGGTGAAGCAGCGAGCCTAGGCCTTTTGGAAGCGAAAGGTAGCTGCAGGCAGGAGGTAGGGTTACAGGCCATAAGCTCAACTCTCAGAAGTGGGTATACAGGGGGGGCAGATGTCTGCTACACACTCGGACATGCGAGTGGGAACCTAGCTACACTCTGATGAAGAAGGACTTTGGAAATCGCTGTATTCAACTCAGATACACGTGGGTTCAGGCACAACGATTCCACATGCTTTTCTCACAACCTTTCCCTGCCACTAACATGAGGACGTTAGCAGCTCCTTCTACAGTCAAGCAGGATGCGGGAGGGTTGTGCCCTGTCCTTAGCTCTCACAGGGAAGCATGCCTTGAAGCCAGCTGTCAACTAGCTGCATTCTTATGGCAGGGTGAAGGTAGCAGTATTCTGAGACAGGAGGTTCCCAGATTACCACTCTACTGCACCTGGAGATACCTTCCAGGTCTGCATTGTTAACTTGCGTCTCAGAAGCCTCTGGCAAACGTCTCTGGTGAAGACGTGCGAAACTCACTCTGCAGGCAGTGTGGAACTGTGAGGGACTGAGGGTGAGCTCAACTCTCAGAAGTAAGATGTTTTTGAACAAGGCGTTCAACTACCCACTCACGTATGGAACTTAGTACGTAGCACAAGTCTACCCCAGGAATTACTAGGAAATCGCTTGATTGAGCTTGGAGGCACTCGTCTTGTGTGCCGGGAGATTCCAGTTACCTCTCCCAACACTTGCGTCAAGCAGCGAGCCTAGGCCTTTTGGAAGCGAAAGGTAGCGGCAGGCAGGATGTAGGGTACAGGCCATAAGCTCAACTCTCAGAAGTGTGTATGCATGGGAGGCAGATGTCTGCTACCCACTCGGACATGGGAGTTGGAACCTAGCTACACTCCTATTGAAGAAGGATGTTGGAAATCGCTGTATTCAACTCAGATACACGGGAGTTCAGGCCCAATGCTTACACATGCTTTTCCCACAACCTATCCCAGCCACTAACATAAGGAGGTTAGCAGGTACGTCTACAGTCAGGCAGGGTGCGGGAGGGTTCTGCCCTGTCCTCAGCTCTCACAGGGAAGCATGCCTAGAAGCCAGCTCTCAACTAGCTGCATTCTTATGACAGTGTGAAGGTAGCAGTATTCTGAGTAAGGAGGTTCCCAGATTACCACTCTACTGCACCTGGAGATACCCTCCAGGTGTGCATTGTTAACTTGCGTCTCAGAAGCCTCTGGCAAAAGTCTCTGGTGAAGACGTGGGAAACCTACTCTGCAGGCAGTGTGGAACTGTGAGGGACTGAGGGTGAGCTCAACTCTCAGCAGTAAGATGATTTTGGACAAGGCGTTCAGCTACCTTCTCACATATGGAACTTAGTATGTAGCACCAGTCTACCCCAGGAATTACTGGGAAATCGCTGGATTGAGCTTGGAGGCACTAGTCTTGTGGGTCGGGAGACTCCAGTTACCTCTCCCAACACTTCGGTGAAGCAGCGAGCCTAGGCCTTTTGGAAGCGAAAGGTAGCTGCAGGCAGGAGGTAGGGTTACAGGCCATAAGCTCAACTCTCAGAAGTGGTATGCATGGGAGGCAGATGTCTGCTACCCACTCGGACATGCGAGTGGGAACCTAGCGACACTCTGATGAAGAAGGACTTTGGAAATCGCTGTATTCAACTCAGATACACGTGGGTTCAGGCACAACGATTCCACATGCTTTTCTCACAACCTTTCCCTGCCACTAACATGAGGACGTTAGCAGCTCCTTCTACAGTCAAGCAGGATGCGGGAGGGTTGTGCCCTGTCCTTAGCTCTCACAGGGAAGCATGCCTTGAAGCCAGCTGTCAACTAGCTGCATTCTTATGACAGTGTGAAGGTAGCAGTATTCTGAGTAAGGAGGTTCCCAGATTACCACTCTACTGCACCTGGAGATACCCTCCAGGTCTGCATTGTTAACTTGCGTCTCAGAAGCCTCTGGCAAACGTCTCTGGTGAAGACGTGCGAAACTCACTCTGCAGGCAGTGTGGAACTGTGAGGGACTGAGGGTGAGCTCAACTCTCAGAAGTAAGATGTTTTTGGACAAGGCGTTCAACTACCCACTCACGTATGGAACTTTGTACGTAGCACCAGTCTACCCCAGGAATTACTAGGAAATCGCTTGATTGAGCTTGGAGGCACTCGTCTTGTGTGCCGGGAGATTCCAGTTACCTCTCCCAACACTTGCGTCAAGCAGCGATCCTAGGCCTTTTGGAAGCGAAAGGTAGCGGCAGGCAGGATGTAGGGTACAGGCCATAAGCTCAACTCTCAGAAGTGTGTATGCACGGGTGGCAGATGTCTGCTACCCACTCGGACATGGGAGTTGGAACCTAGCTACACTCCTATTGAAGAAGGATGTTGGAAATCGCTGTATTCAACTCAGATACACGGGAGTTCAGGCCCAATGCTTACACATGCTTTTCCCACAACCTATCCCAGCCACTAACATAAGGAGGTTAGCAGGTACGTCTACAGTCAGGCAGGGTGCGGGAGGGTTCTGCCCTGTCCTCAGCTCTCACAGGGAAGCATGCCTAGAAGCCAGCTCTCAACTAGCTGCATTCTTATGACAGTGGAAAGGTAGCAGTATTCTGAGACAGGAGGTTCCCAGATTACCACTCTACTGCACCTGGAGATTCCCTCCAGGTGTGCATTGTTAACTTGCGTCTCAGAAGCCTCTGGCAAAAGTCTCTGGGGAAGACGTGGGAAACCTACTCTGCAGGCAGTGTGGAACTGTGAGGGACTGAGGGTGAGCTCAACTCTCAGCAGTAAGATGATTTTGGACAAGGCGTTCAGCTACCTTCTCACATATGGAACTTAGTATGTAGCACCAGTCTACCCCAGGAATTACTGGGAAATCGCTGGATTGAGCTTGGAGGCACTAGTCTTGTGTGTCGGGAGATTCCAGTTACCTCTCCCAACACTTCGGTGAAGCAGCGAGCCTAGGCCTTTTGGAAGCGAAAGGTAGCTGCAGGCAGGAGGTAGGGTTACAGGCCATAAGCTCAACTCTCAGAAGTGGGTATACAGGGGGGGCAGATGTCTGCTACACACTCGGACATGCGAGTGGGAACCTAGCTACACTCTGATGAAGAAGGACTTTGGAAATCGCTGTATTCAACTCAGATACACGTGGGTTCAGGCACAACGATTCCACATGCTTTTCTCACAACCTTTCCCTGCCACTAACATGAGGACGTTAGCAGCTCCTTCTACAGTCAAGCAGGATGCGGGAGGGTTGTGCCCTGTCCTTAGCTCTCACAGGGAAGCATGCCTTGAAGCCAGCTGTCAACTAGCTGCATTCTTATGGCAGGGTGAAGGTAGCAGTATTCTGAGACAGGAGGTTCCCAGATTACCACTCTACTGCACCTGGAGATACCCTCCAGGTCTGCATTGTTAACTTGCATCTCAGAAGCCTCTGCCAAACGTCTCTGTTGAAGACGTGCGAAACTCACTCTACAGGCACTGTGGAACTGTGAGGGACTGAGGGTGAGCTCAACTCTCAGAAGTAAGATGTTTTTGGACAAGGCGTTCAACTACCCACTCACGTATGGAACTTAGTACTTAGCACCAGTCTACCCCAGGAATTACTAGGAAATCGCTTGATTGAGCTTGGAGGCACTCGTCTTGTGTGCCGGGAGATTCCAGTTACCTCTCCCAACACTTGCGTCAAGCAGCGAGCCTAGGCCTTTTGGAAGCGAAATGTAGCGGCAGGCACGATGTAGGGTACAGGCCATAAGCTCAACTCTCAGAAGTGTGTATGCATGGGAGGCAGATGTCTGCTACCCACTCGGACATGGGAGTTGGAACCTAGCTACACTCCTATTGAAGAAGGATGTTGGAAATCGCTGTATTCAACTCAGATACACGGGAGTTCAGGCCCAATGCTTACACATGCTTTTCCCACAACCTATCCCAGCCACTAACATAAGGAGGTTAGCATGTACGTCTACAGTCAGGCAGGGTGCGGGAGGGTTCTGCCCTGTCCTCAGCTCTCACAGGGAAGCATGCCTAGAAGCCAGCTCTCAACTAGCTGCATTCTTATGACAGTGTGAAGGTAGCAGTATTCTGAGACAGGAGGTTCCCAGATTACCACTCTACTGCACCTGGAGATACCCTCCAGGTCTGCATTGTTAACTTGCGTCTCAGAAGCCTCTGGCAAAAGTCTCTGGGGAAGACGTGGGAAACCTACTCTGCAGGCAGTGTGGAACTGTGAGGGACTGAGGGTGAGCTCAACTCTCAGCAGTAAGATGATTTTGGACAAGGCGTTCAGCTACCTTCTCACATATGGAACTTAGTATGTAGCACCAGTCTACCCCAGGAATTACTGGGAAATCGCTGGATTGAGCTTGGAGGCACTAGTCTTGTGTGTCGGGAGATTCCAGTTACCTCTCCCAACACTTCGGTGAAGCAGCGAGCCTAGGCCTTTTGGAAGCGAAAGGTAGCTGCAGGCAGGAGGTAGGGTTACAGGCCATAAGCTCAACTCTCAGAAGTGGGTATGCAGGGGGGGCAGATGTCTGCTACACACTCGGACATGCGAGTGGGAACCTAGCTACACTCTGATGAAGAAGGACTTTGGAAATCGCTGTATTCAACTCAGATACACGTGGGTTCAGGCACAACGATTCCACATGCTTTTCTCACAACCTTTCCCTGCCACTAACATGAGGACGTTAGCAGCTCCTTCTACAGTCAAGCAGGATGCGGGAGGGTTGTGCCCTGTCCTTAGCTCTCACAGGGAATCATGCCTTGAAGCCAGCTGTCAACTAGCTGCATTCTTATGGCAGGGTGAAGGTAGCAGTATTCTGAGACAGGAGGTTCCCAGATTACCACTCTACTGCACCTGGAGATACCCTCCAGGTCTGCATTGTTAACTTGCGTCTCAGAAGCCTCTGGCAAACGTCTCTGGTGAAGACGTGCGAAACTCACTCTGCAGGCACTGTGGACCTGTGAGGGACTGAGGGTGAGCTCAACTCTCAGAAGTAAGATGTTTTTGGACAAGGCGTTCAACTACCCACTCACGTATGGAACTTAGTACTTAGCACCAGTCTACCCCAGGAATTACTAGGAAATCGCTTGATTGAGCTTGGAGGCACTCGTCTTGTGTGCCGGGAGATTCCAGTTACCTCTCCCAACACTTGCGTCAAGCAGCGAGCCTAGGCCTTTTGGAAGCGAAAGGTAGCGGCACGCACGATGTAGGGTACAGGCCATAAGGTCAACTCTCAGAAGTGTGTATGCATGGGAGGCAGATGTCTGCTACCCACTCGGACATGGGAGTTGGAACCTAGCTACACTCCTATTGAAGAAGGATGTTGGAAATCGCTGTATTCAACTCAGATACACGGGAGTTCAGGCCCAATGCTTACACATGCTTTTCCCACAACCTATCCCAGCCACTAACATAAGGAGGTTAGCAGGTACGTCTACAGTCAGGCAGGGTGCGGGAGGGTTCTGCCCTGTCCTCAGCTCTCACAGGGAAGCATGCCTAGAAGCCAGCTCTCAACTAGCTGCATTCTTATGACAGTGTGAAGGTAGCAGTATTCTGAGTAAGGAGGTTCCCAGATTACCACTCTACTGCACCTGGAGATACCCTCCAGGTGTGCATTGTTAACTTGCGTCTCAGAAGCCTCTGGCAAAAGTCTCTGGTGAAGACGTGGGAAACCTACTCTGCAGGCAGTGTGGAACTGTGAGGGACTGAGGGTGAGCTCAACTCTCAGCAGTAAGATGATTTTGGACAAGGCGTTCAGCTACCTTCTCACATATGGAACTTAGTATGTAGCACCAGTCTACCCCAGGAATTACTGGGAAATCGCTGGATTGAGCTTGGAGGCACTAGTCTTGTGTGTCGGGAGACTCCAGTTACCTCTCCCAACACTTGCGTCAAGCAGCGAGCCTAGGCCTTTTGGAAGCGAAAGGTAGCTGCAGGCAGGAGGTAGGGTTACAGGCCATAAGCTCAACTCTCAGAAGTGGGTATGCATGGGAGGCAGATGTCTGCTACCCACTCGGACATGCGAGTGGGAACCTAGCTACACTCTGATGAAGAAGGACTTTGGAAATCGCTGTATTCAACTCAGATACACGTGGGTTCAGGCACAACGATTCCACATGCTTTTCTCACAACCTTTCCCTGCCACTAACATGAGGACGTTAGCAGCTCCTTCTACAGTCAAGCAGGATGCGGGAGGGTTGTGCCCTGTCCTTAGCTCTCACAGGGAAGCATGCCTTGAAGCCAGCTGTCAACTAGCTGCATTCTTATGGCAGGGTGAAGGTAGCAGTATTCTGAGACAGGAGGTTCCCAGATTACCACTCTTCTGAACCTGGAGATACCTTCCAGGTCTGCATTGTTAACTTGCGTCTCAGAAGCCTCTGGCAAACGTCTCTGGTGAAGACGTGCGAAACTCACTCTGCAGGCAGTGTGGAACTATGAGGGACTGAGGGTGAGCTCAACTCTCAGAAGTAAGATGTTTTTGAACAAGGCGTTCAACTACCCACTCACGTATGGAACTTAGTACGTAGCACAAGTCTACCCCAGGAATTACTAGGAAATCGCTTGATTGAGCTTGTAGGCACTCGTCTTGTGTGCCGGGAGATTCCAGTTACCTCTCCCAACACTTGCGTCAAGCAGCGAGCCTAGGCCTTTTGGAAGCGAAAGGTAGCGGCAGGCAGGATGTAGGGTACAGGCCATAAGCTCAACTCTCAGAAGTGTGTATGCATGGGAGGCAGATGTCTGCTACCCACTCGGACATGGGAGTTGGAACCTAGCTACACTCCTATTGAAGAAGGATGTTGGAAATCGCTGTATTCAACTCAGATACACGGGAGTTCAGGCCCAATGCTTACACATGCTTTTCCCACAACCTATCCCAGCCACTAACATAAGGAGGTTAGCAGGTACGTCTACAGTCAGGCAGGGTGCGGGAGGGTTCTGCCCTGTCCTCAGCTCTCACAGGGAAGCATGCCTAGAAGCCAGCTCTCAACTAGCTGCATTCTTATGACAGTGTGAAGGTAGCAGTATTCTGAGTAAGGAGGTTCCCAGATTACCACTCTACTGCACCTGGAGATACCCTCCAGGTGTGCATTGTTAACTTGCGTCTCAGAAGCCTCTGGCAAAAGTCTCTGGTGAAGACGTGGGAAACCTACTCTGCAGGCAGTGTGGAACTGTGAGGGACTGAGGGTGAGCTCAACTCTCAGCAGTAAGATGATTTTGGACAAGGCGTTCAGCTACCTTCTCACATATGGAACTTAGTATGTAGCACCAGTCTACCCCAGGAATTACTGGGAAATCGCTGGATTGAGCTTGGAGGCACTAGTCTTGTGTGTCGGGAGACTCCAGTTACCTCTCCCAACACTTCGGTGAAGCAGCGAGCCTAGGCCTTTTGGAAGCGAAAGGTAGCTGCAGGCAGGAGGTAGGGTTACAGGCCATAAGCTCAACTCTCAGAAGTGGGTATGCATGGGAGGCAGATGTCTGCTACCCACTCGGACATGCGAGTGGGAAACTAGCTACACTCTGATGAAGAAGGACTTTGGAAATCGCTGTATTCAACTCAGATACACGTGGGTTCAGGCACAACGATTCCACATGCTTTTTGCACAACCTTTCCCTGCCACTAACATGAGGACGTTAGCAGCTCCTTCTACAGTCAAGCAGGATGCGGGAGGGTTGTGCCCTGTCCTTAGCTCTCACAGGGAAGCATGCCTTGAAGCCAGCTGTCAACTAGCTGCATTCTTATGGCAGGGTGAAGGTAGCAGTATTCTGAGACAGGAGGTTCCCAGATTACCACTCTACTGTACCTGGAGATACCTTCCAGGTCTGCATTGTTAACTTGCGTCTCAGAAGCCTCTGGCAAACGTCTCTGGTGAAGACGTGCGAAACTCACTCTGCAGGCAGTGTGGAACTGTGAGGGACTGAGGGTGAGCTCAACTCTCAGAAGTAAGATGTTTTTGGACAAGGCGTTCAACTACCCACTCACGTATGGAACTTAGTACGTAGCACCAGTCTACCCCAGGAATTACTAGGAAATCGCTTGATTGAGCTTGGAGGCACTCGTCTTGTGTGCCGGGAGATTCCAGTTACCTCTCCCAACACTTGCGTCAAGCAGCGAGCCTAGGCCTTTTGGAAGCGAAAGGTAGCCCCAGGCACGATGTAGGGTACAGGCCATAAGCTCAACTCTCAGAAGTGTGTATGCATGGGTGGCAGATGTCTGCTACCCACTCGGACATGGGAGTTGGAACCTAGCTACACTCCTATTGAAGAAGGATGTTGGAAATCGCTGTATTCAACTCAGATACACGGGAGTTCAGGCCCAATGCTTACACATGCTTTTCCCACAACCTATCCCAGCCACTAACATAAGGAGGTTAGCAGGTACGTCTACAGTCAGGCAGGGTGCGGGAGGGTTCTGCCCTGTCCTCAGCTCTCACAGGGAAGCATGCCTAGAAGCCAGCTCTCAACTAGCTGCATTCTTATGACAGTGTGAAGGTAGCAGTATTCTGAGACAGGAGGTTCCCAGATTACCACTCTACTGCACCTGGAGATACCCTCCAGGTGTGCATTGTTAACTTGCGTCTCAGAAGCCTCTGGCAAAAGTCTCTGGTGAAGACGTGGGAAACCTACTCTGCAGGCAGTGTGGAACTGTGAGGGACTGAGGGTGAGCTCAACTCTCAGCAGTAAGATGATTTTGGACAAGGCGTTCAGCTACCTTCTCACATATGGAACTTAGTATGTAGCACCAGTCTACCCCAGGAATTACTGGGAAATCGCTGGATTGAGCTTGGAGGCACTAGTCTTGTGTGTCGGGAGACTCCAGTTACCTCTCCGAACACTTCGGTGAAGCAGCGAGCCTAGGCCTTTTGGAAGCGAAAGGTAGCTACAGGCAGGAGGTAGGGTTACAGGCCATAAGCTCAACTCTCAGAAGTGGGTATGCATGGGAGGCAGATGTCTGCTACCCACTCGGACATGCGAGTGGGAACCTAGCTACACTCTGATGAAGAAGGACTTTGGAAATCGCTGTATTCAACTCAGATACACGTGGGTTCAGGCACAACGATTCCACATGCTTTTCTCACAACCTTTCCCTGCCACTAACATGAGGACGTTAGCAGCTCCTTCTACAGTCAAGCAGGATGCGGGAGGGTTGTGCCCTGTCCTTAGCTCTCACAGGGAAGCATGCCTTGAAGCCAGCTGTCAACTAGCTGCATTCTTATGGCAGGGTGAAGGTAGCAGTATTCTGAGACAGGAGGTTCCCAGATTACCACTCTACTGTACCTGGAGATACCTTCCAGGTCTGCATTGTTAACTTGCGTCTCAGAAGCCTCTGGCAAACGTCTCTGGTGAAGACGTGCGAAACTCACTCTGCAGGCAGTGTGGAACTGTGAGGGACTGAGGGTGAGCTCAACTCTCAGAAGTAAGATGTTTTTGGACAAGGCGTTCAACTACCCACTCACGTATGGAACTTAGTACGTAGCACCAGTCTACCCCAGGAATTACTAGGAAATCGCTTGATTGAGCTTGGAGGCACTCGTCTTGTGTGCCGGGAGATTCCAGTTACCTCTCCCAACACTTGCGTCAAGCAGCGATCCTAGGCCTTTTGGAAGCGAAAGGTAGCGGCAGGCAGGATGTAGGGTACAGGCCATAAGCTCAACTCTCAGAAGTGTGTATGCATGGGTGGCAGATGTCTGCTACCCACTCGGACATGGGAGTTGGAACCTAGCTACACTCCTATTGAAGAAGGATGTTGGAAATCGCTGTATTCAACTCAGATACACGGGAGTTCAGGCCCAATGCTTACACATGCTTTTCCCACAACCTATCCCAGCCACTAACATAAGGAGGTTAGCAGGTACGTCTACAGTCAGGCAGGGTGCGGGAGGGTTCTGCCCTGTCCTCAGCTCTCACAGGAAGCATGCCTAGAAGCCAGCTCTCAACTAGCTGCATTCTTATGACCGTGGAAAGGTAGCAGTATTCTGAGACAGGAGGTTCCCAGATTACCACTCTACTGCACCTGGAGATTCCCTCCAGGTGTGCATTGTTAACTTGCGTCTCAGAAGCCTCTGGCAAAAGTCTCTGGGGAAGACGTGGGAAACCTACTCTGCAGGCAGTGTGGAACTGTGAGGGACTGAGGGTGAGCTCAACTCTCAGCAGTAAGATGATTTTGGACAAGGCGTTCAGCTACCTTCTCACATATGGAACTTAGTATGTAGCACCAGTCTACCCCAGGAATTACTGGGAAATCGCTGGATTGAGCTTGGAGGCACTAGTCTTGTGTGTCGGGAGATTCCAGTTACCTCTCCCAACACTTCGGTGAAGCAGCGAGCCTAGGCCTTTTGGAAGCGAAAGGTAGCTGCAGGCAGGAGGTAGGGTTACAGGCCATAAGCTCAACTCTCAGAAGTGGGTATACAGGGGGGGCAGATGTCTGCTACACACTCGGACATGCGAGTGGGAACCTAGCTACACTCTGATGAAGAAGGACTTTGGAAATCGCTGTATTCAACTCAGATACACGTGGGTTCAGGCACAACGATTCCACATGCTTTTCTCACAACCTTTCCCTGCCACTAACATGAGGACGTTAGCAGCTCCTTCTACAGTCAAGCAGGATGCGGGAGGGTTGTGCCCTGTCCTTAGCTCTCACAGGGAAGCATGCCTTGAAGCCAGCTGTCAACTAGCTGCATTCTTATGGCAGGGTGAAGATAGCAGTATTCTGAGACAGGAGGTTCCCAGATTACCACTCTACTGCACCTGGAGATACCCTCCAGGTCTGCATTGTTAACTTGCATCTCAGAAGCCTCTGGCAAACGTCTCTGGTGAAGACGTGCGAAACTCACTCTGCAGGCACTGTGGAACTGTGAGGGACTGAGGGTGAGCTCAACTCTCAGAAGTAAGATGTTTTTGGACAAGGCGTTCAACTACCCACTCACGTATGGAACTTAGTACTTAGCACCAGTCTACCCCAGGAATTACTAGGAAATCGCTTGATTGAGCTTGGAGGCACTCGTCTTGTGTGCCGGGAGATTCCAGTTACCTCTCCCAACACTTGCGTCAAGCAGCGAGCCTAGGCCTTTTGGAAGCGAAAGGTAGCCCCAGGCACGATGTAGGGTACAGGCCATAAGCTCAACTCTCAGAAGTGTGTATGCATGGGAGGCAGATGTCTGCTACCCACTCGGACATGGGAGTTGGAACCTAGCTACACTCCTATTGAAGAAGGATGTTGGAAATCGCTGTATTCAACTCAGATACACGGGAGTTCAGGCCCAATGCTTACACATGCTTTTCCCACAACCTATCCCAGCCACTAACATAAGGAGGTTAGCAGGTACGTCTACAGTCAGGCAGGGTGCGGGAGGGTTCTGCCCTGTCCTCAGCTCTCACAGGGAAGCATGCCTAGAAGCCAGCTCTCAACTAGCTGCATTCTTATGACAGTGTGAAGGTAGCAGTATTCTGAGACAGGAGGTTCCCAGATTACCACTCTACTGCACCTGGAGATACCCTCCAGGTGTGCATTGTTAACTTGCGTCTCAGAAGCCTCTGGCAAAAGTCTCTGGGGAAGACGTGGGAAACCTACTCTGCAGGCAGTGTGGAACTGTGAGGGACTGAGGGTGAGCTCAACTCTCAGCAGTAAGATGATTTTGGACAAGGCGTTCAGCTACCTTCTCACATATGGAACTTAGTATGTAGCACCAGTCTACCCCAGGAATTACTGGGAAATCGCTGGATTGAGCTTGGAGGCACTAGTCTTGTGTGTCGGGAGACTCCAGTTACCTCTCCCAACACTTGCGTCAAGCAGCGAGCCTAGGCCTTTTGGAAGCGAAAGGTAGCTGCAGGCATGAGGTAGGGTTACAGGGCATAAGCTCAACTCTCAGAAGTGGGTATGCATGGGAGGCAGATGTCTGCTACCCACTCGGACATGCGAGTGTGAACCTAGCTACACTCTGATGAAGAAGGACTTTGGAAATCGCTGTATTCAACTCAGATACACGTGGGTTCAGGCACAACGATTCCACATGCTTTTCGCACAACCTTTCCCTGCCACTAACATGAGGACGTTAGCAGCTCCTTCTACAGTCAAGCAGGATGCGGGAGGGTTGTGCCCTGTCCTTAGCTCTCACAGGGAAGCATGCCTTGAAGCCAGCTGTCAACTAGCTGCATTCTTATGGCAGGGTGAAGGTAGCAGTATTCTGAGACAGGAGGTTCCCAGATTACCACTCTACTGTACCTGGAGATACCTTCCAGGTCTGCATTGTTAACTTGCGTCTCAGAAGCCTCTGGCAAACGTCTCTGGTGAAGACGTGCGAAACTCACTCTGCAGGCAGTGTGGAACTGTGAGGGACTGAGGGTGAGTCAACTCTCAGAAGTAAGATGTTTTTGGACAAGGCGTTCAACTACCCACTCACGTATGGAACTTAGTACGTAGCACCAGTCTACCCCAGGAATTACTAGGAAATCGCTTGATTGAGCTTGGAGGCACTCGTCTTGTGTGCCGGGAGATTCCAGTTACCTCTCCCAACACTTGCGTCAAGCAGCGAGCCTAGGCCTTTTGGAAGCGAAAGGTAGCGGCAGGCAGGATGTAGGGTACAGGCCATAAGCTCAACTCTCAGAAGTGTGTATGCATGGGTGGCAGATGTCTGCTACCCACTCGGACATGGGAGTTGGAACCTAGCTACACTCCTATTGAAGAAGGATGTTGGAAATCGCTGTATACAACTCAGATACACGGGAGTTCAGGCCCAATGCTTACACATGCTTTTCCCACAACCTATCCCAGCCACTAACATAAGGAGGTTAGCAGGTACGTCTACAGTCAGGCAGGGTGCGGGAGGGTTCTGCCCTGTCCTCAGCTCTCACAGGGAAGCATGCCTAGAAGCCAGCTCTCAACTAGCTGCATTCTTATGACAGTGTGAAGGTAGCAGTATTCTGAGTAAGGAGGTTCCCAGATTACCACTCTACTGCACCTGGAGATACCCTCCAGGTGTGCATTGTTAACTTGCGTCTCAGAAGCCTCTGGCAAAAGTCTCTGGGGAAGACGTGGGAAACCTACTCTGCAGGCAGTGTGGAACTGTGAGGGACTGAGGGTGAGCTCAACTCTCAGCAGTAAGATGATTTTGGACAAGGCGTTCAGCTACCTTCTCACATATGGAACTTAGTATGTAGCACCAGTCTACCCCAGGAATTACTGGGAAATCGCTGGATTGAGCTTGGAGGCACTAGTCTTGTGTGTCGGGAGATTCCAGTTACCTCTCCCAACACTTCGGTGAAGCAGCGAGCCTAGGCCTTTTGGAAGCGAAAGGTAGCTGCAGGCAGGAGGTAGGGTTACAGGCCATAAGCTCAACTCTCAGAAGTGGGTATGCAGGGGGGGCAGATGTCTGCTACACACTCGGACATGCGAGTGGGAACCTAGCTACACTCTGATGAAGAAGGACTTTGGAAATCGCTGTATTCAACTCAGATACACGTGGGTTCAGGCACAACGATTCCACATGCTTTTCTCACAACCTTTCCCTGCCACTAACATGAGGACGTTAGCAGCTCCTTCTACAGTCAAGCAGGATGCGGGAGGGTTGTGCCCTGTCCTTAGCTCTCACAGGGAAGCATGCCTTGAAGCCAGCTGTCAACTAGCTGCATTCTTATGGCAGGGTGAAGGTAGCAGTATTCTGCGACAGGAGGTTCCCAGATTACCACTCTACTGCACCTGGAGATACCCTCCAGGTCTGCATTGTTAACTTGCGTCTCAGAAGCCTCTGGCAAACGTCTCTGGTGAAGACGTGCGAAACTCACTCTGCAGGCACTGTGGACCTGTGAGGGACTGAGGGTGAGCTCAACTCTCAGAAGTAAGATGTTTTTGGACAAGGCGTTCAACTACCCACTCACGTATGGAACTTAGTACTTAGCACCAGTCTACCCCAGGAATTACTAGGAAATCGCTTGATTGAGCTTGGAGGCACTCGTCTTGTGTGCCGGGAGATTCCAGTTACCTCTCCCAACACTTGCGTCAAGCAGCGAGCCTAGGCCTTTTGGAAGCGAAAGGTAGCGGCAGGCACGATGTAGGGTACAGGCCATAAGGTCAACTCTCAGAAGTGTGTATGCATGGGAGGCAGATGTCTGCTACCCACTCGGACATGGGAGTTGGAACCTAGCTACACTCCTATTGAAGAAGGATGTTGGAAATCGCTGTATTCAACTCAGATACACGGGAGTTCAGGCCCAATGGTTTCACATGCTTTTCCCACAACCTATCCCAGCCACTAACATAAGGAGGTTAGCAGGTACGTCTACAGTCAGGCAGGGTGCGGGAGGGTTCTGCCCTGTCCTCAGCTCTCACAGGGAAGCATGCCTAGAAGCCAGCTCTCAACTAGCTGCATTCTTATGACAGTGTGAAGGTAGCAGTATTCTGAGACAGGAGGTTCCCAGATTACCACTCTACTGCACCTGGAGATACCCTCCAGGTGTGCATTGTTAACTTGCGTCTCAGAAGCCTCTGGCAAAAGTCTCTGGTGAAGACGTGGGAAACCTACTCTGCAGGCAGTGTGGAACTGTGAGGGACTGAGGGTGAGCTCAACTCTCAGCAGTAAGATGATTTTGGACAAGGCGTTCAGCTACCTTCTCACATATGGAACTTAGTATGTAGCACCAGTCTACCCCAGGAATTACTGGGAAATCGCTGGATTGAGCTTGGAGGCACTAGTCTTGTGTGTCGGGAGACTCCAGTTACCTCTCCCAACACTTGCGTCAAGCAGCGAGCCTAGGCCTTTTGGAAGCGAAAGGTAGCTGCAGGCAGGAGGTAGGGTTACAGGCCATAAGCTCAACTCTCAGAAGTGGGTATGCATGGGAGGCAGATGTCTGCTACCCACTCGGACATGCGAGTGGGAACCTAGCTACACTCTGATGAAGAAGGACTTTGGAAATCGCTGTATTCAACTCAGATACACGTGGGTTCAGGCACAACGATTCCACATGCTTTTCTCACAACCTTTCCCTGCCACTAACATGAGGACGTTAGCAGCTATGTCTAGACTGAGTCAGGATGCGGAAGGGTCCTGCCCTGAGCTCTGCTCTCAAAAGGAAGCATGCCTGCAAGCTAGATTTCCACTAGCTGAGTTGCTATGGCCGTGAGAACGTATCAGCATTGTAACGCAGGACGTTCTGACAATACGGCTCTTCCGCACCTGGAGACGCAAGCATTGCAGCCTTCAGCTTGCCCCTTGCGTCCCACGAACTTCTGACAAACATGTCTAGTGAGGATATTCGTAACTCCCTCTGCAGGCATTGTGGAACTGGGAAGGACGGCGTGTCAGCTCACCCCGCAGAAGGAAATTCCCCAGAGAGACAGCTTTCAAGGAGTTACTCAGGTTTCGAAGTTAGTTAGTAGCTCCCTTCTGAGAGAGGAATTCCTCAGAAGTTGCTGGATTGAGCTAAGAGACACTTGCCACTCACAAAGCTTGCATCCTGTATCGAACCAAATCCTTTGGAAGCAAAGCGTACAGGCAGTCAGCGTGTGGGAGGTACAAGCCAAAAGCTCAATCCAAAGGAATGTGCATGCCTTGGAGGCAGCCGTCTGCTAGGCGCGAAATTGACAAGGCAGACACTTGGTTCTCACTTCGCTACTGTCCCGCATACAACGAAATGCTGTGGAAGCAGACCAACAGGCAGTCAGGATGGCCGAGGTAAAGGCCATGAGCTCAACTCTCAGAAGTGTGTATGCTTTGCAGGCCGATGTCTGCTAGACACTTATACAGGGTAGCTAGAACTGAGCTACACTCGAATTGAACAAGGACGTTGGCAATCGCTGTACTGAACTCAGATACACGAGAGTACAGGCCTGTCACTTCCACAGGCTTTTCACACAACCCCTTCCAGTACCTAACATAAGGATGCTAGGACCTATGTCTACAGGCAGTTAGCATGCGGCACCTAACATAAGCATATTAGCAGTTACGTCTATAGGCAGGCAGGATGAGGGAGGGTCCTGACCTGATCTTAGCTTTCAAAAGGAAGCATGCCTAAAAACCAGCTATCTACTAGCTCCTTTTGATGGCTTTGTGAATGTAGCAGCATTGTAAGGCGGTACGCTTACAATGAATACCGCTCTAATGCATCTGGAGACACAACCATTGAAGCCTGCAGCTGGCCCTTGTGTCCCGTGAGCTTCTGAAAACATGTCTAGTGAGGATGTACATAACTGCATCTGTAGGCAGTGTGGAAGTGGGAAGAATGGCGTGTCATTTCTTCTCACAGAAGGAAATTCCCCAGAGAGAGAGCTTTCAGCTAGGTTTCAGGTTTGGAAGTTAGTATGTAGCTCCCATCTGAGGGAGCAATTCTTCAGAAGTTGCTGGATTGAACTAAGACACATTTGCCTCTCGCAAAACTTGGGTCCCGTATCGAATGAAATCGTTTGGAAGTGAGGCGTACAGGCAGTCAGCATGTGGGAGATTCAATTCCTAAGCTCAATCCAAAGGAGTGTGCATGCCTTGCAGGCAGCTGTCGGCTAGGCGCAAAATTGACAAGGCAGACACTTGGTTCTCACTCTGCTACTCTCCCGATACAACGAAATGCTGTGGAAGCAGAACGTACAGGCCATAAGCTCAACTCTCAGAAGTGTGTATGCTTTGCAGGCTGATGTCTGCTAGACACATATCGAGGCGAGGTATACACGAGTTACACTCTAATTGAACAAGGATGTGGCAATCGCTGTATTGAAGTCAGAGGCACGTGAGTACACCCCTGACACTTCCACTTGCATTTCTCTAACCTCTCACAGCACCTAACATAAGGATGTTAGCAGCTATGACTATGAGCAGGCAGGATGCGGGAGGGTCCTGCCCTGAGCTCAGCTTTCAAAACGAGGCATGCCCCGAAGCCAGCTTTCTACTAACTGCGTTCTGATGGCCATGGGAAAGTGGCATCATTGTAATTCTGGATGTTCCATGAATACCACTTTACTGCACCTGAGGACACAAACTTGAAGCCTGCAGCTTGCCCCTTGTGTCCCATAAGCTTCTAACAAACATGTCTAGTGAGGATGTTTGTAACTGTATCTGCAGGCAGTGAGAAACTGGGAAGGACTGTTTCAGCTCATCTCTGAGAGGGATATTCCGCAGAGAGAGAGCTTTCAGCTAGGTATTCATGTTTGGAAGTTAGTATGTAGCTCCCATCTGAGGGGGAATTCCTCGTAAGTTGTGGTTTGAACTAAGACACATTTGCGTCTTGCAAAACTTGTGTCCCGTATTGAAAGAAATCCTTTGGAAGCGAAGCATACAGGCGGTGAGCATGTGGAGGTTCAAGTCCTAAGCTCAATCCATTGGAGTGGTCATGCCTTGGAGGCAGCTGTCCTCTAGGCGCAAAATTGACAAGGCAGACACTTGGTTCTCACTCTGCTACTCTCCTGCATACAACGAAATGCTGTGGAAGCGAAACGTACAGGCAGTCAGGATGGAGGAGGTAGAGACCATAAGCTCAACTCTCAGAAGTGTGTATGCTTTGCAGGCTGATGTCTGCCAGACACTTATTGAGGCGAGGTATACCCCAGCTGCACTCTAATTGAACAAGGACATTGGCAATCGCTGTATTGAACTCAGATACACGTGAGTAGAGTCCTGACACTTCCACTCGCATTTCTCCAACCTCTCCCAACACCTCACTTAAGGATGTTAGCAGCTATGACTATGGGCAGGCAGGATGGGGGAGAGTCTTGCCCTGAGCTCCGCTCTCACAAGAGAGCATGCCTAGAAGCCAGCTTTCAACCAGCTGCGTTCTAATGGCTGTGAGACTAAAGCAGTCTTCTAACTCAGGAGGTTCGAAGAATACCACTCTACTGCACCTGGAGACACCTTCCAGGCCTGCCTTATTCCACTTGTGTCTCACAAGCTTCTGACAAACGTCTCAGGTGAAGATTTTGAAAACTCATTCTGCAGGCAGTGTGGAACTGTGAGGGACTGGGTGTGAGCTCAACTCTCAAAACAGAGATGCTTTTGGACTCGGGGTTCAGCTAGCTTCTCTCGTATGGAATTTAGTATGTAGCACCTGTCTAAGACAGGAATTACTGGGAATCGCTGGATTGAGCTTGGAGGCACTAGTCTTGTGTGCCGAGACTTTCCACTTACCTCTCACAGCACTTCAGTCACGCATCGAGCCTAGGCCTGTTTGCAGCGAAATGTACCTGCAGGCAGGATGTGGGAAGTACAGGCCATAAGCTCAACTCTCAAAAGTGTGTAGCCTGGGAGGCAGATGTCTGCTACCCACTCATTCATGGGAGTTAGAAACTAGCTACACTCTTTGAAGAAGGCTGTTTGAAATTGCTGTATTCAACTCAGATAATCGTGAGTACAGGCCTGACACTTTCACATGCATTTCGCCACCCTCTCCCAGCACCTAACATAAGGATATTAGCAGTTACGTCTACGGGCAGGCAGGATGCAAGATGGTCTTGCCCTGAACTCAGCCTCAGAAGGAAGCATGCCTAGAAGCCAGCTTTCTACTAGCTCGTTCTGATGGCCGTGAGAATGTAGCAGCATTGTAAGGTGGGACGTTCCATGACTACCGCTCTACTGCACCTGGAGACAAAACCATTGAAGCCTGCCGCTGGCCCTTGCATCCCATGAGCTTCTGACAAACATGTCTAGTGAGGATGTTCGTAACTGTATCTGCAGGCAGTGTGGAACTGGGAAGGACCATGTTTCAGCTTATCTCCGAGCGGGAAGTTCCCCAAGAGAGCTTTCAGCTACATTCTCAGGTTGGAAGTTAGTATGTAGCTCCCGTCTTAGGGAGGAATTCCTCAGAAGTCGCTGGATTGAACTAAGAGACACTTGGCTCTTGCAAAAATTGCATCCCGTATCAAACGAAATCCTTTGGAAGTGAAGTGTACAGGCAGTCAGCATGTGGAAGGTAAGCTCAAGCCAAAGGAGTGTGCATGCCTAGTAGGCAGCTGTCCGCTAGGCGCGATATTGACAAGGGAGACACTTGGTTTATACTCCGCTTCTCTCCCGTATACAACGAAATGCTGTGGAAGCCGAACTTTCAGGCAGTCAGGATTGGGGAGGTACATGCCATAAGCTCAACTCTCAGCAATGTGTATGCTTTGTAGGCTGATGTCTGCTAAACACTTATCGAAGCGAGGTATACCCAAGCTACACTGTAATTGAACAAGGACGTTGGCAATCGCTGTATTGAAGTCAGATGGATATGAGTACAGTCCTGGCGCTTCCACTTGCATTTCTCCAACCTCTCCCATCATCTCACTTAAGGATGTTAGCAGGTATGAGTATGGGCAGGCAGGATGCGGGAGGGTCCTGCCCAGAGCTCAACTCTCACAAGAGAGCATGCCTAGAAGCCAGCTTTCAACTGGCTGCGTTCTAATGGCCATAAGATCATAGCAGTCTTCTAACTCAGGAAGTTCGAAGAATACCACTCTACTGCACTTGCAGACACCTTCCAGGCCTGCATTATTCCACTTGCTTCTCACAAGCTTCTGACAAACGTCTCTGGTGAAGATGTTCAAAACTCATTCTGCAGGCAATGTGGAACTGTGAGGGTTTTGGTGTGAACTCAACTCTTGGAAGAGAGATGCTTTTGGACTTGGGGTTCAGCTAGCTCTCACGTATGGAACTTAGTATGTAGCCCCTAAGACATGAATTACTAGGAAATCGCAGGATTGAGCTTCGAGGCCCTATTCTTGTGTGCCGGGACTTTCGTCTTATCTCTCACACTTCAGTCATGCATCGAGCCTAGGCCTGTTACCAGCGCAGTGTACCTGGAGGAGGATGTGGGAAGTACAGGCCATAAGCTCAACTCTCAAAAGTGTGTACGCCTGGGAGGCTGATGTCTGCTACCCACTCGTACATTGGAGTTAGAAACTAGCTACACTCTGATTGAAGAAGGCCATTTGAAATCGCTATATTCAACTCTGATAATGTTGAGTACAAGCCTGATACTTCCACATGCAAATGGAATCGAAACAAATAGAATCCCATCGAATAGAATCGAAAAGAATCGGAAACTATCGTATCGATACGAAAAAAATGGAATTGAATCGAATCGAATCCAAAAGGATCGAATCGCATCGAATTGAAAAGAATCGTATCGAATCGAAAATATTTGAAACAAATCAAATAAAAAGGAATTGAATAGAAAAATTCGAATCGAAAAGAAATGAATTGAATCGAATCGAAAAGGATCGAATCGAATCGAATCAAAAAGAATCGAATTGAAAAGAATTCAATCGAAGAGTTTCCATTCGAATCGAATTGAATCGAAAAGAATCTAATCGAACCAAAAAGATTCGAATGGAATCAAAAATAAACGAATCAAAAAGAATCGAATCGAATCGATTCATTAGAATCGAATCGAATCGAATCGAAAAGTTTCGAATCCAAATGAATCTAATCGAAAAGAATGGAATCAAAAAGAATCGAATTGTTTCAGAAAAAATGAATCGAAGTGAATCGAATCGAAAAGAATTGAATCGAATTGATTTTAAAAGAAAGGAATTCGAATTGAAAAGACTCGAATCGAAAGATTCGAATCAAATCAAATCGAAACCAAAAGAATCGAATCGAATAGAATCAAAAAGAAACTAATTGAAAACTATCATATCGAAAAGAAAAAAATCGTATCGAATCAAAAAGAATCGAATCGAATAGGAAATAATCGAAATAAATCAAATAAAAAAGAATCGCATAGAAAAAATCGAATCGAATTGAAAAGAATCAAATCTAATCGAAAAGAATTGAATCAAATCGAATCGAAAACAAACGAATCCAATCGAATCGAAAACAATTGAATCGAAGAGTTTCTTTTTTTTTTTTTTTAATTTTTTTTTTAATTTATTTATGATAGTCACACAGAGATAGAGAGAGAGAGAGAGGCAGAGACACAGGCAGAGGGAGAAGCAGGCTCCATGCACCGGGAGCCCGACGTGGGACTCGATCCCGGGTCTCCAGGATCACGCCCTGGGCCAAAGGCAGGCGCCAAACCGCTGCGCCACCCAGGGATCCCAATCGAAGAGTTTCGAATCGAATCGCATTGAATCTTATATAGATCTTATATAGATGATGAAATAATCAGGTTTAAGAGTAAGACATGGGACTCGATCCCGGGTCTCCAGGATCGTGCCCTGGGCCAAAGGCAGGCGCCAAACCGCTGCGCCACCCAGGGATCCCAATCGAGTTTCGAATCGAATCGCATTGAATCTTATATAGATCTTATATAGATGATGAAATAATCAGGTTTAAGAGTAAGACGTGGGACTCGATCCCGGGTCTCCAGGATCGCGCCCTGGGCCAAAGGCAGGCGCCAAACCGCTGCGCCACCCAGGGATCCCAATCGAAGAGTTTCGAATCGAATCGCATTGAATCTTATATAGATCTTATATAGATGATGAAATAATCAGGTTTAAGAGTAAGACAATGGTTCCATCAAAATCCTAGAGAAGAACACAGGCAACACCCTTTTTGAACTTGGCCATAGTAACTTCTTGCAAGATACATCCACGAAGGCAAAAGAAACAAAAGCAAAAATGAACTATTGGGACTTCATCAAGATAAGAAGCTTTTGCACAGCAAAGGATACAGTCAACAAAACTCAAAGACAACCTACAGAATGGGAGAAGATATTTGCAAATGACATATCAGATAAAGGGCTAGTTTCCAAGATCTATAAAGAACTTATTAAACTCAACACCAAAGAAACAAACAATCCAATCATGAAATGGGCAAAAGACATGAACAGAAATCTCACAGAGGAAGACATAGACATGGCCAACATGCATATGAGAAAATGCTCTGCATCACTTGCCATCAGGGAAAAACAAATGAAAACTACAATGAGATACCACCTCACACCAGTGAGAATGGGGAAAATTAACAAGGCAGGAAACAACAAATGTTGGAGAGGATGCGGAGAAAAGGGAACCCTCTTACACTGTTGGTGGGAATGTGAACTGGTGCAGCCACTCTGGAAAACTGTGTGGAGGTTCCTCAAACAGTTAAAAATATACCTGCCCTACGACCCAGCAGTTGCACTGTTGGGGATTTACCCCAAAGATACAAATGCAGTGAAACGCCGGGACACCTGCACCCCGATGTTTCTAGCAGCAATGGCCACTATAGCCAAACTGTGGAAGGAGCCTCGGTGTCCAACGAAAGATGAATGGATAAAGAAGATGTGGTTTATGTATACAATGGAATATTACTCAGCTATTAGAAATGACAAATACCCACCATTTGCTTCAACGTGGATGGAACTGGAGGGTATTATGCTGAGTGAAGTAAGTCAGTCGGAGAAGGACAAACATTATATGTTCTCATTCATTTGGGGAATATAAATAATAGTGAAAGGGAAAATAAGGGAAGGGAGAAGAAATGTGTGGGAAATATCAGAAAGGGAGACAGAACGTAAAGACTGCTAACTCTGGGAAACGAACTAGGGGTGGTAGAAGGGGAGGAGGGCGGGGGGTGGGAGTGAATGGGTGACGGGCACTGGGTGTTATTCTGTATGTTAGTAAATTGAACACCAATAAAAAAAAAAAAAACGAATCGCATTGAATCGAAAAGAATCTGATCGAACCGAAAAGATTCGAATGGTTTCAAAAAGAAACGAATCAAAAAGAATTGAATCGAATCGATTCGAAAAGAATAGAATCTAATCGAATCGAAAACTATCAAATCCAAATGAATCTAATCGAGAAAAAGTGGAATCAAAAAGAATCGAATTGTTTCAGAAAAAACGAATCGAATTGAATCGAATCGAATAGAATTGAATGGAATCAATTTTAAAAGAAAGGAATTAGACTCAAAAAGACTCGAATCGATAGATTCGAATCAAATCTAACCGAAACAAAAAGAATCGAATCGAATAGAATCGAAAAGAAACTAATCGAAAACTATCATATCAAAAAGAAAAAAATCGTATCGAATCAAAAAAATCGAATTGAATCGAATCGAAAAGGATCTAATCAATTCTAAACAAATAAAAAAAATCGAAATGAATCGAAAAGAATCGAATCAAATAGAATAGAAAATAATCGAAACAAATCAAATAAAAAAGAATCGAATAGAAAAACATCGAATCGAATCGAAAAGAATCAAATCGAATCGAAAAGAATTGAATTGAATCGAATCGAAAATAATCGAATCCAATCGAAAACAATCGAATCGTAGAGTTTTAAATCGAATCGAATTCAATCGAAAAGAATCTAATCGAACCAAAAACATTCGAATGGAATCAAAAAGAAATGAATTAAAAAGAATCAAATCGAATTGAATCAAAAAGAATCGAATCGAATCGAAAATAATCGAATCCAAATGAATCGAGTCGAAAGGAGTGGAATCGAAAAGAATTGAATCGTTTAGAAAGAAACAAATCGAATTGAATTGAATCAAATAGAAAATAATCGAATCCAATCGAATTGAAAAGAATAGAAAAGAACTGAATCGAATCGAATCGAAAAGAAATCGATTCGAAAAGAATCGAATCGAAAAAAAAGAAAGGAATCGAATCGAATCGAAAAGAATCGAATCCAAAATAATCGAATCGAAGATTGAATCGAAAGAATGGAATCGATTCGTAAAAACCAAATCAAAGAGACTCGAAAAGAATCGAATCAAATAAAAAAAATAAAATCAAATAGAAAAGAATCGAATCGAATCGAAAAGAAAAGAATCGAATCAAATCGATTTGAAAAGAAAGATATTCGAATCGAAAAGAATCGAATAGAAAAGAATCGAATCGAAAAGAATCGAATCGAAACGAATCGAAAAAAATCGAATCGAATTGCTCCAAATCAAAAGAATTGAATCGAATGGAAGTGAAAATAATCGAATCAAATCGAATCGAATCAAAATAATCAAATCGAAACGAATCAAAAAGAATCAAATCGATTCGAAAAGAAAGGAATTCAAATAAAAAACATTCGATTAGAAAGATTCGAATCGAATCGAATTGAATAGAAAAGAATAGAATCAAATCAAATAGAAAAGAAACGAATAGAAAACTGTCGAATGGAAATGAAAAAAATCGAATTGAATCGTATCGAAGAGAATCGAATCGAATCAAAAAAGATCGAATGGAATCGAATATAAGAATCTAATCGAATCGAATCAAAAAGAATCTAATCGAATCGAAAGGATCGAATCAAATTTTATCGAATGGAAAAGAATCAAATCAAATCGAAAAGAATCGAATCGAATCGAAAAGGATCGAATCGAATCAAATCGAATAGAAAAGAATCGAATAGAATCGAAAAGATTCGAATCAAATTGAATCGAAAAGAATCAAATCAAATCGAAAAGGATTGAATCGAATCGAAAAGAATCGAATCGAATCAAATCGAAAAGAATCGAATCAAATTGATTCGAAAAGAAAGAAATTAATATAGAAGAGGCTAGAATCGAAAAGAATCTAAATGAATCGAATAGAAAAATATCGAATCGAATCGCACCGAATCAAAAGAATCGAATCTAATGGAAGTGAAAATAATCGAATTGAATCAAAAAGAATCGAATCGAATCGAATCAAAAAGAATCGAATCGAATCGAAAAGAATCAAATCGAATCGATTCGAAAAGAAAGGAATTCAAATCAAAAACACTCGAATAGAAAGATTCGAATCGAATCGAATCGAATCGAAAAGAATAGAATCGAATAGAAAAGAAACGAATAGAAAACTATCGAATGGAAAAAACTATCGAAAAAAATCGAATCGAATCGGAGAGAATCGAATTGAATCGAAAAAAGATCAAATCGAATTGAATATAAGAATCGAATCGAATCGAATTGAAAAGAATCGAATCAAAAAGGATCAAATCGAATTGTATCGAATAGAAAAGAATCAAATCAAATCGAAAAGAATCGAATCAAATCGAATAGGAAAGAATCGAAAAAATCTAATAAAGAGTCGAATCGAATCGAAAATATCGAATCGAATGGAAAAGAATCGAATCGAATCGAAAAGAATCTAATCGAATCGAATCGTTTGTAAAGAAAGGAATTCGAATCAAAAAGACTTGAATCATAAGATTCTAATCGAATCGAATCAAAAAGAAACGAACCAAAAACTATCGAATCGAAATGAAAAAAATCGAATCGAAATGAATCGAAAAGAATCGAAGAAATCTAATAAAAAAAGAATTGAATCGAATCGAAAATATCGAATCGAATGGAAAAGAATCGAATCAAATCGAATCGAAAATAATCGAAACATCAAATAAAAAGAATCGAATGGAAAAAAATGAAAAGAATTGAATCGAATCGAAAAGAATTGAATTGAATCGAATCGAAAACAATCAAATCGAATCGAATCAAAAAGAATTGAATCTAAGAGTTTCGAATAGAATCGAATTGAATCGAAAAGAATCTAATCGAAATGAAAATATTCGAATAGAATCGAAAAGAAACGAATCAAAAAGAATCGAATCGAATTGAAAAGAATAGAATCTAATCGAGTCGAAAAGAATAGAATCCAAATAAATCAAGTCGAAAGGAGTGGAATCGAAAAGAATTGAATCGATTCGAAAAAAACGAATCAAATTGAATCTAATCGAATCGAAAATAATCGAATCAAATTGAATCGTAAAGAATACAAAATAATCGAATTGAATCGTAAAGAATAGAATCGAAGCGAACCGAAAAGAATCAAATCGAATTGAAAAGAATCGAATCGAATTGAACCGTAATGAAAAGAATCGAATCGAATCGAAAAGAATGGAATCGAATTGAATCGAAAAGAATTGAATCGAATGCAATCAAATCGAAAAGAATCGAATCGAATTGAAAAGAATCAAATCGAATTGATTGAATCAAAAAGAATCGAATCGAATCACATCGAATCGAAAATAATTGAAATGAATAAAAAATAATCGAATCGAATTGAATCGAGAATAATTGGAATTGAATTGAATCGATAATCGAATTGAATCTAATCGAGTTGAATCGAAAATAATCGAATCGAATCAAATCAATTAGAAAAAAATCGAATCAAATTGCATCGAACCAAAAGTAATCGAATCGTATTGAATCGATTCGAATTGAAAAGAATCGAATCGAATCGAATCGAAAAGAATCAAATCGAATTGAATCAAAAAGAATCGAATCCAAAGAATCGAATTGTAGAGAATCTAATCGAAACGAAAAGATTCGAATCGAAAAGAATCGAATGTAAACGAAAAGAATCAAATCGAATCGAATCGAAAAGAATCAAATCGAATCGAAAAGAATTGAATCGAAAAGAATCGAATCGAATCAAATCGATTGAAAAGATCGAATCAAAAAAATCAAAGAGAATCAAAACGAATCAAAACGAATCGAATCGAATTGAAAAGAATCATTGAATCAAATCGAAAAGAATCTAATCGAATCGTATCGAATCAAAAAAATCAAATCGAATTGAATCGAAAAGAATAGAATCGTATTTAATTGAATCAAATGAATCGAATCGAATTGAATCGAAAAGAATCGAATCGAATCAAAATGAATCAAATCAAATCGAAAAGAATCGTATTGAATCGAATTGAATCGTAAAGAATCCAATGGAACATAATCGATTCGAATTGAAAAGAATCGAATCGAAAAGAATCAAATCGAACCGAAAAGAAAGGAATCTAATCGAATAGAATCAAATCGAATGGTATCATTGAATCGAAAAGAATCGAATCATATCGAATTGAATTGAAAAGAATCAAATCGAATAGAATCGAAAAGATTCGAATCGAATCAAAAAGAATCGAATCGTATCGAATCAAATCGAATAGAATTGAGTCGAATACAATGAAAAGAATCAAAACGAATTGAAAACAATCGAATTAAATCGAATCAAATATTATCAAATCGAATCGAAAAGAATCGAATTGAATAGCATCGAAACGAATCGAATCGAATCGAAAAGAATCAAATTGAATAGCGTCGAATCGAATCGAATCAAAATGAAAAGAATCGAATAGAATCGAAAAGAATCAAATCGTATCGAATTGAATCGAAAAGAATCGAATCATATCGAATTGAATCGAAAAGAATCGATTCCAATCGAATTGAATCGAAAAGAATCGAATCGAACAGTACCGAATCGAATTGATAAGAATCGAATCAAATAAAATAGAAAAGAATCTAATTGAAACGAAAAGAATCTAATCGAATCGAATTGAAAAGAATCGAATCGAAAAAATCGAATCTAATAGAATCAAGTTGAGTTGAATCGAATAGAAAAGAATCGAATCGAATCATATCGAATTGAAAAGAATCGAATCAAATCGAATTGAATTGAAAAGAATCTAATCGAACTGAATCAAAAAGAATCGAATCGAAATGTAACAAATTGAATCCAAATGATCGAATCGAATCAAATCGAAAAAAATCGAATTGAAACGAAAAGAATCGAATAGAATCGAACTGAAAATAATCGAATCTAATCGAATAGAATAGAATAGAATCGAACAGAATTGAATCGAATGAAAAGAATCTTATCGAATCGAATCGAAAAGAATCGAATCGAATCGAATGGAGAAGAATCAAATCGAATCGAATCGAAAAGAATTGAATCAAAAAGAATCGAATCGAAGAGAATCTAATCGAAACGAAAAGAATCAAATCGAATCGAAAAGAATAGAATCAAAACGAAAAGAGACGAATTGAATCAAATCGAAAAGAATCGAATAGAAAAAAATCGAATCGAATCGTATCGAAAAGAATCGAATTGAAAAGAATAGAATAGAAAAATTCGAATCGAATCGAATCGAAATGAATCGAATCGAATCAAATTGATTGAAAAGATCAAATCAAAAAACATCAAAGAGAATCGAAATGAATCGAAACGAATCGAATCGAATTGAAAAGAATCGTATCAAATCAAATCTAAAAGAATCGAATCAAATCGAATCAAAAAGAATGGAATCGAATTGATTCATATTGAAAAGAATCGATCGAATCATATTGAATCAAAAAGAATCGAATCGAATCGAAAAGAATCTAATCGAAAAGAATCTAATCGAAACGAAAAGAATCAAATCGAATCGAAAAGAATCAAATCGAAACGAAGAGTCAAGTCGAATCGAATCAAAAAGAATCTAATAGAAAAAAATCGAATCGAATCAAATCGAAAAGAATCGAATTGAAAAGAATAGAATCGAAAAATTCGAATCAAATCGAATCAAAATGAATTGAATCGAATTAAATCGATTGAAAAGATCGAATCAAAAAACATCAAAGAGAATCGAAACAAATCGAAATGAATCGAATCGAATCAAATCGAATTGAAAAGAATCGTATCAAATCAAATCTAAAAGATTCGAATCAGGGGATCCCTGAATGGCGCAGCGGTTTGGGGCCTGCCTTTGGCCCAGGACGCGATCCTGGAGACCCGGGATCGAATCCCACGTCGGGCTTCCGCTGCATGGAGCCTGCTTCTCCCTCTGCCTGTGTCTGTCTCTCTCTCTGTGACTATCATAAATAAATAAAAAATTTTAAAAATAAAATAAAATGAAAGATTCGAATCAATCGAATCAAAAAGAATGGAATCGAATCAAAAAAATCATCGAAAAGAATCGATCGAATCGTATTGAATCGAATCGAATCCAAAAGAATCGAATCGAATGGAATTGAATCGAATCGAAATTAATCGAAAAGAATTGAATTGAAGAATATCAAATCGAATTGAAAAGAATTGAATCAAATCGAAAAAAATTGAATCGAAACGAAAAGAATCGAATCGAATCGAATTCGAAAGAATCGAATTGAATTGAAATGAGAAGAATCGAATCAAATTGCATCGAATCAAAAATAATTGAATTGAATTGAATAAAAAATAATCGAATCGAATCGAATCGAAAATAATTGGAATTGAATCGAATCGATAATCGAATCGAATCAAATCGAGTCGAATCGAAAATAATTGAATCGAATCAAATGGATTCAAAAACAATTAAATCGAATCAAATTGAATCGAAAAGAATCGAATTGAATCGAAAAGAATCAAACCGAATCAAAAAGAATCGAAAAGAATTGAATCAAGAAGAATCGAAATGAATTTAATCGAGTAGAATCAAATCGAAGCTAGGGTAAAAGAATCGAATCGAATCAAAAATTATCTAAATGAATCCAATTAAATCCAAAAGAATTGAACCGAATCGAATCGAAAAGAACCGAATCAAAATGTAACAAATCGAATACAAATGATCAAATCGAATCAAATCGAAAAGAATCAAATTGAATCGAAAAGAATCAAACTGAATCAAAAAGAATTGAATCAAGAAGAATCGAAATGAATTGAATTGAGTAGAATCAAATCAAAGCTAGGGTAAAAGGATCGAATCGAATCAAAAATTATCTAAACGAATCCAATTAAATCCAAAAGAATTGAATTGAATCGAATCGAAAAGAATCGAATCAAAATGTAACAAATTGAATCCAAATGATCGAATCGAATCAAATCGAAAAGAATCAAATCGAATCGAAAAGAATCGAATTGAATCGATTCGAGAAGAATCGAATCGAATGGTATCGAATCGAAAAGAATCGAATCGTATCGAATCAAATTGAATCGAATATAATCGAAACGAAAAGAGTCGAATCGAATTGAATCAAAATAATCGAATCGAAACGACAAGAGGCGAAGCAAATCGAATCGAAAAGAATCAAATTTAAAAGAATCGAATCGGGGATACCTGGGTGGCCCAGCAGTTTGGCGCCTGCCTTTGGCCCAGGGCGCGATCCTGGAAATCCGGGATCGAATCCCACATCAGGCTCCCCGTGCATGGAGCCTGTTTCTCCCTCTGCCTATGTCTCTGCCTCTCTCTCTCTCTGTGACTATCAGAAATAAATAAAAAAATAAAAGAATTGAATCGAATTGAAAAGAATCGAATCGAAAAAATCGAATCAAAAAGAATCGAATTGAATCGTATCGAATCGAAAAGAATCGAATCAAATGGAATCGAATCGAATCGAATCGAATCGAATCGAATTGAATAGAAAAGAATCGAATAGATTCGAATCGACACGAATCGAAAAAAATTGAAACGAATCGAATCATATCAAATTGAAAAGAATCAAATCGAATAAAAAAGAATCGAATCGAACTGAATCGAAAAAAATCGAATCGACAGACCGAAAAGAATCGTATCGAATCGAATCAAATAGAATCGAAAGAATCGAATTGATTCCAATCGACTTGAATCGAAAAGAATCGAATCGAACAGTATCGAATCTAATTGAAATGAATCGAATCAAATAAAATAGAAAAGAATCAAATCGAAACGAAAAGATCGAATCGAATCAAATTGAAAAGAATTGAATCGAATCGAAAAGAATCGAATCGAAATGAAAAGAATCGAATCGATCGAAATGATCGAATTGAAAAGTGTCGAATTGAATCGAATCAAATTGAAAAGAATCAAATCGAATCGTATGGAATCAAAAAGAATCAAATCAAATCGAATCGAAAAGAATAGAATCCTATTTAATTGAATCAAAAAGAATTGAATAGAAAAGAATCGAGTCGAATCAAAATGAATCGAATCAAATAAAAAAGAATCATATCGAATCGAATCAAATTGAATCGAAAAGAATCAGATTGAATCTTATATACTTGAATCAAAAAGATTCGAGTCGATTCGAATCGAAAATATCAAACCAAATAGAAAAGAATCGAATCGAAAAGAAAAGAATCGATTCAAATCGAAAATAATCGAATTGAATCAAAATGATTCGAATCAATACGAAACGAATCGAATCGAAAATAATAGAATCGAATCGAAATGAAAATAATAAAATTGAATCGAATTGAAAATAATCGAATCAAATCAAATCGAAGATAATTGAATCGAATCTAATAGAAAATAATCGATTCGCATTGAATTGAATCGAAAATAATCGAATTGAATTGAATCGAAAATAATTGAACCGAATCGATCGAATTGAGTTGAAAATAATCGAATCGAACCGAATTGAATCGAAAATAATCGAATCGAATCGAATCGAAAATAATTGAACCGAATCGATCGAATTGAGTTGAAAATAATCGAATCGAACCGAATTGAATCGAAAATAATCGAATCGAATCGAATCGAAAAGAATCGAATCGAAACAAAAAGAATCAATCGAATCAAAAATAATCGGATCAAGTCGAAAATAATCGAATCGAATCCAATCAAGTCGAATCGAAAATAATCAAATTGAATTCAAATGAATCGAAAATAATCGAATCGAACCGAAATGAATCGAATCAAATAAAAAATTATCGAGTCGAATTGAATAAAAAATAATCGAATCTAATGCAATCGAATCGAATCGAAAATATTCAAATAGCATCGAATTGAATCAAAATAATCGAATCGAATCGATAAGAATCGAATCAAATCGAATCGAATCGAATTGAAAAGAAGCGATCAAATCGAAAAGAATCGAATCGAATCGAAAAGTATCGAATCGAATTGAATCGAATCAAATCGAACAGAATTGAATCGAATCGAATCGAAAAGAATCAAATCGAATCGAAAAGAATCGAATCGAAGAGAATAGAATCGAATTGAAAAGAATAGAATTGATTCGAAAACATTCGAATCGAATTGAATCAAACCGAAAAGAATCAAATCGAATCGAAAAAAATCGAACCGAATCAAAAAGAATCAAATCGAAACGAAAGATTTTAATCGAATTGAATCGAAACAAAAGGAATCGAATCGAAAAAATCGAATCGAGTCGAAAAGAATCAAATCGAATTGAATCGAAGAGAATCAAATTGAAAAGAATAGAATCGAATCGTATCGAAAAGAATCGAATCAAATCGAATGGATAAGAATCAAATCGAATCGTAAAAAATCGAGTCGAAAGGAAAAAATTCGAATCGAATCGTAAAGAATCGAATTGAATCGCATCAAAAAGATTTGAATCGAATCGAACTGAAAAGAATTGAATTGAAACGAATCGAATCAAAAAGACTCGAATCAAATCGAATCGAAAAGAATCGAATCGAATAAAATTGAATCGAATAGAAAAGAATCTATCTAATCGAAAAGAATCAATCGATAAGAATCGAATTGAAAGAATTGAATCGAATCGATTCGAATCGAAAAAAATTGAATCGAATCGAATCCCTAACCTTAACCCCTAACCCCTAACACTAAACCTATCCTAACCCTAAGCCTTAACCCTAACACCTAACCCTAACCCTAACCCTAACCCTAACCGTAACGCTAACCCTAACCCTAACCCCTAACCCAAACCCTACCCCGAACACTAACCCTAAACTTAACCCGTACCCTAACTAAACCCGTACCCTAACCCTAACAGGTACACTAACACTAAGCTGTACCCCAACCTTAACCCAGACCCTAACCCTTACCCTAACCCTAAGACCGTCCCCTAACCCATACACTAACCCATCCCCTAAACATAACCTAACCAGTACTCTAACACTACCCCGTACCCTAACCCGTATCCTAACACTAACACTAACACATACCTAACCATAACCCTAACCCTAACCCCTAACCCTAACCCTAACCCTAACCGCTAACCCTAACCCTAAACCAAAACCTAACCCTAACCCCTAACCCTAACATTAACCCCTACCCCTACCCCTAACCCTAACCTGAACCCCTAACCACTAACCCTAAACCTAACCCTAACCTTTAACCCTAAACCTTAACCCTAACCCTAACCCTAATCCTAACACTAACCCAAACCCAACCCTAAACACTAACCCTAACCTTAACCCCTAACCTTAACCCTAACACTAACACTAACCCTAACACCTAACCACTAACCCTAGCCCTACCCCCTAACCGCTAACCCCTAACCCTACCCCTAACCCTAACCCTTAACCCTAACCCTTAACCCGAACCCTAACCCTAACCCAAAACCTAGCCCCTAACCCTAACCAAAACCCGTAACCACTAACCCTAACCCTAACCCTTAACCCTACCCTTAACCCTAACCATAACCCAAACCCTAACCCTAACCCCAAACCCTAACAGTAACCCCAAACCTTAACCCTAACCCTAACGCTAACACTACCCCTAACCCTAACCCCTAACCCCTAACCCTAACCTCTAATGCTCTCCGAAACCCTTAAACTCAACACTTAACCCTAAACCTAACCCTAACCCATACCCTAACCCGTACCCTAACCCTAACCGAACACTAACCGTAACCCGTACCCTAACCTTTACCCATACCCTAACCCTGAACCATACCCTAACCCCAACCTTAACCCGTACACGAACCCTAACCCGTATCCTAACACTAACCCATACCCTAACCCTAACACGTAACCTAAATCTAACCCTGACCCTAACCCAAACAATAACCTAACCCTAATCCTAACCCGTTCCCTAACCCTTACGCTAACCCCAACCCTAACGCTAACACGTACACTAACCCTAATGGTACCCTAACACTAACCCTAACCCGTACCCTAAACCTAACCCTAAAATTAACCCTAACCCGTAACCTAACCCTATACCCTAACCCTACCCTACCTTAACCCTAAACATAACCCGTACCATAACACTAAAACTACCACTAAACCAAACGCTAATTCTAACCATAACCCTAACCCTATCTCTAAACCTAACCCTAAACCTAACCTAACCGTAACCCTCACCCTAACTGTATCCCTAACACATAAACTAACCCTAACTCTAACCCTAACCCATAAACTAAACCTAACCCTAACCCTAACCCTAAACAGTGCCCTAACCCTAACCCTAACATGTACCTTAACCCTAACCCTAAACCTAAACCTAACCCTAAGCCATACCCTAACCCTAACCCTAATCCGTACCCTAACCCATACCGTGACCCTAAACCTAACCCGTACCCTAAACCTAACCCTAACCCTAACCTGAACCCTAACTCTAACCTGTACCCTAACCCTAAACCGTAACGTAACCTGTACCCTAACTTGTACCCTAACCCGTACCCAAACCCTAATCCTATCCCGTTCCCTAAACCAAACCCTAACACTAACCCGTACACTAACCCGAAACCGTACCCATACCCTAACCCATAAATAAACCTATACCCTACCCCTAACCCTAACCTGAACCCGTACCCTAATCCTAACCCGTACCCTAATGCTTACCCTAAGCCTCACCCGTACCCTAACCCAAACTCTAACCCATACCCTAACCCTAATCTTACCCCAACCCTAAACCTAACGAAACCCAATCCCTAATCCTAACCTTAACCCTAACCTAATCCTAACCTTATCCCTTACCCTATCCCTAACCCTAACTCGTAACCAAACCCTAACCCTAATCCTAAACAGTACCCTAACTTTAACCCTAACCCGTACCCTAACCCTAACCGTAAACCTAAACCGATCCCTAACCCGTACCCTAACCCGTAACCTAACCTGTAACCTAACCCGTACCCTAACCCTAATCCTAACCCGTAGCCTACCCCTAACCCTAACCTGAACCTTAACCCTAACCCTAACCCTAACCCTAACCCTAACCCTAAGCTTAAACAGGACCCTAACCCTAACCCTAACCCTAACCCGTAACCTAACTCAAACTTTACAGCGTTGGAAGTCAGGTCGTTCCATGAACAAAACTCTACTGCACCTGGAGACACAACCGTTGAAGCCTGCAGCTTGCCCCTTGCGTCCCATGAGCTTCTGACAAACATGTCTTGTGAGGATGTTCGTAACTGCATCTGCAGGCAGTATGGAACTGGGAAGGACCGCGTGTCAGCTGACCTCGCAGAAGGAAGTTCCCCAGAGAGACAGCTTTCACCGAGGTACTCAGGTTTGGAAGTTCGTATGTAGCTCCCTTCTGAGGGAGGAATTACTCAGAAGTTGGATTGGGCTAGGAGACACTTGCCTCTCACAAAACTTGTGTCCCGTATCAAACGACGTCCTTTCGAAGTTCTGGCCCTGAGAACGCAGCAGTATTCTAACTCAGGAGGTTCCAAGCGTACCACTCTACTCCACCTGGAGACACCTTCCAGGCCTGCATTATTCCACTTGCGTCTCACAAGCTTCTGACAAGCTTCTCTGGTGAAGACGTTGGCAACACATTCTGCAGGCAGTGTGGAACTGTGAAGGAATGCGTGTGAGCCCAACTCTCGAATGTAAGTTGCCGTTGGATGTAGGGTTCAATTAGCTAGTATGGAACTTAGTATGTAGCACCAGTCTAAGACAGGAATTACTAGGATGTCGCGGGATTGAGCTTGGAGGCACTACTCTTGTGGGCTTCACCTGGACGAGGTGACTGGTCCTCACCTGGGACTCAACTGGACCTGATAACTTAGCTCCACACTTTGGCCTCACCTGGCCCTGATGACTCTGGGCCCCACCTAGGCCTCAATCTGGACTTGGTGACTGTGGTCCCCACCTGGGTCTCACCAGGACCTGGTGACTCTCGTTCCCACATGACCCACACCTGGACCCGGTGACTGTGGTGTTCTTGTAGACTCACATTTACCTGGTGACTCCAGTCCCCACCAGGGCCTCACCTGGATCTGGTGACTCTGGCCTGCAGGTTGGCCTCACCTGGACCTGATGAGTGGGGTTGCCACCTGGGCCTCACCCATACCTGGTGACACAGGTCCCCACGTGGGCCTCACTTGGACCTGGTGAATCTGGTCCTTACCTGGTCCTCACCCAGAACTGGTAACTCTGGTCACCACCTGGGTCTCACCTGGACCTGGTGAATCTGGTCCCCATCTGGGCCTCATCCAGTCCTGGTGACTTTGTTCCCCACCTGGACCTGATTGCTGTGGACTCCTTCTTGGCCTCACCTGGAACTGGTGACTCTGATCCTAACTGGGCCTCACCCAGATCTGGTGACTCTGGTCCTCACCTGTGGACCATTATGACCTGGATACTCTGTTCCACACCTGAGCCTCACCTGGACATGATGACTCTGGATCCCCTCTGGCCCTCACCCTGACCTGGTGACTCTGGTCCCCATCTGGATGTCACCTGGACCAGGTGAATCTGGTACCCCTCTAGGCCTCAACTAGACCTGGTGTCTCTGGTCCTCAACTGGGCCTCACCGGAACCTTGTGAATATGCTCCCCACCTGCGCCTCATCTGGACCTGGTGACTCTGGTTCTACCTGGGCATCATCGGGAGATGGTTACTCTATTCCCCACTGGGACTGACCTGATCCTGGTAACTCTGGTCCTGACTTTGGCCTCTTCTGTACCAGGTGACTCTGGCTCCACCTGGGCCTCACCTGGAACTGGTGACTCTGATCCTCAGCATGGCCTCACCTGACCTGGTGACTGTGGTTCCCATCGGGACCTCACCTGGACCTCATGTCTCTGGTCCCACCTGGGCCTCACCAGGACCTGGTGTCTCTGGTACCCACCTGGGTAGCATCAGGATATGGTTACACTGTTCACTAACAGTGACCCAGCTGGACCTATTAACTCTGGTCTTCACCTGGGCCACACCTGGACATGGTGACACTGGTTCCCACCTGGGTCTCACCTGGACCTGGTGAGTCGGATCCCCAACTGGTCCTCAACTGTAACTGGTGATTTTCGTTCCCACATGGACATCATGTGGACCTGGTGTCTGCAGTGTTTCTAGCTTCTCATGTACCTCGTGACTCTGGTTCCCACCAGGGCCTCACCGGGACCTGGTGAGTGTGGTTGCCACCTGCACCTCACCTGGACCTGGTGATTCTGGTCTGCACCTGAGACTACCCTGGATCTGGTGACTGTGGTCCCCACCTGGGCTTCACCTGGATTTGGTGACTCCGATCCCCATCTGGGCCTCACCTGGCCCTGTTGACCATGGTCCTCAACTGGGCATAATTGGGACCCGGTGACTGTGTTCCACAACTGGACCTCACCTGGACCAGGTGACTCTGGTCCCACTCTGGGTCTCACCGTGCCCTAGTGACTGTGAACCCCACTTTGGCCTGACGTGGACCTGCTGACCCTGGTTGCCACCTGCACCTCACCTCGAACTGTTGACTCTGGTTCTTTCAAGGGCCTCCCCTGTACCCGGTGATCCTGGTCCCCACCTGGGCCTCACCTGGACGTGGTGACTCTTGTCACCACCGGGGACTCACCTGGACCTGGTTACTGTGTTCAACACCTGGGCCTCAAGTAGACCTGTTGACCATGGTCCCCAAGCTGGCCTCACATGGACCTGTTGCCTCTGATCTCCACCGGGGCCTCACGTGTACCTGGTAACTCTGGTCCTCACCTGGGCCTCATCTGGACCTGGTGACTCTGGTCCCCACCTGGGCTTCACCTGGATCTGTTGACTCTGGTCCCCACCTGGACTTCACCTGGATCTGGTGACTCTGGTCCCCACCTGGACCTCTCCTGGACCTGGTGACTCTCTTTCCAACATGGACCTCACCTGGATCTGGTGACTCTGGTCCTCAGTTTGGCCTCACCTGGACCTGGTGTCTCTCATCCCCACTTTGACCTAACTCAGAACTGCTGAATCTTGCCCCACCTAGGCCTAACCCAGACCTGGTGACTCTTGTCCCCAGCTATGCCTCAATTCGACCTGATGAATCTGGTCCTCACGTGGGCCTCACATGGACCTGGGACTCAGCTGGATAGAGTGGCTCTTGTTCCCACAAGGGGCTCACCTGATACTGGTGACTGTGGTCTTATTCTATGCCTCACCAGGACCTAGTGATTCTGACCCCCATCTGGGCCCTGCATGGCCCTAGTGACTGTGTTCCTCACCCAGGCATCATTGGGACCTGGATACTCTATTCCACACCTGGGCCTCACTTTGACCAGGGACCTCTGGTCCCATTCTGGGCCTCAAACTAAAATGGTTACTCTGGTTCCCCCTCTGGGCCTCACCCTTACCTGGTGACTCTGGTCACCCCTTGGGGTTCACTTGGACCTGGTGAATCTGGTCCTTAGCTGGTCCTCACCTGGATCTGGTGACTGGTCACCACCTGGGCCTCACCTGGACTTGGTGAATCCTGTTGCCACCTGGGCCTCACCTGGACCTTGTGACTGTGGTCCCACCTGGACCTCACCTGGATCTGGTGGCTCTGGTTCCCATATGGGGCTCTCCTGGACCTGGTTCCTGTGGTCTCCATCTGGCCTCACCTGGAACAAAATGACTCTGATCCATATTTGGGCCTCACCTGGACCTGTTGACTCTGGTCCTTACCTGGGCATCATTGGGACCTGGTTACTCTCTTATATACCTGGGCCTCACCTGGACCTGGTGACTCTGGTCCCCCTCTGGACCTCACCCTGACCTGGTGACTGTGGTCTCACCTGGGCTTCACCTGGATGAGGTGACTGGTTCCCACAGGGACCTCACCTGGACCTGGTGACTCAGGTCCTCATATGGGCATCATGGGACCTGGTTTCTCAGTTCCACATCGGGGCCTCACCTGGACCTAGTGATTCTCGTCCCCCTCTGGGCCTCACCCTGACGTGGTGACTCTGGTCCCCACCTGGATATCACCAGAACCGGGTGACTCTGGTCCCCCTCTGGGACTCACCCGGAGCTGGGGACACTGGTCCTCAACTGGGCCTCCACAGGACCTGGTGAATCTACTCCTCACTTGCCTCGTCTGGACCTTGTGACTCTTGTCCCACCTGACATCAATGGGACATGGTTACTCTTTTCCCCAACTGGGCCTCACCTGGACATGATAACTTTGCTCCACACTTTGGCCTCACCTGGCCCTGATGACTCTGGGACCCCGACCTAGTCCTCAATCTGGACCTGGTGACTGTGGTCCCCACCTGGGTCTCACCTGGACCTGGTGACTCTCGTTCCCACATGAACCACACCTGGACCAGGTAACTGTGGTGTTCTTGTAGACTTACATTTACCTGGTGACTCCGGTCCCCACCAGGGCCTCACCTGGATCTGGTGACTCTGGCCTGCAGGTTGGCCTCACCTGGACCTGGTGAGTGGGTTTGCCACCTGGGCCTCACCCATACCTGGTGACTCAGGTCCCTACGTGGGCCTCTTGGACCTGGTGAATCTGGTCCTTACCTGGTCCTCACCCAGACCTGGGGACTCTGGTCACCACCTGGGCCACACCTGGACCTGGTGAATCTGGTCCCCATCTGGGCCTCACCCAGTCCTGGTGACTTTGTTCTCCACCTGGACCTGATTGCTGTGGACTCCTTCTTGGCCTCACCTGGAACTGGTGACTCTGATCCTATCTGCGCGTCACCCAGATCTGGTGACTCTGGTCTCACCTGGGCATCATTGGTACCTGGTTACTCTGTTCCACACCTGAGCCTCACCTGGACATGATGACTGTGGAACTCTCTGGGCCTCACCCTGACCTGGTGACTCTGGTCCCCATCTGGATGTCACCTGGACCAGGTAATTCTGGTACCCCTCTAGGCCTCAACCAGACCTGGTGAATCTGGTCCTCAACTGGGCCTCACCTGGACCTAGTGAATATGCTCCCCATCTGGACCTCATCTGGACCTGGTGACTCTGGTCCCTACCTGGGCATCATCGGGACATGGTTCCACTGCATGGCCTGCAGGTTGGCCTCATCTGGACCTGGTAACTCTGGTCCCTACCTGGGCATCATTGGGACATGGTTCCTCTGCATGGCCTGCAGGTTGGCCTCACCTGGACCCGGTGACTCTTGTCCTCACTTTGGCCTCTTCTGTACCAGGTGACTCTGGCCCCACCTGGGCCTCACCTGGACCGAGTGACTCTGATCCTCAGCAGCATGCCTCAAATGCACCTTTCCACTAGCTGCATTCATATGGCCGTGCAAATGTAGCTACATTGTAAGTCAGGAGGTTCCATGTATACCGCTCTACTGCACCTAGAGACACAATATTGAAGCCTGCAGCTAGCTCCTTTTGTCCTATGAGCTTCTGACCAACACGTCTAGTGAGGATGTTCGTAATTTCATCTGAAGGCCATGTGGAACTATGAGGGACTGGAGGTGAGTTCAAGTCTCAGAAGAAAGTACCCTTTGGACACTGCGTTCCACTAGCTTCTCATGTATGGGACTTACTATGTAGCACCAATTGTAGAGTGCAGTTCCTCACATATCTCTGGATTGGGCTTGGAGACACTAGGCGTGTGGACCGGCGCCTTCCACTAACCTCTCACAACCCTTCTGTCACAATTCAAGCCTAGGCCTGATAGGAGCGAAGTGTATCTGCAGTCAGCATGTGGGAGGTACAGGGCATAATTTCAACTCTCAGAAGTGTGTATGCTTTACAGGCAGATGTCTGCTAGACACTTATTGATGGGAGGTAGAACCGAGGTACACTCTAATTAAATAAGGACGTTGGCAATCGCTGCATTTAACTCAGATATACGTGAGTCAGGTCTGTCACTTCCACATGCTTTTCACACAACCTCTTCCAGCACCTAACATAAAGATGCTAAGACCTATGTCTACAGGCAGTCAGGATGCGGGACGGTCCTGCCCTGACCTCAGCTCGTACAAGGAAGCATGCCTAGAAGTCAGCTTTCAACTAGCTGCGTTCTTATGGCAGTGAGAATGTAGCAGTATTCTAATTCAGGAGGTTCCAAGATTACCACTCTACTGCACCTGGAGACACCTTCCAGGCCTGCATTATTCCACTTGCGTCTCACAAGCTTCTGACAAACGTCTCTGGTGAAGATGATCAAAACTCATTCTGCAGGCAATGTGGAACTGTGAGGGACTGGGTGTGAGCTCAACTCTCAGAAGAGAGACTCTTTTGGACTTGGGGTTCAGCTAGCTTCTCACGTATGGAAATTAGTATGTAGCACCTGTCTAAGGAATTACTAGGAAGTCGCTGGATTGAGCTTGGAGGCACTAGTCTTGTGTGCCGGGACTTTCCACTTATCTCTCACAACACTTCAGTCATGCATCGAGCTTAGGCCTTTTAGCAGCGAAGTGTACCTGCAGGCACGATGTGGGAAATACAGGCCATAAGCTCAACTCTCAAAAGTGTGTACGCCTGGGAGGTAGATGTCTGCTACCCACTCAGACATGGGAGTTAGAAACTAGCTACACTCTTTGAAGAAGGCCGTTTGAAATCGCTGTATTCAATTCAGATAATCGGGAGTACAGGCCTGAAACTTCCACATGCATTTCACCGACCTCTCCCAGCACCTAACATAAGCATATTAGCAGGTACGTGTATGGGCAGGCAGGATACGGGAGGGTCCTTCCATGAGCTCAGCTCTCAGAAGGAAGCATGCCTAGAAGCCAGCTTTCTACTAGCTCGTTCGGATGGCCGTGAGAACGTGACAGCATTGTAAGGCGGTACGCTTACAATGAATACTGCTTTACTGCACCTGGAGACACAACCTTGAAGCCTGCAGCTGGCCCTTGCGTCCCATGAGCTTCTGAAAACATGTCTAGTGAGGATGTTCGTAACTGCATCTGCAGGCAGTGTGGAACTGGGAAGGACCGCATGTCAGCTCATCTCGCAGAAGGAAATTCCACAGAGAGAGAGCTTTCAGCTAGGTACTCAGGTTTGGAAGTTAGTATGTAGCACCCCTCTGAGGGAGGAATTCCTCAGAAGTCGCTGGATGAAACTAAGAGACACTTGCCTCTCGCAAAACTTGCATCCCATATTGGACGAAATCCTTTGGAAGTGAAGTGTACAGGCCGTCAGCATGTGGGAGGTACAAGCCATAAGCTCAATCCAAAGGAGCGTGCATGCCTTGATGGCAGCTGTCCGCTACGCACAAAATTTACAAGGGAGACACGTGGTTTTCACTCTGCTACTGTCCCGCATACAACGAAATGCTGTGGAAGCGGAACATACAGGCAGTCAGGATGGGGGAGGTACAGGCCATAAGTTGAACTTGCAGAAGTGTGTTTGCTTTGCAGGCCGATGTCTGCTAGACAGTTATCGAGACGAGGTATACAGGAGCTACACTCTAATTGAACATGGACATTGGAAATCGCTCTATTGAACTCAGATACATATGAGTACAGTCCTGACACTTCCACTGGCATTTCTCCAACCTCTCCGAACACCTAACATAAGGATGTTAGCAGCTACGACTACGGGCAGGCAGGATGCAGGAGGCTCCTGCCCTGAGCTCAGATTTCAAAGGAGACATGCCTGGAGGCCAGCTTTCTACTAACTGCGTTCTGATGGGCATGAGAACGTGGCAGCATTGTAATTCAGGATGTTCCATGAATACCGCTTTACTGCACCTGGAGACACAACCTTGAAGCCTGCAGCTTGCCCCTTGCATCCCATGAGCTTCTGACAAACATGTCTAGTGAGGATGTTTATAAGTGTATCTGCAGGCAGTGTGGACTGGGAAGGACCACGTTTCAGCTCATCTCTGAGAGGGAAGTTCCCCAGAGTGAGCTTTCAGGTAGGTTCTCAGGTTTGGAAGTTAGTATGTAGCTCCCATCTGAGGGAAGAATTCCTCAGATGTTGCTGTATTGAACAGAAAGAAGAAAGAAAGAAGAAAGAAAGAAAGAAAGAAAGAAAGAAAGAAAGAAAGAAAGAAAGAAAGAAAGAAAAAAGAAAGAAAGAAAAGAAAGAAGGAAGGAAGGAAGGAAGGAAGGAAGAAAGAAAGAAAGAAAGAAAGAAAGAAAGAAAGAAAGAAAGAAAGAAAGAATGAGTGACACCTGTGTGGCTCTGTCAGTTAAGCTTCTGCCTTAGGCTCAGATCATGATCCAGGTCCCAAGGCAGGCTCCCTGTTCAACAGAGAACCTGCTTCTCCCTCTCCCTCTTCCCCTCTCGCTCATGCTTTATCTCTACTCTCTCTCTCAAATAAATAAAAAACATCTTTGAAAAAGAAACAAACAAACAAATCCACAAGGAAGAGAAATTGTCCATGTAGAATAATTTCAAACAATTTGTGAAGACATTCCACCCTCAAGTTCATGAGCATAGCTTCCCACTCTTACGTGTGGAATACACATAGTAACTTCCTTCCTTCTAATAAGAAAACCTTAAAATAATAATGATAATATAATAATAATAATTAATAATAATAAAAAAGAATCAGTTTACTACTGAGAAAGCTGACAAACACTACTTCAGCAAGATGATCAGATCGATACCAAGACTGATAAATCATGTTGATAGTATCTATCCTTTATATGATATAATGAAAATGGCAGTATATCTCTGTATATAATCCACAAAAACAGTTCAGTCATGAGATAAACAACAGACATGTCCCAACTGAGGGAAATTTTACAAAATACTCTACTTGTCAAAGTGTTCCAGTTCAAAACAAGAAAAGGCTGAAAGAATGTCACAATCCAGATGAGCCTAAGGAAAGAGGACAAATGGAATGTGATTTGAGGATTGGTAACTTAGCAAAAACTAAGGAAATCTGAATAAACTATGGTCTTTTTTTTTTGTCTTAGTTTAATGCGAATTTTTTAATATTGATTCATTAGCTCATATTTGTACCGTACTAATATATCAATAATTGGATAAATTGAGTGCAAGTGCATGCGAATGCTCTGTACTATCTTCTCAGTTTCCCTATAAATCTTTGTTTTTTTCCTAATAAATAAGATTTATTTTGAAAATTGACTTAAATGAATCAGGCTCCAAGTGTGAAGACATTTTAAGAATTGTTGAATTAACGTTTGCCTTATTCTTAAAGAGTTCCTTTGATGGAAACAAAGTAAGAATTTTAGATCAAAGGAACAAAAAACACTTAAGAACACGTATAATGCCTCCTCAACCTGAAAAGCAGGAAAGGATATTAAATAGTAAAAATCAGATAAAAATCCTTCTAGTACAATAGACACCGTATTGCAAGTGCATTTAAAATTAGCAATGCATAACATTTATTTCCTTGACATTTGTCTTCCAAAGAGTTCAAAGTGTTTCAGTGTCAGTTGAAACAGGGGAAGAATCTCAGGGAAGGATCCTTCACATAAATAATAGGACCATTGGTACTAATGTCTCTCAGTTCTTTCCAAATCCATAAAGATGCATTTCCTGATGAGTGACTGAGCTGTGAAGAAAGAGATGAGAAACCCTCATCCCTCTGAATTACTTGTGTCAGAATATTTTGACCATAGTACCACGGATAGTAAATTATCCTTATTAACAGGAAATATGTCTCAGATTGGAATCTGAGCAATCAGATGGGCAGAGAAAAAATGCTTTGACTGGCTCTTCATCTCCTAAAAACAAAGGAGAGCTTTCTTATGTACAAAGTCTATTGTCAAGATAGCCTTAGGGAATAAGAGTCTGCAGCATCGAATCCAGCTGCACACAGGTCTTCCTGATCCGAAATCCCTGGGCCTGTCCCCCAACACAGGCTGCCATGCTGAGGTCATTTTCAATTGCTCTCTTAGGAGCTCTGGGGAAGGGGGAAGGAGCGAGATAGGATGTGGCTGGAAGCGTGGAGGCCTAGAAAATTAAGACCATTCCAACTTAAATTCAGTGTTAGCACAAGTCCAGCCATCCCAGGTCCCTGTGAAGAACAGCTGAAATTAACATTACTTCAGTTACCGGTAAAAGCAAAAGTTTACAGCTTAATGTCCTAGAAAGCCCCACAATAGAAACAAAACTGAGTCAAGGCCAAGGACAGGAAGCCTCTATTAGAATGAGAACAGAGCTCAATGCCCTTGAATGTCCCATATCAAATTGTAAACAGAACTTGAGGAATTGCTCCACCCCTTCTGGAGGTCCCTGAGACCAGCCCTTAAAACTAAGATAAAACCCACCTCGGGGTCCAAGTCCCTGCTCCACTCTGTCCGGTATACTTGCACACAAGCTCTAGCTTGTAAATAAACCCTCATGTGTTTGCATCAGTGTCGGCTTCTGGGTGGTTTCTCAGATTCACAATCTTGGGCACAACACTCTGAGATAAAAAAACAAAGCCAAAAGAAGCTCGGACGCAGGTAGAGTAAACGCAGGGTTCTGAGAGAATCGGCGGATACCCAGGGGCTTGGGAGCTCTTCTGTGGAGGCCCATGCAGACTGGGGGGCAGAATGCTCAGCCCCAGAGCCAGAGGACCCACAGACCCCACCGGCATCCGGCCTATGGGGGGGGGGGGTCTCAAGGAGCAGCACTGTGCCGCCCACTGGAGGCTAGAGGTGCTGATGCCCACCCCACCTCTGATCCCGCAGGTGCATCTACCACACAGATGTGCACCTGCTAATCAGTGCCAGAGCCCATCCCCAGACCCTGCACAGACCACTCACCGCCACCAATTTGTCGGACCACAGAGGATGCATAGATTCAGCTGTGCCTGGAAAGTAGGATATAGCTTCCTTTGTACTTTGTGCTTTATTGTAATTTATTTTCCTTGATTTTTTTTATTAATTGACTTATTTTAATTTTATGTATGTACCTTATATAATTCTTATTTTTACTTTCATGGTACTTTAATTGTGTTTCATATTTGGGGTTTAGAATCTTTTGAAACGCAGGCCAAAATAATCTGGTGTTTTTTTTTGGAGAGCAGTTGTTATTGTTTTCCTTGGTTTTTCTTTTTCTTCCCTCTTTCTTTTCTGGAAAAGGTAATGAGATGGAGAAATTCACCTCCATAAAATAACATGAGATAGTACTCACAGCCAGGAAGTCCATCAATACACATATATGATGTCTAACTACATTTTAAAACAATGATTATAAAGATAGCAGCTGGGCTGGAAAAAGAGCACAGAAGAAAACTAGAGAATCCCTTACTGCAGAAGTAAAACAACTAAAATCTAGTCAGGCCAACGTTAAAAATGCTATAACTGAGATGCAGTCCCACGTGGAAGCCATAAAAACAAGAAAGGTTATGGACCACAGAGACGGACGTAGGGAAGTCAGCCACTTATTAAAAAATAACATTCATATCTTAGAAGACTCAGAAGATGAAGAGAGAGAACAGGTGGGCCTTGCTCAGCCATTAGAAACGACAAATACCCACCATTTGCTTCAACGTGAATGGAACTGGAAGGTATTATGCTGAGTGAAGTAAGTCAATCAGAGAAGGACAAACATTGTATGTTCTCATTCATTTGGGGAATATAGATAATAGTGAAAGGGAATATAAGGGAACGGAGAAGAAATGTGTGGGAAATATCAGAAAGGGAGACAGAACATAAAGACTCCTAACTCAGGGGATCCCTGGGTGGCGCAGTGGTTTAGCGCCTGCCTTTGGCCCAGGGTGCGATCCTGGAGACCCGGGATCGAATCCCACATCGGGTTGCTGATGCATGGAGCCTGCTTCTCCCTCTGCCTATGTCTCTGCCTCTCTTTCTCTCTCTCTCTGTGTGTGTGACTATCATAAATAAAATTAAAAAAAAAGACTCCTAACTCAGGGAAATGACTAGGGGTGATGGAAGGGGAGGAGGGCAGGTGGTGGGGGTGAATGTGTGATGGGCACTGAGGGGGGCACTTGATGGGATGAGCACTGGGTGTTATTCTGTATGCTGGCAAATTGAACACCAATAAAAAATAAAATTATTATTAAAATAAAAGAAAGAAAGAAGAAAGAAAGAAAGAAAAAGAAAGAAAGAAAGAAAGAAAGAAAGAAAGAAAGAAAGAAAGAAAGAAAGAAGTAGTACCTGGATGGATCAGTCAGTTAAGCTTCTGCATGAGGCTCAGATCATGATCCAGGTCCCAAGGCAGGCTCCCTGTTTAGCAGGGAACCTGCTTCTCCCTCTCCCTCTGCCCCTCTCGCTCATGCTTTTTCTCCTCTCTCTCTCTCTCATATAAATAAATAACATCTTTGAAAAAGAAACAAACAAACTCAGAAGGAAGAGAAATCTCCCATGTAGAAGAATTTCAAACAATTCGTGCAGACATACCACACTCAAGTTCATGAGCATAGCTTCCCACTCTTATGTGTGGAAAACACATAGTAACTTCCTTCTGCAAAATATATTATGAAAAACCTAAAATAATAATGATAATATAATAATAATAATAATAATAATAATAATAAAAGAATCACTTTACTACGGAGAACGCTGACAAACATTTCCTCAGCAAGATGATCAGATTGATACCAAGACTGATAAATCATGTTGACAGTATCTATCCTTTATATGATATAATGAAAATGGCAGTATATCTCTGTATATAATCCACAAAAACAGTTCAGTCATGAGATAAACAACAGACATGTCCCAACTGAGGGAAATTTTACAAACTACTCTACTTCTCATAGTGTTCCAATTCTACAACAACAAGGAAAGGCTGAAAGACTGTTACAATCCAGAGGAACCTAAGAAAACAGGAGGACAAATGGAATGTGATATGAGGGATGGTAACTTAGCAAAAGCTAAGGAAATCTGAATAAAGTATGGTCTTTGGTTAATGCGACTATTTTAAAATTGATTCATTAGTTCATATTTGTACCGTACTAATATAAGATATCAATAATTGGAGAAATTGAGTGCCAATGCATGCGAATGCTCTGTACTATCTTCTCAATTTCCCTATAAATTCCCTCAATTCCCTATAAATCTTTGTTTTTTTCCTAATAAATAAGATTTATTTTGAAAATTGACTCATTTCTTGATGAGTGACTGAGCTGTGAATAAAGAGATGAGAAACCCTCATCCCTTTGAATTACTTGTGTCAGAATATTTTAACCATAGTACTACGGATAGTAAATTATTCTTAGTAACAGGAAATACGTCTCAGATTGGAATCTGAGCAATTAGATGGGCAGAGAAAAAAACTTTGACTCGCTCCTCATCTTTTAAAGATAAAGGACAGCTTTTCTATGTACAAAGTCAGTTGTCAAGATAGCCTTAGGGAATAAGAGTCTGCAGCATGGAATCCCACTGCACAGCTGGGACGCCCACGCCCCAGGTCTTCCTGATCCCAAATCCCTGGGCCTATCTCCCAACACAGGCTGCCAAGCTGAGGTCATTTGCAATTGCTCTCTTAGGAGCTCCAGGGAAGGGGAAAGAGCTAGATAGGATGGGACTGGATGCAAGGAGGCCGAGAAAATGCAGGCCTTTCTACTTTAAGTTCAGTGTTCGAACAAGACCAGCCATCCCAGGCCCCTGTGAAGAAGAGCTGAAATTTACATTACTTCAGTTACAGGAAAAAAAAACAAACAAAAGTTTACAGCTTAATATCCTAGAAAGCCCCACAATAGAATGAAACTGAGCCCATGCCAAGGGCTGGAAGCTCCTATTAGAATGAGAGCAGAGTTCAATACCCTTGAAGGCCCCATAACAAAATGTAAACAGAACTTGAGGAATTGCTCCAGCCCTTCTGGAGGACCCCGAGACAAGCCCTTAAAACTAAGCTAAAACCCACCTCAGGGTCCAAGTCCCTGCTCTGCAGTGTTGGGTGTACTTGGACGCAAGCTCGAGTTTGGAAATCAACCCTTGTGTGTTTGCATTGGTGTCAGCTCCTTAGTGGTTTCTCGGATTCGCAATCTTGGGCACAACACCCCCATGTCCCCTCCCACCTTGGTTGAACCGCTATCCCCTCCCACCCAGGGTGACACTCAGTCACCTCCCTCCCTACAACAGCTGGGCACAGGCCGTCACACAGGTCCCATGGGCACGGTGGGCACTCCCACCATCCCTGGCCTCCCAGAGGAAGGAAGGAGGTTTTGGCAGTACCCACTCCATGGTGGCCCCAGGGCTCCCTGCCCAGGACAGACAGGTTAGGGTCTGTGTCCCTGACTCCAGCTCCTCCTCCCCGGTTTTCCCACAGGAAATGAAGGAGGAGGCCCTGGTCTCCTCTAGGGACATCACGCTGGGGGACCTGGACGTCAACAGGATATTCAGCAGTCACGTCATGTTTTGGGACTACTATGGGGTAGGGTGAGGCTGAGGGGCCAGGGGGATTAGGACCCGGGAGGACCGGGGGCTTCTGGGTAGGGAACATGGGGCTTCAGAGCCTGGGAGAAGAACAGCAGCCAACAACACACGGCTGCATGGTAGGTTGTTGGGGATAAACACCGTGCCCCCACCCTCGGGGTCTCAGGGATGAGGAGGCCACTAGGACGGGGCCTCCAGGGATTGCCATGTTAGCTGAACCCCAAAAGGGTGAGGGACGGCCCCCTGAAAAGCAGGGGGCTGGGGTGGGGGCCGTCGGGCCAGTAAGGGGACCTGGGGGCAGGGTGAATGGCGGTGACTGGAGGAAGACACACATAGATCTGATGAGGGTCGGACGGGTCAGGGTGATACCCACCCTCAGGACTTTATATATTTCTAAATTCTATGCATTAAATTTGAGACAATTTGAAATTTGTAAACATACATTGTATGATGACCCCCAGATAATGCCCCTGGTCCAGCCAGGGCCCTGTACTCACCACACGGGGCCCCAGGGACAGGTGTCACAGCATACCCCAGACTGGGGTCACCTTTATCTGTGGACGTCTCAGTATGCATCTTAGAGAAAGAGGATGCCCTGTGTCCACCGGCCCCCCACACCATCCTCCCATTCCCCAGACCCACACCATCCCCTAACATCATCATCCCCCATGGCATAGCCCCTACACCATCCCCCTCACACACACACAGCCTCACACAATCCCTACGCACACTATACCCCAACACCATCCCCCCTACAACATCCCCCACACCCCACCACCATCATACCCATGCCCTCACACCATCCACCCCCACACCATCGGCCCCGAGCAAGGACCCAGTGCAGCTGCACCCTGTGGGACATGCTCAGACTCCCCGGGGTTCTCTGGATACCCTGCTCCCATCAGAAGCCTGGGTGTCCCATTGAGTACCAGGGGTTGCAGGGAGGAGGGAAGGCAGGGAGCCCCGGACAGTGTGTGTGCAGGAGAGTGGTGCAGAGGACACACTGTGCCGTGCCTCCAACCTCTGTCCCTCCTGTAGGGTGGGGCACCCTGCACAGGACACCAGGCCCTAACCCAGAGGGACCTGGGCTGACTTGGGCCCAGGCTCTGTGGGGGCTGGGTTGATTTGAGCCCACACCAGTCCCAACTGAAAGACTAATGGAATCAGGCCCCCATGGCCCTCGACAACCCTGGATTCTGGCTCCGGGCTCAGCGAGCCCTCTCACAGCTGGATGTGGCCTACTGGGCCCTGAGCATGTCACACAGATACAGGTCGCTTAACTAGGGCAGCCCTGGGGATCCCAGGACACACCAGTGTGGGGAGTGGAGGGGTAAACCGGTGGGCCACACCCGCACTCACACCATGAGGCAGGCTCCACCAGGTGCTGGGACTCTAGAGGGCCCGAGGCCGGGGTCCAGCTGCCCTGCGGGTACCCAGAGCAGGAGCCCATGAGCTACAGGTCCAGGTCAGCACTGCTGTCCGCAGAACCGTCACTCAGGCTGAAACCTCAGGACACACGCCCCCACCCGGAGTCCACACATGCTCCCAGGTGGGGGACTCCAGCACCAGCCCACCCACCCCGTGTGATTCTTGCCCCCACTTAAAGGACAGAAAGGTCTCCTAGTCTCACTAGTCTTGTGTGCCGGGAGATTCCAATTACCTCTCCCAACACTTCCGTCAAACAGCGAGCTTAGGCCTTTTAGAAGCAAAGGATACTAGTAGGCTGGATGGAGATGTACAGGCCATAAGCTCAACTCTCAGAAGTGTGTATGCATGGGAGGCAGATGTCTGCTCCCCATTCTGACATGGGAGTTGGAACCTAGCTACACTCTGATTGAAGAAGGCCATTGGAAATTGCTGTATTCAACTCAGATACACAGGAGTGCAGGCCCAATGCTTACACATGCTTTTCCCGCAACCTCTCTCAGCCACTAACATTAGGATGTTAGCAGCTACGCCTACAGTCAGGCAGGATGCGGGAGGGTTCTGCCCTGTCCTCAGCTCTCCCATGGGAGCATGCCTAGAAACCAGCTCTCAACTAGCTGCATTCTTTTTTTTTTTTTTTAAAGATTTTATTTATTTATTCATGATAGTCACAGAGAGAGAGAGAGAGAGAGAGAGAGGCAGAGACACAGGCCGAGGGAGAAGCAGGCTCCATGCACCGGGAGCCCGACGTGGGATTCGATTCCGGGTCTCCAGGATCGCGCCCTGGGCCAAAGGCAGGCGCCAAACCGCTGCGCCACCCAGGGATCCCAACTAGCTGCATTCTTATGGCAGTGTGAAGGTAGCAGTATTCTGAGTCAGGAGGTTCCAAGATTACCACTCTACTGCACCTGGAGATACCCTCCAAGTCTGCATTGTTAACTTGCGTCACAGAAGCCTCTGGCAAATGTCGCTGGGTAAGACGTGCGAAACTCACTCTGCAAGCAGTGTGGAACTGTGAGGGACTGAGGGTGAGCTCAACTCTCAGAAGTAAGATGCTTTAGGAAAAGACGTTCAGCTACCTTCTCACGTATGTAACTTAGTATGTAGCACCAGTCTACCACAGGAATTACTGGGAATTCGCTGAATTGGGCTTGGAGGCACTCGTCTTGTGTGCCGGGAGATTCCAATTACCTCTCCCAACACTTCCGTGAAGCAGCGAGCCTAGGCCTTTTGGAAGCGAATGGTACCGGCAGGCAGGATGTAAGGTTACAGGCCATAAGCTCAACACTCAGAAGTGTGTATGCATGGGAGGCAGATGTCTGCTACCCACTGTACATGCGAGTTGGAACCTAGTTACACTCTGATTGAAGAAGGCTGTTGGAAATCGCTGTATTCAACTCAGATACACGGGAGTTCAGGCACAACGATTCCACATGCTTTTCTCACAACCTCTCTCAGTCACTACCATGAGGATGTTAGCAGCTCCGTCTAGAGTCAGGCAGGATGCGGGAGGGTTCTGTCCTGAACTCAGCTCTCACAGGGAAGCATGCCTAGAAGCCAGCTCTCATCTAGCAGCATTCCTATGGCAGTGTGAAGGTAGCCGTATTCTGAGTCAGGAGGTTCTAAGATTACCACTCTACTGCACCTGGAGATACCCTCCAGGTCTGTATTGTTAATTTGCGTCTCAGGAGCCTCTGGCAAATGTCTCTGGTGCGAAACTCACTCTGCAGGCAGTGTGGAACTGTGAGGGACTGAGGGTGAGCTCAACTCTCAGAAGTAAGATGCTTTAGGACAAGGCGTTCAGCTACCTTCTCACGTATGGAACTTAGTATGTAGCACCAGTCTACCAAAGGAATTACTGGGAATTCGCTGAATTGGGCTTGGAGGCCCTCGTCTTGTGTGCCGGGAGATTCCAATTACCTCTCCCAACACTTCCGTGAAGCAGCGAGCCTAGGCCTTTTGGAAGCGATTGGTACCGGCAGGCAGGATGTAAGGTTACAGGCCACAAGCTCAACTCTCAGAAGTGTGTATGCATGGGAGGCAGATGTCTGCTACCCACTGTACATGCGAGTTGGAACCTAGTTACACTCTGATTGAAGAAGGCTGTTGGAAATCGCTGTATTCAACTCAGATAAACGGGAGTTCAGGCACAACGATTCCACATGCTTTTCTCACAACCTCTCTCAGTCACTACCATGAGGATGTTAGCAGCTCCGTCTAGAGTCAGGCAGGATGCGGGAGGGTTCTGTCCTGAACTCAGCTCTCACCGGGAAGCAGGCCTAGAAGCCAGCTCTCATCTAGCAGCATTCCTATGGCAGTGAGAAGGTAGCCGTATTCTGAGTCAGGAGGTTCCAAGATTAACACTCTACTGCACCTGGAGATACCCTCCAGGTCTGCATTGTTAACTTGCGTCTCAGAAGCCTATGGCAAAAGTCTGTGGTGAAGACCTGCGAAACTCACTCTGCAGGCAGTGTGGAACTGTGAGGCTCAAATCACCCCAGCCCCCACAGAGCCCGGGGCCAGGCCAGCCCAGGTCCCTCTGGGTTAGAGGCTGGTGTCCTGTGCAGGGCGTGCCGCCCTCCAGGAGGGGCAGTGGGACGAGGCAGGGCACAGTGCATACCGTGCTCCACCCACCTGCATCCACCCAGTCGTGGGCTCCCGGCATTCCCTCCTCCCTGCAACCTCTGTACTCTCTGGGACACCAGGGATTCTGATGGGAGCCGGCTCTCCAGAGAACCCCGGGGAGGCTGAGCATGTCCCACAGGGGACAGCTTCCCCAGGTCCTTGCTGGGGTCCGATGGTGTGGGGGCAGAGGTATGATGGTGGTGGAGTGTGGGGGATGGTGTAGGGAGGATGGTGTGTGGGTATAGTGTGGGTGGGGAATGTGTGGGGTGTCGGGGATGGTGTAGGTGGGATGCTATGGGGACGATCCCATGGGGGATGATGATGTAGGTGGATGGTGTGGAGGTGGGTAATGAGAGGGATAGCCTCCACAGAAGAGCCCCCAAGCCCCCGGGTCTCCGCCGCTTCTCTCCGAACCCTGCGTTCACTCTGCCTACGTCCAAGCTTCTTTTGGTTTTGTTTTTTTATCTCAGACTGTTGTGCCCAAGATTGCAAATCCGAGAAACCACCGAGAAGCCGACACCGATGGAAACGCACGAGGGTTTTTTTTCAAGCTCGAGCTTGCGTCCAAGTACACCCGACACAGCGGAGCAGGGACTTGGACCCCGAGGTGGGTTTTAGCTTAGTTTTAAGGGCTGGTCTCGGGGACCTCCAGAAGGGCTGGAGCAATTTCTCAAGTTCTGTTTACATTTTGATATGGGGCCTTCAAGAGCATTGAGCTCTGTTCTCATTCTAATAGGGGCTTCCCGCCCTAGGCCTGGGCTCAGTTCTTATGCTAATGTGGGGCTTTCAAAGACATTAAGCTGTAAACTTTTTTTTTTTCCTGTAACTGAAGTAATGAAAATTTCAGCTCTTCTTTACAGGGGCGTGGGATGGCTGGACGTGTGCTAACACTGGATTAAAAGTGGAATGGCCTTAATTTTCTCGGCCTCAAAAAAAATTTTTTTTTTCTCGGCCTCCACGCGTCCCGTCTTCCTATCTAGCTCCTTCCCCCTTCCCCGGAGCTCCTAAGAGAGCAATTGCAAATGACCTCTGGTGGCAGCGTGTGTTGGGGGACAGGTCCAGGCATTTGGGATCAGGAAGACCTGGAGCGCGGGCGTCCCGGCTGTGAAGCCGGATTCGATGCTGCAGACTCTTATTCCCTAAGGCTATTTTGACAACTGACTTTGTACATAGAAAAGCTCTCCTTTGTCTTTAAAAGATGAAGAGCAAGTCAAAGCGGTTTTTCTCTGCCCATCTGATTCCTCAGATTCCAATCTGAGACATATTTCCTGTTAATAAGGATAATTTACTATCCGCAGTACTATGGTTAAAATATTCTGACACAAGTAATTCAGAGGGCTGAAGGTTCCTCATCTCTTCACAGCTCAGTCACTCATCAGGAAATGCATCTTTATGGATTTGGAAAGAACCAAGAGACATTATTACCAATGGTCATATTATTATGTTAAAGATTCTTCCTTGAGATCCCAGGAAGGCAATTTTTCCTTGGGCTTGCGGAGGCCTCTTGGAGTGAGGTTAGAATCAGAAATTGTGAGTTTGGGTTTCAGATAATGAACTGGTTACCTACGTAAACACGGACAGGCATTTAGGTTCTTTTTGAATTTCAATTCCCTTAAAAGCTATAGAATAATTTCTAAACACCTCATTAGACTGTTGCAGGATTTTTTTATTGCTAATACAAGTTAACATTCATATGGCACATATTATGTGCCAAGAATTGTGTCATGCTTCACATAAAAGAACTCATGGGATCCTCCAACAACCCTATGGGCAGATACTGTTATCTTGATGGGCCAACTAAAGGCTAGATAGGAAGAAAACATCTTGTCCAAGGTCATTTGACCTAGCTAGTTAAGTGGATTCGAACTCAGGAAGCCTGGCTCCAGGCTGTTATGGCCACCAGAAAATATTTATTAAGTACTTACTAACGTCCTAGATATTGTACAAATAAAGTCCAACTCTTTATCATTAGAGCTCTATGGCACAGGCATTATTACTGTCACAGTTTTGCAGAGAAAGAAGTAGGTTCAGAGCCTAAGCTCAAGGGACTTGCCCAGAGCCCTACAATTCAGAGGCAGAAACCTTCCTTTTCCTCATAATATTCTCCTTCCACCACTTACCTTCTCCTTTCTCTAAGTCTTAATATAAATGTTGCTTCTTCTGGTCATCTTCTCCGAGGCCCCAGTTAGACTAAGCCTTCTTATATATGTACTTGTAGTAAGCTGTATATTTACCTTTATATTGGCTACTATAATCTTGTTTAGTTGTCTTTCGGTCACTTTTTGGTTAGTATCCGTCTCTCCCACCAGCATGGCCTGGAGGGAGCTAGGGACTGCATCTATGTCTGGTTAACTTGGTATTCCTAGCACCTTGCACATAGTAGCTATGCACCAAATACTTAATAAATTAATGGATCCCTAATCCCTAATCAACATCTCGAGTTGATGTTGATAAACATTAGAACATGAAATGGACAAAGATAAGAATGAAATTGCTGAATGAAATGATAAAAAGCAATTTTATCCATTCACTCATTCAGTATTTTATCAGGTGCCTACTGTATGCCATATCTGAGCGAAGGAAAATGATACGTGATTCCATTAGGGTATTATAATAGCAACTTAAAAATTGGCCTTCTAAGGCATTTGCTATAGTTGAAAGCTCTAACTAAAAGGCTCAGTGATTAGAAAGGAACTCAATAAAATCAAAATAAAGTATTATCTGGGCAGTAATTTCCCAGTAAATTTGGTTTAATAAAAATTTCACATGAATCATTTCTTAACTGACACTGAAGCACTGTGAACTCTTTGGAAGACAAATGTCCAGGAAATAAATGTTATGCATTGCTAATTTTAAAGGCACTTGCAATATGGTGTCTACTATAAAAGAAGTACTTTTATCTGATTTTTGCTATTTAATATCCTTTCCTGCTTTTCAGGTTGAGGAGGTGTTCATAAGTGTTTTTCTTTCCTTCTGATATAAAATTCTTACTTTGTTCCCATCGAAGGAACTCTTTAAGAATAAGGCAAAAATTAATTAAACTATTCTTAAAATGTCTTCATACTTGGAGCCTGATACATTTAAGTCAATTTTCAAAATAAATCTTACTGATTAGAAAAAAAAACAAAGATTTATAGGGAAATTGAGAAGATAGTACAGAGAATTCTCATGGGCTTGCACTCAATTTCTCCAATGATCAATATCTTATATTAGTACGGTACAAATACTAGCTAATGAATCAGTATTAAAATATTCGCATTCACCAAAGACCATACTTTATTCAGATTTCCTTAATTTTTGCTAAGTTACCATCCCTCACATCACATTACACTTGTCCTCATGTTTTCTTAGGCTCCTCTGGATTGTGACAATTTTTCAGCCTCTCCTTGTTGTTGTTGAACTGGAACACTTTGAGAAGTAGAGTATTTTGTAAAATTTCCCTCAGGTGGGACATGTCTGTTGTTTATCTCATGATTGAACTGGGATTGCGGATTATATACAGAGATATACTGCCATTTTTATTATATCATATAAAGTATAGATACTATCAACATGATTTATCAGTCTTGGTATCGATCTGATCATCTTGCTGAGGTAGTGTTTGTCAGCTTTCTCCATAGTAAAGTGATTCTTTATTATTATTATAATATTATTATTATTATAACTTTTTCATAATCTATTTTGTAGAAGGAAGTTACTATGTGTATTCCACACATAAGAGTGGGAAGTTACGCTCATCCACTTGAGGGTGGAATGTCTGCACAAATTGTTTGAAATTCTTCTACATGGGAGATTTCTCTTTCTTCTGTGTTTGTTTTTCAAAGATGTTATTTATTTATTTGAGAGAGAGAGAGGAGAGAAAAAGCATGAGCGAGAGGGGCAGAGGGAGAGGGAGAAGCAGGTTCCCTGCTGAACAGGGAGACTGCCTTGGGACGTGGATCATGATCTGAGCCTAAGGCAGAAGCTTAACTGACTGAGCCACCCAGGTGCCCCTCTTTCTTTCTTTTACAATTTTTAATATTAGTATAGATTCATGGATATTTATTTTACACTTTGGGTTATAATCCAACACTACTTATTTTGTTGCTTATATTGTCTCCGCTCTGGCCAGGGGAGCTCTTTCAGTTGACACCTGTGTCTCTTTAACATATTTCCATCAGTATGGAGTCTTTTGTCCATAAATTTGTGAAAGACAAACTTTATGTAAATCTCATTTTTGATTGGCACTTTGTTTCTGTTTGCCTCCTTCCCTCTCTCTTTGCTGTTTCATTTCTTTATTTATTATGATCTGAAAATAGGAAAGGACATAGGATTTCAAATTTTGCTATTTTAAGGTAAATCAATTCTCCTTGGTGCCTAGCCAGTGGTTCTCAAATGTTAGTGTGAAAAGAATAACCTGGAGACTTCTCTTGTCTTCTCAGTTTCCTTATCTGTTAGTTGAGGGGATCGGTTTCCATACCGTTCATTAACTCTTTGTTTTTAATGACAATCATGGATTTGTCATTATTGGACCGTCACTAATAAATATCACAGAAAGTGAATTCATTTCTCTTTCTCCCTCTCCCTCGTTTTTTGCATTTTTCCATTCTGGAACTTTGATTTGCTTTTCAGAATACTTATTTATTTGAAGTGGGAAAGAGTTTCAGTCATTTTCCATTCACATTTGTAACTTTTTTATGATCTACTGAGGGCCATTTCATAAATGAATTGCTGAGGATGGCTGAGCCGTCCAGTACCTTTTTTTAATTTAAATTTAAATTTAAAAAATTTTTTATTTAAATTCAATTTGTCAACATGTAGTATAATACCCAGCGTTCATCACATCACATGCCCTCCTTAATGCCCGTCCCCCAGTTAAACTATCCTCCCACCCACCTCCCCTTCCGCAATCCTTTGTTTCCCCAAGTTAGGAGTCTCTCATAGTTTATCTTCTGTGAGACCCAGGAAATTTAACAAAAATCCCCTACCCCTGGTCAAGCAGAGCAGGACTGATGCCATTTTGTGTTACACCTGCCACCTCCTGTATGACCCCCACATAACCTTAACCTGCTTATTGCTTAAGGCGCTGCCCCACCCTAGTCAAGCCGCTGGGCACACCCTAATCGGAAATCGGCTCATAACCACGTAATCCTGCTTTGTGCCCACCAAAACTGCACGCCAATTCTGACCAAAGTAATAGGCCAGCTCAAATGGATACTATAGGGTAAGATGTAATTCAATCGGCCACCTGCGTGTGTACCGACATGACTGTGCAACTTTCTGCGTATCCCCATGGGCCACTGGCCCCTATAAAGCTGATACGCCCCTTAGTCTCAGGGTCCAAGTCCTTGCTCCGTTGTGTCGGGTACACTTGGACCCAAGCTCGAGCTTGTAAATAAACCCTCGTGTGTTTGTATCAGTGTCGGCTCCTCCGTGGTTTCTCGGATTCGCAATCTTGGGGACAACACTGCCTCTCTCAATTTTCTCCACTCAGTTTCCCTCCTCTCCCTTATGATCCTCTTCACTCTTTCTTACATTCGACATAAGAGTGAAACCGCATGATAATTCTTTCTCCATGTGGCTTATTTTATTCAGCATAATACCCTCCAGTTCCATGTCCATGAAAATGGTAGGTATTCATCCTTGCAGATGGCTAAATAATAATACATTGTATATATAGACCACATCTTCTTTATCCATTCATCTGTTGAAGGACATCAAGTCTCCTTCCACAGTTTGGCTATTAACATTGCCGGTGTGAACATTGGGGTGCAAGTGTCCAGTCAGTTCACTACATCTGTGTCTTTGGGTTAAATACCCAGTAGTGCAATCGATGGGTTGTAGTATAGCTCCATTTCCAGCTTTTTGAGGAACCTCCACACTGTTTTCCAGAGTGGCTGCACCAGTTCACATTCCCACTAACAATGCAAGAGTGTTCCACTTTCTCCACATCCTCTCCAACATTTGTCGTTTCCCGTCTTGTTAATTTCTCCCATTTTCACTGGTGTGAGGTGGTATCTCATTGTGGTTTTGATTTCTATCTCCCTGATGAAAAGTCACGTGGAGCATTTTTTCATGTGCTTGCTCACTCTGTGTAGGTCTTCTTTGGAGAAAAGCGGGTACCTTTAAGTTGGAGAAGAGATGGCAACTCAAGGGGTGTTATTTCCTGTCATGGCCACATACCAGAAGGTTCTTGAGTATGTGTATGTGCGTTTGCCTGTGCCTGTGAGGAGAGGTCGTTGGATAGAATTTGAAAGCAGATCCTCTCCATATTTATAGGTCTATATCTATTTCTCTCTCTTTCTGCACACATCTCTTTCTAACCATTTTGTCTCTATCTCTATAGGGAGATCTATATATGGACGTATAGAGATTAGATATAGAAATGTTTATTTTGCATATTTAAATATAAATATATAGTTCTGTTTATAGATAATTATTATATTATGAGTAATACATTTAATAATAAATATATTAAGTGGAAACATAGATTTATGTTTATATGTTTGTTTATATAAACATCTATTTATGTTCCTGGGAGCGATCTATCAGTAGATCTATCACTCTATCAACTATCTAGCTAGCTAGCTATATATCCCAGGAAGAGAAAAACCCAGATCGAACAGATGGGAATGTCCCCCTCCGGAATGTGTCATACAAGAAGATAGGCAAAAATCTTCTGTACTTTCCTGATGTGCTGATGCAATTAACTCAGAGATGTACCTGTGATGTACTGTGGGCCAGGAGCCAGTGGTCAAGAGAGAATCCTTGAGACATTTTCCATGCAAAAAGTTGTTTTTATTAAAGTATGGGGACAGGACCCCTGGGCCTGAAAAGCTTCACTAGGATTATGAGGAGCCTTGGTTATAATCTTTTAAGTTGCTGTGTGGGATGGGGACTCTAGAGATCAAAGAAGTTTCCAAAAGGATGTTCACACTTGAAAGATTTACAGGATCCTGGAGGTCTGGCTATCAGCAAACAAATGTTGCTTTTGGCCTCTAGCAAAGCATTAACATTCAGGCAGCTGTGAATTCTTGTAAGAATGTCCCACTCTGTCGGTTTCAAGTATTTGTTTATGGACTGCAAGTTTGTTAGGAAATGTAATTGTAGGGATGCCTGAGTGGCTCAGTGGTTGATCCTGGGGTCCTAGGATGGGGTTCCACATTGGGCTTCCCACAGGGAGCCTGCTTCTCCCTTTGTCTCTGTCTCTGCCTCTCTCTCTCTCTCTCTCTGTGTGTCTCTCATGAGCAAATAAACAAAATCTTTTTTTAAAAAAGCAGATATAATTTTAAACTATATTTTTTTGGCCTTAGTTCCCCCTATCACCTGGGTCTTCTATCCCTCCATGCATCTCTTGGTTCGTTGGCCTTTGGTGGTGAAGAATCCAAAGGATATGAGGCAGGAGGTGAGTGAGATGGGATTAAGCCAATGAAGTAATTTCCCAGGGAGCTTGGGTAAGAGAAGTGCAGCAGGCAGAATGAAGTGAGAAAGTCAGGTTCTTGTCTCACGGAGTCGAAGAATGAATCTGGTGGACAAAGAGTGAGTAAAGCGACGGGAGTTTATTAAGCAAGGATACTGAGAAAGCTCTCAGGAGTGGGAGGGGCCCAGGCTGGGTTGCCCACATGAGTAAAGACTAGTGATAACATCTTTCACATCTTTAATGGTTTACTTCTTTTTGGAGTCTGGTTATCCTTTTTTGGGCACAGAGGACTGTCCTAAAAAAGACCCTCTCTACCCATACCTAGGGCAGGGTGGTCTCGTTTGTTTCTTTATTTCTGGTTTCCTTACATCTCAGCATCCTTAGGATCTTTGTGAGCCTGAATCTGTAGCCCCCTACCTATTTCTCCCTACCTAGACTCTCCTGTCCCTCAGTCAAGAACAGGAGAGATGTGGCTCTGAGAAACGGTGCACTAAGAAACATTGTCACAGTTTCAATATTCCCTCCCCACAATTTGTGAGACCCAATTACTTCCAAACTCCTTTTTCCTCCTTTTTGTTTTGGATGGCAATGCTGCTCTGTGACTGACCTACACAACCAATGGCTCAGTAACAGTTCAACACTGTGGAGAGAACCCAAGGGTCTGCTGGGGAAGCATGAAGGAGAACTGTGGACTTGCTTGTTTTGCCCTCAGAAATCAGCATTAAGGCTCCTGATATGAAGTTCAAAAGACTGCAGGTAGTACTCTGGGACATAGATCGAAACCCAGTGGGGACGGAGCCTGTCTCTGTACCTGTCATATAGAAGGCCAAATAGACTTCTTTTTGGAATGGATGGGTGTTGAATAAATAGGAGAATCTGTGTATGCTGGGTCTGTTTCAGGTCACTGATTCATACTTAGGGAAAGACATTAATCCAGGGACTGGTTCTCTGAACAAGTCCTGGGAAAACATATCCTAAGTTATTCAAAAAGAGTAGTAAGATAGATAAGGAGTTCAGAATTGAGAAAAGTATTAAAATCATCTGAGGAAAGTAGAGGTGTTCATCACGCAAGTGGGTTTCTTGCAATTTACTCACTTATAGCTTGTATATTCTGAACAGAAAAAAAGAAAGGGAAGGAACCGCATGTGCTTGAGGTCATCAATTTCATCTATATAAAGGAAATAATACTGCCTGTCCCGTGACACTGTTGTGAGGACTAATAGTGATGGTTGTTGATGTAGAGACTTGCTAGGTCCAGTCACCATAAAATGTAAAAACAACACACTTTTTTTTTTAATTTATTTTTTTATTGGTGTTCAATTTACTAACATACAGAATAACACCCAGTGCCCGTCACCCATTCACTCCCACCCCCCGCCCTCCTCCCCTTCTACCACCCCTAGTTCGTTTCCCAGAGTTAGCAGTCTTTACGTTCTGTCTCCCTTTCTGATATTTCCCACACATTTCTTCTCCCTTCCCTTATTTTCCCTTTCACTATTATTTATATTCCCCAAATGAATGAGAACATATAATGTTTGTCCTTCTCCGACTGACTTACTTCACTCAGCATAATACCCTCCAGTTCCATCCACGTTGAAGCAAATGGTGGGTATTTGTCATTTCTAATAGCTGAGTAATATTCCATTGTATACATAAACCACATCTTCTTTATCCATTCATCTTTCTTTGGACACCGAGGCTCCTTCCACAGTTTGGCTATCGTGGCCATTGCTGCTAGAAACATCGGGGTGCAGGTGTCCCGGCGTTTCATTGCATTTGTATCTTTGGGGTAAATCCCCAACAGTGCAATTGGTGGGTCGTAGGGCAGGTATATTTTTAACTGTTTGAGGAACCTCCACACAGTTTTCCAGAGTGGCTGCACCAGTTCACAGTCCCACCAACAGTGTAAGAGGGTTCCCTTTTCTCCGCATCCTCTCCAACATTTGTTGTTTCCTGCCTTGTTAATTTTCCCCATTCTCACTGGTGTGAGGTGGTATCTCATTGTAGTTTTGATTTGTATTTCCCTGATGGCAAGTGATGCAGAGCATTTTCTCATATGCATGTTGGCCATGTCTATGTCTTCCTCTGTGAGATTTCTGTTCATGTCTTTTGCCCATTTCATGATTGGATTGTTTGTTTCTTTGGTGTTGAGTTTAAGAAGTTCTTTATAGATCTTGGAAACTAGCCCTTTATCTGATATGTCATTTGCAAATATCTTCTCCCATTCTGTAGGTTGTCTTTGAGTTTTGTTGACTGTATCCTTTGCTGTGCAAAAGCTTCTTATCTTGATGAAGTCCCAATAGTTCATTTTTGCTTTTGTTTCTTTTGCCTTCGTGGATGTATCTTGCAAGAAGTTACTATGGCCGAGTTCAAAAAGGGTGTTGCCTGTGTTCTTCTCTAGGATTTTGATGGAATCTTGTCTCACATTTAGATCTTTCATCCATTTTGAGTTTATCTTTGTGTATGGTGAAAGAGAGTGGTCTAGTTTCATTCTTCTGCATGTGGATGTCCAATTTTCCCAGCACCATTTATTGAAGAGACTGTCTTTCTTCCAATGGATAGTCTTTCCTCCTTTATCGAATATTAGTTGCCCATAAAGTTCAGGGTCCACTTCTGGATTCTCTATTCTGTTCCACTGATGTATGTGTCTGTTTTTGTGCCAGTACCACACTGTCTTGATGACCACAGCTTTGTAGTACAACCTGAAATCTGGCATTGTGATGCCCCCAGCTATGGTTTTCTTTTTTAAAATTCCCCTGGCTATTCGGGGTCTTTTCTGATTCCACACAAATCTTAAAATAATTTGTTCTAACTCTCTGAAGAAAGGCCATGGTATTTTGATAGGGATTGCATTAAACGTGTATATTGCCTTGGGTAACATTGACATTTTCACAATATTAATTCTGCCAATCCATGAGCATGGAATATTTTTCCATCTCTTTGTGTCTTCCTCAATTTCTTTCAGAAGTGTTCTATAGTTTTGAGGGTATAGATCCTTTATATGTTTGGTGAGGTTTATTCCTAGGTATCTTATGCTTTTGGGTGCAATTGTAAATGGGATTGACTCCTTAATTTCTCTTTCTTCAGTCTCATTGTTAGTGTATAGAAATGCCACTGACTTCTGGGCATTGATTTTGTATCCTGCCACACTACCGAATTGCTGTATGAGTTCTAGCAATCTTGGGGTGGAGACTTTTGGGTTTTCTATGTAGAGTATCATGTCATCGGCGAAGAGGGAGAGTTTGACTTCTTCTTTGCCAATTTGAATGCCTTTAATGTCTTTTTGTTGTCTGATTGCTGAGGCTAGGACTTCCAGTACTATGTTGAACAGCAGTGGTGAGAGTGGACATCCCTGTCTTGTTCCTGATCTTAGGGGAAAGGCTCCCAGTGCTTCCCCATTGAGAATGATATTTGCTGTGGGCTTTTCATAGATGGCTTTTAAGATGTCGAGGAATGTTCCCTCTATCCCTACACTCTGAAGAGTTTTGATCAGGAATGGATGCTGTATTTTGTCAAATGCTTTCTCTGCATCCAATGAGAGGATCATATGGTTCTTGGTTTTTCTCTTGCTGATATGATGAATCACATTGATTGTTTTACGGGTGTTGAACCAGCCTTGTGTCCCAGGGATAAATCCTACTTGGTCATGGTGAATAATTTTCTTAATGTACTGTTGGATCCTATTGGCTAGTATCTTGTTGAGAATTTTTGCATCCATGTTCATCAGGGATATTGGTCTGTAATTCTCCTTTTTGGCGGGGTCTTTGTCTGGCTTTGGAATTAAGGTGATGCTGGCTTCATAGAACGAATTTGGAAGTACTCCATCTCTTTCTATCTTTCCAAACAGCTTTAGGAGAATAAGTATGGTTTCTTCTTTAAACGTTTGATAGAATTCCCCTGGGAAGCCATCTGGCCCTGGACTCTTGTGTCTTGGGAGGTTTTTGATGACTGCTTCAATTTCCTCCCTGGTTATTGGCCTGTTCAGGTTTTCTATTTCTTCCTGTTCCAGTTTTGGTAGTTTGTGGCTTTCCAGGAATGCGTCCATTTCTTCTAGATTGCCTAATTTATTGGCGTATAGCTGTTCATAATATGTTTTTAAAATCGTTTGTATTTCCTTGGTGTTGGTAGTGATCTCTCCTTTCTCATTCATGATTTTATTAATTTGAGTCTTCTCTCTCTTCTTTTTAATAAGGCTGGCTAATGGTTTATCTATCTTATTAATTCTTTCAAAGAACCAACTCCTGGTTCTGTTGATCTGTTCCACAGTTCTTCTGGTCTCGATTTCGTTGAGTTCTGCTCGAATCCTTATTAACTCCCTTCTTCTCTTGGGTGTAGGATCTATTTGCTGTTTTTTCTCTAGCTCCTTTATGTGTAAGGTTAACTTTTGTATTTGAGTTCTTTCCAGTTTTTGAATGGATGCTTGTATTGCGATGTATTTCCCCCTTAGGACTGCTTTTGCTGCATCCCAAAGATTTTGAACGGTTGTATCTTCATTCTCCTTAGTTTCCATGAATCTTTTTAATTCTTCCTTAATTTCCTGGTTGACCCTTTTATCTTTTAGCAGGATGGTCCTTAACCTCCATGTGTTTGAGGTCCTTCCAAACTTCTTGTTGTGATTTAGTTCTAATTTCAAGGCATTATGGTCCGAGAATATGCAGGGGACAATCCCAATCTTTTGGTATCAGTTCAGACCCGATTTGTGACCCAATATGTGGTCTATTCTGGAGAAAGTTCCATGTGCGCTTGAGAAGAATGTGTATTCAGTTGAGTTTGGATGTAACGTTCTGTAGATATCTGTGAAATCCATCTGGTCCAGTGTATCATTTAAAGCTCTCGTTTCTTTGGAGATGTTTTGCTTAGAAGACCTATCGAGTATAGAAAGAGCTAGATTGAAGTCACCAAGTATAAGTGTATTATTATCTAAGTATTTCTTCACTTTGGTTAATAATTGATGTATATATTTGGCAGCTCCCACATTCGGAGCATATATATTGAGGATTGTTAAGTCCTCTTGTTGAATAGATCCTTTAAGTATGATATAGTGTCCCTCTTCATCTCTCACTACAGTCTTTGGGGTAAATTTTAGTTTATCTGATATAAGGATGGCTACCCCTGCTTTCTTTTGAGGACCATTCGAATGGTAAATGGTTCTCCAACCTTTTATTTTCAGGCTGTAGGTGTCCTTCTGTCTAAAATGAGTCTCTTGTAGACAGCAAATAGATGGGTCCTGCTTTTTTATCCAGTCAGAAACCCTGCGCCTTTTGATGGGGTCATTAAGCCCGTTCACATTCATAGTTACTATTGAGAGATATGAGTTTAGTGTCATCATGATATCTATTCAGTCTTTGTTTTTGTGGACTGTTCCACTGAACTTCTTCTTAAAGGGGAATTTTATTTTATTTTATTTATTTATTTTTTTTGCCTTTATTTTTATTTTTATTTTTTTTTAATTTATTTTTTTATTGGTGTTCAATTTACTAACATACAGAATAACACCCAGTGCCCGTCACCCATTCACTCCCACCCCCCGCCCTCCTCCCCTTCTACCACCCCTAGTTCGTTTCCCAGAGTTAGCAGTCTTTACGTTCTGTCTCCCTTTCTGATATTTCCCACACATTTCTTCTCCCTTCTTAAAGGGGAATTTTAAGAGTCCCCCTTAAAATTTCTTGCAGAGCTGGTTTGGAGGTCACATATTCTTTTAGTTGCTGCCTGTCTTGGAAGCTCTTTATCTCTCGTTCCATTTTGAATGAGAGCCTTGCTGGATAAAGTATTCTTGGTTGCATGTTCTTCTCATTTAGGACCCTGAATATATCCTGCCAGCCCTTTCTGGCCTGCCAGGTCTCTGTGGAGAGGTCTGCTGTTACCCTAATACTCCTCCCCATAAAAGTCAGGGATTTCTTGTCTCTTGCTGCTTTAAGGATCTTCTCCTTATCTTTGGAATTTGCAAGCTTCACAATTAAATGTCGAGGTGTTGAACGGTTTTTATTGATTTTAGGGGGGGATCTCTCTATTTCCTGGATCTGAATGCCTGTTTCCCTTCCCAGATTAGGAAAGTTTTCAGCTAGAATTTGTTCAAATACATATTCTGGCCCTCTGTCCCTTTCGGCGTCCTCGGGAACCCCAATTAAACGTAGGTTTTTCTTCCTCAGGCTGTCGTTTATTTCCCTTAATCTATCTTCATGGTCTTTTAATTGTTTGTCTCTTTTTTCCTCAGTTTCCCTCTTTGCTATCAACTTGTCTTCTATGTCACTCACTCGTTCTTCCACCTCGTTAACCCTCGTCGTTAGGACTTCTAGTTTGGATTGCATCTCATTCAATTGATTTTTTATTTCTGCCTGATTAGCTCTAAATTCTGCAGTCATGAAGTCTCTTGAGTCCTTTATGCTTTTTTCTAGAGCCACCAGTAGCTGTATAATAGTCCTTCTGAATTGGCTTTCTGACATTGAATTGTAATCCAGATTTTGTAACTCTGTGGGAGAGAGGACTGTTTCTGATTCTTTCTTTTGAGGTGAGGTTTTCCTTCTAGTCATTTTGCTTAGTGCAGAGTGGCCCAAAGCAAATTGTATTGGGAAAAAGAGAAAAAGAGAGGAGAGAAAGAAGGAAAGAAAAGAGAAAGAGAAAAAAAAAAGGGAAGAAAAAGAGAAAAAAAAAACGAAAAAAAAAAAAAGAAGAAAAAGAGAAAGAAAAAGAAAGGAGAAAAAAAGGGGGTGGGGGAAGGAAACAAATCAAAAAGCAAAACAAAAGAAAAACAACAACAAAAAAAAAGAACCACAGGGGAGTATCTTCTGATTCTGTGTTCTTTAAGTCCCTTGGCTTCTCCTGGAAGTTGTCAGTCTAGCTGATCTTCTGGGGGAGGGGCCTGTTGTGCTGATTTTCAGGTGTTAGCAGTTGGGGGAGCTGCTCTGCCCCTGCCTGGTGCAGGGCTCAGTGGGGGTTGTTTACCCCGTGAGGCCGCAGGAGGAACAGCCCCAGTGAAGGGGCAGCTCTGGAAACCTGGATTCAGCTCCGGCAGGAACTCCGTCTGCAGGGCCTGGAGGCTCCGGGGCGGGGCCGCTGCTCTGCTCAGCTGGGGCAGGAGCGTCCTTGCTGTCCTGGGCCCTCCCGGCCTCTGCCTGTCCCGGGGGAGGCGGGATCCTGGGCTGTGTCTCGGCGCCCTGTGCTCCGGAGCCTGCGCTGTTGGATTCGCGCTCCCGGGCTGCGCAACCCCCTCCGCGGAGCTGCCGCCCGAGCCCCTCCGAGCTGCTCTGGGTCCCGCCGCGCGCTGCAGCCCTTAGGGAGCTCGGCGCACTCTCCTGGGGGCGTAGTTGCTCTGTTACTGTCCCAGGGAGCCCGAGGGCATCCTCGCCCTCCTGGGTCTTGCTCCAACTCCCCGCGAGCCCCTTTCCCCCGGGAAGGTCGGTGCAGCTCCTGCGTCTCCGGGACGGGGCTCTCCTGTCCTGGGGACACTCGCCCTGGCCTCACCCAGCTCCTCGCGGGGCCCCTCCCCCTTGGAGGCCTTTGTTCCTTCATTTCTTTTTCCCCGTCTTCCTACCTTGATAGATGCGCGAACTCTTCTCACTGTAGCATTCCAGCTGGTCTCTCTTTAAATCTCAGGCCGAATTCATAGATTTTCAGGATAATTTGAAGGTTTTTTAGGTAGTTTGGTGGAGACAGGTGATTTGGAGACCCTACTCTTCCGCCATCTTGCTCCTCCCCCCAAAAACAACACACTTGATTAATATAGCTACCAATATAGCTGCCATATACTTTTTCATTTTATTTATTTATTTATATTTATTTATTTATTTATTTATTTATTTATTTATTTATTTATTATTTGAGAGAGAGAGAGGGAGAGAGAGGCAGAGACACAGATAGAGGGAGAAGCAGGTTCCATGCAGGGAGCCTGATGTGGGACTCCATGCTGCATCTCCAGCATCCCACACTGGGCTGAAGGTGGCGCTAAATCGCTGAGCCACCGGGGCTGCCCTACAATATACTTGTTAAAAATATATTTTATCTATTTATTCATAAGAGAGAGAGAGAGAGGCAGAGACACAGGCAGAGGGAGAGGCAGGCTCCATGCAGGGAGCCCGAAGTGGGACTCCATTCTGGGTCTCCAGGATCACGCCCTGGGCAGAAGGCATTGCTAAACGGCTGAGCCACCCAGGCTGCCCATTTTCAATTCTTAAAACACACAATTCGACTTCTTTCTAGCAAAGTTTTATGTGAGTTGGTGTACCTATCAATTAAAAGCTGTAGGGTATGGATCCCAGACTGCCCCTAAGGTGCATGTTCAGAGCCCTTCCAATTCCTCCAAGTGCAGCCTGGAAACCACCGAGCTGGTCTGAGGTCACATCCACAGCTGTGGGAACCAAGTGCCAGAGGCCATCAGAATCCAGCCTGGATCAGAAACCCAGTTGTCTCCTGAAGCATCTGAGTCAGGGAATTGGTTTTTCTCAAGGCAGGGTGAAAAAAACCTTACACGATCAGGATTTCTCTCATCCCAAGAAAAATGCTTAGGTTTTTTTTGTTTGTTTCTTTTTTCTCATGTTGTTTGGCTATTTCTCTTGTCACATTGCCCTACTTCCTTTGGTAATTAGTTTTGGAAAGAAATCATTCACATAATGAAAATGATCTAGAAACTCAGGTTAAAAAAATTTTCTAGCCAGTGTGGATATGTGCGATTTACAGTTGCTTTAAGCCTACAGAAATTTGTTTGCACAAATCAATAACAACTTTTAATAAACAGACTTTACTGTTCACTGCTAAAAATATTCCTGTCAGAAGGGCAAGACAGCCGAAGAGTAGGGTCCCCAAGTCACCTGTCCCTACCAAACTACCTAGCTAACTCTCAAATCATCCTGAAAACCTATGAATTCGGCCTGAGATTTAAAGAGAGAACAGCTGGAACGCTACAGTGAGAAGAGTTCGCATTTCTATCAAGGCGGTTCCCACCTTGGCTTCACCGGGACCCGGTGACTGTTGTCTCCACCTTTGCCTCACCTGGACCTGGTGACTGTGGTCCCCACCTGGGCCTCACCGTACCTGGTGACTGGGCTCCTCAGCTACCAATGACTAACATCCAGGAAGGACCCTTAGTTACTACTGACACCAGTACCATCCCCAGGGTCTCACTTGTTCCTGGTGACTATGGTCCTTGTCTGGGCTGACCTGACTCATCCTTGGCTCTGATCCTCTCCTGGGCCTCCCCTGCCTTGCAGGTACGGTCTCCCTTGTCGTGGGTGTGTATTGTCTATGGTCCCTTCTGGGCCTCACCTGATGGTACCGGGCCACGATATCGGCCCTTCGCAAGGCCAGTAGGTTCTCCGAGTCCTCCTGCATGGTGCTGCAATCCAAACACATCCAAGAATGACGGCACATGAAAACCTTCCGAGGACACATGCATCCGGGTGCTCCCCGTGGGCAGGTCTCCCTCCATCTGACCAGAGCCGGAGACAACCCCATAGCCCTGAGGGGCACAGGCTTGGCTGGAACATCACACACGGGCCCTCACTGCCTGTCGCTCGTCCACCTACAGTCCACCTTCCCAGCCACTGTCCCAGGACACGCCGTCACGCTGGGATCACAGAGCGCTCCCACCCCGGTATCAGGAGCACATGGGCGGGGGACCCAGGAGGCTCTGGCGAACTGCCGATCTGATGCTCGGGGTGATGTCTCCCAGCCCGGGGGATATCGAAGATTTCTCTTAGATTCCACAAGCACAACCACCGAGGGGAGAAAGCAACGGACTAGACTTCATCAAAATTAAAACCTGATGCCAGCAAGAGTACGACCAAACTCCCCACCCTGAGGGCAACGATGCGTGAATAGCCTGAGGGGGGTCTGGGGGGAGCACGAGGGACTCTGCCCGCATTCCATTGCGTGAAGAGCAAGCCTGCTCACCGGTCAGGAGGACCCAGCAGGCCCTGACCGTCCTCCCCTCACCACAGAGTGGGGCGGGGAGGGGGTGTCATCCCTGTCGGGGTTGCCACAACAGTACTGACTCTATTCCCTAGGCTGTATTTTCTAAATTTCTGTGACTTATTTTATTTACGAACCAGACGCTTATAGCTGTTACTATTGTTCATCTACGTCGCCCGTGTCCTACCCACGGCCCCTCTGTCCATCAGTCAGCAGGATCCATCACATTAACCAGAGAAAGGACATGGGGCAGCCCCCGGTGGTTCAGCGGTTTAGCGCCTGCCTTCAGCCCAGGGCGTGATCCTGGAGTCCCGGGATCGAGTCCCACGTCGGGTTCCCTACATGGAGCCGCCTTCTCCCTCTGCCAGTGTCTCTGTCTTTCTCTCTCTGTGTCTCTGTGTCTCTCAAGGATATATAAATAAAATCTTAAAAAAAAGAAAAACGAGAGAAAGGACAAAAAGCATACGATCCTCAAGAGTTGCAGAAAAAACATTTGACAAAATACAGCATCAAAAGCATAGTGGGTTTTGAGGAAATGTCTATCAAGAGAATAAAGGCCGCTAGGAAGCTGACATCATCTTCAAGGGTGAAAACCTGAAATCGTCTCCCCTAAGAGCAGGAACAAGCCAAGGAGGTCCCCTCTCAGCACTGGAAGTCTTAATGTAGTCAACAGACAGGAAACAGCAAAGGTTTCACATCTGGAAGGGGGACGTCACACTGTCCCTATTTGCTGAAGACGCGGTACTAGAAACAGGAAACCCGAGAGCCCACACCAAAACCTGTTAGAACTAATGATTGAATTCAGTAAATTCACGGGACACCAACTGAACCTACAGATCTCAGTAGCCTTGCTGTGTCCCAATAATGAGCACTCAGGAAGGAAATGAAGGACGTGACTCCCTTCTCAGGAGCATCACAGAGAATAAATAATGAGCCTGAACCAAAGGAGCACAAGACTTGTGCACTGAGCCATACCAGGCTCTGGGAGGTCGTCCTGGGCTCGTGGGGTGGAAGCCTCATCTTGTGAAAGTGTCCGCAGTTCCTGAAGCCACCCTCGGTTTCAATGTCATTCCTATCAAAATCATGGTGGTAGATCCTAGAAATAGGAAAAAAAAAAAACCTAACATCCGTCAGCCCCCACAAATGACCCCGGACAGCAAATCAGTATTGGAAAAGCAGGACAGAGCGGGACGCAGCACTTTCCTATTTCAAACGATGTCACAGAGACACAGGATAAAGCAGTGTGGTTCTCGGACCCCTGGCTGGCTCTGTCGGTTAAGCATCCGACTCCTGACCTCCCCTCCGGTCCTGATCTCGGGGTCCTGAGTTCTAGCCCTGGGTTGGGCCATGAACGAGGCGTGGCACCTACTTAGACCCACAGGGGGTAGTTCCAGCATAAGCTGAAGGAGCAGAACAGAGAGTCCAGAAGGAAATGTGCTCTGATACAACTGATATTTTTTAACTTAATTTAATTTAAACCCAATTAATTAACGTATAGTGTTTTCGTTATAACGAAAGTATAATTCTACTTTCAGAGGTAGAATTCAGGGATTCACCAGTTGGAGAGAACAGCAGTGCTCGTGACATCACCTGCCCTCCTTCGTGCCCGTCCCCCGTTAACCCCTCCCCCCCTCCCCTCCAGCGACCTTCAGTTTGTTTCCTATGATTAAGAGTCTGTATTTCCTGCATCTGTTTTCATCTTATTTGTTTTTCCTTCCCTTCACAGTAGTTCATCTGCTTTGCTTCTTTAATTCCACCTATGAATGACACCACACGGTCATTCTCTTTCGCGACTGACTTACTTCACTTAACACGATCCCTCTAGTTCTATCCGCGTCATTGCAAATGGCAAGATTTCCTTCTCTTTGATAGCTGAGTACCATTCCTCTCTCTATGACCATCATCTATCTCCCATCCTCTTTATCCATCATCTGTCTGAAGGCACCGAGGCTCCTCCCACAGTGTGGCTACTGTGGACCCGGCCGCTGTAGACATTGGGGCACAGGTGTCCCGGCGTTTCATTGCATCTGTATCTTCGGAGTGAGCTCCAGGCCGTGCACCTGCCGGTCGCAGGGCAGGTCTATCGGTAACTTCCTGAGGAGCCTCCTGACTGTTTCCAGGGCGGCTGCACTAGCCCGCGGTCCCGCCCACAGTGGAAGAGGGTTGAGTCTTGGCAGACGTGGTAAAAGTTTGGTCCACATTTCATTTCGCATTCTGTGGGTTCCAATTCATTGTCCTTAAGCATTTCTGGGGAAGCCGGGTGTTGTGCTCCATTTCAGCGCGACGTTTCCAAAGCTCCTAGGTCTCAGCTGGAGCCTGGAAGGAGGCAGGTCCGGCCCTGGGCGCAGGGACGCCGCCTCCTGCAAGGCCTCCTTCAGCTCCTGAGCGTCCCGCAGGGGGCGCCCGAACCCAGGCCCGGGTCAAGGGCACACGTGCACAGTAGGCCTCGTCCGCCAGCAGTAACAGGAGCCCCTCTGCACTCTGGAGGCCTGAGGAGGACGTGGGGCCGCGTCCACGCTGACAGGAGCCCCGGCCTCCTCAGTACCCGCGGGTAGGCTTCAGGACCATGTGGGGCTGCCTCCACAGTGACAGGAGCCCTGGCCTCCTCAGGACTCCCGGTGAGGCTTCCAGAGGATGTGGAGCCCCGTCCTCGCTGACAGGAGCCTGGTCTCCTCAGGACCCGCGGTGAGACTTCAGGAAGATGTGGGGCTGCGTCCTCGCTGACAGGAGCCCCGGCCTCCTTAGGACCCACGGTGAGTTTTCGGGATGACGTGGGGCTGTGTCCGCGGGGACAGGAGCCCCAGCCTCCTCAGGACCCGCGGGGAGTTTGCGGGATGACGTGGGGTCGCGTCCACGCTGACAGGACCCCCAGCCTCCTCAGGACCTGCGGTGAGTCTTCGGGATGATGTGGGGCCTCGTCTACGCTGACAGGAGTCCCGGCCTTCTCAGGACCCGCGGGTAGGCTTCAGTCCCATGTGGGGCTGTGTCCATGGTGACAGGAGCCTGGCCTCCTCAGAACCTGTGGGGAGGCTTCTGGAGGATGTGTGGCATAATCCACAGTGTCAGGACCCCTCTCGTCCTCAGGACCCGCTGTCTATGACTCAGGAAGACATGGGGCCACGTCCACCATGACAGGAGTCCAGCTTCCTCAGGACCCGCTGGAGGACCCTGGAGGCGCCGTTTGGAGTCGCATCCACCTCAGCAGGGGCTTCTCAGAACGACAAGGTAAGTGAATGGGGAGAATTGAGATAGGGTTAGGGTTTAGGGTGAGCAATAGGTGGTTAAGGTTAGGTTAGATGATATGGATTAGTGATCATGGTTATGCTTACGAGTTACTGGTGAGGGTGATGGATGGGGTAAGGATCAAGAGGTAGGAGTTAAAGTAAGGTATTAGGGATTAGGAAATTGAGTTAGGGTCTGTTTTAGGGTAATGTTACAGATAGGTTATAGGGTTTAGGGTTAGGGAATGGGAGGGAATACGGTTAGAGATAGAGTGGGGGATGGGGTTAGAGTTTAGGGTAAGGGGTGAAGGCAGGGTTAGGGTTATGGGTTAGGGTTTGGGACAAGGGTTTGAGCTAGGTTTAGGTTACGGGTTGGTGTTAGGGTGAGGGTTAGGGTTAGGGAACGGGTTAGGGATAGGGAACGGGTTAGGGTTAGGGAACGGGTTAGGGTTAGGAGTTAGGGTTAGGGTTAGGGTACGGGTTAGGGTTAGGGTTAGGGTTAGGGTACGGGTTAGGGAACGGGTTAGGGTTAGTGTTAGGGTTAGGGTTAGGGTTAGGGAACCGGTTAGGGTTAGGGTTAGGGTTAGGGGTTAGGGTTAGGGTTAGGGTTAGGGGTTAGGGGTTAGGGTTAGGGTACGGGTTAGGGTACGGGTTAGGGTTAGGGTACGGGTTAGGGTTAGGGTACGGGTTAGGGTTAGGGTTAGGGTTAGGGTACGGGTTAGGGTACGGGTTAGGGTACGGGTTAGGGTTAGGGTACGGGTTAGGGTACGGGTTAGGGTACGGGTTAGGGTTAGGGTACGGGTTAGGGTTAGGGTACGGGTTAGGGTTAGGGTACGGGTTAGGGTTAGGGTTAGGGTACGGGTTAGGGTTAGGGGTTAGGGTTAGGGTACGGGTTAGGGTTAGGGTACGGGTTAGGGTTAGGGTACGGGTTAGGGTTAGGGTACGGGTTAGGGTTAGGGTACGGGTTAGGGTTAGGGTTAGGGTTAGGGTACGGGTTAGGGTTAGGGTACGGGTTAGGGTTAGGGTACGGGTTAGGGTTAGGGTTAGGGTTAGGGTACGGGTTAGGGTTAGGGTACGGGTTAGGGTTAGGGTTAGGGTTAGGGTACGGGTTAGGGTTAGGGTACGGGTTAGGGTACGGGTTAGGGTTAGGGTACGGGTTAGGGTTAGGGTTAGGGTACGGGTTAGGGTACGGGTTAGGGTTAGGGTACGGGTTAGGGTACGGGTTAGGGTTAGGGTACGGGTTAGGGATAGGGTTAGGGTACGGGTTAGGGTTAGGGTTAGGGTTAGGGTACGGGTTAGGGTTAGGGTTAGGGTTAGGGTTAGGGTTAGGGTTAGGGGTAGGGGTAGGGGTAGGGTTAGGGTTAGGGTTAGGGTTAGGGTTAGGGTTAGGGTACGGGTTAGGGTTAGGGTTAGGGTACGGGTTAGGGTACGGGTTAGGGTTAGGGTTAGGGTACGGGTTAGGGTACGGGTTAGGGTTAGGGTACGGAAGGGTTAGGGTACGGGTTAGGGTACGGGTTAGGGTTAGGGTACGGGTTAGGGTACGGGTTAGGGTACGGGTTAGGGTACGTGGGTTAGGGTTAGGGTAGGGTTAGGGTTAGGGTACGGGTTAGGGTTAGGGTTAGGGTACGGGTTAGGGTTAGGGTTAGGGTTAGGGTTAGGGTTAGGGTTAGGGTACGGGTTAGGGTTAGGGTTAGGGTACGGGTTAGGGTACGGGTTAGGGTACGGGTTAGGGTACGGGTTAGGGTTAGGGTTAGGGTACGGGTTAGGGTACGGGTTAGGGTACGGGTTAGGGTACGGGTTAGGGTTAGGGTACGGGTTAGGGTTAGGGTACGGGTTAGGGTTAGGGTTAGGGTACGGGTTAGGGTTAGGGT